>NC_057798.1:449008163-449608163 GCF_018294505.1 Triticum aestivum
CGCAGCCGCGCCACCGCCGCCGCTTTGCCGTCGCCGACCCCGTTGCCGGAGCCGCTCACCGCCGCCGCCGACGAGGTAGCCGCCACCGCCGCCGCCGCCACCGCCGGTTTTCGCGTGAAAACCGATCGTTTTTTCATAAACCCTAGATCCTGTTTTCTGTTAGATTGGTTTTTTTTGGTTTAGTTAAACAGCGGACTTTCGTCCGTACGTTTGTTTTTAACGAACGCTGTTTGTCAGTTAGCCGCAGACAACGAACGTTCGTTCGTTAGCATGTTCGTCAGTTTTTCTTATTCCAAGGTTTTTTCGCGATTATTTTTCAATCGCAATTTCAGCCCGGATCTTAGTTTTAGTTTATCTTTTCGCTCATTTATCGGAATCAGGCGATTCAAGTGCCTAGATCTTTGCTCGAAGCCCTCTTTCTCTTTAACCAGCTTGAACAAGATTTTGTTATTGTAAAATTTTACTTTAGTCCAGATTAGTAATCGGACCTTGTTTCTTTCGTAGTTTGAGTTTCGTTTCTCCGTTTGATTTGATTCTTTTTGCAAACCAGAGTTCTTCAGTTAAACTTTCTGGTTAGATCTTCTTTGAGTTTTACCTGTGCATTTAGTAGAGTACTTATGTATGCTATTTTTTGATTGTGATAGAGTTTCTGGAGTGCGAAGCGTGCTATTACAAGTCTCTCGGTTTTGCGGATCATCGGCAAGGCAAGTAACACTTTGATCATATCCCTTTACTACCCAGTTTTTATGCATTAGATCAAACCTCAAACATTGCATGATTAGGATCTA
The DNA here is from genome assembly GCF_018294505.1 of Triticum aestivum. Lineage (NCBI taxonomy): Eukaryota > Viridiplantae > Streptophyta > Magnoliopsida > Poales > Poaceae > Triticum > Triticum aestivum. The sequence goes on from NC_057798.1 coordinate 449,008,952, forward strand.
AATAATATGTTGGTTCTGGGAAGTAGTTGATGAGGTAGAACCTATTTGCCCTATTTATTATCAAACCTTTGGGAGTTACTTCTACATTATGCTTAGGATTGCTATGCTATGCTCGTAGACGTGGATTGGTTGAGTGTATTCCATGACAGATGTGAGTATTGCTAATTAATGGTTAACTTAAGGTGGCTACTTAAAATCACATCTGGGTGGATTGCTTGTGGGCACCTAGAGAATCTAGTGTTGTCCTAGGATATCCCGGGGTTCAGTGTGATCATCCTAAGGTCCACCACCTAGGCTCAAAGGGATCATAAGATTATTCATGCTAGAAACTTCCGTGTGCAGCCACAAGCTATTCTGGGCTCTAGCATAGTTGAGTATGTTGTGTGATCCCTTTCAGTGGTAGACTAGAAGATGTAGGGGATGTAGGTTGGTACTATCTACCCAGACTAAAGAGTTAATGCTTCTGAAAGACTATATCTTGGTCATCCATTTCTCAAACACCATGTAGTGCAAGAATTCCAACGGAGGAGATCGAGTCTTGTAGGGAAAAGTGCGCAAACCTCTACAGAGTGTACAAACTAATCATGGTTAGCCGTGTCCCCGGTTATGGACATCTTGAGTATCTGGTTCTTGGATTATCATGTTGATCTCATCACTCTAAAGTAATTTAATTTGATTGGGTTTAATGATGATGCTTAATTGGGATTGAGTTGGAGGAACCTTCTCAATGTTTAACAACCACCATGATAGTTAAATAAAATTTATTCCTTTGTTGTAGGTAAAATTTGGTTTATGCAAAACTGTAACCATAGAGCTTTCCACCAGGCATATATGCATGTAGTGGTAGCATCTATTTGTTCTTTACTCTATGTGTTACATTGCCAGCATATTCCATGTGCTGACCCGTTTCAGGCTGCAATATATCATGTTGCAGACTTTTTAGACGACGAGTAAGGTGCCATAGGTCGTTGTCGTGCACTCAGCTATGCCGTTGGAGTTGATGGACTCACTTTATCTTCCAAGCCTTCCGCTGTTATCGTATTTAGATGTCCTTAAGCCATATTATTGTAATAAGTTCTCTTTTGAGACAATCGTTGTAATAAGTGTGTGATTGCAACTCTGTTATAAATCCTCGAGTACTGTGCATGTTAGCATTACTGATCCAGGGATGACACTGATGCATAGAGACTGGACTGTTTGAGGTCTGGTCACTACATCCTAAGTTTGCTTTCTTAACTTGTTTCCTTTCTCATTAAAGGGTGATGCTAAGTTACGGTTTAATTCTCTTGCTCCTGATTGTGTGCATAGTCCCCAGGATATGATTTACTACAAATATGAAAAATATTTCCCACCTCATAAGAAATAAGATGCTTTAAAGGAAATATTTAACTTTGTGCAATTTCAAGAAGAGAGTCTCCCACAAGCTTGGGGGGAGGCTTCTCCAATTACTTGATGCTTTGACTGATCATCCTCTCAAGAAAAATGAAATACTTGATATCTTTTATAATGGACTAACCGGTGCTTCCATAGACCTCCTGGATAGTTGTGTTGGTTGTCTTTTCAGGGAAAGAACTCTTGAGCAAGCTAAATTGCTATTGAATAATATATTGAGTAATGATAATGATTGGACACTTCCCGAACCAACTCCTAATCCAAATCCAAAGAAAAGAGGTATTCTATTTCTCAGTCCTGAAGATATGCAAGAGGCAAAGAAATCTATGAAAGAAAAAGGTATTAAAGCTGAAGATGTTAAGAATTTACCGCCTATTGAAGAAATACATGGTCTTGATAACCCGACACAGGTAGTAGAGTTAAATTCTCTCTATAGATTTGATGAAGGTGATATCCCTCATAATAAGTCTCCTAGTCAATGCTTGGATGAGTTTGATAATTTTATTGTTAAACAAGAAAACTTCAATGCTTATGTTAGTAGACAGTTGAAATGTAATGCTCACATGCTTGACTACTTGGGTGATTATATGAGTAGAACTGCTAATGATCTTAAGCTTATTAGTAAACATGCTTCCATGGTTACAACTCAAGTAGAACAAGTACTTAAGGCACATGATTTGATCAATGAGTTGAATAGTAAGAACAATGATAATGCTGTTAGGATTATGACTAGACGTGGTAAAATGACCCAGGAACCTTTGTATCCTGAGGGTCATCCTAAGAGAGTTGAGCAAGATTCTCAGAGAACTAGTATTGATGCACCTAGTCCTTCTAATAAAAATTACAAGAAAACTGATAGGACTTTGCATGCTTCTAGTGAACCTACTATAGACACACCTGAGAATCCCAATGATATTTCTATTTCTGATGCTGAGACACAATCCGGTGATGAACAAGAACCTAGTGATAATGTTAATGATTATGTTCATGTTGATGCTCAACCTAGTAATGATAATGATGTAGAGATTGAACTTGTTGTTGATCTTGATAACCCACAATCAAAGAATCAACGTTATGATAATAGGGACTTCATTGCTAGGAAACATGGTAAAGAAAGAGAACCATGGGTTCATAAATGAATGCCCTTTCCTCCTAAACCATCCAAGAAAAAGGACGATGAGGATTTTGAGCGCTTTGATGAAATGATTAGACCTATCTTTTTGCGTATGCGTTTGACTGATATGCTGAAAATGTCTCCTTATGCTAAGTATATGAAAGATATTGTTACAAATAAAAGAAACATACTGAAAGCTGAAATTTCCACCATGATTGCTAATTATTCTTTTAAGGGTGGAATACCAAAGAAACTTGGAGATCTAGGAGTACCAACTATACCATGCTCCATTAAAAGAAACTATGTTAAAACTGCTTTATGTGATCTTGGAGCCGGTGTTAGTGCTATGTCTTTCTCTTTATATCGTAGACTGGATTTAAAAAAGTTGACATTTACAGAAATCTCTTTGCAAGGCTGATAAATCAACTGCTAAACCCATCGGTATTTGTGAGGATGTGCCTGTTGTGGTTACAAATATTACTATCTTAATGGACTTTGTTATTCTTGAAGTTCCTGAGGATGATAGTATGTCAATTATCCTTGTTAGACCCTTTTTGAATACTGTAGGGGCTATTATTGATTGCGACAAAGGCATATCACTTTCCAAGTTCATGGTAATGAGCATATGGTACACTCTCTGAAGAAACGTTGAGTAATGGGGTAATTTCAAAAAAAATTCCTACGATCACACAAGATCTATCTAAGTGATGCATAGCAACGAGAGGGGAGAGTGTGTCCACGTACCCTCGTAGACCGAAAGCGGAAGCGTTTCAATAACGCGGTTGATGTAGTCGAACTTCTTCGCGATCCAAACGATCAAGTACCGAACGTATGGCACCTCCGTGTTCAGCACACGTTCAGCTCGATGACGTCCCTCGTACTCTTGATCCAGTTGAGGCCGAGGGAGAGTTTCGTCAGCACGACAGCATGGAGACAGTGATGATGAAGTTACCGACGCAGGGCTTCGCCCAAGCACTACGACAATATGACCGAGGTGTGTAACTGTGGAGGGGGGCACCGCACACGGCAAAAAGATTAACTTGTGTGTTCTAGGGTGCCCCCCTGCCCCTATATATAATGGAGGGAGAGGGAGAGGCAGCCGTCCCTAGGGGGCGCGCCAAGGTGTGGAGTCCTACTAGGACTCCCTAGTCCTCATAGGATTCCACCTCCCATATGGAGTAGGAAAGGGGGAAGGGAGAATGAGAAGGAAAGGGGGGGCACCTTCTCCTAGTCCTAATCGGCCTCCTGCCCAAAGGGGGCGCACCAGCCCCTTGTGGGCTGGTGTGCTTCCCTCTTATGGCCCATAAGGCCCATAACTTCTCTCGGGGGTTTCTGGTAACCTCCCGGTACTCCGGAAAAATGCCCGAACCACTCAGAACCATTCCGATGTCCATATGCAACCTTCCAATATAGGAATCTTTATGTCTCGACCATTTAGAGACTCCTCGTCATGTCCGTGATCTCATCCGGGACTCTGAACAAACTTCTATCATCAAATCACATAACTCATAATACAAATCGTCATCGAACATTAACCGTGCGAACCCTACGGGTTCGAGAACTATGTAGACATGACCGAGACATATCACCAATAGCGGAACCTGGATGCTAATATTGGCTCCTACATATTCTACGAAGATCTTTATCGGTCAAACCGCATAACAACATAGGTTGTTCTCTTTGTCATCGGTATGTTACTTGCCCAAAATTTGATCGTCGGTATCATCATACCTAGTTCAATATCGTTACCGGCAAGTCTCTTTACTCATTCTGTAATACTTCATCCCGCAACTAACTCATTAGTCACAATGCTTGGCTTATAGTGATGAGTATTACCGAGAGGGCCCAGAGACACCTCTCCGAAACACGGAGTGACAAATCCTAATCTCGTTCTATTCCAACCCAACAAGCACCTTCAGAGACACCTGTAGAGCACCTTTATAATCACCCATTTATGTTGTGACATTTGGTAGCAAACAAAGTGTTTCGGTATTCGGGAGTTGCATAATCTCATAGTATGAGGAATGTGTATAAGTCATGAAGAAAGTAGTAGCAATGAAACTGTAACGATCATAATGCTAAGCTAACGGATGGGTCTTGTCCATGACATCGTTCTCCTAATAATGCGATCCCGTTCATAAAATGACAACACATGTCTATGGTTAGGAAACATAACCATCTTTCATAAACGAGCTAGTCAAGTAGAGGCATACTAGGGACACTTATGTTTTGTCTATGTATTCACACATGTATTAAGTTTACGGTCAATGCAATTCTAGCATGATTAATAAACATTTATCATGAAATAAGGAAATAAATAATAACTTTATTATTGCCTCTAGGGCATATTTCCTTCAGAGACAACCTCAAGTTCATAGTATCAATTCTATTGGAAAAACTTCAACTATTACTATTGGAGGTTTTGAATTCCCTCTTCCTACTATCAAAAAGAAATATGATATTCTTATTGTTGGGGACATGCATATCCCCGTTGTGGTAACCTAGTGTTATTCAAAAATTCTCCGGTTCCATGTCATTCAGAAGAAGTTTGTTAAAAAGACTTGATCAACCTTGTTAATGGATTCCTTTTGATGAGCATGAGATGGATGAATTTAGAAAGCACAACTTTCTGTACCTACCTTATACTCTCTATTATTTAGATTAAATAAAGAAAAAATAGTATTTTCTGTCTGTATTCTGATTTATCCGTGCAATAAAAAATGTCCCGAAAATAAAAGTTCTCCAAATGCCCTGAAAATTTAGTATGATCTTTTATAGAATATTTGAGAATTTCTGGCACTGAGAACACTAGGGGGCTTCACCAGTGGGCCAAAAGGGTGGAGGGCGCGCCCTACCCCCTGGGTGCGCCCCCTGCCTTGTGGGTCCCACGTGGGTCCCCTCCACTTATTCCCGCACCCATCCACTTTGTCTTCCTCCAGAAAAAATCATCCCATAGCTCAAACATGTGTTCTTGCTCATTTTGCTGCCATTTTTGATCTCCTTGCTCAAAGCTCCATTCACAAAACTGTTTTAGGGGATTGTACTTTGATATGTGACTCCTCCGATGGTCCAATTAGTTTTTGTTCTAGTGCTTTATTTATAGCAATTTTTTGCTGCTGTGATGACCTTGTTCTTGAGCTTGCATGTCAAATTTATATGGTCCAAACTAGTTTTGATGCATGATATAGCCTCTAAATACTTGTAGGAGTAGTTGCTACCAATCTTATTGAGTTTGGTTCACTTTTATTTTGAGTCACTAAAAAATTTAGAAATTTTTCAGAGGAAGAAAAATGTCTAGGAAAATGTACCAAGGTGGTTCTTTGAGGAAGCAAGCACCGAGGCTCGCGATACGTGAGCCGGACCTTGAACCACCAAGGGAAGCTCAAGTGCGACCGTGTGAATGGTCGTCGAATGAATTCTTGGTCCGTGCAGGTTTCAAGGATGAGTTTGATGCATACGTACAAAATGCCGACCTTGAGGACTTCGTGTCAGATAAGTGCCGACAATACTATTTCCTCATCGAGTCCTTTGTGTGGAGGTTCGATTTTTCATCTAAGCGCAATACCCATACTATTTTATTTGATCATTAGGATGAGTCATATACCATGGCCCTTGAAGATTTTAACACTGCATGCAAAATCCCATAATGGGGCATTCATAGTGAGCTTCACAAAGCTGAATACAATGACTTCCTTGCTAGCATCACTGTGGGAGAAACTAGAAATATCACACAAGCTACCATAGGGAGCATTCACTTTCCTTCCATACATTATTTTGCTCTCTTTATAGGTAGATTATTAATGGTAAGCATGAGCATTGCCACCTTTGCATTCCAGATCTTAGTGTCCTCAAGTGTGCGGTGTTAGGTGATAAGCGATATAACTTGGGGGCCATTATTGCGAGGAGGTTACACTTTAATGCTAAAGATGTATATTTATTTGGTGGGATTTATGCAACTCGTTTAGCTAATTATCTTGGTGTACCCATAAGAGGGAATGACATTGAGTTGCCACCTGCTTTTTTATATTATAATGCTATGGTACGCTACCAGTTTCTTGAAAGGAACAAATAGTCCCTCCAGTACCAACTAATCTTTAACAGACGGTGTGATGTCCATGTTACCCTCCCTGCTCCTTCCTTCTTTAACTTTCAGGTAAATGGGAGATATTTTATAACTAGAGAGGAGGTGAACGAGTATGAGAGAGCAGCGTAGGCCGCTTGCCTCCAAGAAGCAGCTCGCCAGGCGGTAGCTACTGCAACACAGTACAACCCCAACTATGACTTCGGATATAATGTGGGCCAGTCATGGCCCTAGACCAACTTAGGCCAAAAGCCTAAGCTTGGGGGAGTACGTATTTCTCATCGACTTTACATTCATGTTCACACACTCCTTCCTGTTGCCGGTGTGCATACTTTTTCATTGTATTATCCACGCTAGTTTATTTTCTTTTTCACGCTTTCTTCTTGTGTGTATGAAAAACTTTAAGAAAATCCAAAAAAATAGTTGTAGCTAGATTACTTTCCTTGCTCACTTAGAAGTAGTATTAAAAGAAAACCCAAAAAGATTTCTTGTTCCTCTTTTGCTTGTTGGGAGCTTTCCCGTGTAAATAGTTTTTATCGTTTTTGTTCTACTTTCTTCAGAAAAACAAAAACTTCAAAAGCATTTTAGTGTGTTTCTTTGAAATTCTCTCCTTTTCTTTGGGTGTCGAGAGGAGAAGACCACGATGAAAATGTTGAGGGGCTCTCATATGCATTATTGTTGATCTAACAAAGAGCCCATATTACCTTGTCTTCTCCTTTGAATAAATGTTTGCAGATTCCAACTTAGTCCAATGCACGTGCACTATTATTATTATCCACACTGTTCGGTCGTGCAAGTGAAAGGAAATAATGATGATATATGATGAAATGATTGAGATGAGGAAAAGCTGGTATGAACTCGAGCTATCTTGTTTTTGTAAATATGATTAGTTCATAGTTCTTAATTCAGCCCATTATGAATGGAATAGGTTTGCAATGAAAATTAGAGATTATAGTTACTCATGCCCTGCTTAATTAGCTAGGAGTTCATAATGGTTTACCTTGCATGCGAACATGCAAATTAAAATGGTTGCGATGTGGCCTGATAGGATGGTATCCTCCTTTGAATGATTCGAGTGGCTTGACTTGGCACGTGTTCATGCATGTAGTAGAAACAAAATCAACATAGCCTCCACGATATTTATGTTCATGATGATTAATATCCTACTCATGCTTGCACTCAATGTTGGTTAATCTCAATGCATGTTTATGACTATTGTCGCTCTCTAGTTGGTCGCTCCCCAGTCTTTTTCTAGCCTTCAGTTGTACTAAGCGGGAATACTAGTTGTGCATCCACTTCCATAAACCCAAAGTTGTTCCATATGAGTCCACCATACTTACCTATATGTGGTATTTACCTGTTGTTCCAAGTAAATTTTCATGTGCCAAATTCTAAACCTTCAAATGATAATTTGTTTTGTATGCCCGAATCACTCATGTGGCGACTGGGGGCTGCCAGTATCTTCCATGCTAGGTGGGTTATTCTCACGATGAGTGGACTCCGCTCATCATTCATGAGAAAATGGCTGGTAATCGGGATGCCCACTCCCATGCTCAAATCAAATCAAATCAAATTATAAATTCAAACAAAACTCCCCCCAGGATTGTTGTTAGTTGGATGGTACCCGTTGTTTCGGACTAGCCGTGGAATGTGTTTGTTGGTGGTGGGGAGTATATACTTTACTATTCTGTTTGGGAACCACCTATAATGTATCTAGTATGGAAGATACCGAGATCTCTTGGTTGCTATGTTGACAATGAAAGCATACCGCTCAAAATATTATTCATCTCTGTTTCAAAAACTCGAGCTCTGGCACCTCTTCAAATCCCTGCTTCCCTCTGCGAAGGGCCTATCTATTTACTTTTATTGCTAAGTCATCATCCTCTTATAAAAATCACCAGTTAGAGAGCACCACTGTCATTTGTATGCTTTGCTATTAATTATTGAGTATGGTTGTGACTGAATCTCTTTTGCCATGAATTACAATGTCTAATCAGTCCTTGATCTTCAAGGGTGCTCTGCATTTATGTTTTGCGGTTTCAGAAAGGGCTAGCGAGATACCATCTTGTTATATCATATCATGATTGTTTTTAAAAAGTGTTGTCATCCAAGATTTACTATTATTGCTCGCTAGTTGATTATGTCATTGATATGAGTAAATGTGAGACCTAAATGTTATTGTGAATATAGTTAGTTCATAATCTTTGATGAAAACTTGAATGCTAGCTTTAGATATTTGCGACAACAGAGTTTGTAAAAGCTTTTCTTTATCACTTTCAGTTTGTCAACTGAATTTCTTGAGGATAACTAACACCGGGGTTGTGCATGATGAAATAGTTTATGTGATGAAGATGGAGCATAGCCAGACTATATGATTAAGTAGAGATAACTTTCTTTCGCCATGTAATTTTGAGAACACATCATTGCTTTATTAGTATGCTTGAAGTATTATTGTTTTTATGTCAATATTAAACTTTTGTTTTCAATCTTATGGATCTGAACATTCATGCCACAATAAAGAAGATTACATTGATAAATATGTTAGGTAGCATTCACACTTCATAAATTCTTTCTTTTAACATTTACCTACTCGAGGACGAGCAGGAATTAAGCTGGGGATGCTGATATGTCTCCAACATTTCAATAATTTATGAAGTATTCATGCCATGTTTGCAAGAATTTTATATGGTTTTGGTGTGATTTTATTAGAACTAACCCGGACTAACGTTGTTTCCAGCAAAACTACCGTGGTGTCGTTTTGTGTGCATTGATATAAGTTCTCGGAATGGGCTGAAAATTTACGGTGATCGTTTATGGACCAGAAGAGACCCACCGAGCACCGAAGCTGTGCCAGGAGGTGACCGAGGAGGCCACAAACAGGGTGCTCCCCTACGGCTTGTGGGCCCCTATGGCACCCCCTGACTTGTTTCCAACACCAAGTACCCCCTATATATCCCGTAACCTCCAAAAAGAACCCTAGATGAGAAGTGCCACAGTCCCAAGCCTCTATAGCCACGAAAAAACAATCGGGGGCCCGCTCCAGCACCTTGCCAGGAGGGAAAATCATCATCGGAGGCCATCTCCATCATCCCGGCGGTCTCCATGACGAGGAGGGAGTAGTTCATCCTCGGGGTTGAGGGTATGTACTAGTAGATATGTGTTTGATATCTCTCTCTCTCCCGCATTCTTGGTTTGGCACAATCTTGATGTATCACGATTTTTGTTAATATAGTTGGATCTTATGATGACCTTTCCCCTCTACCTTCTTGTGATGAATTGAGTCTTGCTCTCTGAGGTTTCATTATGTTGGATTGGGTATTGGTTTTCATAACACTTGATGTATGTCTTGTGATGGGATATTTGTGGTGACAATGGGATGTTCTATTGATTCACTTGATGTATGTTTTGGCACTCAACTCGCGGATTCCCGAGGTGAGATTGGGGTAATCTATGTATAGTGGTTGATGCATGTTTTCGTCCTACGTTCTCTGATAGAAACTTTGGAGTGATTCTTTGTTGCATGTTGAGGGATTGCCATATGACTTAATTATGTTATCATTGTTGAGAGAATTTGCACTAGTGAAAGTATGAACCCTAGGCCTTGTTTTCAAGCATTGCAATACCGTTTTTTGCTCACTCTTGTTACTTGCTACCTTGCTGTTTTTATATTTTCAAATTACAAAAACCTATATCTACTATCCATATTACACTTGTATCACCATCTCTTCGCCGAACTAGTGCAAGTTGGGAAACGTGGCATGCAAAACAAAACAAAATTCTATGCACACGCAAGATCTGTCAACGAGATGCATAGGAACGAGAGGGGGAGAGTGTGTCTACGTACCCTCGTAGATCATAATGGAAGTGTTTAACAATGCGGTTGATGTAGTTAAACTTCTTCCCGCTCCAACCGATCAAGTACCGAATGTACGACACCTTCGCATTCTACACACGTTCAGCTCGGTGACGTCCTCCGCCTTCTTGATCCAGCAAAACGGCGAGGTAGTAGATGAGTTTCAGCAGCACGACGGCATGGTGATGCTGATGGTGAAGTGATCTCCGTAGGGCTTCAATAAAGCACTACGAAAATATGACTGGGGGTGAAAATGGTGGAGGGGGGCGCCGCACATGGGTAGGAAATTGTCTGTTGTGTGCTAGGCGCCTCCCTCCCACATATATATATAGGTGGCGGCAGGGATAAGGCAGCCTGGAGGCGCCCCAACTGGGGCTGAATTCCACTTGGGGTCTTACCCCAAGCTGCGCCCCCCTGCCATGTATGAGTGCAGGAGGAAGGCAGGGGGAGGGTGCCCCTCCCCCTTTCCTTTCTCACTTGAGGAAAGGAAGGAAGGGCCACCCTCCCATTTCCTTCTCGTGGGTTCTGCTGTCGAAAGAAGGGGCGCACCAAGGGTTGGTCTGCCCCCCCCGGCCCATTAGGCCCATACACTTACTTGGGGGTGTCTGGAACCCCTTCCGGTGACCCGATGACTACCCGGTGCACTCCGAAACTCTTCCCATGTCCTAATACCATCGTCCTATATATCAATCTTTCCTCTCTACCATTTCGAGACTCCTCGTCATGACCTTGATCTCATCCGGGACTCCGAACAACATTCAGTCACCAAATCATATAACTCATATAACACTATATCGTCAACGAACGTTAAGCGTGCGGACCCTACGGGTTCAAGAACTATGTAGACATGACTGAGACACCTCTTCGGTCAATAACCAATAGCGGAACCTGGATGCCCATATTGCCTCCTACATATTCTACGAAGATATTTATCGGTCGAACCTTATGACAACATATGTAATTCCCTTTGTCCATCGGTATATTACTTGCCCGAGATTCGATCATTAGTATATTCATACCTAGTTCAATCTCATTACTAGCAAGTCTCTTTACTCGTTCTGTAATACATCATCCTACAACTAACTCATTAGTCACTTTGCTTGCAAGGCTTCTTATGATGTGTATTACCGAGAGGGCCCAAAGATACCTCTCCGATACTCGGAGTGACAAATCCTAATATCGAACTATGCCAACTCAAAAAACACCTTTGGAGATACCTGCAGAGCATCTTTATGACCACCCACTTATGTTGTGAAATTTGATAGCACACAAGGTATTCCTCCGGTATCTCGGAGTTGCATAATCTCATAGTCGAAGGAATATGTATTTGACATGAAGAAAGCAATATCAATAAACTGAACGATCAATATGCTAAGCTAACGGATGGGTCTTCCCCATCACATCATTCTCCTAATGATGTGATCCCATTATCAAATGACAACTCATGTCTATGGTTAGGAAACCTTAACCATCTTTGATCAACGAGCTAGTCTAGTAGAGGCTCACTAGGGACACGGTATTTGTTTATGTATCCACATCTGTATTTAAGTTTCCGGTCAATACAATTCTAGCATTAATAATAAACCTTTATCATGATTAAGGACATATAATAATAACCATTTTATTATTGCCTATAGGGCATATTTTCATCAGTCCCCCACTTGCACTAGAATCAATAATATAGTTCACATCGCCATGTGATTAATACCCATAGTTCACATCGCCATGTGACTAACACCCAAAGAGTTTACTAGAGTCAATAATTTAGTTCACATCGCCATGTGATTAACACTTGATATGTCTCTAACGTATCTATAATTTATGAAGTATTCATGCTATTATATTATCTGTTTTGAATGTTTAATGGGCTTTATTATACACTTTTATATTATTTTTGGGACTAACCTATTAACCGGAGGCCCAGCCCATATTGATTTTTTTTGCCTATTTTAGTGTTTCGCAGAAAAGGAATGCCAAACGGAGTCCAAACGGAATGAAACCTTCGGGAGAGTTACTATTGGAACGGAAGCAATCCAAGAGACTTGGAGTAGACAAAAGGGAAGCAACAAGGAAGCCACAAGGCAGGGAGGCGCGCCCTACCCCCTGGGTGCGCCCCCACCCTCCTGAGCGCCTCGTGGCTCCCCTGACCGACTTCTTTCGCATATATATGTGCACATACCCCGAAAACATCGAGGAGCACAATAGATCGGGAGTTCCGCCGCCGCAAGCCTCTGTAGCCACCAAAAACCAATCGGGACCCTGTTCCGGCAGCCTGCTAGAGGGGGGATCCCTCACTGGTGTCCATCTTCAACATCCCGGCGCTCTCCATGACGAGGAGGGAGTAGTTCACCCTTGAGGCTAAGGGTATGTACCAGTAGCTATGTGTTTGATCTCTCTCTCTCTCTCTCTCGTGTGCATGATTTGGCACGATCTTGATGTATCGCGAGCTTTGCTATTATAGTTGGATCTTATGATGTTTCTCCCCCTCTACTCTCTTGTAATGGATTAATTTTTCCCTTTGAAGTTATCTTATCGGATCGAGTCTTTAAGGATTTGAGAACACTTGATGTATGTCTTGCATGTGCTTATCTATGGTGACAATGGCATATTCACGTGATCTACTTGATGTATGTTTTGGTGATCAACTTGCGGGTTCAGTGACCTTGTGAACTTATGCATAGGGGTTGGCACACGTTTTTGTCTTGACTCTTCGGTAGAAACTTTCGGGCACTCTTTGAAGTACTTTGTGTTGGTTGAATAGATGAATCTGAGATTGTGTGATGCTTATCGTATAATCATGCCCACGGATACTTGAGGTGATATTGGAGTATCTAGGTGACATTAGGGTTTTGGTTGATTTGTGTCTTAAGGTGTTATTCTAGTATGAACTCTATGATAGATCGAACGGAAAGAATAGCTTCGTGTTATTTCACTACGGACTCTTTAATAGATCGATCAGAAAGGATAACTTTGAGATGGTTTCGTACCCTACAATAATCTCTTTGTTTGTTCTACGCTATTAGTGACTTTGGAGCGACTCTTTGTTGCATGTTGAGGGATGGTTATATGATCCAGTTATGTTATTATTGTTGAGAGAACCCGCTCTAGTGAAAGTATGAACCTTAGGCCTTGTTTCCTAGCATTGCAATACCGTTTATGCTCACTTTTATTACTTGTTACCTTGCTGTTTTTATATCTTCAGATTACAAATACTCATATCTACCATCCATATTGCACTTGTATCACCATCTCTTTGCCGAACTAGTGCACCTATATAATTTACCATTGTATTGGTTGTGTTGGGGACACAAGAGGCTCTTTGTTGTTTGGTTGCAGGGTTTCTTGAGAGAGACCATCTTCATCCTACGCCTCCCATGGATTGACAAACCTTAGGTCATCCACTTGAGGGAAATTTGCTACTGTCCTACAAACCTCTGCACTTGGAGGCCCAACAACGTCTACAAGAAGAATGTTGTGTAGTAGACATCAAGCTCTTTTCTAGCACCGTTGCCGGGGAGGTGAGTGCTTGAAGGTATATCTTTAGATCTTGCAATCAAATCTTTTTGTTTCTTGTTTTATCACTAGTTTAGTCTATAAAAGAAAACTAAACAAATGTAACTGAGTTTGCCTCATACGCTTCATCTTTTTAATATCTTTCGTGAGAATGATGGTAAGGAAGATTGTGCTCAAGTGCTAGAGGAAGAATGCATTAAAATGTTTGGCACTAAATATTTGAATTATGAGCATGATTGCAATGTTGTTAGTATGAATTCTATGAATATCCATGATGCTAATGATATGCAGAGCCACAAGCTTGGGGATGATATGTTTGATGAAGATGATATGTTTTGTCCCCCAAGTTTTGATGAGAAAATTTATTATGATGATAGCATGCCTCCTATTTATGATGATTATATTGATGAAAGTGGATTTGGAGAGCTCATGACTTTATTTAGTGATGAATCCACTATTTCGGAAGAGGTTCCAATTGATTATGAGAACAAAGTTGCTATCTATGATGATTATTGTGATGACGTGTGAGGGAGTTCCGGACTAGGGGGTGTCCGGATAGCCGAACTATCATCATCGGCCGGACTCCAAGACTATGAAGACACAAGATTGAAGACTTCATCCCGTGTTCGGATGGGACTTTCCTTGGCGTAGAAGGCAAGCTTGGCGATACGGATATGTAGATCTCCTACCATTGTAACCGACTCTGTGTAACCCTAGCCCTCTCCGGTGTCTATATAAACCGGATGGCCTTAGTCCGTAGGACGAACAACAATCATACCATAGGCTAGCTTCTAGGGTTTAGCCTCCTTGATCTCGTGGTCGATCCACTCTTATAACACACATCATCAATATTAATCAAGCAGGACGTAGGGTTTTACCTCCATCAAGAGGGCCCGAACCTGGGTAAAACATCGTGTCCCTTGTCTCCTGTTACCATCCGCCTAGACGCACAGTTTGGGACCCCCTACCCGAGATCCGCCGGTTTTGACACCGACATTGGTCCTTTCATTGAGAGTTCCTCTGTGTCGTCACCGATAGTCTCGATGGCTTCTTCGATCATCAACAACGACGCAGTCCAGGGTGAGGTCCTCCCCGGATAGATCTTCGTATTTGGCGGCTTTGCACTGCGGGTCAATTCACTTGGCCATCTGGAGCAGATCGAAAGCTACGCCCCTGGCCGCCAGGTCAGATTTGGAAGTTTGAACTTCACGGCTGACATCTGCGGGGACTTGATCCTCGATGGGTTTGGGCCACAGCCAAGCGCGTTGCACTATCATGATGGGCATGATTTAGCTCTGCAGCCGGACAGTGCCTTGGAGGCCGCACTCGAGTCCGCTCCAATCTTCAATTCGGAGCCGGCTGCGCAGATCGAGGACGGATGGCTAGACACCGCCTTGGGGGCTGCAACCTCTACGGCGATAAAGCCGAACACTAACCTTGTCCCTCACGAAGCTCGTGACTCCGAGGTGCCGGACTCCTTGCCAGACTCCGAACCTCCCGCGCCTCCTCCGATCGGATCTGATTGGGCGCCGATCATGGAGTTCATCGCAGCGGACATCTTTCAACACTCACCTTTCGGCGACATCTTGAGTTCGCTAAAGTATCTCTCGTTATCAGGAGAGCCCTGGCCGAACTGCGGTCAGGACGGTTGGGATGCGGACGACGAAGAAATTCAAAGCCCACCAACCACCCACTTGGTAGCCACTGTCGACGATCTAACCGACATGCTAGACTACGACTCCGAAGACATCGACGGTATGGACGACGATGCCGGAGACGACCAAGAACCAGCAACCATCAGGCACCGGAAAGCCACCCCAACGCACGACGTATACATGGTGGATACACCAAAAGGAAGCGACAACGAGGAAAACCGGGATGTGGCAAAGGACAACTCCCCCAACAAACAACTAAAACGGCGACGCAAGCGCCGCCCGAAGACCGGCCTAGATAAAAATGGCACCCATACGGACCCGGCCCTAGAGCAGGGCGAAGCAGTGGACGACGAACATGCCACCAAGCAACCCATCCCCGGCGAAGACGATCTCACATCACCAGAGCATATGAACCTTCATAAAAGGCTCGTCGCCACTGCAAGAAGTTTGAAGAAGCAAAAGCGGAAGCTCAAAACAGCGGAGGACGCACTAGAATGAGATGGAGCAAAGTACTCAACACCGCAGATAAATATGGCGCTAGTCACCAGACAAAGAGCTACCTGAAGCGCAAGCTGTTGCCCGAATTTGACAAGGAGGCCTTAGAGCCCCCACAGTCAAAAAAGAAAGAAGCCGCCTGGCCAGATAAACGACCAGAAGACAGGCCAAGAACAGCAAGGGGCGCCGCACACAAGCCGGCACACGATCAGCACAAAGATCCTCAAAAAAGGATGACCCGGCCAGGTCTATCTATGGGCCAAAAAAGAAGACTCCAGGAAGCAACATCACCCGCCAAGCATTTGAAGACAACGGCACACCCAAATACAGGGGCGCCGCACACCCACTATGTTTCACTGACGAGGTACTAGATCATGGATTTCCAGCAGGATTCAAACTCGTAAACATAGAGGCATATGACGGAACAACAGACCCCGAAGTCTGGATTGAGGATTATATCCTACACATACATATGGCCAGAGGAGACGATCTCCATGCCATAAAATACCTACCCCTCAAGCTCAAAGGGCCAGCTCGGCATTGGCTCAAAAGCCTCCCAGAAAATACCATTGGAAGTTGGGAAGAGCTTGAGGATGCGTTTCGAGCAAATTTTCAGGGGACTTATGTCCGCCCTCCGGATGCAGACGATTTAAGTCACATAACCCAACAGCCCGGAGAGTCAGCACGCAAATTCTGGAACAGGTTCCTCACTAAAAGGAACCAAATAGTCGACTGTCCGGACGCTGATGCCTTAGCAGCCTTTAAACACAACGTCCGAGACGAATGGCTCGCCAGGCACCTCGGCCAAGAAAAACCAAGAACAATGGCCGCACTAACAAGCCTCATGACCCGCTTTTGCGCGGGGGAAGACAGCTGGCTGGCTAGATGCAGCACTAGCGACCCGAGTACATCCGAAGTCAGGGATGGAAATGGGAAATCACGACGCAGAAAAGATTAGCGCCGGAACAGGGAAAATGGCCCAAATAGTACGGCGGTCAACGCCGGATTCAAAAGCTCTCGGCCGAATAACAAGACACTGCCCCTCAAGGACAACAGTGACGAGCTATCCTACCTAAACAAGATTCTGGATAAGCTATGTCAAATACATGGTACCTCCGGGAAGCCTGCAAACTATACCCACAGAGATTGTTGGGTCTTCAAGCAGTCCGGCCGACTTAACGCCGAACACAAGGGGCTCGACACACCAACCGAAAGTGATGAACCCCAAAACAGAAGACTTTCCCACTAGAAGTCAAAACAGTGAACTCACTTCATGTGATAACACGAAAACACAGCGCGGCACCTGCCATACCAGGACACCGTCCGCAGAATGGGGATAGACCCTACCAAAATTCGCCATGACAGCACTTCCTTCAAAGGAGTGACGCCAGACCTTTAAGCCAATTATACGGGCTCTGTACCACTAGAGGTTGTGTTCGGTTCATCTGACAACCTCCGTCGCGAAAAGCTCACTCTCCATATCGCCCCATTTTACAGTGGCCATCGAGCACTACTGGGACGCAAAGCTTTCGCCCGCTTTAATGCAATACCACATTACACGTCTCTTATACTTACAATGCTCGGTCCACGCGGCATAATCTCATTAAAGAGTAACTCCGAGTGTTCCTCGACCACGGAGAGCGCGGGGCTGCCTTGACAGCCACTCCGACCTTGCAGGTCAAGGCCCCTAAAAACAGGTCATTCAGACCCCGGACACGGTTAGGCGAGTCCGGCGTAAATAAACAAGGGGCTTCCCAGCCGCATACCCCCTTTATAAGGGGCCGCACATATAAATGATGAGATCCAATAACGCTCAACTTTCTTCATCTTCCAAATTATACTTTATTTTAATACAACCTTTGCACGATATTTCTTAGAAACTAAGTCCTTCTCTTTTACAGATGAAGCACGTGCTACACCCGTCCAGGATACAGCACAACGGAGACACAGGCGCAGACGTGCAGCAGGGACCCGTTGCAAGGATTCTTTTCAGATTAAGACCCCGCGTAAACCTTTCTTACTGTCTCTTGTTGATACACATCCCCCGGTTTCCTACCATAGCCGAGGAGGAGGGTGGCGTTTTGGCATCGGCCGCGTCAGAAGTTCCCGCCTGTACATAGACACTAGGGGCTTAGGGCATTGTTCTGCCCGGTATCATAAAGACCGAACACCTCAGGGAGTGTCCGGTGTCTCGAGTTAGGCCTTATATGCATCAGCTCCGAATCATGTCTTTGGTCAAATGTTGGGTTTGCCTGGCTCCTGTGTTTTGCTGCCTTACGTTCCGTATCATCGGCTAACGCGACACTAGGAGAACTACTGTGATTGTGCCCCGGTTCGGCCGAGCGAGCACCTCAGTAGAGAAAGCCAAAAACTGACTGTCATGATATAGTGAGAGACTGGTCAACCACTCGATCGACCATTGGAATGTTTAGAATTCCTCCGCTTTGACGAAGGGCCGCTTCCCGGTCAGGCACATACGCGCCCTGAGTTCGGAGAAGAGCGGTGCCGCTAGGGGCTATATAGTAGCCCCACATTCGAGCTCCTATGGCTAAGTGAAAGTGCTAAAACATTATAGTCCGGTTGCCTAGTTTGCTACGCTATCACCTCCTTAAAAGGACCAAGATGTTGGATTAAGTGTGAAAAAGCGCTTTTCTTTTTGCAAACACCCCCGCACCATGTGCGTGGGGGCTGAAGCCAAAGACTGCCATCTTTCAGATTATACATACACATACGGCCGCACAGGAGATAGTTCAATACTTGAACGCACAAGTATAAAAAGCTATTGCATTATAAACATGATCTCAGAAATCATACATGTCATTTAAACATAACATCTTTCGAGCACTGTGGCTCTATTAAATGAGCACCCTGCAGGACTTCCTCAAAATAGTGCTCGGTGGGTAATCGGCTCTTGTCCGAACCCCGGGATGCAACAGCGGTGGCATCCATGTCCGCCCAGTATGTCTTCACACGGCCGAGAGCCATCCGTGCACCTACTATGCATGCCGACCGCTTCATCGCCTTGATATGCGGCACCGCCCCAAGGAATTGTTGCAACAAGCCAAAATAACTCTTCGGCTTGGGCCTTTCCGGCCACAGATGAGTGACCACATCCGTCATGGCAAGTCCGGACAATCTATTCAGCTCAGCCCACTCAGCCAGCCGATCAGTCAATGGAAGTGGACGCTCCGGACTATGGAATTGAGACCAGTAAAGCTCTTCCATTTCGTGATCCTTCTGGCTTCGGAAGTGCACCACTGCGTCCGCCGCACTCGCCGCCAAATCCAGATAAGGATCCTCCGCACCACACAACAGGCCCAGCTGAGCATACTTCGGATCCGTGAACTTCCTACACAGAAGAAAGGGCTTTCCAGCCGCAATGTCTCCGGCCTGACGCAGTTCCTCCTTCATAGCCCGCATCTCACTCCGGGCATCCTTGACTTCGACGCCGACCTTCTTCAGGCCCTCTTGCTCCACTCGGCGTTCTCCTTCAAGAACCTCACAACGTTCGGTAGCATCTTTTAATTTCAAGGCCATTCCGGCCAACTCTTCCCTGCTTCGGCAGTGAGCAGCCTTTTCGGCTTTTAGCTCTTCTGCTACCTTCAAGGCAGCCGCATCACTTATCCTGGCTTGCTCCTTGGCTCGAGCAAGCTCTTCTCGAAAATGTTCCACAACAGTGGCGCCATCTGCATCAAGCATACAAATTGTAAGGAACGGGCACCAGCTCCCTTACTAGGCCACCGCGTAGCAACCACCTACCTTGCGACTCGTTAAGTCGTTTATTGACCAGTGCGATGTCCGCATTCGCAACATCGAGTTGCCTCTTCAGTTCGGCAACTCCATCAGTCCGGCTGGCCACCGAACATTCCGCCACCTGCATAGGAAAGGCGACATTCTATAACTGAGATTATGATCCTTGGCACGCTATCGCTTTTGACAGCATACCAAGTCTCAGGGGCTACTATCTATACAGGGCGCACTTCATGTGCAAAACTGTCAAAAGGTATGTCATATTTTGCGTACCTCAAACCCCGCCAGCAAGCTTCCGGCGGCCTCATACAACCCGCTCTCGGTGGATGAGATCCTTTCAATCACCGTACTCATTAATGTGCGGTGATCTTCCAAGATAGACGCCCTCTTGAGCAAATCCTGCAGCTCCACCGGCCGTATTCCAATGGGTGCCGGACTTTCTGGCCCCGCCAGACTCGGGGAGACCCTTCGTGACGACACCTCAGGGTTGTCCGCCCTGCCCGACGGGGTGGCAGATGGAGGCGTCTCGCTTTCCATCATCTCCGGACGAAGGTCCCCCGAAGTTGAGCTCTGCTGAGATGGGCTGAGATCCGAACTACAAAGTGAAAACTACGGTTACTGTCGTGGATTTGTCATGGCAGATGTCCTTGTGAAAGGACTTAGTCGTGGAGCCATCGCTACGGGTTAACTTGAAGGGGTTAAAGCGGACACAAAGACACAAGGGTTTATACTAGTTCGGCCCCTTCTATGAAGGTAAAAGCCTATGTCTAGTTGTGATGGAATTGATGTGGTTTCGATGGCTAGGGAGCAAAAAAGCTTCGCCTAGGCTCGAGTTGTTGTTGTCTGTCCTTGAACCACCGCCGGGTCGTCCCCTTATATACACGGGTGACGCCCGTCGGTCCACAGAGTCCCACACCGGTTCATACTCGTATCCCGGTTGATCTCTCTCTATTCCTAACTTACAATGCAAGTTTACATATCAAGCCGGTTTACGGCTACAGGTTCTAAACCGACTATAGGCCTTGGGCCTTCATCTGCTTAATCACCTTTATACTACTAATGAAGTTAACCCGGCCCAGGTAGGCCGGTTCACACCTAGTAGTAATATCCCCAACATTAGGCCCCATATTGATTTGAACTGGTTCATGTCAATCCTTCTCAAAAATCTTTGTCTTTAACATCTTCTGGTAATTGGTAAACCGCCATGTCGTCATCATCTCTGGTTGCTGTAGACCGGCATGACATCATCATGAAGTTTAACATTTATGACGCCTTCTTTCATTGATAGATCTGCGATACCCAAGGCAGCAACTCCACTTCCGAATTTTGTGGCTCCTGGATTCGCGCGCCTGACACACGTCCTTTGCCTTACAAATAGGACCGAAGGGTCATTTCCTTTTCTCCCCTTCGTCTCTTTCTCTTCGTCTTCCTCGCGTCGCCAGCCTCGGAGCTCCGCCACCGCCATTGACCTCTGCACCGTCTTGGGCCGCTGCATCAACCTAAACGCTCCAGAGCACTGCGGTAGCTTTCCGCGTCTTCCTCGATTCTGGTAAGCCTTCTGCTCTTCTTAACATAGATCTGTCCTAGGGTTTCGTGTTCTTGTCATGTTCCTCACTTGTTCATGCTCGTACCCAGACTCCTGGATAGATCTGTGAAACCCTGCTCTGATTAGCAGTAGCCTTTTAGCATCCACCTGTAGTTTCACGCTCAAGTCCATAGATCTCATCTACATACCTGCCCATTGATTCACTTCCGTTCTGCTTTAATCTTTTGAATATTTTCTCTTTTTCTGAACTTGCTTCAGATCCATTACTACAATAGGACCTTGTGAAACCTGTTTCTGCATACTTAGCCATCCGCAACCTCAATTGCTTTCAATGTTTAGATCAAGCGGTTTAACTTAATATAAGAAAAATTATTAAACCGGTATATACCATTAGTCCCCTTGTTGAACCGCCAGACTTCTTTAGTCTTATTGTGCTACCTCATAGAAATCCGGTTTAAATGTACTGCCTTCGGTTTAACATTGTTCATACCAGCGCATTCTTGAACCGAAATCACTTATTTCTTGTAGATCCCATCATGGCCAAACAAGTATATGAGTGCAACTGGGTTCCTTCTCGCGTCACAGAAACTCAGCTGGATGATTTAGTTTCGATTGGCGCTTTAGAGAGCAAAGATACTATCCACTGGAGGGTTCCTGGTGATGAATGTCCTCCCACACCTCAAGAGGGAGAGGTTGTGATTTTTGTGGACCATTTAGCCCGGGGCTTCAAGCCGCCCGGTTCTAAATTTTATCGGGATGTGTTAGCCAATTTTTAACTTCGCCCGCAAGATACTGGCCCCAACTCTGTTACCAACTTATGTCACTTCCAAGTACTTTGTGAGGTATACCTTCAAGAGGAACCCACAGTTGAATTGTTCAGAGACTGCTTCCACTTAAACCGCCGCACAGAATTCACTGATGGTCCCAATACCGAATTGGGCGGTATGGCAATTCAGAAAAGGAAAGAAATCACTTATCCCCATGCCAGACTACACAGTCACCCCAAGGAGTGGAATGCAACATGGTTTTACTGCAAAGATGCTTCCCCTAATGATGAAAATCCTTTGCCTGGCTTTCGTCCGGAGTGGCTCAGCAATACAAACCCCTTCCCACAAAGGTTAAGTGCCAAGGAGAGGAGTAAATACGCTCCGCAATTATCCAAGCTCCGAGCCTTCATGGCCAACGGTTTAACAGGAGTAGATCTCGCACGCTGTTGGATATCATGGAGCATACTGCCTCTCAGCCGGCGCTCCGGTTTAATGTGCAAGTATACTGGTAGCGTTGATGACCCGCTTCGACACACCAACATCCAGCTCTCGGATGATGAAGTCACAGAGGCTGTGAAGAAAATGTTGAACGAACCGGAACACCTCTGCGCTCAAAACGGCCTGCCCCCTTTCTATGCTACCAACAAACCGCCAGCTGTAAGTTTCTGATTGCGTTTTTTACTGAATCTGTTATTGCTATCTCTGTCTGACATCAATTGCTGCTTAACCAGGGTAATAATCCATTTTGGAGCAAGAAGCTTCCGCAAGACAAACCGGAGAAAACAGAACGGTCAAACCAGCCCAAGACCAAGGTTGTCAAGAAGCCTGCTAAAAAGAGGAAAACAACTGCTTCATCTGATCCAGCTGTTGATGATGATGTGGGTAATTCGGACCTTGAGGTAGAACTCGATTCACTAGGCTTACTTTTTACACGCCTTATTGATGATGATACTGGTCAGGACGACACTGAAGCCAGTAATGCTGATGTCGCTGAGGAAACTATTCTCTCTTCCAATTCAGATCCTTTGCCTTTGCCAAAATTTCGCCAGGCAAACCGGAAAGTTAAATTTTCCCATCCTCTTGCTTACTTGGATCCCAAATTTCTTATGAAGTCTCAGCAACATGAAGCTCGCCGCACAACCCGGCACAGCGGCCAGGTAGTTACTTCCGCCAGTTTACCGAACCGTCCGGTTCGAAAACGCCGCTCAGAGGTCTCCGACCTTTTTATTAATTTCTATCCTAAAGCGGGTTTCATCCGTCAACCTCTTAATCCGTCCGACTCCGATTATCAGGTTACTTCTCATTCATCCTCTGGTGAATCATCGGCCACTCAGCTGCCGCCACTGAAAATGGTTCTTGGGTAAGCTAGGCTGAACATATGCTTCCAGTATACTGCGTTATAATTTATGCTATTCCTTGACTCCTTGTTTCTCTTTCAGGGCTAAACCTAAACCGAGCAAGAAAGCCCGCCTGGATAAAGCGGCCGAGGAAGATGCTGCCCCTGAACAGGATAAAGCACCAGATCTTAAAGCGTTCATTCCTGAAGACATTCCCAATGATCCTCCCTTGCAAGATGATGCTATTACTGATAAAAGGCCTGTTAATACTTCAGTCCCTATTAACCAGCATGCCAGCTCCGTCCGGATTGAAAGATCCCGCAGTCCTTCAAAACCTGCCGATAAACCGATAGCGCCAGTGCAAACCGGTGAGTCCAAGGATGATGATGTTGTAATTACCGGCATAGGTCGCTCTGCACCAGGGAATCTTGTCGCTTTAGCTAAGCATACTGTCAAAGAAGATTTTTTTGCCATGAACAAAGGCAAATGGGATGTTGATCTGGAAACGTACGCTGCTCTGAGTGCCCAAGATCTTCATTCTGGTTATTTGAACCGACTATATACTAGTCGTGATTGTGAAGCTGGCATGATAAAGATGATGAGAGATAAATTTGAGGTAACTTCCTTGTGCTTCTTCTTTCTTTAATTACTGCCACTGTATTAATCCTCCTAGCCCCCAAGGGCCGGTTTGTAACCTTCTTCAAGCCGGGACTTGAATATAGTCCTCAATACTTTGAAATCCATCAATGTAGCCCCCAAGGGCCGGTTCAACTTAGTATAGTTAAACCGGGACTCCAATAAAGATTCTAACATCAGAACATAACTGAGCAAATAGCCATTAGCCCCCAAGTGCCAAGTTGAATACCTGTATTGAGCTTGGGACTTTGCGATTTAGTAATAGATGAAAATTGAAGGTGCATTAGCCCCCAAGTATCGAGTGTATAACTTGTTATGTGGTTGGTACTTCAAATTCTTGTACCGTTTGCTTAAAGCCAAGCACTGTCTTTATGCAGGCTGAAGTGAGGATCAAAGAGGACCGGATTACTGATCTGCAGGAAGCTTTGAAAACCCAACAAGCCGAAACCAACAAAACCAGGGAGGAATTAACGAGCGCTTTGAGCATCACGGAACAGCTGAAGGAGGGCTTCAAGAAGGAGCGGGCTGATTGGGCCACTGAAGAGGCCGCTTTAATAAAAAGAGCTGAAAACGCTGAAGCTGCCCTTAAACCGGTGGTAGATGAGCTGACCGCCGTAAAGTGGCAAGTACATTCCCCGACTGCTGCTATCTTTGGTAAGCTCTTTTTGGTTTCCTAGACAACTCTGGCCTGCTTATAATAGATCTAGTTTGTGATCTTTCCTGTATTGTTACAGGTACACGCATTGGTCAGTTAGGGTCAGATGTTCGGAAGAAGTTGAAGGCTACCTACACTTTAATTGAACAGCTGTATACCGGAGCGCAACGGATCATCACCACTGCATCTCATAATAATCCAGCACCCACTTTAATCCAAGACACTCTTAATAGGTTGTCAATGCTTCCTGCTCGGATTGAAGAACTGAAAAAAATCTGCTGCTCGAACCGGAGCCATTAACGCCTTAATCTGGGCAAAAGCATGGGTGCCGGATTTCGATCCTGTTGAAGCAGCTCAAGGCTATCCCAGCTTGAAGGAAGATGGCTCAGAGTTCAATGAAGATGATTTGAGGGCGATAAACCGTGCAGTACGCCCCCTGGCTTGTCAATTGGCTGAAGAGGCCGACTTGTCGCATTATCAAGCTCAGTACGATGATCAGAACAAACGAGTGGCTGCACCAATTCCTGAAGCGGAGAATCTGGTTCCTCCAATCCGTAAGCATACTTTCGCTCCTGATATTGAACCGTCTTCTCTGATCCATGAAGAGGTTGTCTTTCAAGCTTTAATGGGAATCGACTGGACCACTGTTGATTTCCAGCCAATGGATAGAGATGAGGAAGCTGAAGCGGCGCGGGACGACCCACAACCATCAGACCGGTTTGATGAGCAGGCTTGAACCGGAAGCCGGTTTAAACAACTGCCTTATTATGATCCGCCAAAATAACAATGATCTTATTTGGGCACCGCGTTGCCTTGTAATAGAATAGCCAATACTTCTACTTTAAATATGCCTTCGTGCATACGCACTGATGCTTTTGCTTGAAATCCTCAATTTATATTTCCTGCAATCAGAAAATCTTGAACTGCGGTGGCGGTTATACCGCCAACCGGTTTATAACCTTGATATATATATGTTAATGTATTTAAAACATATAATCAAATATGCGATACAAAATACCTGCCATCGCTGGGCATAAAGTTGGCTTAGCCAGGCTTGAAACGGAGGTTTTATAAACCGTTACCATCAAAGGGGAGAAAACAACTCCCATGTAAACCGTGCTGGGTCATTATGAGCCCCCCTGCTACTTCATGATGTTAACAAGAAAGTTAAACCGGGCATATTTCTCCGGAGTACAAATGAACCGATTTCCGTCAGCTGAACCGGTAAAAAAGTGTTGTTGGTTTAAGGGAAACACAACAAAAATTGAAGAATAGTCATAAAAGAAATATGGAAGCAAAGGCAATGATAAAAACCATTTGCAAAAACATGCTTTACTAAGCTGATCAGATGGTGTTACCACGGTCGGACAGGACCAAGCCCCCAATAGGAGTGATAGTGGTTCAAGTCAGCCAGGTCCCCAAATGAAACCGTGGCATTTATGCCGATCAAAAGGCGTGGCAATGGCTCGGGTTCGACCAAGCCCCCAAGTGATTCTGTGGCCTTAGGCCGATCAAGAGGCGTGACTGGTTCAGACTTGACCATGTCCCCAAGTGATCTGGTGGCTTTCGCCTATCAAAAGGTGTCGCATTGGTTCGGACACGACCAAGACCCCAAGTGATATCACAAAGCTTTTTTAAAAAGCAAATTTCAAGGGGTAAACCGGAGGCCACTTTAAAACAGAACCACTCCATGTAACCACACATGATATGAAAGGACAGAGACCCCACTTTAGCTGAGGTTCCGGTTTTATTATATCAATGATAATATATACACTGCCATAATATGTACATAGATAGAGCCGATGGCTCAAGTGTAGTAAGGCCGAAGATGAGCTATATTCCACGGCCTGTTGGTCTCCTCCTCTGATGTGCGTGAGTCTTTATGCTCTCGAATATCAATCAGATAGTACGACCCGTTGTGTAGATTCTTGCTGACCACGAAAGGTCCCTCCCAAGGTGGGGATAACTTATGCATATCCGTCTGATCTTGGATGAGCCGAAGCACCAAATCTCCTTCTTGAAAAGTTCTGGTTCTGACCCGGCGATTGTGATAGCGACGAAGATCTTGTTGATAAATCGCCGAGCGGGCAGCCGCTATGTCACGCTCCTCATCTAACAGGTCCAAAGCGTCTTGCCGTGCTGTCTCATTGTCCGCTTCAACATAAGCCGCCACACGAGGCGAATCGTGCCGGATATCACTAGGGAGAACCGCCTCTGCTCCGTAGACCATAAAAAACGGTGTGTATCCTGTAGATCGGTTGGGCGTAGTGTTGATACTCCATAGCACAGATGGTAGCTCTTCAACCCAACATCCCGGTGTTTTTTGCAATGGAACCATAAGCCGGAGTTTGATGCCTCGCAAGATCTCTTGATTAGCTCATTCTGCCTGCCCATTGGACTCGGGGTGAGCCACTGATGATACGTCAAGTCTGATGTGCTCACGTTCACAGAATTCCTTCATAGCACCCTTGGATAAATTGGTACCATTGTCAGTAATGATACTGTGTGGAAAGCCAAACCGTAAAATCACCTTTTTAATGAACTGCACCGCTGTAGCTGCATCACACTTGCTGACAGGCTCCGCTTCAACCCACTTGGTAAACTTGTCAACTACCACCAAAAGGTGGGTTTTCTTATCCTTGGATCTTTTAAAAGGTCCGACCATATCCAGCCCCCATGTTGCAAACGGCCAAGTAATTGGAATCAACCTCAATTCTTGAGCCGGCACATGAGCACGCCTTGAAAATTTCTGACAGCCATCACACCGTTTAACCAAGTCCTCCGCATCAGCATGAGCTGTCAACCAGTAAAACCCGTGACGAAACGCCTTAGCCACCAGAGACTTTGAACCGGCGTGGTGACCACAATCCCCTTCATGGATTTCGCGTAAAATTTCACAACCTTCCTCAGGAGAGACGCAACGTTGAAACGCCCCTGATACACTGCAATGATGTAATTCGCCATTGATAATTGTCATAGATTTGGATCGCCGGACTATCTGCCTGGCTAGAGTCTCATCCTCTGGCAACTCTCGTCTGTTCATGTACGCAAGATAAGGAACTGTCCAATCCGGTATAACATGTAGGGCTGCCACCAATTGAGCCTCCGGATCAGGAATAGCCAAATCTGCTTCACCTAGGAGCTTGACTGACGGATTGTGCAACACATCAAGAAAGACATTAGGCGGGACCGCTTTACGCTGAGAGCCCAACCGGCTTAAAGCGTCCGCTGCTTCATTTTTTCGACGATCCACGTGATCCACCTGATAACCCTTGAAGTGACCTGCAACAATATCCACCTCACGATGATATGCAGCCATGAGTGGGTCTTTAGAATCCCAAGTGCCAGACACCTGTTGAGCTACGAGGTACGAGTCACCGAAGCACTTAACCCGACTTAGATTCATCTCTTTAGCCATCCGGAGACCATGGAGAAAGGCTTCATACTCAACTGCATTATTAGTACAAGGGAACATTAAGCGGAGAACATAACAAAACTTATCACCTCGTGGGGAAGTTAACACGACTCCAGCCCCCGAGCCTTCCAATTGCCTGGATCCATCAAAATGGATAGTCCAATATGTGTGATCCGGCTTCTCCTCTTGTGCTTGCAACTCAGTCCAATCATTGATGAAATCAACAAGTGCTTGAGACTTCACCGCCGTCCGGGGTACGTACTTCAATCCGTGCGGCCCAAGTTCTATAGCCCACTTGGCAATCCGGCCGGTCGCCTCCCGGTTCTGTATGATATCGCCCAGGGGAGCTGAACTGACCACTGTGATAGGGTGCCCTTGGAAATACTGCTTCAACTTCCGGCTTGCCATGAAAACTCCATATACCAGCTTCTGCCAATGCGGATATCTTTGCTTGGATTCAATAAGCAGCTCGCTGATATAGTAAACCGGCCGCTGAACCGGATACTCCTTGCCTGCCTCCTTGCGTTCTACTACAATAGCCACGCTAACTGCGCGAGCATTGGCCGCTACGTATAACAATAATGGCTCCTTGTCGACCGGACCTGCAAGAACGGGCGGATTGGCTAATTGCCGCTTCAAGTCCTCCAACGCTTCATCAGCAGCTGGACTCCAGATGAATTGATCTGTCTTTCTCAACATCTGGTATAAAGGGATGGCCTTCTCCCCGAGGCGGCTGATAAACCGGCTCAGTGCGGCGATCCGACCCGCCAACCGCTGAACATCGTTGATACACTTCGGTTTAGCCAGGGAGGTGATAGCCGTAATCTTCTCCGGATTAGCCTCAATTCCTTTGTTGGACAAAAGAAAGCCCAGTAACTTGCCTGCCGGAACACCAAAGACACATTTGGCAGGGTTAAGCATCATCTTATAAACCCGCAAGTTGTCAAAGGTTTCCTTTAAATCATCAACCAGCGTCTCCTTCTGCCTTGACTTGACTACAATATCATCCACATAGGCGTGCACATTGCGGCCGATCTGTTTATGCAGGCAATTCTGTACACACCTTTGATAAGTGGCTTGGGCGCTCTTGAGCCCAAAAGGCATAGATACATAGCAGAAGGCTCCAAAGGGAGTAATAAACACCGTCTTCTCCTGGTCCTTAACTGCCATTTTGATCTGATGATACCCAGAATACGCATCCAAAAAACTCAAACGCTCACAACCCGCCGTGGCGTCAATAATCTGGTCAATGTGAGGGAGGGCAAAAGGATCCGCTGGACAAGCCTTGTTAAGATCCGTGTAATCCACACACATACGCCAAGTGCCATTTTTCTTAAGAACCAGCACCGGATTAGCAAGCCACTCTGGATGGAACACTTCAATGATAAAACCAGCTGCTAAGAGCCTGGCCACCTCCTCCCCAATAGCTTTGCGCCTCTCTTCGTTAAACCGGCGGAGAAATTGCTTTACCGGTTTATACTTGGGATCAACATTAAGAGTGTGCTCAGCGAGTTCCCTCGGTACACCTGGCATGTCAGAAGGCTTCCATGCAAAAATGTCCCGATTCTCACGGATGAACTCGATGAGCGCGCTTTCCTATTTAGGGTCCAAGTTGGCACTGACAGTGAACTGCTTGGACGAATCGCCGGGCACGAAGTCAACAAGCTTGGTCTCAGCCGCTGATTTGAACTTCAGATCTGAATCATGCTCCATAGTTGGCTTCTTCAAAGGGGTCATGTCCGCCGGATCAACATTGTCCCTATAATATTTTAACTCCTCCGTGGCACAAACCGACTCTGCATAGGCCGCATCACCTTCCTCACATTCCAAAGCAATCTTGCGGCTCCCATGAACCGTTATTGTCTCTTTGTGACTCGGCATCTTGAGCTGCAAATAGATATAATAGGGCCGTGCCATGAATTTGGCATAAGCCGGCCGCCCAAACAAGGCGTGACACGGGCTCCGGATCTTCACCACCTCAAAGGTTAGTGTCTCGGATCGGTAATCATGCTCGTCCCCAAAAGCCACCTCCAGGGCTATCTTACCAATAGGATATGCTGATTTGCCAGGCACCACAGCATGGAACACCGTATTAGACGGTTTGAGATCCTTGTCTGTTAGCCCCATGCGGCGGAATGTCTCATAGTACAGGATGTTAATACTGCTCCCTCCATCCATGAGTACCTTGGTGAATTTATAACCTCCCACCTGAGGGTCTACCACTAATGCCAACTGGCCCGGATTGTCAACCCGGGGGGGGGGGGGGTGATCCTCCCTGCTCCACACGATAGGCTGCTCCGACCAGCGTAAATAACGCGGTACGGCCGGTTCAACAGAGTTCACTGCTCGCTTATGAAGTTTCCGGTCGCGCTTATCCGAGCTAGTTGTGAAAACGTGATACTGCCCATTGTTCAACTGTTTTGGCTGGCTCTGATAACCCGACCGCTGCTGCTGCTACTGTTGGTTGTAACCCCCTTGACCATTCTGATTATCCTGGTAATTATTACCGCCCTGATTGAAGCCTGAACCGGAAGCTCCATCATGACCCGGCCCATGGAAACCGGATCCTGAGCCACCACCTGACCCACGGTCATACCGGAAGGCATTAGAGTTTTTAAATTCCTGCATAATGTAACAATCCTTCTAAAGGTGGTTAGCCGGCGCCTCCTTCGTCCCGTGTTTTGGGCAAGGCTGATTCAGCAAATAGTTTAAGCGATCCGGGTTAGGATTTGGAGCCCCATTGCGATTCGCCGCTTTACCTCTGCGTCGCTGACCCTTGTCCTGTGCATTAGTGTTAGCCACAAAGTCCATGCTGCCATCCGCCTTACGCTTGCCTCCATTTCCATGGCTCGCCGGTTTGTATTGATGCCCCTTAGAGTTGCTATTCTTTTTTCCCTTCCCTGCTTCGTCATCGTTAGTCTCGGGATCCTTGGTACTATCAGAATCAGCATACTTCACTAAAGCGGCCATGAGAGTTCCCATGTCATTACAGAACCACTTCATACGCCCCAACTTCTGCTTTAGAGGCTTAAATCGGCAGTTGCCCTCCAAGGTTAAGATCGCAGAGTCAGCATTGATCCTGTCAGACGAGTGCAAGACTTCAGAAACGCGGCGTACCCAATGGGTTGTTGACTCTCCGTCCTCCTGAACACAAGCTGCCAAGTCTACTATGGACTTAGGCTGCTTACACGTATCTTTGAAATTCTAGATAAACCGGGTCCGCAACTGAGCCCATGAACTGATAGAATTAGGCGGCAGGCTCTTCAACCAAGTACGGGTTGTGCCTTCAAGCATCATGGTGAAGTACTTTGCACATGCGGTCTCATCCACATCCAGCATCTCCTTGGCCATCTCATAACTCTCTACCCACGCTTCTGGAGATAAATCAGCGGTGTAATTTGGCACCTTGCGCGGGCCCTTGAAGTCCTTGGGCAGGCGTACATTGCGTAAAGCAGGGACTAAACAGGGCACTCCCAAGCTAGATGCGACCCCTGGCCCGGCAGAGGTGGTAGGACGAACCGGTGTAAGCTGATCCGCCTCGTTCTGTGCTACTAACTCGGCCTCCCTTCGTGCCCGGGCCCGGTCCACTACATCCTGAGCATCGTGAACACCACTGGCCGGGTTATTGCCATGGGCTGCTTCACGGCCCCGCACATTGCTTGATATGGCCGGTTCATCCAGGCACCTACTATAGCTCCGGCTTGGACGAGGTGTGGAATGAATCCGATCGCGGCTGTATGAATATGCCTCCTGTTGAATCAAAGCGGTCCGGAGAAGTTCCTTAACCCGGCGCGTCTCTATTGCTTGCGGAGAGTCTCCTTCGACCGGGATAGCTTCTAATCGTGCAGCAGCTGCGACAAGATTGTCCATAGGATTAGAATAATGACCCGGAGGTGTCTGGACCAGTGGAGGAATCACAATGTTCTGCCGAGGAGGTTCCATCAGGCGGGGTTGGACCGTCACTCCTGGCCCTGGTGCCTCGACCCGGTTTATCTCCAGGTGCCCCGGTGGATTACTGGTTCCATCTCTCGGAGTGTGAAAGAGATTTTGAGGGTCGAACCCTAACGGCAGGCATGATCTGTGCTTCCGCTTCAAGACCTCCTGTGATGCGTTCTGGTTGAGCATGAGCTTATAGGCCCGGGCATCCAAAGCGGCCCGCTCTGCGGCCATCCTGTCCTTCTCTGCTGCCAGGTCGGCTTTGGCCTGTGCGATCTGTTCTCTCACCTTTGCAACCTCTGCATCATGGGCCTCCTGATCCGCCGGATTGGCTTCTGCCATAAGTACAGCTAGTGCATCAAACAGGTCAGACAGAACTTGAACCGGTGGGCGCACAAGGCCTCCTGCCCCTGCTGCCGCTGCCACTGCTGATCCGGAGAACATTGCTGCTGCGGTCGAGGAGTGATTCGCCGCCTGTGTACCGGCCATGAATATTCCAACCCGGTTGATCTGCTCAGGGGCGTCCGGAATACTGTCGCCATCGGAACAGCCCCTAATCTGGTCATCTTGCAACTGGTACAATGATTCGGTCTCTCCGGTTGAGGACTCGTCGCCGGAATAGACGACGGTCTCGCTACCGTATTCTGACTCGTCCCCATGCTCTCCTCCGTGGATGACTCCCACAAAGGCACGCTTCACGGCCGGTTTAACCTGGGTAGATCTCGCACGCTGAGCCATCTCGACGAGGTCGGTGCGGATGTCCGGCTCAGGCCCAGGCTCACCAATCTTGCCGATAAAAACGTGTATGCCACCAAAGGGGACCCGGTACCCGTACTCGATCAAGCCGGCTTCGGGACCCCATACTGCATCGTCGATGTAGAGCTTGCCGCGACGACTCTTGGTCATCCGGCCCACAACATAGCCTTCGAGTCCTTTGAGGTTGCCCTCCAAGATCATCAAACCGTCGTGCGATAGCCCCACGGTGGGCGCCAACTGTCGTGGATTTGCCACGGCAGATGTCTTTGCGAAAGGACTTAGTCGTGGAGCCATCGCTACGGGTTAACTTGAAGGGGTTAAAGCGGACACAAAGACACAAGGGTTTATACTAGTTCGTCCCCTTCGATGAAGGTAAAAGCCTATGTCTAGTTGTGATGGAATTGATGTGGTTTCGATGGCTAGGGAGCAAACAAGCTTCGCCTAGGCTCGAGTTGTTGTTGTCTGTCCTTGAACCGCCACCGGGTCGTCCCCTTATATACACGGGTGACGCCCGTCGGTCCACAAAGTCCCACACCGGTTCATACTCGTATCCCGGTTGGTCTCTCTCTATTCCTAACTTACAATGCAAGTTTACATATCAAGCCGGTTTACGACTACAGGTTCTAAACCGACTACAGGCCTTGTGCCTTCATCTGCTTAATCACCTTTATACTACTAATGAAGTTAACCCGGCCCAGGTAGGCCGGTTCACACCTAGTAGTAATATCCCCAATAGTTACCTTTGGAAATAATATAGGGGCGTCCCTATTACAAAATTCCCCCTTTTTTACTTACGGCTCGCTGGAGGGTTGATTCCTCCGAGGAGGCAGTACGGCCGGGGCTCTTCCCGACACAGGACCTTCCGGTACAGATTTCTTTCCCCGCTTTGAGGCCTTGACCTCCGGGTCTTCGAAAGTGGTCCTCTTCTCCCCCTGGAAGGAGGGACTCTCGATTCCTTCCTTACTGAAAGCCTCCTTGGCAGAGGTGGTAGTTCCCCTGTGCTCCCCTTCGCCCTCCTCCGAAGGTGCAAACTCCAACATTTTGATTAACACGGGATCCTGCATGGTCTCAGGGAGGGGGCCGGACACCGTATCAATTTTGCTTGCGCTATCCACTCATGTCCAAGGGATAGCTGGTTAAAAGGCAAACCCACGATAAATAAATGGACAATGTGTCCGGACACAGGGCTACTTACTTGAGTATCTGGGCGATTGCAGCTTAGGCCAGCGTCCTCGGTCAAGTCCGGACGCATCTCTTGCGATCCGAAGAACAGTTTGTACATCTCCACGGGTGTCAAACCCATGAAGTGTTGAAGAGCTCGTGGCCCCTCCGGATTAAATTCCCACAGGCAGAGGGGGCGACGTTTGCAGGGTAGTACGCGCCGGATCAGCATAACCTGTACCACTGCGACTAGATTGATCTCCCTTTCTTGGAGGCCTCGAATCCGGTCCTACAAGGGGTACGTCTTTGGACGGCCCCCAGTCACGCCCCTTGTTGACCCATGACGTCAACTGTTGTGGAGGGCCCGAGCGGAAGACGGGCGGCAGCCTCTGCCTGCTGCCCCTGGGAGCGGTGATATAGAACCACTCCTGTTGCTACAAGCCGAGCTCCTCCTGAAAATAGCCCTCGGGCCATGGAGCATCGGCCCTCTTGCTTATAACAGCCCCGCCGCACTCTCCTTGACGCCCCTCAATCATCTTCGGCTCCACGTTGAAGGTTTTGAGCTACAAGCCGAAGTGAGGGGTAGTGCGGAGGAAGGCTTCACAGACGACAATGAATGATGAGATGTGGAGGATGGACTCCGGAGCCAAGTCATGGAATTCCAGCCCATAGTAAAACATGAGCCCGCTCACGAAGGGATCCGTCGGGAAGCCTAAACCCCGACGGAGGTGAGACACAAACACGATGCTCTCACCAAGCTCGGGAGTCAGAATAACCTGACCTCGGGCAGGCAGCCTATGCGAAATCTTGTAGGTTAAGTACCTGGCGTCTCTCAGCTTTAGCACGTCCTCTTCCGTGACGGAGGAGGGCATCCACCAGCCTCGTAGGTCGGGGCCGGACATTGTCGAAGATCGAAGGTACCCGAATCTGGAGCCCTGGGTGTTGGAACTCGGGGCGAGGGGCGGATTCGATAGAGGATTGAAGGAAAAGAACGGGCCTTGGTCTCATTATAAAGAGGAAGAATACCAAGAGCCGTCCCCGTGACCGTTTGGAACCCACCTTCGATGGAGGGGGCGTGGTAACGGGCACGGTTGGGTTACCCATGTCCGTATTAATGGGAATCCCAGAATAAGGGGAACACAATCTCTGCTTCGACAAGACGTGCCAAGGAAACCGCTTCACTAAACGCGCTGAGGTGGTACAATAAAAACAATTCCAGTAAATGCTTGGTAGTGGTGTGACGTCATGCCACAAAACACGTCAGCAGATTGAACTGGTGTGATATTATTCTCTCTACAGTGGTACGTGGAATTAATTTTTACAGAGCCGGACACTATCCTGTTGTTCACAATCTTCTATAAATTATTCGGAGGAGGAACCCGCCTTGCAATGCCGAAGACAATATGCGCGCCGGACTCGTCATCATTGAAGCCTGGTTCAGGGGCTACTGAGGGAGTTCCGGACTAGGGGGTGTCCGGATAGCCGAACTATCATCATCGGCCGGACTCCAAGACTATGAAGACACAAGATTGAAGACTTCGTCCCATGTCCGGATGGGACTTTCCTTGGCGTAGAAGGCAAGCTTGGCGATACGAATATGTAGATCTCCTACCATTGTAACCGACTCTGTGTAACCCTAGCCCTCTCCGGTGTCTATATAAACCGGATGGCCTTAGTCCGTAGGACGAACAACAATCATACCATAGGCTAGCTTCTAGGGTTTAGCCTCCTTCATCTCGTGGTAGATCCACTCTTGTAACACACATCATCAATATTAATCAAGCAGGACATAGGGTTTTACCTCCATCAAGAGGGCCCGAACCTGGGTAAAACATCGTGTCCCTTGTCTCCTATTACCATCCGCCTAGACGCACAGTTCGGGACCCCCTACCCGAGATCCGCCGGTTTTGACACCGACAACTTGTATGCTATTAAGAATAATGATAACCATGAAACTTGTAATCATGATTTTAGTTTTCAATTGGATTATGCCTCACATTATAATTATTTTGTTTAGTTTTCTCCCACTACTATTAATGAGAATAAATTTGCTTATGTGGAGAGTAGTAAAATTTCTATGCAAGTAGATCATGAAAAAAATGCTTTAGGTGCAGGTTATATGGTTGAATTCATTCATGATGCTACTGAAAATTATTATGAGGGAGGAATATATGCTTGTAGGAATTGCAATAATATCAAGTTTCCTCTCTATGTGCTTAAAGTTTTGAAGTTATGCTTGTTTTGCCTTATTATGCTAGTTGATTATTGTTCCCATAAGTTGTTTGCTCAAAAAATCCCTATGCATAAAGTGGTTTAGACTTAAATGTGATAGTCATATTCTTCATGATGCTCTCTTTATGTTTCAATTCTTATCTTTTATGTGAGCATCATTGAAATCATCATGCCTAGCTAGGGGCGTTAAATGATAGCGCTTGTTGGGAGGCAACCCAATTTTGTTTTTGTTACTTGCTTTTTGTTCCTGTTTAGTAATAAATAATTCATCTAGCCTCTGGTTAGATGTGGTTTTATGTTTTAATTAGTGTTTGTGCCAAGTATAACCTTTGGCAAGACTTGGGTGAAGTCTTTATGATCTTGCTGTAAAAAACAGAAACTTTAGCGCTCACGAGATTAGCTCCCATTTTTTTACTGGAGAGTGATTTTAGGTTAATTCTTTTTTCAGATGATTAATAGACAAATTCCTCAGGTACACAAATTTATTTCAGGATTTTTGGAGTTACAGAAGTATTCGAATGATACATATTACTACAGACTATTCTGTTTTTGACAGATTCTGTTTTTTATGTGTTGTTTGCTTATTTTGATGAATCTATAAGTTGTATCCGAGGGTATGAACCATAGAGAAGTTGCAATACAGTATGTTTAACACCAATATAAATAAAGAATGAGTTCTTTACAGTACCTAAGTGGTGATTTATTTTCTTATACTAACAGAGCTTACGAGTTTTCTGTTGAGTTTTGTGCTGTGAAGTTTTCAAGTTTTTGGTAAAGTTTCGATGGACTATGGAATAAGGAGTGGCAAGAGCATAATCTTGGGGATTACCAAGGCACCCCAAGGTAATATTCAAGTACAACCAAGAGCCTAAGCTTGGGTATGCCCCAGAAGGCATCCCCTCTTTCGTCTTCGTTCATCGGTAACTTTACTTGGAGCTATATTTTTATTCACCACATGATATGTGTTTTTCTTGGAGCATCATTTTCTTTTGTTAGTATTTTATTGATGTTATTTATATAATGTTTTGCATCTATATTTTTAATAAAAATGTCAAGGATAGCCTTTACCATGCTTATTTTGCAAGTATACATGTTGCTATTTCAAAACAGAAAGTTTACCGCTGTTGCAAAAATTCCCTAGAAAGGTCAGAGAATGATATAATATTTAAACTTTTTGCATATTGATCTCTGATAAATCTTCTACAGTGTAGTATTTTTCTCATTATTTGTGGAGTTAGGGAAGTATGATGAATCTTGCATTCTTTACAGACTGTACTGTTTTGGCAGATTGCTGTTATGTTTGCATATGTTTGCTTGTTTAATGATTCTATTTGAGGATAGGAGTATTAAATATGCAGAGAAATTTTGTACGCAATGTTGAATAATAATTTTAATGATTTTTTACAGTAGAAAATGATAAGGTTTTTTCATTGGTTTATACTAACTTATCTCACGAGTTCTTGTTGAGTTTGGTGTGGATGAAGCTTTCGAGATTTAGGAAACAGAGATATAAAAGGAATTAAGGAGACACAAAATCTCAAGCTTGGGGATTCCCAAGGCACCCCAAGATAATATTTCAAGAAGTCTCAAGCATCCAAGCTTGGGAATGCCCCGGTAGGCATCCCACCTTTCTTCTTCAACAATTATCGGTTAGTATCGGTTGAACCCAAGTTTTTGCTTCTTCACATGATGTGTGCTATCCTTGAAATGTCATTTTATTTTGTTTTGCTTGATGTTTGAATAAAATACCAAGATCTGAAATACTTAAATGAGGGAGAGTCCTCACATAGCTACATAATTATTTAACTACTCATTGATCTTCACTTATATCTTTTTGGAAGTAGTTTGTCATTTACTCATGTACTTCCCTTATATCCTATGAGTAAATGGCTGAATGAGTTGAATATCATAAATCTGAACTTATATATGTTTCATATGCTTTCCCCATGGGGAGTAATGACTTCACATATAAGACGTAGAGGTGGTAAATTTATTGAATGTTAGCAAACATTGTATTGGTCACTTGAACAATTCATGAAAGAATATTGAAGGAAGAGAGATTTCACATATAAATATACTATCTTGGACATATTTTGTAGGGACAATTGCATTTTTACCCCTAGTTGGTTCCTACCCATGGGTTTTGCCCTTACTTTTCGAGCTTGCTCAGTTTTGCCCTTACTTTTTCCATCGAGGCCCCTCGAATGCCCTTTGACCGTTTGACCAAAACTTTGAAAATTCATAACTAATTCATACGAACTTGGAAAAATGCAAATTAGATATCAAAATGTTCAGATAAACATTACCTTTATGGGCATATCATTTGCATTCAGGACAAAAGCATCATTTAAAATACCCGAGGTAATTAATGTTATTAACATTATTAAAAATAAATAGGTATAAAGAATATATTTTTCATGAATAAAAATTACATGCAAATGTAGGTGATGTTTTCTAAACATCCTGATAACTTATTTGGATTTTTCTGAGTTTATATCAACTTGTTATGAATGTTCTAACGACTTTGACCATTATTTGGAAACTTCATAACAAGTTGATACGAACTCAGGAAAATGCAAATAAGGTATCAGGATGTTCAAAAAACATCACCTACATTTGCATATAATTTTTATTCACGAAAAAAATATTGTTTATACCTATTTATTTTTAATAATGTTAATAATATTAATTACCTCTGGTAGTTTAAACGATGCTTTTGTCCTGAATGCAAATGATATGCCCATAAAGGTAATGTGTATCTGAACATTTTGATATCTTATTTGCATTTTTCTGAGTTCATATGAATTAGTTATGAATTTTCAAAGTTTTAGTCAAATGGTGCAAGGGCATTCGAGGGACCTCGATGGAAAAAGTAAGGGCAAAACTGAGCAAGCTCGAAAAGTAAGGGCAAAACCCATGGGTAGGAACCAACTAGGGGTAAAAATGCAATTTTCCCTATTTTGTAATTGTGTGCACTCATTAAAATATGACATGCTAAAAGGTTGGTGTTGGACAAGGAAGACAACATAATGGGTTATGTTTTCCCATATCTGAAAAGTTATATTGTCTTGGATCATCCAACATGTTGAGCTTGCATTTCCCTTTCATGCTAGCCAAATTCTTTGCACCAAGTAGAAATACTACTTGTGCTTCCAAACATCCTTTAAACCAGTTTTGCCATGAGAGTCCACCATACCTACCTATGGATTGAGTAAGATCCTTCAAGTAAGTTGTCATTGGTGCATGCAATAAAAATTGCTTTCTAA
Organism: Triticum aestivum; assembly: GCF_018294505.1. Lineage (NCBI taxonomy): Eukaryota > Viridiplantae > Streptophyta > Magnoliopsida > Poales > Poaceae > Triticum > Triticum aestivum. Next base: position 449,048,512 of record NC_057798.1, read on the forward strand.
ATATGTATGATCTATTAGAGCGAAGAAAATAAGCTTTATACAAACTTGTGATAGGGAAGAAATAAAAGCGACGGACTGCATAATAAAGGTCTTTATCACAAGCGGCAATATAAAGTGACATTCTTTTGCATTAAGATTTTGTGCATCCAACCATAAAAGCGCATGACAACCTCTGCTTCCCTCTGCGAAGGGCCTATCTTTTAGTATTATCTTCTACCCTTGTACAAGAGTCATGGTGATCATCACCTTTCCTTTTTACACTTTTTCCTTTGGCAAGCACTTTGTGTTGGGGTGATCCGGATATATATATCCACTTGGATGTAGGCGTTCACAAATTATTATTGTTGACATTACCCTTGAGGTAAAAGGTTGGGAGGCCAAACTATAAGCCCCTATCTTTCTCTGTGTTCGATTAAAACTTTGAACCCATAAATATTACGTGAGTGTTAGCAATTGTGAAAGATTAAATGATAGTTGAGTATGTGGAGTTTGCTAAATCAAAGCTCTAACATAGACCCTTCCTGAAAATAAGATGAATTGCAATTGTTTGATGACTGAGAATATAGTTTGTTAGTTTCAAGAAAGTTTATGATCTATGCTTTCACATGTGAAAAGCTTGCTAGTTGATAATGAAAATTTCTAGGAGATGAGCTACTGTTATGAAAAATAATGATGCTAGAAAAGGTGATTGAAATTATCATTGATCAAACTTGTGCACCTGCTAGCATTCACACTTCATAAATTATTTCTTTTATCATTTACCTACTCAAGGACGAGCAGGAATTAAGCTTGGGGATGCTGATACGTCTCCAACATATCTATAATTTATGAAGTATTCATGCTATTATATTATCTATTTTGGGTGTTTAATGGGCTTTATTATACACTTCTATATTATTTTTGGGACTAACCTATTAACCGGAGGCCCAACCCATATTGTTGTTTTTTGCCTATTTCAGTGTTCTGCAGAAAAGGAATATCAAACGGAGTCCAAACAGAATGAAACCTTCGGGAGAGTTATTTTTGGAATGGAAGCAATCCAGGAGACTTGGAGTAGACGAAAGGGAAGCAACAAGGAAGCCACGAGGCAGGGAGGCGCCCCCCCCCCCCACCCTCGGAGGCCCCTCGTGGCTCCCCTGACCGACTTCTTTCGCCTATAGATGTCCACATACCCCGAAAACATCAAGGAGCACAATAGATCGGGAGTTCCGCCTCCGCAAGCCTCAATAGCCACCAAAAACCAATCCGGACCCTGTTCCGGCACCCTGCCGGAGGGGGGATCCCTCACGAGTGGCCATCTTCATCATCCCGGCGCTCTCCATGACGAGGAGGGAGTAGTTGGGTATGTACAAGTAGCTAAGTGTTTGATCTCTCTCTCTCTCTCTCTCATGTTCTTGATTTGGCACGATCTTGATGTACCGCGAGCTTTGCTATTATAGTTGGATCTTATGATGTTTCTCCCCCTCTACTCTCTTGTAATGGATTGAGTTTTCCCTTTGAAGTTATCTTATCGGATTGAGTCTTTAAGGATTTGAGAACGCTTGATGTATGTCTTGCATGTGCTTATCTGTGGTGACAATGGGATATTCACGTGATCTACTTGATGTATGTTTTGGTGATCAACTTGCTGGTTCAGTGACCTTGTGAACTTATGCATAGGGGTTGGCACACGTTTTCGTCTTGACTCTTCGGTAGAAACTTTCGGGCACTCTTTGAAGTACTTTGTGTTGGTTGAATAGATGAATCTGACATTGTGTGATGCTTATCATATAATCATTCCCACGGATACTTGAGGTGACATTGGAGTATCTAGGTGACATTAGGGTTTTTGTTGATTTCTGTCTTAAGGTGCTATTGTAGTACGAACTCTATGATAGATCGAATGGAAAGAATAGCTTCGTGTTATTTTACTACGGACTCTTGAATAGATCGATCAAAAATGATAACTTTGAGGTGGTTTCGTACCCTACAATAATCTCTTCGTTTGTTCTCTGCTATTAGTGACTTTGGAGCGACTCTTTGTTGCATGTTGAGGGATACTTATATGATCCAGTTATGTTATTATTGTTGAGAGAACTTGCACTAGTGAAAGTATGAACCTTAGGCCTTGTTTCCTAGCATTGCAATACCGTTTACGCTCACTTTTATTACTTGTTACATTGCTGTTTTTATATTTTCAGATTACAAATACTCATATCTACCATCCATATTGCACTTGTATCATCATCTCTTCGCCGAACTAGTGCACCTATACAATTTACCATTGTATTGGGTGTGTTGGGGACACAAGAGACTCTTTGTTATTTGGTTGCAGGGTTGCTTGAGAGAGACCATCTTCATCCTACGCCTCCAATGGATTGATTAAACTTAGGTCATCCACTTGAGGGAAATTCGCTACTGTCCTACAAACCTCTGCACTTGGAGGCCCAACAACGTCTAGAAGAAGAAGGTTGCGTAGTAGACATCAACACTCAAAGACTACTAAGGAGTGATCATGTTTTGCTTGTGAGAGAGGTTTAGTCAACGGGTGTGCCACATTCAGATCCATATGTATTTTGCAAATTTCTATGTCCACAATGCTCTGCATGGAGCTATTCTAGCTAATTGCTCCCACGTTCAGTACATACCCAGACTGAGACTCAAAGTCATCTGGTTTGGTGTTAAAGCTTGCATCAATGTAACTCTTTACGACGAACTCTTTATCACCTTCATGATAGAGAAACATTTCCTTAGTCCTTTTCAGGTACCTAAGGATAATTTTGACTGTTGTCCAGTGGTCCACTCCTGGATCACTATTGTACCCCCTTCCCAAACTCATGGCAAGGCACACAATAGGTCTGGTACACAGCATGGCATACTTTATAGAACCTATGGCTGAGATATAGGGAATGGCTTTCATTCGCTCTCTATCTTCTGCTATGATCGAGCTTTCAGTCTTACTCAACTTCACACCTTGTAACACAGGCAAGAACCCTTTCTTTGACTGGTCCATTTTTGAACTTCTTCAAAACTTTATCAAGGTATGTGCTTTGTGTAAGTCTATGAAGTGTTTCGATCTATCCCTATAGATCTTTATGCCCAATATATAAGCAGCTTAACCGAGGTTTTTCATTGAAAAACTCATATTTGAGTATCCTTTTATGCTATCCAGAAATTCTATATCATTTCCAATCAATAATATGTCATCCACATATAATATCAGAAATGGTACAGAGCTCCCACTCACTTTCTTGTAAATAAAGGCTTCATCATAAGTCTGTATAAAACTATATGCTTTGATCACCTCATCAGAGCGTATATTCCAACTTCGAGATGCTTGCACCAGTCCATAGATGAATCACTGGAGCTTGCACACTTTGTTAGCACCTTTAGGATCGACAAAACCATCTGGTTGCATCATATATAATTCTTCTTTAAGGAATGTAGTTTTGACGTCCATTTGCCAAATTTCATAATTATAAAATGCGGCAATTGCTAACATGATTCAGACTGACTTAAGCATCGCTATGGGTGAGAAGGTCTCATCGTAGTCAACCCCTTGAACTTGTCAAAAACCTTTCGCGACAAGTTGAGCTTTGTAGATGATGAAATTACCATCAACTTATGTCTTCTTCTTGAAGATCCATTTATTCTGAATGGCTTGCCGATCATCGGGCAAGTCCACCAAAGTCCACACTTTGTTCTCATACATGGATCCTATCTCAGATTTCATGGCCTCAAGAAATCTATCAGAATCTGGTTGATCGTAGCTTCTTCATAGTTCATAGGTTCGCCATGGTCTTGTAATATGAGTTCCAGGACAGGATTACCATACCATTCTAGTGCGGAACATGCTGTGTTTCACCTACGAGGTCCGGTAGTAACTTGATCTGAAGTTTCATGATCAACACCATTAGCTTCCTCTCTAGGTTGTGTAGGCATCACGGGAATGGATTTCTCTGATGTGTTACTTTCCAAATTGAGAGAAGGTACAGTTACCTCATCAAGTTCTACTTTCCTCCCACTCACTTCTTTCGAGAGAAACTCCTTCTCTAGAAATGTTCCATTCTTGGCAACAAAGATCTTGCTTTCGGATCTGTGCTAGAAGGTGTACCCAATTGTTTCCTTAGGGTGTCCTATGAAGCCGCACTTCTCCGATTTGGGTTCGAGCTTATCAGGTGTAACATCCCAAAATGCAAAATTTTGGAATGTTATATTAATTAAGTAATAATGATTGCTTGTGTGATTTGTTGTGCGAAATTGAGTGAAATTTGAAACTTTTTGAAAGTTGAATGAGAGGGAATGAAATGACTTTCCCAAACTTTCACTTTTCATTTATGATCTCCATGAATTCATATTCATTTTATCACAAAACCCTAGAGTGAATATGATATGATTTCTTCCATTCAAATAAATGAAAAAGGGTTTTGAAAAGATTTGAATTCCATTTGGAAATATTTCAAATTCAAAAACTTTATGCAACTCAATTAGTTTCATGAGAGAAGATAAAATGACTTCTCCAAATGCTAAGAAAGAGAGTTGGAAGTTTCAAAGAATCAAATTGGAAGTCCCTTCGAAGTTATTTTGAAACCCACTTTCAATTTGGAGTTATTTGGTTTTTATTCAAATTATGTTTCTCCAAAAATAAAATATATGGGAAATAGGGTAAAATGATTCCCTATAGTAGAAAATTAGAGAAAAATGAGTTTGAAATTATTTTGGTATTTAAAAAAATTATTTGGTTTTTGAATGAACTAGTAGCACTATTTGCTTTATTTAACTTTTTTGTGTAATTTATTTACCGTTGAAAATATGTCATGTTTTAGAAAATCTTTTTTTGAAATTTTTGATATATAATATGCCTATGGAAATTTTGTCATTTTATTTTTCTTGTTTCGTTTTTCTTTTCTGTTTCTGTTTAAACAAAAAAAACGTATATGCGGCCCATAACTAATTGTCATCGACATGCGCAGCACAGTAGGCAGGTCGGCCCGTATTTTTTTTATCTTTTTATTTTCATTAAGGTTTACAATTTTTTTCTCGAAAGAAATTTCAGCGAAAAAATATTTTTTTAAAACAATTTGCGTGCGCGCCAGTGAAGTCTTTTTAGGCCCATGCGATTCCCTCCCTTTTATTTGTTCGTCTATATTTAGTCCCACATTGCCTAGCCTTTGACCCCTAAGCCTCTTCTCCACCTATGAATATATACCCATAGAGTCTTCAAAAATCATCCACTATGGGTTAAATTAATATTTTTGTTTGACTAGCTTCACAAAAGAAAAATATATTTCTTCTCTCCGGCGGGACTTCTGGAAGTTGTCTCCTCTCTCCGAACTCGTCTTTTTTCTCTATCTTATAAAAGTATCTTTCTTCGTATTTTTTTATACTTCCATAGCTTACATTTTTTAGACTAGTGTACGGTAGAATAATTAATTTATAAATTAGTCCCTGTATTTACATTTTAAGACTAGAATTCTTTTAGCCATAGCTCTTTTTCTTCAGTAAACCAACTTGACCCTGATTTTTCAAATAGCCATAACTTTTTACTTGTTCATCTAAATTGGACGAAACCAACGCCAATATTTTCATCTTGATTTCACCTATCTAGTGAATCTATCAAATAAACCTTTTGCAACTTTCAAATTTTGAAATTTGTTCAGATTCGTACTCAAATTTCTTTCGATCATATCTTTTTATCCGTACCTCCGTTTCACATGAACCCAACTGCATCGGATTCGTAATGAAGTAATCTTTCGGTTCGCACAGCTAGTGTTATCATTCCAACATATAATTTTGATCTTAGCCAAGTACTCTACTAGTCCACCAAAGAGTTGTTATACAACATTCTAAGCAGATTCAATGCTATGTTGAATTACTTGATCCGTTATTTTCAATCTAGTAATTATTTTTCCTACATTTTCATATTGACTTCCTACATCCAGTAGCATCATTAGTTTTAAATTTTGATCTTTTCAAATTTGAACTCGAAGCTTCACTTGATCATATCTTGTAAACTATAGCGCTTTTTCAATTGATTCCTTTTTCAAATTGAATCCCTAGGCATAATCTAACATCTTGAGCCATTACCACACTTTTTCATAGAAATTATGATCTGATATTGCAAAATAATTTGATTTGGTTCTTTTGGAGTTTTTGCAATCTTCCTTTGCATTTTTTTGTGTCTTTGAGTGATTTCTTATGTGTGGATAAAAGTGCTTACTTACGATAGATTTATCGGAGTGTGACAAGTAGAACTATCTGGAATTACGAGTGCGAAGAATCTTCATCAACAGTACAAGGCAAGTTACACTTTGATCATACTCTTTTATACCCAGTTTTTACTATGCATTAGTTTCACCCTCAAAGATTGCATGAGTAGGATTGGGAACATGTGGTTTGGTTATGTAGTTCATGTGGTAGGAACCTATTACCTTTGATCACCCCAGGAATATACATTATGCTCATAAATTGCTTAGCCATGCTCGTAGACGGGGATTGGTATGTGAGATTCATGCAAGTTGCGAGAGATAATAATTTTGGACAACGTAAGGTGGCAACTTTAATACACATCTGGGTGGATTGTTTGGGGCACCTGGAGAAACCAGTGCTTGCCCATGGGAATCCCGGAGTACCCGTGCAATTACCCTAGGTCCGCCACCCATGCTCAAAGATATCATATGATATTTCATGCCTAGAAAGTTCTGTGTGCATTCACAAGCCATTATGGGCTCTGGCATAGTTGAGTAAGTTGTGTGACCTCTTTCAGTGGTAGACTAGCAAATGTAGGGGAAAGTAGGTGTACCAGTCTACCCAGAGTAAAGAGTTAATGCTTCAGAAAGACTATGTCTCGATCTTCCGATCATGGATGCGGTCGAGTCTTGTGGAGAGACGTGCGCAAACCTTTGCACAGTGTACAAACTAGCCATGGTTAGCTGTTGGGTAACGTAGTAATTTCAAAAAAAATCCTACGCACACGCAAGATCATGGTGATGCATAGCAACGAGAGGGGGGGTGTATCTTCATACCCTTGAAGATCGCTAAGCGGAAGCGTTTATCAACGCGGTAGATATAGTCGTACGTCTTCACGATCCGACCGATCCAAGTACCGAACGCACGGCACCTCCGAGTTCTGTACACATTCAGCTCGATGACGTCCTCGCCTTCTCGATCCAGCAAGACGGGAGAAGTAGTAGATGAGTTCCGACAGCACGACGGCGTGGTGACGGTGTTGGTGAAGAACAATCTCTGCAGAGCTTCGCCTAAGCACTATGAAAACTATGACGGAGGATAAACTAGAGGGGATGGGGTTGCCGGCACACGGCTTGGTGTTTCTTGATGTGTCTTTGGTGCTAGCCCTGCCCCTCTATTTATATGTTGAGCCTTGGGGTTGAAACTTGGAGTAAAAGCCTCCACAAAGTCGGTTTCACGTGAAAGGCAAGAGTCCTTCTTGGACTCCAGGGCCAGACGCCAGGGTGCCTGGCGTCTGGACCCAGACGCCAGGGACCTTGGCGTATGGCCCCTAGACTCCGCAAAACTTCCTTTTGCGCTTTCCAAAAACCTTGTGGGCTTTCCCCTTTGGCCCAAATAACGTGTTCTCGTCCCAAACATTTCAGGAAACATCCGGAACCCCTTCCGGTGAATTACGGAACCCTTCCGGAGACCAAACAACATTATCCCATTTATTAAACTTCATCTCCGGACCATTCCAGAGTTCCTCGTCATGTTCGTGATCTCATTCAGGACTCCGAACAATATTCGGTTTCCAACATACATAACTCATATAATACTATATCGTCAACGAATGTTAAGCGTGCGGACCCTACGGGTTCAAGAACTATGTAGACATGACTGAAACATCTCTCTGGTCAATAACCAATAGCGGAACCTGGATGCCCATATTGGCTCCTACATATTCTATGAAGATCTTTGTCGGTCAAACCACATAACAACATACGTTGTTCCCTTTGTCATCGGTATGTTACTTGCCCGAGATTCAATCTTCGGTATCTCAATACCTAGTTCAATCTCGTTACTGGCAAGTCTCTTTACTCGTTACGTAATGCATCATTTCGTAACTAACTCATTAGCTACGTTGCTTGCAAGGCTTATAGTGATGTGCATTACCGAGTGGGCCCAGAGATACCTCTCCGACAATCGGAGTGACAAATCTTAATCTCGAAATACGCCAACTCAACAAGTACCTTCGGAGACACCCGTAGAGCTCCTTTATAATCACCCAGTTACGTTGTGACGTTTGGTAGCACACAAAGTGTTCCTCCGGTAAACGGGAGTTGCATAATCTCATAGTCATAGGAACATGTATAAGTCATGAATAAAGCAATGGCAACATACTAAATGATCAAGTGCTAAGCTAACAGAATGGGTCAAGTCAATCACATCATTCTCCTAATGATGTGATCCCGTTAATCAAATTACAACTCATGTCTATGGTTAGGAAACTTAACCATCTTTGGTTAACGAGCTAGTCAAGTAGAGGCATACTAGTGACACTATGATTGTCTATGTATTCACACATGTATTATGTTTCCGGTTAATACAATTCTAGCATGAATAATAAACATTTATCATGAAATACGGAAATAAATAATAACTTTATTATTGCCTCTAGGGCATATTTCCTTCAGTCTCCCACTTGCACTAGAGTCAATAATCTAGTTCACATCGCCATGTGATTTAACACCAATATTCATATATGTATATGATTAACACCTATAGTTCACATCGTCATGTGACCAACACCCAAAGGGTTTACTAGAGTCAATAATCTAGTTCACATTGCTATGTGATTAACACCCAAAGAATACTAAGGCGTGGTCATGTTTTGCTCGTGAGATAAGTTTAGTCAATGGGTCTGTCACATTCAGAGCCGTATGTATTTTGCAAAATATTCTATGTCTACAATGCTCCGTGCGGAGCTACTCTAGCTAATTGCTCCCACTTTCAATATGTATCCAGATTGAGACTTAGAGTCATCTGGATTAGTTTCAAAACTTGCATCGACGTAACCCTTTATGAAGAACCTCTTGTCACCTCCATAATCGAGAAACAGATCCTTATTCCACCAAGGATAATTTTGACCAATGTCCAGTGATCTACTCCTAGATCACTATTGTACTCCCTTGCCAAACCAGGGCAGAGTATACAATAGGTCTGGTCCATGGCATACTTTTATAGAACCTATGACTGAGGCATAGGGAATGACTCTCATTCTCTTTCTATTTCCTGCCGTGGTCGAGACTTGAGTCTTACTCAATTTCACACCTTTGCAACACAGGAAAGAACTCTTTCTTTGACTGTTCTATTTTGAACTACTTCAAAATCTTGTCAAGGTATGTACTCATTGAAAATCTTATCAAGCGTCTTGATCTATTTCAATAGATCTTGATGCTCAATATGTAAGTAGCTTTTCTGAGGTCTTTGTTTTAAAGAACTCCTTTCAAACACTTCTTTTTGCTTTCCAAAAAAATTCTACATCATTTCTGATCAACAATATGTCACTCACATATACTTATCAGAAAGGTTGTAGTGCTCCCACTCACTTTATTGTAAATACAGGCTTCACTGCAAGTCAATATAAAACTATATGCTTTGATCAACTTATCAAAGCGTATATTCCAACTCCGAGATGCTTGCACCAGTCCATAGATGGATCGTTGGAGCTTGCACACTTTTGTTAGCACCTTTAGGATTGACAAAACCTTCTGGTTGCATCATATACAACTCTTCTTTAAGAAAACCATTAAGGAATGCAGTTTTGACATCCATTTGCCAGATTTCATAAAATGTGGCAATTGCTAATATGATTCGGACAGACTTAAGCATCGCTACAGTTGAGAAAATCTCATTGTAGTCAACACCTTGAACTTGTCGAAAACCTTTTTGCGACAAGTCGAGCTTTGTAGATAGTAACACTACTATCAACGTCCGTCTTCCTCTTGAAGATCCATTTATTTTCTATGGCTTGCTGATCATCGGGCAAGTCCACCAAAGTCCACACTATGTTCTCATACATGGATCCTATCTCAGATTTCATGGCCTCCAGCCATTTTGTGGAATCTGGGCTCATCATCGCTTCCTCATAGTTCGTAGGTTCGCCATGGTGTAGTAACATGACTTCCAGAACAGGATTACCATACCACTCTGGTGTGGACTGTACTTTGGAAGACCTACGAGGTTCTGTAGTAACTTAATCTGAAGTTTCATGATCATCATCATTAGCTTCCTCACTAATTGCTGTAGGAATCAATGGAACTGATTTCTGTGATGAACTACTTTCCAATTCGGGAGAAGGTACAATTACCTTATCAAGCTCTACTTTCCTCCCACTCACTTCTTTCGAGAGAAACTCCTTCTCTAGAAAGGATCCATCTTAGCAACGAATATATTGCCTTCGGATGTGTGATAGAAGGTGTACCCACAATATCCATTTGAGTATTCTATGAAGACACACTTCTCCGATTTGGGTTTGAGCTTATCAGGTTGAAACTTTTTTCACATAAGCATCACAACCCCAATCTTTAAGAAATGACAACTTTGGTTTCTTGCCAAACCACCGTTTCATAAGGCGTCGTCTCAATGGATTTTGATGGTGCCCTTTTTAAAGTGAATGCAATTGTCTCTAATGCATTACCCCAAAACGATAGTGGTAAACCAATAAGAAACATAATAGATTGCACAATATCCAATAAAGTGCGGTTATGACGTTCGGACACACCATTATGCTGTGGTGTTCCATGTGGCATGAGCTATGAAACTATTCCACATTGTTTTATATGAAGGCCAAACGCGTAACTCAAATATTCTCCTCCACGATCAGATCGTAGAAACTTTATTTTCTTGTTATGATGATTCTCCACTTCACTTTGAAATTCTTTGAACTTTTCAAATGTTTTAGACTTGTGTTTCATTAAGTAGATATACCTATATCTGCTCAAATCATCTGTGAAGGTCAGAAAATAATGATACTTGCCACGAGCATCAACACTCATTGGATCGCATACATCGGTATGTATTATTTCCAATAAGTCATTAGGTCGTTTCATTGTTCCGAAGAAGGGAGTTTTAGTCATCTTGCCCAAAAGGCACGGTTCGCAAGCATCAAATGATTCATAACCAAGTGATTCCGAAAATCCATCTTTATGGAGTTTCTTCATGCACTTTACACTGATATGACCCAAACGGCAGTGCCACAAATAAGTTGCACTATCATTATTAACTTTGCATCTTTTGGCATCAATGTTATGAATATGTGTATCACTACGATTGAGATCCAACAAACTATTTTCATTGGGTGTATGACCATTGAAGGTTTTATTCATGTAAACAGAACAACAATTATTCTCTGACTTTAAATGAATAACCGTATTGCAATAAATATGATCAAATCAAATTCATGCTCAACACAAACGCCAAATAACATTTATTTAGGTTTAACACTAATCCCGAAAGTATAGGGAGTGTGTGATGATTATCATATCAATCTTGGAACTATCCAACACTCATCGTCACCTCCCCTCAACTAGTCTCTGTTTATTATGTAACTCATGTTTCGAGTTACTAATCTTAGCAACCGAACAAGTATCAAATACTCAGGGGCTACTATAAACACTAGTAAGGCACACATCAATAAAGTATACCCTTGTTGACTTTACCATCCTTCTTCTCCACCAAATATTTAGGGCATTTCCACTTCTAGTGACCATTTCCTTTGCAGTGTAAGCACTCAATTTCAGGCTTTGGTCCAGCTTGGGGCTTCTTCACGGGAGTGACAACTTGCTTGTCATTCTACTTGAAGTTTCCTTTCTTTCCCTTTGCCCTTTTCTTGAAACTAGTGGTCTTGACAATCATCAACACTTGAGGCTCTTTCTTGATTTCTACCTTCGTCGATTTCAACATCACGAAGAGCTCGGGAATCGTTTTCGTCATCCCTTGCATACTGTAGTTCATCACGAAGTTCTACTAACTTGGTGATGGTGACTAGAGAACTCTGTCAATCACTATCTTATCTGGAAGATTAACTCCCACTTGATTCAAGCGATTGTAGTACCCAGACAATCTGAGCACATGCTCACTAGTTGAGCAATTCTCCTCCATCTTTTAGCTATAGAACTTGTTGGAGACTTCATATCTCTCAACTCGGGTATTTGCTTGAAATATTAACTTCAACTCTTGGAACATCTCATATGGTCCATGATGTTCAAAACATCTTCGAAGTCCCGATTCTAAGCCGTTAAGCATGGTGCACTAAACTATCAAGTAGTCATCATATTGAGCTAGCCAAACGTTCATAACGTCTGCATCTACTCCTGCAATAGGTCTGTCACCTAGCGGTGCATCAAGGACATAATTCTTCTGTGCAGCAATAAGGATAAACCTCAGATCACGGATCCAATCCGCATCATTGCTACTAACATTTTTCAACATAGTTTTTCTCTAGGAACATATCAAAATAAACATAGGGAAGCAACAACGCGAGCTATTGATCTACAACATAATTTGCAAAATACTACCAGGACTAAGTTCATGATAAATTTAAGTTCAATTAATCATATTACTTAAGAACTCCCACTTAGACAGACATCTCTCTAGTCATCTAAGTGATCACGTGATCCAAATCAACTAAACCATGTCCGATCATCACGTGAGATGGAGTAGTTTTCAATGGTGAACATCACTATGTTGATCATATCTACTATATGATTCACGCTCGACCTTTCGGTCTCCGTGTTCCAAGGCCATATCTGTATATGCTAGGCTCGTCAAGTTTAACCTGAGTATTCCGCGTGTGCAACTGTTTTGCACCCGTTGTATTTGAACGTAGAGCCTATCACACCCGATCATCACGTGGTGTCTCAGCACGAAGAACTTTCTCAATGGTGCATACTCACGGAGAACACTTCTTGATAATTAGTGAGAGATCATCTTAAAATGCTACCGTCAATCAAAGAAAGATAAGATGCATAAAGGATAAACATCACATGCAATCAATATAAGTGATATGATATGGCCATCATCATCTTGTGCTTGTGATCTCCATCTCCGAAGCACCGTCGTGATCACCATCGTCACCATGCGCGACACCTTGATCTCCATCGTAGCATCGTTGTCGTTTCGCCATCTATTGCTTCTACGACTATCGCTACCGCTTAGTGATAAAGTAAAGCAATTACAGGGCACTTGCATTTCATACAATAAAGCGACAACCATATGGCTCCTGCCAGTTGCCGATAACTCGGTTACAAAACATGATCATCTCATACAATAAAATATAGCATCACGTCTTAACCATATCACATCACAACATGCCCTGCAAAAACAAGTTAGACGTCCTCTACTTTGTTGTTGCAAGTTTTACGTGACTACTACGGGCTTAGCAAGAACCGTTCTTACCTACGCATCAAAACCACAATGATAGTTCGTCAAGTTAGTGTTGTTTTAACCTTCTCAAGGACCGGGCGTAGCCACACTCGATTCAACTAAAGTTGGAGAAACTGACACCCGCCAACCACCTGTGTGCAAAGCATGTCAGTAGAACCAGTCTCGCGTAAGCGTACGCATAATGTCGGTCCAGGCCGCTTCATCCAACAATACCGCCGAGCCAAAGTATGACATGCTGGTAAGCAGTATGACTTGTATCGCCCACAACTCACTTCTGTTCTACTCGTGCATATAACATCTACGCATAAAACCAGGCTCTGATGCCACTGTTGGGTAACATAGTAATTTCAAAAAAATTCCTATGCACACGCAAGATCATGGTGATGCATAGCAACGAGAGGGGGAGTGTATCTTCATACCCTTGAAGATCGCTAAGCGGAAGCGTTTATCAACGCGGTTGATGTAGTCGTACGTCTTCACATCCGACCGATCCAAGTACCGAACGCACGGCACCTCTGAGTTCTATACACGTTCAGCTCGATGACGTCCTCTCTTTCTCGATCCAGCAAGACGGGCGAAGTAGTATATGAGTTCCAGCAGCACGGCGGCATGGTGACGTTGTTGGTGAAGAACAATCTCCGCAGAGCTTCGCCTAAGCACTACGGAAACTATGACAGAGGATAAACTAGAGGGGACGGGGTTGCCGGCACATGGCTTGGTGTTTCTTGATGTGTCTTTGGTGCTAGCCCTGCCCCTCTATTTATATGTTGAGCCTTGGGGTCGAAACTTGGAGTAAAAGCCTCCACAAAGTCGGTTTCACCTGAAAGGCAAGAGTCCTTCTCGGACTCCAGGGCCAGACGCCAGGGTTCCTGGTGTCCGGACCCAGACGCCAGGGACCTTGGCGCATGGCCCCTGGACTCCGCAAAACTTCCTTTTGTGCTTTCCAAAAACCTTGTGGGCTTGCCCCTTTGGCCCAAATAACGTGTTCTCGTACCCAAACATTTCAGGAAACATCCGGAACCCCTTCCGGTGAATTCCGGAACCCTTCCGGAGACCAAACAACATTATCCCATATATTAAACTTCATCTCCGGACCATTCCGGAGTTCCTCGTCATGTTCGTGATCTCATTCGGGACTCCGAACAACATTCGGTTACCAACATACATAACTCATATAATGCTATATCGTCAACGAATGTTAAGCGTGCGGACCCTACGGGTTCGAGAACTATGTAGACATGACCGAGACATCTCTCTGGTCAATAACCAATAGCGGAACCTAGATGCCCATATTGGCTCCTACATATTCTACGAAGATCTTTATCGGTCAAACCGCATAACAACATACGTTGTTCCCTTTGTCATCGGTATGTTACTTGCCCGAGATTCGATCATCGGTATCTCAATACCTAGTTCAATATCGTTACCGGCAAGTCTCTTTACTCGTTACGTAATGCATCATTCCGTAACTAACTCATTAGCTACGTTGATTGCAAGGCTTATAGTGATGTGCATTACCGAGAGGGCCCAGAGATACCTCTCCGACAATCGGAGTGACAAATCCTAATCTCGAAATATGCCAACTCAACAAGTACCTTCAGAGACACCTGTAGAGCTCCTTTATAATCACCTAGTTACGTTGTGACGTTTGGTAGCACACAAAGTGTTCCTCCGGTAAACGGGAGTTGCATAATCTCATAGTCATAGGAACATGTATAAGTCATGAATAAAGCAATAGCAGCATGATAAACGATCAAGTGCTAAGCTAATGGAATGGGTCAAGTCAATCACATCATTCTCCTAATGATGTGATCCCGTTAATCAAATGACAACTCATGTCTTTGGTTAGGAAACTTAACCATGTTTGGTTAACGAGCTAGTCAAGTAGAGGCATACTAGTGACACTATGTTTGTCTATGTATTCACACATGTATTATGTTTCCGGTTAATACAATTCTAGCATGAATAATAAACATTTATCATGAAATAAGGAAATAAATAATAACTTTATTATTGCCTCTAGGGCATATTTCCTTCATTAGCCGTGTACCCGGTTATGGACAATTTGAGTATCTAGAAGTGAATATTTTGTTGATCTCATCACTCTATTTAATTAATGTATTAGGTTATTGATAATTTGGGAATTTTGAGATTGAGTTGGAGGAACCTTCTCAATATTGGCATAAACTTGGTAGTAAAAATAAAATTTATTCCTTTGTTGTAGGGGAAAATTTGCTTTATGCAAACTTAAACTTAGAGCCTCCACCAGCCAAATATGCATACAGAGATAGATATTTTCATTATTATTTTACGGTGTGAAATTGCCAGTACATTCAATGTACTGACCTACACGGCTGCAACATCTAATGTTGCGGGAATCTTACGACGAGTAAGTGATACATTTGGGTTACGATTTCTACACTCAACTTTGCCGTTGGTGTTGTTGGGACTCCATAACTTTGTTGTTACTTCCGCTATGTGGATTGAGGTAATAGTATTTACGTTACTTTTTACATGTGATTGCACTCTGTTATAAATCCTCGAGTACTATGTGTGCCAGCATACCGATCCACGGATGACACTTAAGCACGGAAACTTGATCCATTTGGGTCGGGTCGCTACATCAGGCTGAAGCCTTTTGACGTAAGTGTCGCAACCCCAAACTTTAAGAAACGACAGCTTACATTTCTTGCCAAACCATAGTTCATAAGGTGTCGTCTCAAGGGATTTAGATGGTGCCCTATTTAACATGAATGCGGTTGTGTCTAATGCATAACCCCAGAACGATAGTGGTAAATCGGTAAGAGACATCATAGAACGCACCATATCCAATAAAGTACGGTTAGGACGTTCGGATATACCACTACGCTGTGGTGTTCCAGGTGGCGTGAGTTGTGAAACAATTCCACATTGTTTGAAATGAAGGCCAAACTCGTAACTCGAATATTCGCCTCCATGATCAGATCGTAGAAACTTTATTTTCTTGTTACAATGATCCTCCACTTCACTCTAAAATTCTTTGAACTTTTCAAATGTTTCAGACTTGTGTTTCACGAAGTTATATACCCATACATACTCAAATCATCTATGAAGGTCAGAAAATAACGATACCTGCTGCGTGCTTCAACACTCATCAGACCGCATACATCGGCATGCATTATTTCCAGTAAGTCATTAGCTCGCTCCATTGTTCCAGAGAACGGAGTTTTAGTCATCTTGCCCATGAGGCATGGTTCGCAAGTATCAAATGATTCATAATCAAGTGATTCCAGAAGTCCATCTGCATGGAGTTTCTTCATGTGCTTTACACCAATATGACCTAAATGGTAGTGCCACAAGTATGTTTCACTATCATTATCAACTTTGCATATTTTGGCATCAGTATTATTAATATGTGTATCACTATGATCGATGTTCAATAAACCATTTACATTGGGTGTATGACCATAGAAGGTTTCATTCATGTAAACAGAACAACAATTATTCTCTGACTTAAATGAATAAATGTATTGCAATAAACATGATCTAATAATATTCATGCTCAAGGCAAACACAAAATAACATTTATTTATGTTCAACACTAATCCTGAAGGTAGAGGGAGTGTGTGATGGTGATCATATCATCATTTCCAACACACATCGTCACCTCACTTTTAACTAGTCTCTGCAACTCCTATTTTGAGTTACTAATCTTAGCAACTGAACCGGTATCAAATACCTAGGGGTTACTACGAACACTAGTAAAATACACATCAATAACATGTATATCAAATATACCTTTGTTCACTTTGCCATCCTTCTTATCCGCCAAGTATTTGGGGCAGTTCCACTTCCAGTGACCATTTTCTTCGTAGTAGAAGCACTCATTTTCAGGCTTGGGTCAATCTTTGGGTTTCTTCATGGGAGTGGAAACTTGCTTGCCATTGTTCTTGAAGTTCCCTTTCTTTCCATCGCCCCTTTTCTTGAAACTAGTGGTCTTGTTAACCATCAACACTTGATGTTCTTTCTTGATTTCTACCTTCGCTGATTTCAGCATCGCGAAGAGCTTGGGAATCATTTTTGTCCTCCCTTGCATATTATAGTTCATCACAAAGTTCTAGTAGCTTGGTGATAGTGCCTAGAGAACTCTGTCAATCACTATCTTATCTGGAAGATTAACTCCCACTTGATTTAAGCGATTGTAGTACCCCAAACATTCTGAGTACATGTTCACTGGCTGAGCTATTCTCCTCCATCTTATAGGCAAAGTACTTGTCGGAGGACTCATACCTCTCGACATGGGCATGAATCTGAGATACCAATTTTCAGCTCTGGGAACATCTCATATGCTCCATGGTGTTCAAAATGTTTTTGAAGTCCCAGTTCTAAGCCGTAAAGCATGGCGCACTAAACTATCAACTAGTCATCATATCGAGCTTGCAAAACGTTCATAACGTCTGCATCTCCTCATGCAATAGGGTTGTCACCTAGCGGTGCATCAAGGACATAATTCTTTTGTGCAGCAATGAGGATAATCCTCAGATCCCGGACCCAGTCTGCATCATTGCTACTATCATCTTTCCACTTAGTTTTCTCTAGGAACATATCAAAAATATATAGGAGTTATATCGTGAGCTATTGATCTACAAAATAGATATGCAAAATTATCAAGACTAAGTTCATGATAAATTAAGTTCAGTTAATCAAATTACTAATGAAATCCCACTTAAATAAACATCCCTCAAGTTTATCTAAGTGATAAATGATGCAAATCAACTATCCCATGTCCGATCATCACGCGAGATGGGGTAGTCATCATTGGTGAACATCTCTATGTTGATCATATCTACTATATAACTCATGTTCGACCTTTCGGTCTCCAATGTTCCGAGACCATGTCTGTACATGCTAGGCTCGTCAAGTTTAACCCAAGTATTATGTATGTGCAAAATTGTCTTACACCGATTGTATGTGAACATCGAGTCTATCACACCCGATCATCATGTGGTGTCTCAGTTCAACGAACTGTAGCAATGGTGCATACTCAAGGAGAACACTTTTATCTTGAAATTAAGTGAAGGGACCATCTTATAATGCTACCACCGTTAAGCAAAAATAAGATGCATAAAGGATAAACATCCCATGCAATCAAAATATGTGACATGATATGGCCATCATCATCTTGTGTTTTTGATCTCCATCTCCAAAGCATTGTCATGATCTCCATCGTCACCGGCCGGACACCTTGACCTCCATCATAGTGTTATTGCGTCGAGTTCGTCACGCCAACTATTGCTTCTACAACTATCGCTAACCCATACTGATAAAGTAAAGCAATTACATGGCGCTTGCGCTTCATATAATAAAGGGACAACCCTAAGGCTCCTGCCGATTGTCGATATTACAAAACATGATCATCTCATACATCAACATATATCACATCATATCTTGACCATATCACATCACAACATGACCTGCAAAAACAAGTTAGACATCCTCTACTTTGTTTTTGTAAGTTTTACGTGGCTGGTATGGGCTTCTCGGAAGAACCGTTCTTACTTACGCATAAAACCACAACGGTGATTCATCAATTTTGTTGTTTTCACCTTCTTCAAGGACCATCCGCGGTCAAATTCAATTCAACTAAAGTAGGAGAAACATACACCCGCCAGCCACCATTATGCAAAATTAGTTGCATGTCAATCGGTGGAACCGGTCTCATGTGCGTGGACATGTAAGGTTGGTCCAGGCCGCTTCATCCCACAATACCGCCAAATCAAAATAATATGTTGGTGGTGAGCAGTATGACTATCACCGCCCACAACTTTTTGTGTTCTACTCGTGCATATCTTCTACGCATAGACCTGGCTCGGATGCCACTGTTGGGAAACATTGCATGGAAAACAAAAAAAATCTACGCACAAGCAAGATCTATCAAGGAGATGCATAGCAACGAGAGGGGGAGAGTGTGTCTACGTACCCTTGTAGACCGTAAGAGGAAGCATTTAACAACGCGGTTGATGTAGTCGAACTTATTCGTGCTCCAACCAAACAAGTACCGAACGTACGACACCTCCGTGTTCTGCACACGTTCAGCACGGTGACGTCCTCCGCCTTCTTGATCCAGCAAGACAGCGAGGTAGTATATGAGTTCCGGCAGCACGACGACA
Organism: Triticum aestivum; assembly: GCF_018294505.1. Lineage (NCBI taxonomy): Eukaryota > Viridiplantae > Streptophyta > Magnoliopsida > Poales > Poaceae > Triticum > Triticum aestivum. Next base: position 449,068,038 of record NC_057798.1, read on the forward strand.
TGGTAACGGTGATGGTGAAGTGATCTCCGCAGGGCTTCGCCAAAGCACTACGAAAATATGACCGGGGGTGTAAACGGTGGAGGGGGCGCCCCACATGGCTAGGCAATTGTCTGTTGTGTGCTAGGCGCCCCCATATATATATATATATATATATATATATATATATATATATATATATATATATATATATATATATATATATATATATATATATATATGGTGGGGGAGGGAGGAGGCAACCTGGAGGCGCCCCAGCTGGGGCCGAATCCCACTTAGGGTCCTGCCCCAAGCCGCGGGCCCCGTGCCATGTATGAGTGCGGGAGGAATGCAGTGGAGGGTGCCCCCCTTCCTTTCTCACTTGAGGAGGGAAAGGAAGGAGGGGCCACCCCTCCCCTTTCCTTCCCCTATGGTCTGCTGTCCAAAGAAGGGGTGCACCAGGGGCTGGTTTCCCCCCCCCCCCTTTGGCCCATTAGGCCCATACACTTACCGGGGGTGTCGAGAACCCCTTCGAGTGACCCTATGACTACCCGGTGCACTCAGAAACTCTTCCGGTGTCCGAATACCATCGTCCTATATATTAATCTTTACCTCTCGACCATTTCAAGACTCCTCATCATGTCCGTGATCTCATCCGGAACTCCGAACAACATTCACTCACCAAATCATATAACTGATATAACATTATATCGTCAACGAATGTTAAGCGTGCGGACCCCATGGGTTTGAGAACTATGTAGACATGACCGAGACACCTCTTCGGTCAATAACCGATAGAGGAATCTGGATGCCCATATTTGATCCTACATATTCTACGAAGATCTTTATCGGTTGAACCTTATGAAAACATACGTAATTCCCTTTGTCCATCAGTATATTACTTGCCCGAGATTCGATCGTTGGTATCTTCATGCCTAGTTCAATCTCATTACTAGCAAGTCTCTTTACTCATTACTAGCAAGTCTCTTTACTCGTTCTGTAATACATCATCCTGCAACTAACTCATTAGTCACTTTGCTTGCAAGGCTTCTTATGATGTGTATTACTGAGAGGGCCCAGAGATACCTCTCTGATACTCTGTGACGCCCGAATATTTAAGCTACAGTGAACCTTTGCTAACGATGCCACGTCACCTCGGTTACTGTTGCTAACCTCGCAATGATTCGAAACCATTTCAAAATTTAAATTCTAAATATGTCAAACAACAAAAGTTTTCAAAAATTGAAACAAAAATGTTCGGTGGGTGCCGAATATTACAAGGGTAATTATAGTAAAGAAAACATATTTTTATAAAAGGCCTAAATTATTTAAAATGATTTAAAACAGAAAAGTAAAGAAGTAAAAGAAAAGAAATTACAAAACATAAAACAAAACAAAAAAGAGAAAACCCTCTGGGCCGTGGCCCAACTGGGCTAACCCATCACGCCCAGCCGGCCACCCCCCCCCCCCCTTATCCACTCACCACCCCCACCCACTCCACCGACACCCCCACTTCCCCCCCCCCTCCCACGAAAATATCTCCTCCCCCCCTCCCCCGATTGGATCGGGATCGAGAGGAGGAGACCGCCAACGCCACCCGGTGCCGCCTCGCCGCGACGCCGCCACCAGGTGCTGCCTCGCTGCGATGCCGCCACCTCCACCTCATCGTCTACCCCGCTGGCCTGCCTCCCGCTCCGCCGCGTCGTCCCCGTCGACCACCCTGAGCCTCCCCGAGCACACTGCCATTACCCTACCGGCCCCGTGAGCACCCCCGCGCCCCTCCTCTCTCTCCCTCGCCCGGCCGCGTCCCCGCCTGGCCTCACGACGCCGCACCACGCCGGCCGCCCCGTGCACACTCGCCGACCGGGCCCCAAACGTGCTCACCGCACCGGCGCATGCCTCTGACCATCGCCCCTGGTCGCGCCCGCGACCACGCTCACCGCACCCCCGACCTCCTCCTCTCAGCGTCATTTTGCCCACCATCCACCATGGACGCGAGCTCGACCCGCGGTCGCGTCGACCTCCCCCACGCCCTCTTCCCTTGGCCACATCCACTCCGGCCTCCCACCAACACATGCCCCGCTCGCCTCCCCTGCTGGTCCCGACCATCGCTGCGGCCAGCGCGCCTGGGGCCGCGCCCTGGCATCCGTGCCTCATCCCGGTCGTCTGGCTCGGCCACGGCCAGTCCCCCTCTGGCCCGCGGCCCACTCCGGTGCCGCCCTGCTGCTCTCCCGCCGGCGTCCCCCTCCGGTGACCGCCCGGCCTCGCTGGCCTCGTCCCGCCCTACGGGCGAGCGCTTGCTTGGGTGCGCCCGCACCTACTACCGCCCGAACCGCTATGGCCCCTCTGGGCCACAGACATGTGGGGCCCAGCCCCAGAACGATTTAAGAAAATAAATATATATATATATAAAGGATATAAAAAAGATAAATAAATAAATAAAATATTAATTTATTATTTAATTAACTTTTATAATCCTATTTAATTAATCTGATTACCTTGTTAGTTTAATTAAACAGTAATTTGTTTAGCTAAACCCTAATTAACCTAAACATAGTATGACACGTGGGTCCCACTAGACCCACATGTCAGGTTGATTAGTCAACACCTCTGTTGACTGCTGACGTCATGCTGACATCATGACGACATCAGCATGCACTATTCTGGATAATGTTGAATTAAAATTAATTAAATAAATTCTAAAAATGATTTAAAACTTTAGAAAATCATATAAAATAAACCGTAGCTCCGATGAAAAAACTTTGTACATGAAAGTTGCTCAAAACGACGAGACGAATCCGGATACGCAGCCCGTTCGTTCACCACACACCACTAACATATCAAACACGCAACTTTCCCCCTCCGGTTCATCTCTCCGAAAACGCGAAACACCGGGAATACTTTCCCGGAAGTTTCCCCCTTCGCCGGTATCACCTACTACCGCGACTGGGCCCCCCTAACAATGCTCATTATCATGTCATACATCATCATGCATATGTTTGCATTATATTTATTGTTTCTTCCCCCTCTTCTCTTGCTAGACTCCGATACCGACGCTGCTGCTGCCCAGTTCGACTACGGAGTTGACGACCCCTCCTACTTCCCAGAGCAACCAGGCAAGCCCGCCTTGATCACCAGATATCACCTATTCTTCTCTATACTGCTTGCATTAGAGTACTGTAGCATGTTAATGTTCGGTTACTCCTATTCTGTTGCATAGCTTGTCATTGTTGCTACAGTCGTTGATACCTTACCCACAATTCTAAATGATTAGTTTAGGATGCTAGTTTATCGTCATTGACCCTACATTCTTGTTAGTCTGCCTTGCTATACTATCGGGTCGTGATCACTTGGGAGGTGATCACGGGTATATACTATACATATATACATATTATACAGATGGTGACTAAAGTCGGGTTGGCTCATTGAGTACCCGCAAGTGATCCCGATGTGGGAGCTGAAAGGACAGGTGGCTCCATCCCGGTAGAGGTGGGCCTGGGTTCCCGACGGCCCCCGACTGTTACTATGTGGCGGAGCGACAGGGCAGGTTGAGACCACCTAGGCGAGAGGTGGGCCGGGCCCTGGTCGGCATCCGCGGTTATTTCATAATAACATGCTTAACGAGATCTTGGTATTTGATCTGAGTCTGGCCACTGGCCTATATGCACTAACCAACTACCAGGGAAAGATATGGGCACTCGACGTCGTGGTATCAGCCGAAGCCTTCTTGACGTCAGCGATGAAGCGGCGCGCGCCGGATTGGACTGGAACGCCTGCTCTTGTATTAGGGAGTCTAGGTCTACTTCCAGCTGCCCTCGCAACGTGCAGGTGTGCAATGGGCGATGGGCCCAGACCCCTACGCGCATAGGATTTAGACCGGCATGCTGACCTCTCTGTTGTGCCTAGGTGGGGCTGTGACGTGTTGATCTTCCGAGGCCGGGCATGACTCAGGAAAGTGTGTCCGGCCAAATGGGATCGAGCGTGTTGGGTTATGTGGTGCACCCCTGCAGGAAGTTTATCTATTCGAATAGCCGTGTCCCTCGGTAAAAGGACGACCCGGAGTTGTACCTTGACCTTATGAAAACTAGAACCGGATACTTAATAAAACACACCCAAACAAGTTCCACAGACAACCCGGTGATCGCTTTTCCACAGGGCAACGAGGGGAGGATTGTCGGGTAGGATTATGCTATGCGATGCTACTTGGAGGACTTCACTCTACTCTCTTCTACATGCTGCAAGATGGAGGCTGCCAGAAGCGCAGTCTTTGATAGGACTAGCTATCCCCCCTCTTATTCTGGCATTCTGCAGTTTAGTCCACTCATATTGCCTCCTTACACATATACCCATGCATATGTAGTGTAGCTCCTTGCTTGCGAGTACTTTGGATGAGTACTCACGGTTGCCTTGCTCCCTCTTTTCCCCCTTTTCCCTCTTCTTCCCAGATGCTGCAACCAGAAGTTGGAGCCCAGGAGCCAGACGCCACCGTCGATGACGACCTACTACACTGGAGGTGCCTACTACTACGTGCAGGCCGCTGACGACGACCATGAGTAGTTAGGAGGATCCCAGGCAGGAGGCCTACGCCTCTTTCGATCTGTATCCCAGTTTGTGCTAGCCTTCTTAAGGCAACTTGTTTAACTTGTGTCTGTACTCAGATATTGTTGCTTCCGCTGACTCGTTTATGTCGAGCACTTGTATTCGAGCCCTCGAGGCCCCTGGCTTGTAATATGATGCTTGTATGACTTATTTTACTTTTAGAGTTGTGTTTTGATATCTTCCCGTGAGTCCTTGATCTTGATCGTACATGTTTGCGTGCATGATTAGTGTACGATTGAATATGGGGGCGTCACAAGTTGGTATCAAAGCCGACTGCCTGTAGGAATCCCCCTTTCCAACTCCTTGGCCGAAGTCGAGTCTAGTCATTGAAAAACTTTTACTAACATGGTTGTGCGACTTATGGGCCCACGTCGCCATTGGGTTGTATTAGGATCTTTTACTCCTCGTCTCTACTCTGGGACTCTGATCCCTCTTCTACTCGGGTTAAATGAATTTTGCTAACTCTAATATTAGGATCTCGTGATCACTTCCACCCGGAGAGCCCCGTGTTACAGATGACCGCCTGCTGCACCAGAAGATTCCGAAGATACTCTATGATGTGCTCTCGAGGCTATGTGCCATCGCTTTTGCAATTCACTTCCATCGATAATTCCCTTTGGATAACTACTTACACCTGTCGTTCATAATGTCATCCCTAGTTTCTCTTGTTATTACAAGATGTCCTGAAATACTCTCCGATATTCCAAGAATCCTTTGAGCTTACCGCCTTGTAGTTCTTGCCCCATGAATACCCCTATGGATAATTTTCCCACACTTATTGAGTATCCGCTCATCCCCAGTTGATTCTTGTATTTCAGAAAGGTCTTCGAAATACAATTTTTGATCTTCCGGGAAATCCTCAATAGCCTATTGCTCTTGAAATTCTTGCTTGCTTACGTTATGGTTGATCCCATAATCTAGTAATCTTATTGGTATCCTTTGTCATTATCATTTTTAGTCCATTGATTCAATATGTTGCGGTTGCTCACAATACTCAATGAATCCTAGAATTCGCCCTTCCGATTCAGACATCATTTTGAATAGGAGCTGGTTCTCAACCAATCAAACTGCCGTCGATCGTACTCCTAAGTCTACTCAACTTACCCATCCTTAATCAGAGTGCTTTGCTTCTGATCCCTTGATTTGTAAGTCATAATACCTTTGCATTTGAGCTTTGAATTAGTCAGTTGTTCTTATAAACTGATCTCCTTGCATTCTTTCTTCCTCTGGTTTTGTGCCGGTACTCACACCAGAACCTTTGTGGCCACTAGATCCTTTATTGGATTTTATCCGACAACGTCCTTCATATTCAATAACTTTGTGAGTCTTTTCTCAGATACATAATGCCTTTGGTAAATTGTATCATCTGCCTTGTCGAACATGCTCTGCTTTCGAGCTTGTGTTACTTACTCCTGAAGTTTGTGGTATATGTTCCTAAGAGACCTTGATGGGTCGAACCTATGCCTTTTCTAGTTTGTGTGAACCCACAAACTACTACGGGTCATACTCTATTGATGTTATGTCAGGTAAAATTTTCAACACTACAACTTCGTCGAAGGCGAGAAGTGAGTGAAAGGTTATGCATTAGAGAAGTGGGAGTTGAACTTGAACTTTGTGTTCATGCCCATGGGCACGATGTAGATCCTATCATAGAAGCGTCTTGTAATAATAACTATTTCCTTGATATGAAATCATCTGGTATCTATGTATTGATCATTTCCAATCATGGTCCCGACCACATTTTCTCCTTGATTCCATTTCTCAGACAAGTTAAAGCACTTGTCTTTTGTTGATTGATACATCTCCGCAACCTCTATTTTTGATCTTCCTCGAGTATTAACCTCTAGTATCTCGAGAACTGTGTTGCTTCCTGCGAGTCTTCATCTAGAATTGCTTCTCGCCGATCTCGGATCCCCCCCAGGTTCGGAGTTATTAGTCACTCGAGAACACCGATAAGTGAATCGATTCTGCACTCAGATTCAATAACTCTAAGTAATTCTTGTTGCTTACGAGTTTAATAATCCTTCAAGTCATTCCTAGCCTTATCGGTTATATCATTATCGTGTGGACTTTTAACTGTGCTACCTGGTCCTTAATCCTGGAGCACAACCTTCGATGATGAGGTAAGCTTATGTCGATTTCCTCATCTTATCATTCCACTTTGAACAACAAGCTTGATTGTGAGTTGGTGTCGTATCCATGGTTCAAATAATCTTTTGCTGCATCAGTCCTTTTACTTGATGTAGTGGAGGTTCGATTACTTCTTCATGGAGCCTTTCAACAATACTTGTCATGATCATCATCAGCATTCTGAGCTCTTCCAGGATATCAATTGAATTCATGATGAGAAATACCATCCTTGCCCTCGATGATCTGTGTTATCATCGACCACTTTATTGACTTCCTCCAACACAAACTTGTTCAAGTTTTGTGTTATACCTTGAGTTCCTTGCTATCTAGCATATGTTCTTCTTTACCTTGGAACATTACCATCTCTTATGTCATCAATGTTGTGAGAATTTCACCACCTCTTAAGGATTTGTGATACAGTGATGGTTCTCACCATCACCATTCTTCTTGGTACACGTGTTCTTTCTAACCGGAATACCGACAATTGCATTATGTTGTGCGAATTCAAAACTTCTAGCAACCCTATTGCTTTGAAGTTAATGGTCGAGTTTCATTCTAATTATTTATTCATTAAGTCACCATTCTAACATTGATCATGCAACCTAGCCCATATTCCGGGTGCACCTTTCAACCAATGTTTAATTGTATATGTTTTCCTCGAGCATATTTCATTATATCATTTGATCTGACAAATGTTATCTCCCTATCCACATAATTGTGGAGATCCACCTTTTTTTGGATACCTCGTTGAATTATCACTGAGCCCATCAGCCACCTCCTCATCATCTCCTTGGCTTAATAATGAACCCTTGTCCGGAACTCGCTTCCATAGTTCATTTCCCGAGAATCATATAATGTCATCTCGTCAATTGTGTTGCACCTCTTCTTCTCAGGCATCCTGAGTCCGAGATATCCTAACACCAATCAGATATGAATCCCGGTCAGATATGATGGTTGGGACGCATTTTCCAAGAGTTATAACGTTGGTCTTTATATGACCCGGTAAGGTGATGTCATGCCTAGTACACCTGGCCGGAGGCCCTGTTGTTATATTTTTCCTTTTTAACAAGGTTAACCATTTTTCCATGAGGAAATTGAATGCCTTGTTTAATAAGTTTATCCTAATGGATCCTTTGTGTATTCAAAGTCTGACCTTTGCTTGAAGACCATGTCAATGCTATCTCGAAGCATGTCTGTGGTACTCCGATTTTCAACAAGAACATTTGAAGCCCGATGCTAAATGTTTTCTGCTCAACTATCCAAACACCGTTATATGGGTAAAGTCATGAAATTTCTCTCACCTTACCTAAAGGGTTTTCTACATTATATCCTGTCATGGATATCTTGCTTTGTTTGTCCTTGGGAAGGGTATACCCCTGGTATATGTGTCAAACACATTTTCCTTTCCATTGTTCTATTTGATATGTTGATCACAATTTCCTTTCCATTGTTTGGTTTAACCTTTCATGTGATCTATATGATCTAAGCAGTAATATTCTCCTGCTTTTGTAAACACCTCGGTGTAAAATTCTGTCAGAAAGACCCTGTTACTTTTGTTGATGACATTCCGGTAACCACCGATGGACGAGAACTTTGCCTACTAGTCCGCCTCGTTCAACGAGCAGGAAAATGGTTCTTTTCACCCCTCGCCCTTGGTACCGACGTTGTTGCCAACATAGCTGACAGGCTATCCACTGACATGCCTTGCTTACATGATTGTGCAAGACGTCACCGCCCTTCCTACTTTTAACCCACATGGTGGGCCCATAACCCACAGTTCCACAGGATCGAAACCTGACTCTACTGTGCATCCATGTTGCCAAAGTTGTTCCTCGCTCTTGGCGTCGTATGTAACTCACGAGGCACCTTCCTAGTGAGCAATTCTGGTATCATATGCAATACTTATTTCCGTTGCTTGAACCCCTTTCACACTTTGTTTCACGCATCGAACGATTGCCTACCCATTTGAAACTTCCCATAATACCTCCTTACTTTGCTCTCGATACTTTCGGAGGTTTCAATTCGAGAGTTACTTTCTGCCTCCCTCCTCGATGATATCTACCAAATAGTCAACCTTGCCGAGGTCCGTTCTCCCGGAATGCTCCCCCTTTATTCTTTCGTAAGTACAATGGAGTTTCCGAAGAAAGGATGCCGACTTCATCTTAATGACCTGAAGCAGAAAAGTGAAGACATCAATGCTATGGATCGACCTCTTCGAGGAGAGCAACCAAAGATGAGAAGATCCGTTAGACTTTCGTAACCAGAACTCCCCCCTTTCACCCCTCTTAAATCTCAGGACGAGATTTCTTGTAGTGGAGGAGAATTGTGACACCCTAATATTTAAGCTACAGTGAACCTCTGCTAACGATGCCATGTCACCTCGGTTAATGTTGCTAACCTCGCAATGATTCGAAACCATTTCAAAATTTAAATTCTAAACATGTCAAACAACAAAAGTTTTCAAAAATTGAAACAAAAATGTTCGGTGGGTGCCGAATATTACAAGGGTAATTATAGTAAAGAAAATATATTTTTACAAAAGGCCTAAATAATTTAAAATGATTTAAAACAAAAAAGTAAAGAAGTAAAAGAAAAGAAATTACAAAACAGAAAAAAAAAAGAGAAAACCCTCTGGGCCGTGGCCCAACTGGGCTATCCCATCAGGCCCAGCCGGCCACCCACTCCCCCCCCCCCTTATCCACTCACCACCCCCACCCACTCCACCGACACCCCACTTCCCCCCCACGAAAATATCTCCTCCCCCCCTCTCCCCCGATTGGATCGGGATCGAGAGGAGGAGACCGCCGACGCCACCCGGTGCCGCCTCGCCGCGACGCCGCCACCCAGTGCCGCCTCACCGCGATGCCACCACCTCCACCTCATCGTCTACCCCGCCGGCCTGCCTCCCGCTCCGCCGCGTCGTCCCCGTCGACCACCCCGAGCCTTCCCGAGCACGCTGCCATTACCCTACCGGCCCTGTGAGCACCCTTGCGCCCCTCCTCTCTCTCCCTCGCCCGGCCGCATCCCTGCCTAGCCTCACAGTGCCGCACCACGTCGGCCGCCCCGTGCACACTCACCGACCGGGCCCCGAACGTGCTCACCGCACTGGCGCATGCCTCTGACCATCGCCCCTGGTCGCGCCCACGACCGCGCTCACCGCACCCCCGGCCTCCTCCTCTTTGCGTCATCGCGCCCGCCATCCACCATGGACGTGAGCTCGACCCGCGGCCGCGTCGACCTCCCCCACGCCCTCTTCCCCTGGCCACATCCCCTCCGGCCTCCCACCCACACATGCCCCGCTCGCCTCCCCTGCTGGTCCCGACCACCGCTGCAGCCAGCGCGCCCGGGGCCGTGCCCTGGCGCCCGTGCCTCATCCCGGCCGTCTGGCTCGGCCACGGCCACTCCCCCTCTGGCCCGCAGCCCACTCTGGCGCCGCCCTGCTGCTCTCCCGCCGGCGTCCCCCTCCGGTGACCGCCCGGCCTCGCTGGCCTTGTCACGCCCTGCGGGCGAGCGCTCGCTCGGGTGCGCCAGCACCCGCTACCGCCCGAACCGCTATGTCCCCTCTGGGCCACACACATGTAGGGCCCAGCCCCAGAATGATTTAAGAAAATAAATAAATAAATAAATATAAGGATTTAAAAAAAGATAAATAAATAAATAAAATATTAATTAATTATTTAATTAACTTAAATAATCCTATTTAATTAATTTGATTAACTTGTTAGTTTAATTAAATAGTAATTAGTTTAGCTAAACCCTAATTAACCTAAACATAGTATGACAGGTGGGTCCCACTGGACCCACACGTCAGGTTGACCAGTCAACACCTCTGTTGACTACTGACGTCATGACGACATCAGCATGCACTATTCTGGATAATATTGAATTAAAATTAATTAAATAAATTCTAAAAATGATTTAAAACTTTAGAAAATCATATAAAATAAACCGTAGCTCCGATGAAAAAACTTTGTACATGAAAGTTGCTCAAAACGACGAGACAAATCCGGATACGCAGCCCGTTTGTTCACCACACACCCCTAACATATCGAACAAGCAACTTTCCCCCTCCGGTTCATCTCTCCAAAAACGCGAAACACCGGGAATACTTTCCCGGAAGTTTCCCCCCTTCACCGGTATCACCTACTACCGCGACTGGGCCCCCCTAACAATGCTCATTATCATGTCATGCATTGTCATGCATATGTTTGCATTATATTTATTGTTTCTTCCCCCTCTTCTCTTGCTAGACTCCGATACCGACGCTGTTGCTGCCCAGTTCGACTACGGAGTTGACGACCCCTCCTACTTGCCAGAGCAACCAGGCAAGCCCCCCCCTTGATCACCAGATATCGCCTATTCTTCTCTATACTGCTTGCATTAGAGTAGTGTAGCATGTTACTGTTCGGTTACTCCTATCCTGTTGCATAGCTTGTCATTGTTGCTACAGTCGTTGATTCCTTACCCGCAATCCTAAATGCTTAGTTTAGGATGCTAGTTTATCATCATTGGCCCTACATTCTTGTCAGTCTGCCTTGCTATACTATCGGGCCGTGATCACTTGGGAGGTGATCACGGGTATATACTATACATATATACATATTATACAGATGGTGACTAAAGTCGGGTTGGCTCGTCGAGTACCCGCAAGTGATCCCGATGTGGGGGCTGAAAGGACAGGTGGCTCCATCCCGGTAGAGGTGGGCCTGGGTTCCCGACGGCCCCCGACTGTTACTATGTGGCAGAGCGACAGGGCGGGTTGAGACCACCTAGGCGAGAGGGGCCTGGCCCTGGTCGGCGTCCGCGGTTATTTCATAATAACACACTTACCAAGATCTTGGTATTTGATCTGAGTCTGGCCACTGGCCTATACGCACTAACCAACTATGCGGGAAAGATATGGGCACTCGACGTCGTGGTATCAGCCGAAGCCTTCTTGATGTCAGCAACGGAGCGGCGCGCGCCGGATTGGACTGGAACGCCTGCTCTTGTATTAGGGAGGATAGGTCTGCTTCCGGCCGCCCTCGCAACGTGCAGGTGTGCAATGGGCGATGGGCTTAGACCCCTGCGCGCATAGGATTTAGACTGGCGTGCTGACCTCTCTGTTGTGCCTAGGTGGGGCTGCGACGTGTTGATCTTTCGAGGTCGGGCATGACCCAAGAAAGTGTGTCCGGCCAAATGGGATCGAGCGTGTTGGGTTATGTGGTCCACCCCTGCAGGGAAGTTTATCTATTCGAATAGTCGTGTCCCTCGGTAAAAGGACGACCCGGAGTTGTACCTTGACCTTATGACAACTAGAACCGGATACTTAATAAAACACACCCAGACATGTTCCACAGACAATCCGGTGATCGCTTTTCCACAGGGTGACAAGGGGAGGATCGCCGGGTAGGATTATGCTATGTGATGCTACTTGGAGGACTTCACTCTACTCTCTTCTACATGCTGCAAGACGGAGGCTGCCAGAAGCGTAGTCTTCGATAGGACTAGCTATCCCCCTCTTATTCTGGCATTCTGCAGTTCAGTCCACTCATATTGCCTCCTTGCACATATACCCATGCATATGTAGTGTAGCTCCTTGCTTGCGAGTACTTTGGATGAGTACTCACAGTTGCTTTGCTCCCTCTTTTCCCCGTTTTCCCTCTTCTTCCCGGATGCCGCAACCAGACGTTGGAGCCCAGGAGCCACACGCCACCGTCGGCGACGACTACTACATTGGAGGGGCCTACTACTACGTGCAGGCCGCTGACGACGACCAGGAGTAGTTAGGAGGATCCCAGGTAGGAGGCCTGCGCCTCTTTCGATTTGTATCCCAGTTTGTGCTAGCCATCTTATGGCAACTTGTTTAACTTATGTCTGAACTCAGATATTGTTGCTTCCGCTGACTCGTTTATGTCGAGCACTTGTATTCGAGCCCTCGAGGCCCCTGGCTTGTAATATGATGCTTGTATGACTTATCTTATTATTAGAGTTGTGTTGTGATATGTTCCCGTGAGTCCCTGATCTTGATCGTACACGTTTGCGTGCATGATTAGTGTACGATTGAATGTGGGGGTGTCACATACTCGGAGTGGCAAATCCTAATCTCGATCTATGCCAACTCAACAAACACCTTTGGAGATACCTGTAGAGCATCTTTATGATCACCCAGTTACATTGTGGCGTTTGATAGCACACAAGGTATTCCTCCGGTATCCAGGAGTTGCATAATGTCATAGTCGAAGGAATATGTATTTAACATGAAGAAAGCAATAGCAATAAACTGAACGATCAATATGCTAAGCTAAAGTATGGGTCTTATCCATCATATCATTCTCCTAATGATGTGACCCCGTTGTCAAATGACCGAGCTAGTCTAGTAGAGGCTCACTAGGGACACGGTATTTGTTTATGTATGCACACATGTATTTAAGTTTTCGATCAATACAATTCTAGCATGAATAATAAACCTTTATCATGATTAAGGAAATATAATAATAACCCTTTTATTGTTGCCTCTAGGGCATATTTCCATCAGTGCACCTATACAATATACCATTGTATTGGGTGTGTTGGGGACACAAGAGACTCTTTGTTATTTGGTTGCAGAATTATTTGAGAGAGACCATCTTCATCCTACGCCTCCCATGGGTTGATAAACCTTAGGTCACCCACTTGAGCGAAAATTTCTACTGTCCTACAAAACTCTCCGCTTGAAGGCCCAACACGAGTCTACAAGAAGAAAGGTTGTGTAGTAGATATCAATGCCCTAGCCCCGCCACAATACCGGGACTAGGTCACACCGGTCCGGTGCACTCTCAAAGGTCACCGCCGTCGTATTCCACCAATCTATCTCTAGAGCAGGTACTGACGCAACGACCTTACCAGGCATGCCGTCGACGTCCCCATGGCGCCTGACGATGCCACCATCCTGCACGTCTCCATCCACACACGCCTGTCGCTGAAACTCCGTAGCGCCATGCCACCGAGATCCATCGTCGGCCTTGCGGTAGATGTAACACCGCTCCTCCTCTTGTCCCCTCTAGCTAGATACTGCTCTAAAATGATGCCCTGAGGAGGGAGAACAAGATCGAAGGCGCCGTCATCGTCCGATCCGGTAGACCTAGATCTTGGGTTTCCCCGGAACACCCCGATCATATTGACGCAACTTGCAACGACGATGCCTCAACACGGGAATGATGTTGGAGACGCCGTCATTGTCCACCATGACCAAAGTTAGCGCGATTTTCACCGGAAGCGGCACCACCATGATCTCGCCGCTGACTGGATCCGCGCACACACTCGCCATGTAGACGTACGATGTCGTCGGAAAGCCGGTTAAGGACGTTCGGCCGTCCCACCCCGCCAGATCCATGGCCACCGCCGCTGCCCATTGCATAGTGGAGGATCCCACCAGAGCACCCCGCCAGCCATGGGTTTGCCGCCTGCCGCCGCACAGCCAAGATGGCGTCATGGCTCCCGCACGAGGACACCCTACACAAGGCGCCCCAGTTGCCTCATGGGAGATCCGGCGCAACCCTCCAGCCCTAGCCCTTTTGGCGTTGGGCGCCGCCACCACTATGGCCAGTGCCGGCGGCAGGGATCTTCCTTGCGGAAGGGCTAGTAGCGTGAAGGAATTGGTCCCCCTGGTGTCGCCCTGGGTGGCAGCGCGAGGGGGTCGGGAACTAGGGAGAGGGCCAATTTTCCTTGTTCTGAATTCTGAACTGTACCATGTACCTGGCTGCAAATAATGATTCAAGTTAAGTATCTCTTATTTACATATTAATTGGTGTTGAGTTATTTTTTTGCGAGAAATCATGAGAGCTTTATTCAAACAAAAGAGCTCCTAGGATCATCAGCCATCAGGCTACTGATCAGGAATGAGGGTTCAGAGTCAAGCCAACTCTTGGTCACCATTAGCGAGCTGGCACGCTTCGCACAAAGGTGGGTCGGGATATTAGTGTTGGAAATATGCCCTAGAGGCAATAATAAATTAGTTATTATTATATTTCCTTATTCATGATAATCGTTTATTATCCATGCTATAATTGTATTGATAGGAAACTTAGATACATGTGTGGATACATAGACAACACCATGTCCCTAGTAAGCCTCTAGTTGACTAGCTCGTTGATCAATAGATGGTTACGGTTTCCTGACCATGGACATTGGATGTCGTTGATAATGGGATCACATCATTAGGAGAATGATGTGATGGACAAGACCCAATCCTAAGCCTAGCACAAAGATCGTAGTTCGTATGCTAAAGCTTTTCTAATGTCAAGTATCATTTCCTTAGACCATGAGATTGTGCAACTCCCGGATACCGTAGGAATGCTTTGAGTGTACCAAACGTCACAACGTAACTAGGTGGCTATAAAGGTGCACTACAGGTATCTCCGAAAGTATCTGTTGGGTTGGCACGAATCGAGACTGGGATTTGTCACTCCATGTGACAGAGAGGTATCTCTGGGCCCACTCGGTAGGACATCATCATAATGTGCACAATGTGACCAAGGGGTTGATCACGGGATGATGTGTTACGGAACGAGTAAAGAGACTTGCCGGTAACGAGATTGAACAAGGTATCGGTATACCGATGATCGACTCTCGGGCAAGTACAATACTATTAGACAAAGGGAATTGTATACGGGATCGATTGAGTCCTTGACATCGTGGTTCATCCGATGAGATCATCGTGGAACATGTGGGAGCCAACATGGGTATCCATATCCTGCTGTTGGTTATTGACCGGAGAACGTCTCGGTCATGTCTGCATGGTTCCCGAACCCGTAGGGTCTACACACTTAAGGTTCGATGACGCTAGGGTTATAAAGGAAGTTTGTATGTGGTTACCGAATGTTGTTTAGAGTCCCGGATGAGATCCCGGACGTCACGAGGAGTTCCGGAATGGTCCGGAGGTAAAGATTTATATATGGGAAGTCCTGTTTTGGTCACCGGAAAAGTTTCGGGTTTTTCCGGTAACATACCGGGACCACCGGGAGGGTCCCGGGGGTCCACCAAGTGGGACCACCAACCCCGGAGGGCTTCATGGGCCAAGTGTGGGAGGGGACCAGCCCCAGGTGGGCTGGTGCGCCCCCCCACAGGGCCCAAGGCGCAGGGAAGTGGGGAAGGCGGCAAACCCTAGGGCAGATGGGCCCTAAGGCCCACCCTAGGTGCGCCTCCCCCCTCTCCCCTTATGGCTGCCACCCAGATGGGATCTGGGGGCTGCCGCCACCCCTGGGGAGGGAACCCTAGAGGGGGTGCAGCCCCCTCCCCTCCCCCTATAAATACTTGAGGTGTTGGGGCTGCCCAAAACATGAGAATCTCTCCCTCTTGGCGCAGCCGTACCTCTCTTACTCCTCCTATAAATACTTGAGGTGTTGGGGCTGCCCAAAACATGAGAATCTCTCCCTCTTGGTGCAGACCTACCTCTCTTACTCCTCCTCTCCCGCGGTGCTTGGCGAAGCCCTGCTGGACTACCACGCTCCTCCATCACCACCACGCCGTTGTGCTGCTGCTGGATGGAGTCTTCCTCAAACTCTCCCTCTCTCCTTGCTGGATCAAGGCATGGGAGACGTCACCGGGCTGTACGTGTGTTGAATGCGGAGGTGCCCTCCGTTCGGCACTAGGATCTCCGGTGATTTGGATCACGACGAGTACGACTCCTTCAACCCTGTTCTCTTGAACGCTTCTGCTTAGCGATCTACAAGGGTATGTAGATGCACTCTCCTTCCCCTCGTTGCTGGTTTCTCCATAGATAGATCTTGGTGACACGTAAGAAAATTTTGAATTTCTACTACGTTCCCCAACAGTGGCATCATGAGCTAGGTTTATTGCGTAGATTCTTTGCACGAGTAGAACACAAAGTAGTTGTGGGCGTTGATTTTGTTCAATATGCTTACCGTCACTAGTCCAATCTTGTTTCGACGGTATTGTGGGATGAAGCAGCCCGGACCAACCTTACACGTACTCTTACGTGAGATAGGTTCCACCGACTGACATGCACTTGGTGCATAAGGTGGCTAGCGGGTGCCAGTCTCTCCCACTTTAGTCGGAACGGATTCGATGAAAAGGGTCCTTATGAAGGGTAAATAGCAATTGGCATATCATGTTGTGGTTTTGCGTAGGTAAGAAACATTCTTGCTAGAAACCCATAGCAGCCACGTAAAACATGCAAACAACAATTAGAGGACGTCTAACTTGTTTTTGCAGGGTATGCTATGTGATGTGATATGGCCAAGAAGAATGTGATGAATGATATGTGATGTATGAGATTGATCATGTTCTTGTAATAGGAATCACGACTTGCATGTTGATGAGTATGACAACCGGCAGGAGCCATAGGAGTTGTCTTAATTTATTGTATGACCTGCGTGTCATTAAACAACGCCATGTAATTACTTTACTTTATTGATAACCGGTAGCCATAGTAGTAGAAGTAATAGTTGGCGAGACAACTTCATGAAGACACGATGATGGAGATCATGATGATGGAGATCATGGTGTCATGCCGGTGACGATGATGATCATGGAGCCCCGAAAGTAGAAATCAAAAGGAGCAAAATGATATTGGCCATATCATGTCACTATTTGACTGCATGTGATGTTTATCATGTTTATGCATCTTATTTGCTTAGAACGACGGTAGTAAATAAGATGATCCCTCATTAAAATTTCAAGAACGTGTTCCCCCTAACTGTGCACCGTTGCGAAAGTTCATCTTTTCGAAGCACCACGTGATGATCGGGTGTGATAGATTCTTATGTTCACATACAATGGGTGTAAGCCAGATTTACACACGCAGAACACTTAGGTTAACTTGATGAGCCTAGCATGTACAGACATGGCCTCGGAACACAAGGGACCGAAAGGTCGAGCATGAGTCGTATAGTAGATACGATCAACATGAAGATGTTCACCGATGATGACTAGTCCGTCTCACGTGATGATCGGACACGGCCTAGTTGACTCGGATCATGTAATCACTTAGATGACTAGAGGGATGTCTATCTGAGTAGGAGTTCATAAGATGAACTTAATTATCCTGAACATAGTCAAAAGATCTTTGCAAATTATGTCGTAAGCTCACGCTTTAGTTCCACTGTTTAGATATGTTCCTAGAGAAAATATAGTTGAAAGTTGACAGTAGCGATTATGCGGACAATAGAAAGCTTATGTCCTTAATGCACCGCTCAGTGTCCTGAACCCCAAACGTCGTTTGTGGATGTTGCGAACATCGGACATACACGTTTTGATAACTACGTGATAGTTCAGTTAAACGGTTTAGAGTTGAGGCACCAAAGACGTTTTCGAAACGTCGCGGAACATATGAGATGTTTCGAGGGCTGAAATTGGGATTTCAGGCTCGTGCCCACGTCAAGAGGTATGAGACCTCCGATGATTTTCTTAGCCTGCAAACTAAGGGAGAAAAGCTCAATCATTGAGCTTGTGCTCAGATTGTCTGAGTGCGACAATCACTTGAATCGAGTGGGAGTTGATCTTCCAGAGATAGTGATGTTTCTCCAAAGTCATTGCCACCAAGCTGCTAGAGCTTCGTGATGAACTATAACATATCAGGGATAGATATGATGATCCTTGAGGTATTCGCGATGTTTTGACACCGCGAAAGTAGAAATCAAGAAGGAGCATCAATTGTTGATGGTTGGTGAAACCACTAGTTTCAAGAAGGGCAAGGGCAAGAAGGGATACTTCATGAAACGGCAAATCAGCTGCTGCTCTAGTGAAGAAACCCAAGGTTGAACCCAAACCCGAAACTAAGTGCTTCTATGGTAAGGGGAACAGTCACTAGAGCGGAATTACCCTAGATACTTGGTAGATGAGAAGGCTGGCAAGGTCGATAGAAGTATACTGGATATACATTATGTTAATGTGTACTTTACTAGTACTCCTAGTAGCACCAGGGTATTAAGATACCGGTTCGGTTGCTAAGTGTTAGTAACTCGAAATAAAAGGCTACGGAATAAACGGAGACTAGCTAAAGGTGAGATGACGATATGTGTTGGAACTGTTTCCAAGTTTGATGTGATCAAACATCGCACGCTCCCTCTACCATCAAGATTAGTATTAAACCTGAATAATTGTCTTTTGGTGTTTGCGTTGAGCATAGACATGATTGGATTATGTCTATCGCAATACGGTTATTCATTTAAGGAGAATAATGGTTACTCTATTTATTTGAATAATACCTTCAATGGTCTTGCACCTAAAGGAATGGTTTATTGAATCTCGATCAGTAGTGATACACATTTTCATGCCAAAAGATATAAGATAGTAATGATAGTACCACTTACTTGTGGCACTGCCATGTAAGTCATATTGGTATAAAACGCATGAAGAAGCTCCATGTTGATGGATCTTTGGACTCACTCGTTTTTGAAAAGTTTGAGACATGCGAACCATGTCTATTGGTGTATACGCATGAAGAAACTCCATGCAGATGGATCGTTTGGACTCACTTGATTTTGAATCACTTGAGATATGCAAATCATACCACATGGGCAAGATGACTGAAAAGCCTCGTTTTCAGTGAGATGGAACAAGATAGCAACTTGTTGGAAGTAACACATTTTGACGTGTGCAGTCCAATGAGTGCTGAGGCATGCAGTGAATATCGTTATGTTCTCACTTCACAGATGATTCGAGTAGATGTTGAGTATATTTACTTGATGAAACACAAGTCTGAATTATTGAATGGTTCAAGTAATTTCAGAGTGAAGTTGAAGATCATTGTGACAAGAGGATAAAATGTCTATGATATGATCATAGAGATGAGTATCTGAGTTACAAGCTTTGGCACGCAATTAAGACATTGTGGAAATTGTTTCACAACCAATACCGCCTGGAACACCATAGTGTGATGGTGTGTCCGAACATCATAGTTGCACCCTATTGGATATGGTGTGTACCATGATGTCTCTTATCGAATTACCACTATCGTTCATGGGTTAGGCATTAGAGACAACCGCACTCACTTTAAATAGGGCACCACGTAATTCCGTTGAGACGACACCGTTTGAACTATGGTTTGGAGAAACCTAAGTTGTCGTTTCTTAAAGGTTTGGGGCTGCGACGCTTATGTGAAAAAGTTTCAGCTTGATAAGCTCGAACCCAAAGCGGATAAAATGCATATTCATAGGACACCCAAAACAGTTGGGTATACCTCCTAATTCAGATCCGAAAGCAATAGGGATTGTTCCTTGAATCGGGTCCTTTCTCGAGGAAAGGTTTGTCTCGAGAATTGAGTGGGAGGATAGTGGAGACTTGATGAGGTTATTGAACCATCACTTCAACCAGTATGTAGCAGGGCACAGGAAGTTGTTCCCGTGGCACCTACACCAATTGAAGTGGAAGCTTATGATATTGATCATGAAGCTTCGGATCAAGTCACTACCGAACCTCGTAGGACGACAAGGACGCGTACTGCTTCGGAGTGGTACAATGATCCTGTCTTGAAGGTCATGTTGCTAGACAACAATGAACCTACGAGCTATGGAGAAGCGATGGTGGGCCCATATTCCGACAAATGGTTAGAAGCCATGAAATCCGAGATAGGATCCATGTATCAGAACAAAGCATGGACTTTGGTGGACTTGCCCGATGATCGGCAAGCCATTGAGATAAATGGATCTTTAAGAAGAATACGGACGTGGACGGTAATGTCACCGTCTATGAAGCTCGACTTGTGGCGAAGAGTTTTTTTTATAAGTTCAAGGAGTTGACTACGATGAGATTTTCTCATCCGTAGCGATGCTAAGTCCGTCGGAATCATGTTAGCATTAGCTGCATTTATGAAATCTGGCAGATGGATGTCAAGACGAGTTTTCTTACCAGTTTTCATAAGGAAAGGTTGTATGTGATACAATCAGAAAAGTTTTGTCGATCCTAAGGATGCTAAAAGGTATGCTGGCTCCAGCGATCCTTCTAAGGACTGGAGTAAGCATCTCGGATTTGGAATGTGCGCTTTGATGAGATGATCAAAGATTTTGGGTTTATACAAAGTTCATGAGAAACTTGTATTTCCAAAGAAGTGAGTGGGAGCACTATGGATTTTCTGATGAGTATATGTTGTTGACATATTGATGATCGGAAATGATGTAGAATTTCTGAAAAGCATACAGGGTTATTTGAAAAGTGTTTTTCAATAGAAAACCTGAATTAAGCTGTTTGAACATTGAGCATCAAGATCTATGAGGATAGATCAAAACGCTAAATGGTACTTTCAAATGAGCACATACCTTGACATGATCTTGAAGGTGTTCAAGATGGATCAGTCAAAGAAGGAGTTCTTGCCTGAGTTGTAAGGTATGAAGTTAAGAGTTAAAGCTCGACCACGGCAGAAGAGAGAGGAAGGACGAAGGTCGTACCCTATGCTTCAGACATAGGCTCTGTAGTATGCTATGCTGTGTACCGCACCGTAAGTGTGCCTTGCCATGAGTCAGTCAAGGGGTACAAGAATGATCCAGGAATGGATCATTGGACAGCGGTCAAAATTGTCCTTGGAGTAAATAAGGACATGTTTCCTGATTATGGAGGTGATAAAGAGTTCGGCGTAAAGGGTTACGTCGATGCAAGCTTTAACACCTATCCGAATGACTCTGAGTAGCAAACCGGATACGTATAGTGGAGCAACCATTTGGAATAGCTTCAAGTGGAACTTGGAAGCGGCATTTACAATATGACATAGAGAATAGCGAAGTACATACGGATCTGAATACTGCAGACCCGTTGACTAAAACTTCTCTCACAAGGAAAACATGATCAAACCCCAGAACTCATTGAGTCTTAATCACATGGTGATGTGAACTAGTTTAGTAACACTAGTAAACTCTTTGGATGTTGGTCACATGGTGATGTGACATATCAGTGTTAATCACATAGCAATGTGAACTAGATTATTGACTCTAGTGCAAGTGGGAGACTGTTGGAAATATGCCCTAGAGGCAATAATAAATTAGTTATTATTATATTTCCTTGTTCATGATAATCGTTTATTATCCATGCTATAATTGTATTGATAGGAAACTCAGATACATGTGTGGATACATAGACAACACCATGTCCCTAGTAAGCCTCTAGTTGACTAGCTCATTGATCAATAGATGGTTATGGTTTCCTGACCATGGACATTGGATGTCGTCGATAATGGGATCACATCATTAGGAGAATGATGTGATGGACAAGACCCAATCCTAAGCCTAGCACAAAGATCGTAGTTCTTATGCTAAAGCTTTTCTAATGTCAAGTATCATTCCCTTAGACCATGAGATTGTGCAACTCCTGGATACCGTAGGAATGCTTTGGGTGTACCAAACGTCACAACATAACTGGGTGGCTATAAAGGTGCACCACAGGTATCTCCGAAAGTATCTGTTGGGTTGGCACGAATCGAGACTGGGATTTGTCACTCCATGTGACGGAGAGGTATCTCTGGGCCCACTCGGTAGGACATCATCATAATGTGCACAATGTGACCAAGGGGTTGATCACGGGATGATGTGTTACGGAACGAGTAAAGAGACTTGACGGTAACGAGATTGAACAAGGTATCGGTATACCGACGATCGAATCTCGGGCAAGTACAATACCGTTAGACAAAGGGAATTGTATACGGGATCGATTGAGTCCTTGACATCGTGGTTCATCTGATGAGATCATCATGGAACATGTGGGAGCCAACATGGGTATCCAGATCCTGCTGTTGGTTATTGACCGGAAAACGTCTCGGTCATGTCTGCATGGTTCCCGAACCCGTAGGGTCTACACACTTAAGGTTCGATGACGCTAGGGTTATAAAGGAAGTTTGTATGTGGTTACCGAATGTTGTTCGGAGTCCCGGATGAGATCCTGGACGTCACGAGGAGTTCCGAAATGGTCCGGAGGTAAAGATTTATATATGGGAAGTCCTGTTTTGGTCACCGGAAAAGTTTCGGGTTTTCCGGTAACGTACCGGGACCACCGGGAGGGTCCCGGGGGTCCACCAAGTGGGGCCACCAACCCCGGAGGGCTGCATGGGCCAAATGTGGGAGGGGACCAGCCCCAGGTGGGCTGGTGCGCCCCCCCATAGGGCCCAAGGCGCAGGGAAGTGGGGAAGGGGGCAAACCCTAGGGCAGATGGGCCCTAAGGCCCACCCTAGGTGCGCCTCCCCCCTCTCCCCTTCTGGCCGCCACCCAGATGGGATCTGGGGGCTGCCGCCACCCCTGGGGAGGGAACCCTAGAGGGGGCGCAGCCCCCTCCCCTCCCCCTATAAATACTTGAGGTGTTGGGGCTGCCCAAAACATGAGAATCTCTCCCTCTTGGCGCAGCCCTACCTCTCTTACTCCTCCTCTCCCGCGGTGCTTGGCGAAGCCCTGCTGGACTACCACGCTCCTCCATCACCACCATGCCGTTGTGCTGCTGCTGGATGGAGTCTTCCTCAACCTCTCCCTCTCTCCTTGCTGGATCAAGGCGTGGGAGACGTCACCAGGCTGTACGTGTGTTGAACGCGGAGGTGCCGTCCGTTCGGCACTAGGATCTCTGGTGATTTGGATCACGACGAGTACGACTCCTTCAACCCCGTTCTTTTGAACGCTTCCGCTTAGCGATCTACAAGGGTATGTAGATGCACTCTCCTTCCCCTCGTTGCTGGTTTCTCCATAGATAGATCTTGGTGACACGTAAGAAAATTTTGGATTTCTGCTACATTCCCCAACAATTAGCTGACCTGTTTACTTGCTGAATAACAAAGAAATCAAAAGACAAGGCATGTTCTCCAATCTCTACAAGTAAAGGGGCCACAACCAAACGAGAGTTGTGGCGAGTGTTCCAGAGATTCACAATCTCTAGGCAGTCGGTTTCCATTATCACGTGTTAGAATCCTCACAAGCGAGAAAAGAGAACTCCCTCCCTTAGTGATAAGGCTTCGGCAATGAGTGGGTCTGTTACTCCCACATGTGGTTTGCACCATGAAGCGATCAATGCCATGGAATAGCAAGCAACACCGCTGGCACTAGCGAGTCCTGCTTCAGAATTTATAGCACCATCAACATTGATCTTGATAAACCCAATATCAAGGGGTCGCCAACCGTGCCCTGGCAATATAGTAGCTTGTGCAGCTGGTCTATCTAGCAAGGCAAGATCTTCTCTTATGCGGCAAATAGAGTACACCGGATCCACATGTTCCTTCTCATGAGTCCAACGGTTCCGCGAATGCCAAATAGCCCACATCTACGATATGATTTTTGCTCTAACTTGGTCCGTGAACCTATCATCACACAAAATATCTCTCTCCCAAGTGGTAGGATGCAGCCTTGGAAGACGAAAGTCAAACCATATTTGTGCTTCATCCCTGAATCTACGTGCATGAGAGCAGGAGACCAAAGCATGCATGAGATCCTCCTCTCTAGCGAGGCAAACATTGCAAATGCTAAGAGGTTTAATGTGTCTATGCTTAAGGGTAGCTTCATCAGGGATAATTTCACGTAGCACTCTCCACCAAAATACCATCACCTTAGGCACAACTTTGAGCTTCCAGAGAGATGTCCACATCTGTTGTTCTGATTTTGAGGTACCGGTAACCGTCCCTTCCTCTAGAGCAAAACACTCTTTTTGATTCGCGAGAGCACAGTACGCCGTCTTTACAGAGTACACACCTAAATTTTCGAAAGCCCAAGCAAAGAAATCCTCCCCGCTACTAGTACGTATTCGTATATTCAGTATAGCATCTACATCCAGGGCTAGGAATGTTTCACGGACAAGCTCCATTTTCCATGTCCAAGTACCATCATCAATGAGTTCGTGCTGATTGTAGAGATGTATTAGTTGGTCTGAGCATAGGGGACATACGTATGGTACCTGGGATCCATTTGTCATCCCAAATTGATATAGAACAACCATCGCTGACACGCATGATCATGTCCGACCAAAGAGCCTCCCGTCCGGCCACAATCGCTCGCCAAATAGGAGAAGCAGACTGTGGAATAGTAGATTGCATAAAATTTGAATTTGGAAAGTATCTGCCCTTCATGACACGGGCACACAAGGAATCGGGATTGACCATGAACCTCCAACCATGCTTGCCAAGAAGCGCTAAATTGAAGAGTTCCATGTCTCAAAATCCCATTCCACCATTGACTTTGGGGGATGCAAGCGCCTTCCAGGAAATCCAGTGCAAAGACCTTTTGTCCAGAGAGCTACTCCACCAGTATTTAGCCATATTTGAGGTGTATTTTTACATACTTTTTTTGTAAGCCAAAAACATGACATGCTGAAAATAGGGATAGCTTGGATGATAGACTTCAGCAAAGTCTCTCTTCTTGCACCAGCAAAGTTACATTCAAACCATCCCTGCATACTGCCACGAGCTCTTTCTCCAATGTGATTGAAAGTCTCACTGGTGATCCTTCCCACAACTGTAGGAAGACCAAGATATCTTTCACTAAAAGACTCCACAAAAGTACCAAGCCTCTATTTCACTCTATGTCGAACTGGAGTTGGAGTATTTGTAGTGAAGAAAACTGAGCTCTTATCTTTGTTGACACTCTGGCCGGAGTAGTCTGCATATAGCTGCAGAATTTGGTTTAGCCTATCAACACTTCCTTCGGTTGCACTGATGAAAATAAGACTGTCATCGGCAAACAAGAGGTGATTAACCCATGGCACTCTAGAAGAAGCGCGGATCCCTCTATCAAAAAAATTTCCACCATAATGATTAAGCAAGGAGGTAAGCCCTTATGCATAGAGAAAGAATAGAAAAGGTGATACAGGGCATCCTTGTCTTAACCCCCGCGAGCGTGTAAAGAGAGGTAACAACTCCCCATTCATCCTTACAAAGAACCTGACTGACATGACACACTTCATAATGAGCCTAACAAAATCATGTCCAAAACCTAGTCTGAGAAGCATGGCCTCCAGGTAATGCCACTCAACCTGGTCATAGGCTTTTATCATGTCTAGTTTAATAGCACATGAGAAATGCTTCCCTTTCTTCCTTCTCTTCATGGAATGAATGCTTTCAAAAGCAGCCAGCACATTGTCCATAATCAAGCGTCCCGGGACAAACGCACTTTGTTCCTCTCCCACAATTGAATCCATCCATGGTTTTAAGCGGTTAGTAATAGCTTTGAGAGCAATCTTATATGGCATCGGGCAGAGAGATATGGGACAGAATTGTGTAATGGACTGTGGATGCCGAACCTTGGGGATCAATGTAATAGATGTGTCATTAAGGCCAGTCGGCATCTCCCCACCGTTCAAGAAATCTAACAAAGCCGGCACTAGGTCTTTCTCAACAATAGACCAGTGTCGCTGGAAGAAACCCGCTGTAAAACCATCAACTCCGGGAGCCTTGGACAGAGCCATTTGGAAAAGCGTTGTACGTACTTCAGAGGCTTCAAATGGTTTCCCAAAATCCAGATACATCTCCGGTGTCACTCGTTCCGGAACAAACTGTAATACTTGATCCATGTTGCTAAAACCCTGTGAAGTATAGAGATTTTGGTAGAAAGCTTGCACTTTGGCCTTGTCTTCATCAGGATTCTCACAAACAGTACCATCTTGTCTCTTCAGACCAACAATACGATTCATATGTTTCCGTTGCTTTGCCTGGGCTTGAAAATAGGATGCATTGCAATCACCAGCACGTAGCCATCGGACTCACGAATGTTGCCACATCCAAACCTCCTCCTGTCGATGGGCCTTTCTCAGTTTCTGGGCTGTTGCCAGCTCCTCAGCTAATGGTCCCCGGCCAAACGCATGCCGGCGAAAGTTTTCAATCTTTTTCTGCAGTTTTTTGACAGTCTTTAAGAGATTGCTGAACTCACGTGCGCCCCATGCACCCAGCTCGCCCTGCATCTTCCCCAGGGAGCTCGCAATATCAGCGAGGCTTTGCCCCTGGTGGATCCACTGCCATGATTCACTAATAAGCTCATCATAGTCGGCATGAGATTGCCAACATTTTCATAACGGAAGTGCTTCACCCCTTTTTTATTCCAATTGTTGATGCTCACGCAATTCAATTACAAGAAAACAGTGGTCCGATTCTATAGAGCTAACATGTCTAACTCAAGACTCCACAAAAAAGTCCAGTAGTTCTGTATTGTCTAGTGCTCGATCTAGATGTGCCTTTACATTAGCGGCACCCTGTTGCATGTTATCCCATGTATACTCCACACCCGCCCATCCAAGATCTTGGAGAGGACAGTTATCAACGATTTCACGGAAAGCTCGCATTTGCCACTTCGGTCGTGCAGCTCGGCTGAAGTGTTCAGTCCCATACAACGTTTCATTGAAATCACCAACGCACATCCATGCTTGATGTTGGATGCCGTTCAAAGTTCTCATGAAGCGCCAGCTATGATGCCAGTTTTCTGCTCTCGGAGCTCCAGAAACCAGTAAATCTCCAACCCGAAGAGTCATGACCAATTATTTTGACCACCACATCAATGTGGCTCACACTGTAATTTTTTAGTTCAACTATAACTTCCTTCGACCAGAACAGTCCAACACCACTGCTGAGGTCGTTACTGTCGACAGCAAAACATCCTGCAAAACCCAAAGTGTTATGTAGATTCTCAACCTTCTTTGCCATGTTTTTTGTTTCCATGACGAACACAAGGGCAGGACCTTCTTGCTTCACAATACTGCGAAGCTCTCGAACTGTCGCAGGATTCCCAAGCCCCTGGCAGTTCCAGCTGATGCAATTCATTGGGAGGGGCAGGGCTGACCAGCAGCCTCTGCCGAGTTGTCGAGAGTAGGTTTCTTCTTCTTTCTTCTGTCCTTCTCTCTCTGCCCGTCTGTGACATCCTCTTCCTGCCTCGAACTTTCTTCATGTTCGACTTGTTCAGCGCCTGAGCTCAACAGGAGCAAAGGGCCATTGACCCTCCTGTATTCCTGCCTTGGCACCTCCTTACGTTTGATGGGGCGATTCTTTACCGGGGAGGTAACTTCAGCAGCAGCCTTGCTTGCAGCGACATTGCTCGAGTTTTTTGATTCCCTCTTACTGTTATTGGATGCAGCAGTTGCTTTACTCGAACTGTCCCCATATAAACCTTTCTTCCTATCATCCGGAGCCCGCAGACTAGTTCCAAATGGAAGCTCACCATTCTTGTCTCCCTTGCCCGGAGTAGGACAGTAGAGATCAGAGTGACCCAACCGGCCACAGGAGAAGCAAAAGTGTGGTACATTCTCGTACTGTATGTCATAGAGATCTCGCCGCTGTCTCTGTGCCGAATCAATAACGATCCATCTCCTGAGAGGTTTGCTCACATCAACAGAAACCCGCGCACGCAGATAACCACCCATGTGGTCGAACTGGACAGATGTAGCCTCCTTGTCTATTTTCTTTGCAATCTCCTTACCCCATGCATCATCTCTCAGATTGTAGGGTAGATTGATGACCCGAGCCCAAAGGTGCAGCCGGTCAAATTTCACTTCGTCGGGGCGCACGCAATCCTCAAAGTCAGCTAGAATCACCGGATGCTTACTGACATGCCAAGGCGATCCTGCCCAAATCTCTATCTCTCTTGGAATCCAGCTCTGCCACAAACATGTTGTCCCCTAGAGATCGAAACTGCAGACCTCGAGGGTTCCCCCAGGCTGGGCGAAGTGCGTTGGTTATGGTCTGAATATGCAGAAGATTTCGGTGCAGTACCTTCCCTGCAAGTAGCCACTTCATCGGAGCCTCATCTTCCCGATCATCAAGGACTAATGGAGTTGCCTCCTCATCAGCGATACCGAGCTTTTCTAGGGCTTCCTCCAAATGAGCCCTAGCCGCGCCGGGTGAACCTGGGGTCGCCCGCGCCTCCTTCCCGCGTTCGGGAGCCCTCCGAGGTGGAGAAGCATCCCCCGTCCCTTTGCCACAGCCCGATGCGGCCATCTTGCTCGGACCCAGTGCGCCCCGCCGATGGAGATTGAGCGTGCGCCGCCGTCTCTACTCGGAAACCCTAATCGCCTCCAGGGCGATCTGATTTTCCGGAGAAAACCCTTTTTCAGAATTTTCGTTAATTGGTGCTGAGTTAGTAGCTTAACTATAATCATGTTACGACAGGATACAAATAACGATTCTAAATCATGGGGTTGTAGACGAGATGATCGATTGGTCTTAGTGACAGCTACGCCTCAGCTACTTAAATCAGCGGCAGGTAACATTGCAATCAGGGGTTTTAATTAAAGTTGGGTAGGAATCGCCTTACAAAGTTACTGCTCATACATGTTCATCCATCATGCACTGCCCGCGTGTCTGCAGTGCCATGGCATCCCATATGCACTCAAAATAAAAATAGAGTGGATCAATTATCTAGGCATCACTATTTCAACTATTTTAACATGCATACGTGTTATCTCATGGAAGGTCCATTATAATATGCACGAGTCTGTAAACTAATAAAAATGCGTTTAGATCATTATTTTAGTAATCTATATGCTCTTATATTAGTTTATGGAGGAAGTACTCTTTATTAGTTGATCTGCACTATTTATTTATCAGAGCATGCACACATCCGGCCTTATCACAATCGTCAGAGGCCCATTTCAACATGCATGAGAAGTATTTTTCACTATATTATTATGTCACTTATACTGGATAAAAAAACTAGACTATACAATAATCAAATATTTACACCCCGCAATTTTTTTTCAAATATTCACTCCGTTCACTATTATAAGATTTTTTGGGTACATCAACAAGACTACATATAGACTGACATGAGTGAACAAACACATTAGATTCTGTCTACATAAATCTGATTCAGGAAAAGCTGAAACATCTCATAATAGTAGACAAAGGGAGTACAATATATATAATGTATGTATTTTAAATTATAAGTTATTAATTAAAATATTAATGTTATATATAATTATTATTAAAAAGTTATTGCAACCGCTTTCCGTCTGTTATCATCTACTACCTCCGTTCACAAATATAAGATGACACAACTATGAAACGGATGTATATATATACACTTTTAGTGTGTTTCTTCACTCATTTTTGCAATCGCCAACCCGAACTGTTCACGCGTGTCCGTTTGGGTTGACGGATGAGCGTTCACATTTTGTCCGCGCGCGACCCATTTCAGGCCCACATTTGAGCCTCGTTTGCGTCGGCGGGGACACGCAGCGGACGCGCGCCACGCCCGCCCTTGTCCTCGCGTGGCCTGCTATTTGATGGCACATCGGCCATAATCTCTTCCTCTCGTCAATAGCCAGCACACCTGACGACCCACACGTCATCGCCGTCGCCCAGTTCCGGTGCCCAGGCCGTCCGCCCGCACCCACACCTCCCCTAGCAAAATGTCACCCCCAGACGCCCCCCTACTCCGGCGTTTGGTCGACCATTTTCGCCGCCGTCACAGCACCCCGACGTCGACACCACGACGCCATCGCCTCCCCCTACTAGCAGCACACAAATGCGGCTACCTCGCTCACAGGACGGCGCCACGTTCACCTCCATGCCGATAGGCTTGCTACCTGGTCGCGAAGAGGCGCGGGGCTCTTCACCGGCCGGCTTCTTCCACGACGCCCGCAAGGTGTTCGATGGTTTGCCCCCAAGGTACAAATGGACTCTGACGACGCGTACTTTTTCCACAATTTCATTTGCAATTCGGATGATTCTTCATCTGATGATGAGGAGATTGTGGTTACTACTTTGGTCGTCCATGACCACATTTGTAGGCAGCGGTTGTTCGGAGGCTCGATCCTGGGGCATACTCCAGCATTGAATCGTAACCGAGAGAGAGGCCATTGCCTACTATGGCAAGACTACTCTGAGTCCCCTAACTGGCTCTTCAAACACCACCTATTCTGGTGCCGTTTCCGGATGGCTAGACAAATGTTCTGAAGGAAATATGCCCTAGAGGCAATAATAAAGTTATTATTTATTTCCTTATTTCATGATAAATGTTTATTATTCATGCTACAATTGTATTAACCGGAAACATGATACATGTGTGAATACATAGAGAAACATAGTGTCACTAGTATGCCTCTACTTGACTAGCTCGTGAATCAAAGATGGTTAAGTTTCCTAGCCATGGACAAAAGAGTTGTCATTTGATTAACGGGATCACATCATTAGGAGAATGATGTGATTGACTTGACCCATTCCGTTAGCTTAGCACTTGATCGTTTAGTATGTTGCTATTGCTTTCTTCATGACTTATACAAAGTTCCTACAACTATGAGATTGTGCAACTCCCGTTTACCGGAGGAACACTTTGTGTGCTACCAAACATCACAACGTAACTGGGTGATTATAAAGGTGATCTACAGGTGTCTCCGAAGGTACATGTTGGGTTGGCGTATTTCGAGATTAGGTTTTGTCACTCCGATTATCGGAGAGGTATCTCTGAGCCCTCTCGGTAATACACATCATTTAAGCCTTGCAAGCATTGCAACTAATGAGTTAGTTGTGGGATGATGTATTACGGAACGAGTAAAGAGACTTGCCGGTAACGAGATTGAACTAGGTATTGGATACCGACGATCGAATCTCGGGCAAGTAACATATCGATGACAAAGGGAACAACGTATGTTGTTATGCGGTTTGACCGATAAAGATCTTCGTAGAATATGTAGCAGCCAATATGAACATCTAGGTTCCACTATTGGTTATTGACCAGAAACAGTTCTAGGTCATGTCTACATAGTTGTCGAACCCGTAGGGTCTGCACGCTTAAGGTTTCAATGACAGTTATATTATGAGTTTATGAGTTTTGATGTACCGAAGGAGTTCGGAGCCCCGGATGAGATCAGGGACATGACGAGGAGTCTCGAAATGGTCGAGACGTAAAGATCGATATATTGGACGACTATATTCGGAGTTCGGAAAGGTTCCGAGTGATTCGGGTATTTTTCGGAGTACCGGAGAGTTACGGGAATTCGCCGGGGAGTATATGGGCCTTATTGGGCCATACGGGAATAGAGGAGAGAGGCCGAAAGGAAGGAGGCGCGCAGCCCCCCTCTGGTCCGAATTGGACAAGGCGTGCGGCCCCCCTTTCCTTCCTCCTCTCCCCCTCTTTCCCCCCTTCTCCTACTCCAACAAGGAAGGAGGGAGTCCTACTTCCGGTGGGAGTAGGACTCCCCTTGGCGCCCCCGCTCCTAGGGCCGGTCTCCTCCCCCCTTGCTCCTTTATATACGGGGGCAGGGGCGCACCCCATGACACACAAGTTGATCTACGGATCGTTCCTTAGCCGTGTGCGGTGCCCCCCTCCACCATATTCCACCTCGGTCATATCGTCGCGGAGTTTAGGCGAAGCCCTGCGCCGGTAGAACATCATCATCGTCACCACGCCGTCGTGCTGACGGAACTCATCCCCGACGCTTTGCTGGATTGGAGCCCGGGGAACGTCATCGAGCTGAACGTGTGCTGAACACGGAGGTGCCGTATATTCGGTGCTTGGATCGGTTGGATCGTGAAGACGTACGACTACATCAACCGCGTTGTCATAACGCCTTCGCTTACGGTCTACGAGGGTACGTGGACAACACTCTCCCCTCTTGTTGCTATGCCATCACCATGATCTTGCGTGTGCGTAGGAAATTTTTGAAATTACTACGTTCCCCAACAGTGGCATCCGAGCCAAGGTTTTATGCGTTGATGTTATATGCACGAGTAGAACACAAGTGAGTTGTGGACGATACAAGTCATACTGCTTACCAGCATGTCATACTTTGGTTCAGCGATATTGTTGGATGAAGCAGCCCGGACCGATATTACACGTACGCTTACGCGAGACTGGTTCTACCGACGTGCTTTGCACACAGGTGGCTGGCGGGTGTCAGTTTCTCCAACTTTAGTTCAACCGAGTGTGGCTACGCCCGGTCCTTGCGAAGGTTAAAACAACACTAACTTGACGAACTATCGTCGTGGTTTTGATGCATAGGTAGAACGGTACTTGCTAAGCCCGTAGCAGCCACGTAAAACTTGCAACAACAAAGTAGAGGACGTCTAACTTGTTTTTGCAGGGCATGTTGTGATGTGATATGGTCAAGACGTGATGCTATATTTATTGTATGAGATGATCATGTTTTGTAACCGAAGTTATCGGCAACTGGCAGGAGCCATATGGTTGTCGCTTTATTGTATGAAATGCAAACGCCCTATAATTGCTTTACATTATCACTAAGCGGTAGCGATAGTCGTAGAAGCAATAGATGGCGTAAACGACAACGATGCTATGATGGAGATCAAGGTGTCGCGCCGGCGACGATGGTGATCACGACGGTGCTTCGGAGATGGAGATCACAAGCACAAGATGATGATGGCCATATCATATCACTTATATTGATTGCATGTGATGTTTATCCTTTATGCATCTTATCTTGCTTTGATTGACGGTAGCATTTTAAGATGATCTCTCACTAAAAATTATCAAGAAGTGTCCTCCCTGAGTATGCACCGTTGCCAAAGTTCGTCGTGCCCAGACACCACGTGATGATCGGGTGTGATAAGCTCTACGTCCATCTACAACAGGTGCAAGCCAGTTTTGCACACGCAGAATACTTAGGTTAAACTTGACGAGCCTAGCATATGCAGATATGGCCTCGGAACACGGAGACCGAAAGGTCGAGCGTGAATCATATAGTAGATATGATCAACATAGTGATGTTCACCATTGAAAACTACTCCATCTCACGTGATGATCGGTTATGGTTTAGTTGATTTGGATCACGTGATCACTTAGATGACTCGAGAGATGTCTGTCTAAGTGGGAGTTCTTAAGTAATATGATTAATTGAACTTTAATTTATCATGAACTTAGTCCTGGTAGTATTTTACAAATTATGTTGTAGATCAATAGCTCGCGTTGTTACTTTCATATGTTTATTTTGATATGTTCCTAGAGAAAATTGTGTTGAAAAATGTTAGTAGCAATGATGCGGATTGGATCCGTGATTTGAGGTTTATCCTCATTGCTGCGCAGAAGAATTATGTCCTTGATATACCGCTAGGTGACAAACCTATTACAGGAGCAGATGCAGACGTTATGAACGGTTGGCTAGCTCAATATGATGACTACTTGATAGTTTAGTGCACCATGCTTAATGGCTTAGAATCTGGACTTCAAAGACGTTTTGAACGTCATGGACCATATGAGATGTTCCAGGAGTTGAAGTTAATATTTCAAGCAAATACTCGAGTTGAGAGATATGAAGTCTCCAGCAAGTTCTATAGGTAAAAGATGGAGGAGAATCGCTCAACTAGTGAGCATGTGCTCAGATTTTCTGGGTACTACAATCGCTTGAATCAAGTGGGAGTTAATCTTCCAGATAAGATAGTGATTGACAGAATTCTCTAGTCACCATCACCAAGTTAGTAGAACTTCGTGATGAACTATAGTATGCAAGGGATGACGAAAACGATTCCCAAGCTCTTCGTGATGCTGAAATCAATGAAGGTAGAAATCAAGAAAAGCATCAAGTGTTGATGGTTGACAAGACCACTAGTTTCAAGAAAAGGGCAAAGGGAAGAAGTGGAACTTCAAGAAGAACGGCAAGCAAGTTGCTGCTCAAGTGAAGAAGCCCAAGTCTGGTCCTAAGCCTGAGACTAAGTGCTTCTACTGCAAAGGGACTAGTCACTGGAAGTGAAACTGCCCCAAGTATTTGGCGGATAAGAAGGATGGCAAAAGTGAACAAAGGTATATTGGATATACATGTTATTGATGTGTACTTTACTAGTGTTTATAGCAACCCCTCGGCATTTTGATACTGGTTCAGTTGCTAAGAGTAGTAACTCGAAACGGGAGTTGCAGAATAAACAGAAAATAGTAAAAAGGCGAGGTGACGATGTGTGTTGGAAGTAGTTCCAAGATTGATATGATCATCATCGCACACTCCCTATACTTTCGGGATTAGTGTTGAAACTAAATAAGTGTTATTTGGTGTTTGCATTGAGCATGAATATGATTTGATCATGTTTATTGCAATACGGTTATTCATTTAAGTAAGAGAATAAATTGTTGTTCTGTTTACATGAATAAAACCTTATATGGTTACACACCCAATGAAAATGGTTCGTTGGATCTCGATCGTAGTGATACACATATTCATAATATTGAAACCAAAAGACACAAAGTTAATAATGATAGTGCAACTTATTTGTGGCACTGCAGTTTAGGTCATATTGGTGTAAAGCGCATGAAGAAACTCCATGCTGATGGGATTTTGGAATCACTTGATTATGAATCACTTGATGCTTGCGAACCATGCCTTATGGGCAAGATGACTAAAGACTCCGTTCTCGGGAACAATAGAGCGAGCAACTGACTTATTGGAAATAATACATACTGATGTATGCGATCCGATGAGTGTTGAGGCTCGCGGCAAGTATCATTATTTTCTGACCTTCACAGATGATTTGAGCAAATATGGGTATATCTACTTAATGAAACATAAGTCTGAAACGTTTGAAAAGTTCAAAGAATTTCAGAGTGAAGTTGAAAATCATCGTAACAAGAAAATAAATTTTCTACGATCTGATTGTGGAGGAGAATATTTGAGTTACGAGTTTGTTATACATTTGAAATAATGCGGAATAGTTTCGCAACTCACGCCACCCGGAACACCACAGCGTAATGGTGTGTCCGAACATCATAACCGTACTTTATTGGATATTGTACAATCTATGATGTTTCTTACCGATTTACCACTATCGTTTTGGGGTCATGCATTAAAGACAGTTCCATTCACGTTAAAAACGGGCACCACCTAAGTCCGTTGAGACGACACAATATGAACTGTGGTTTGGCAAGAAACCAAAATTGTCGTTTCTTAAAAATTGGGGTTGCGATGCTTATGTGAAAAAGTTTCATCCTGATAAGCTCAAACCCAAATCGGAGAAGTGCGACTTCATAGAATACCCAAAGGAAACTGTTGGGTACTCCTTCTATCACAAATCCAAAGGCAAAACATTCATTGCTAAGAATGGATCCTTTCTAGAGAAGGAGTTTCTCTCGAAAGAAGTGAGTGGGAGGAAAGTAGAACTTGATGAGGTAACTGTACCTGCTCCCTTATTTGAAAGTAGTTCATCACAGAAATATGTTCCTGTGACTACTACACCAATTAGTGAGGAAGTTAATGATGATGATCATGAAACTTCAGATTAAGTTACTACAGAACCTCGTAGGTCTTCCAGAGTAAGATCCGCACCAGAGTGGTATGGTAATCCTGTTCTGGAAGTTGTGTTACTAGACCATGACGAACCTACGAACTATGAGGAAGCGATGATGAGCCCAGATTCCGCGAAATGGTTTGAGGCCATGAAATCTGAGATGGGATCCATGTATGAGAACAAAGTGTGGATTTTGGTGGAGTTGCCCGATGATCGGCAAGCCATATTGTATAAATGGATCTTCAAGAGGAAGACATATGCCGATAGTAGTGTCACTATCTACAAAGCTAGACTTGTCGAAAAAGGTTTTTGACAAAGTTCAAGGTGTTGAATACAATGAGATTTTCTCACTCGTATCGATGCTTAAAAGTCTGTCCGAATCATGTTAGTAATTGCCACATTTTATGAAATTTGGTAAATGGATGTCAAAACTACATTCCTTAATGGATTTATTAAAGAAGAATTGTATATGATACAATCAGAAGGTTTTGTCAATCCTAAAGGTGCTAACAAAATGTGCAAGCTCCAGCGATCCATCTATGGACTGGTGCAAGCATCTCAGAGTTGGAATATACGCTTTGATAAGTTGATCAAAGCATATAGTTTTATACAGACTTGCGGTGGAGCCTGTATTTACAAGAAAGTGAGTGGGAGCACTACAACATTTCTGATAAGTATATGTGAATGACATATTGTTGATCGGAAATAATGTAGAATTTTTCTAGAAAGCATAAAGGAGTGTTTGAAAGGAGTTTTTCAAAGAAAGACCTTGGTGAAGCTGCTTACACATTGAGCATCAAGATCTATAGAGATAAATCAAGACGCTTGATAAGATTTTTCAGTGAGTACATACCTTGACAAGATTTTGAAGTAGTTCAAAATGGAACAGTCAAAGAAAGAGTTCTTGCCTGTGTTGCAAGGTGTGAAGTTGAGTAAGACTCAAAACCCGACCATGGCAGAAAATAGAAAAGAATGAACAGTCATTCCCTATGCCTCAGTCATAGGTTCTATAAAGTATGCTATGATGTGTACTAGACCTATTGTATACCTTGCTCTGAGTTTGGCAAAGGAATACAATTTTGATCTAAAAGTAGATCACTAGAACAGCGGTCAAGAATATCCTTAGTGAGGACTAAGGAGATGTTTCTCGATTATGGAGGTGATAAAAGAGCCAGTCGTAAAAAGTTACAACGATGCAAGCTTTTACACCAATCCAGATGACTCTAAGTCTCAATCTGGATACATATTGAAAGTGGGAGCAATTAGCTAGAGTAGCTCCGTGCAGAGTATTGAAGACATAAGAATATTCGCAAAATACATATGGCTCTGTATGTAACAGACCCGTTGACTAAATTTCTCTCACGAGCAAAACATGATCATACCTTAGTACTCTTTTGGGTGTTAATCATATAGCAATGTGAACTAGATTATTGACTCTAGTAAACCCTTTGGGTGTTGATCACATGACGATGTGAACTATGGGTATTAATCACATACAGATGTGAATATTGGTGTTGAATCATATGCTGATGTGAACTAGATTATTGACTCTAGTGCAAGTGAGAGACTGAAGGAAATATGCCCTAGAGGTAATAATAAAGTTATTGTTTATTTCCTTATTTCATGATAAATGTTTATTATTCATGCTACAATTGTATTAACCGGAAACATGATACATGTGTGAATACATAGAGAAACATAGTGTCACTAGTATGCCTCTACTTGACTAGCTCGTGAATCAAAGATGGTTAAGTTTCCTAGCCATGGACAAAAGAGTTGTCATTTGATTAACGGGATCACATCATTAGGAGAATGATGTGATTGACTTGACCCATTCCGTTAGCTTAGCACTTGATCGTTTAGTATGTTGCTATTGCTTTCTTCATGACTTATACAAAGTTCCTACAACTATGAGATTGTGCAACTCCCGTTTACCGAAGGAACACTTTGTGTGCTACCAAACGTCACAACGTAACTGGGTGATTATAAAGGTGCTCTACAGGTGTCTCCGAAGGTACATGTTGGGTTGGCGTATTTCGAGATTAGGTTTTGTCACTCCGATTGTCGGAGAGGTATCTCTGGGCCCTCTCGGTAATACACATCACTTAAGCCTTGCAAGAATTGCAACTAATAAGTTAGTTGTGGGATGATGTATTACGGAACGAGTAAAGAGACTTGCCGGTAACGAGATTGAACTAGGTATTGGATACCGACGATCGAATCTCGGGCAAGTAACATACCGGTGACAAAGGGAACAACGTATGTTGTTATGCGGTTTGACCGATAAAGATCTTCGTAGAATATGTAGGAGCCAATATGAACATCCAGGTTCCACTATTGGTTATTGACCGGAAACAGTTCTAGGTCATGTCTACATAGTTGTCGAACCCGTAGGGTCTGCACGCTTAAGGTTTCAATGACAGTTATATTACGAGTTTATGAGTTTTGATGTACCGAAGGAGTTCGGAGTCCCGGATGAGATCGGGGACATGACGAGGAGTCTCGAAATGGTCGAGACGTAAAGATCGATATATTGGACGACTATATTCGGAGTTCGGAAAGGTTCTGAGTGATTCGGGTATTTTTCGGAGTACCGGAGAGTTACGGGAATTCGCCGGGAAGTATATGGGCCTTATTGGGCCATACGGGAATAGAGGAGAGAGGCCGAAAGGAAGGAGGCGCGCAGCCCCCCTCTGGTCCGAATTGGACAAGGGGTGCAGCCCCCCTTTCCTTCCTCCTCTCCCCCTCTTTCCCCCCTTCTCCTACTCCAATAAGGAAGGAGGGAGTCCTACTCCCGGTGGGAGTAGGACTCCCCTTGGCGCGCCCCCTCCTAGGGCCGGCCTCCTCCCCCCTTGCTCCTTTATATACGGGGGCAGGGGGGCACCCCATGACACACAAGTTGATCTATGGATCGTTCCTTAGCCGTGTGCGGTGCCCCCCTCCACCATATTCCACCTCGGTCATATCGTCGCGGAGTTTAGGCGAAGCCCTGCGCCGGTAGAACATCATCATCGTCACCACGCCGTCGTGCTGACGGAACTCATCCCCGACACTTTGCTGGATTGGAGCCCGGGGAACGTCATCAAGCTGAACGTGTGCTGAATATGGAGGTGTCGTACGTTCGGTGCTTGGATCGGTCGGATCGTGAAGACGTACGACTACATCAACCATGTTGTCATAACGCTTCTGCTTACGGTCTACGAGGGTACGTGGACAACACTCTCCCCTCTCGTTGCTATGCCATCATCATGATCTTGCGTGTGCGTAGGAAATTTTTGAAATTACTACGTTCCCCAACATGTTGAACCGTATACAGGAGGGGTGGTGGCGTACAATAACAATTTCGAGTCCAAGGCGGATACCCTGGGAAAGATTGACTTCTCCTCTTATCAGAGCACTACAGCTATTTGGATGCTTACATACAAAGTACTCGGTGATCTCACTGATGGGTATTCCCGAATGAGCGAGTCCACGTGCCTAGACTCCATGTACAACTTCTGCAAGGCTGTGGTAGTAGTGTTTGTCCCGGAGTACTTGAGAAAGCTAACTACTGCAGGTTCAGCCCGGTTGTTGACGATCAATGCTAGTGGAAGCTTTCCAGGGATGCTTGGTAGTATAGATTGTATGCACTGGGACCGGAAGAACTGTCTTTCTACTTGGCAGGGGCATGTCAAAACTTTCACTGTCATACTTGTGGCCATGGCTTCACAAGATCTCTCGATTTGGTACTCTTTCTTGAACATGGCCAGATCTCACAACGACATCAGCGTGCTTCAGCGCTCTCCGGCGTTTCAAGGCTTGCAGAAGGCAACTACACGGAGGTCAATGTTGAGATCAATGGCTACCACTACAACAAAGGATACTACCAAGTTAACTCCTCGGTGGACTACTCTCATGAAGACAATCCTCAACCTGTTGGAGAGAAGAGGAAGAGATTTTTTCAAGCACAAGAAAGTGTTAAGAAGGATGTGGAGCGTGCCTTCGGTGTTCTCCAATTTTGATGGGGCATCGTTCGGTATCCTGTTAGAACTTGGAGCACCAAAAAATTATGGGAGGTGATGACTACCTGCGTGCTCATGCACAACATGCTCGTAGAGGATGAGCGTCTAGATGAAATCTACGATCAAGGGTTTCAGTTTCAGGGTGATAATGTTTTGCCTAAGCACGAAGGAGCGGCGATGTTTGCATAGTACACCAAATTTCATCATCAAATGCATGAACGGGAGTCTCATATTCAACTACAAGATGATTTGGTTGAGCATATGTCGGCTCATGTTGGCAACCAATAGATGTATCGGCTATTTTTTCTTTCAAATATATATAAGACAATTTATATTTTATTTGGCTTGTAAACTATATGATATTTATTTGATTGTGATATACTATGAGATATTTGTATCTTGTTTGAGTTATGTGAACAAATTTTATTGATATGTTGTAAAAAGAGTTCAAAAATGGCCGCAAACCGGTTGCGAGGATGAAAATGTGTCCGCGCGTTGAACACACTGTCAACCCAAACTCAAAAAGGAGCACGCCGACCTAAGAGCAACTCCAATGGGGCGACCCATTTTGTCCGTCCGCGTCCGTTTGGGTCGGCGCGGACAGAAAAGGCGGCCCAACGCGCCGACCCAAACGGACGTGTGTCCATTTTTTGTCCGCGGGTGACCCATTCCCGGCCCAATTTTGAGCCGGATTTGCGTCGGCGCGGACACAAGATGAACGCGCGCGTGCCTACTCCTCTCCCCGGGCCCGCCGGTCGGTGGCAGCCACCATCATTTCCTCCCATTTTCCCCAAAAACACTCCCGCCCGTGCGCGCCCCCGCCTCCCAACCAGCCATGGAGGACGCCATCGACCTCGACCTCGACGCCGCCGCCGGCCTCGACTCCCTCGCCTTGTCCGGTGTCGTCGCCCCCTCCGGGAAAGGCAAGCCTCGTGCCCCGCGCAAGACCGCCGCCGCGACTAAGCCGAAGAAGGCGCTGACGCCTGAATAGCAGGCAAGGGAGTCGGCCAAGAGGAAGGACCGGAGGCACGCCGCAGACGCGAGGAATGAGGCTGCCGCGCAGGCCGCCGCCGTCGCTGCCGCGCAGCAGGAGTTCACCAACGCCCGCGTCGCGGCGGCAACGAGGGAGGCGCTCTACATGCTAGGGGTAAACCCTAGCCAGCACGGCCTCGTCCAAGCCGCCATCACCGCGGCCAGCACCGGCTCGTCGGCGTGTCCTCGGATGGTGCTGCCCGAGTCACCCCGCGCGTCGGATTCAACCCAGTCCCTGGCTTCCATGATGAATAAGAAGGACCCAAGGGAGGACGAGCGCCGACGTTTCAAGGCGGAGCAAATGGATGCTTTCATGGAGATCCAAAAGAGGAGGCTTGATCTTGACACCGAGAAGAAAGCCAAGATGTTCGAGCTCGAGGCAGAGAAGCAAGCCAGAATGCTAGAGATCGAGGCCGCCAACGCCAAGACCAAGGAGAAAGAAGTGGCTCTTGCGAGCATGATGACAGGGGTGAAGATCATGAAGGTGTATCTCAACACCGTGTCGCCAAGGAAGAGGCCGTGGTTCAAGAAGATGCAGGCCGACATGCTCAAGTTTCACGACAAGTGATCTATGGCGGCGAGGGCCATCTTGCATTGTATGCTGGCGCTGGCATGGTGCCGGCATGAGACATGGCCGCTGGCATGATCGGCCGCGGGCCCTTTTTATTTAAAGTTGAATGCAGGCATGAAATGGGTCGGCGCGTTGGGTGCACTGTCGACCCAAATCTAAAAGAGGGTGGACGCCGGGCGGGCGGCCGACCCAAATGAACAAAAAGCGGACAAATGTGCCGTCCGTTTGGGCCAGCCCGTTGGAGTTGCTCTAAATGAACAAAAATCAGACAATTTATGTGTCCATTTGGATTGCCGAGTGATAGTTGATATTTAGAGCAACTCCAACGGGCCGACCCAAATGGACGGCGCATTTGTCCGCTTTTGTCCGTTTGGGTCGGCCGGCCGCCCGGCGTCCGCCCAATTTTGCATTTGGGTTGGCAGTGCGCCCAACGCACCGACCCATTTCATGCCCGCATTCAACTTTTAAATAGGCCCGCGGCCGATCATGCCAGTGGCCATGTCTCATGCCGGCACCATGCCAGCGCCGGCATACAATGCCGGCTTCATAAAATATCACCAGAGTTCATGCTGGCGCACTCGCCAGCCGGCCGGCACACATGCCAGCACACAAAAAAGGGTGGGACTTGAGTTCGACCATGCCATCTCATGCCGGCACACCTGCCGGCATACAAAAAAGATGGCCCTCACCGCCGGCCGGCGTTTGCCGCGCGCGTTTCCTCGTGCCGCCAGACGACGAGCCACCAACCACCGGGATGCCGTTGAGGTTGATGGGCGCTGGCGCGGGCGTGGAAGGTGCGACCACGCTCACGTCGCGTGAGCACTCCCCGGAGAGGCGGGAGGCCTGTGGGTAGACGTGGAAGTCGGGGACTGGGTTGCAAGCCGACGCGCGGGGTGACTCGGGCAGCACCATCCGAGGAAACGCCGACGAGCCGGTGCTGGCCGCGGCAACGGCGGTTTGGACGAGGTCGTGCTGGCTAGGGTTTACCCCTAGCATGTAGAGCGCCTCCCTCGTTGTCGCCGCGACGCGGGCATTGGTGAACTCCTGTTGTGCGGCGGCCACGACGGCTGCCTCATCCCTCACGTCCGCGGCTTGCCTCCGGCCCTTCCTCTTGGCCGACTCCCTTGCCCGTTGTTCGGGCGTCAGCGCCTTCTTCGACTTGGTCGCGGCGGTGGTCTTGCGCGGGGCACGAGGCTTGCCTTTCCCGGAGAGGGTGACGGCGCCGGACAAGGTGAGGGAGGCGAGGCCGGCGGCGGCATCGAGGTCGAGGTCGAGGTCGATGGCGTTGTCCATGGTTGGGGCGGGAATGAGCGCGCGCGGATGGGAGCGTTTTGGGGAAAATGGAGGGAAATGGTGGTGGCTGCCACCGACCGGCGGGCCCGGGGAGAAGAGTAGGCTGGATTTTCAGCGTTTGGTGTCCGGGCGCGCGTCCGTCTCGTGTCCGCGCCGACGCAAATTAGGCTCAAAATTGGACCGGGAATGGGTCGCCCGCGGACGAAAAATGGACGCGCGTCCGTTTGGGTCGGCGCGTTGAGCCGCCACTTTTGTCCGCGTCGACCCAAACAGACGCGCGCGGACGAAATGGGTTGCCCCATTGCAGTTGCTCTTAGGCCAACTCCACCACGCGACCCCAAATGGACGTCCATTTTGTCCGGATTCTGTCCGTTTGGGTAGGGATTTGGGGTCGTGTCCGGGCCTGTCCTGGGATGCGGTGGCCGTGCGCCCAGCGCGCGGCCGCATCCATTTGCCCCATCCTGTCCGCGTATATTTCTTTGCAAGTCCTTAAACTTTTTTTATCATTCATTTTTGGTACATGACAATACATCATCACATTTTGACCAGTAAAGCAAGGCCAAAGAAAACAAGAACCACAAGAATACATTTGAGAAGATACCCAACTTCCATAACTGCTCCCTTGAGTTGGGTTAGGGCCTTCTCGATGCACTCATTGTTGATCTGTGGAGGAGGCACGACGTTGCACCCTCCTTTCTTCTTCAAGCTAGAAGTTGACGTTGCTTCCTCATACGTAGTATCGTGCCTTATTGCTTCTTCGCACGTAGTATCGTGTCTAGCCTCTAATCTAGCAACAAGTGCACTTGTCTCATCTAAAGCCTCTAGGCTAGCTAAAAGTGCACGAACATGCAATACATTTCGCTCTATCAACATATCGATGTACTCTTCTTCCCAATACCAAAACTTGCATCCGCTCTACACAATAAAACTTAAAGTTAGCACCACTAGTCTAATCCAAGATCACAAACCGAAGCTAAAAGAGCACATACCCCATCGTTTAAGCACTTGATGAACACCCATCCGGGATGCTCCTGCGTTGTAGACACGCGGCGCACGACCACCCTTGGGCAGTGGTCGCACTTGATGAGGGGCAACGGTGCGCCGACGAGCTTTTGGGCAAGCACCGAGCCCGGCCGGCCGCCATTTGCGTATCTGCCGGCGGGCCACCGACGGTGCAGATCCGAGCGGCTAGAGGACGAGCCACTGCCTGCATGTGGCCTTGCGGCCCTGCCAGGGCCTTCCGGCGAGGTTCCCAGCCAGTCCATGGCGCGGCCCGGCCTCCCACAGCCGGGCGAGCTCAAGACCGACCGGATCCGCCCCAAATCCGG
The DNA here is from genome assembly GCF_018294505.1 of Triticum aestivum. Taxonomy (NCBI): domain Eukaryota; kingdom Viridiplantae; phylum Streptophyta; class Magnoliopsida; order Poales; family Poaceae; genus Triticum; species Triticum aestivum. The sequence continues at coordinate 449,112,051 of NC_057798.1, forward strand.
CCGGCGGATGCGCAAACAAGGTGGCCGTGCTTGGGTAGCTCGGCGGCGACGGGAGGAAGGGGCTGGGCAAGCGCGCGTCCGAGTTGCACAGCTGCAATGGCAGCGGGCGGCCGGCGGCGGCGAGGGGAAGAGAGGGGAAGAGTGGAGTGGATGCGGCCGGAGGGAGGGAGGGGACGGATAGAAAAAGGCCCGTCCTGTGCCACCGACGGGCGGGCCAAGGAAGGACACGCGCAGACGACCTGCGCGTCCGCGTGGTGTCCGTTTCACCCCAAAAGCGGCGCAAACTTGGGCCGCGGATGGGTCGAAAGCGGACACAAAGCGGACAAAAGTCCGTTTATGCCCGCGCGCTGGACCATCTTGTTTCTCCCTTTTACCCCAAACGAACGGGGACGAACAGGATAGGATCGCCCCATTAAAGTTGCTCTTAGTCCATAAATATGCAAAACATCCCTGCGAGCGCAAGCAGTAGTAGTAGTTTTCACTCGTATAGTCCATCCCAGCCTAGCTGTCCTGGCGTCCGGGCATCCGCTGTGACCGCACATGTTCCGCGTACTGTTGCATGTGGTGGATGTGAAATGTGATGCATCTTGGGTTGGTCGCAAGCAGCAGCAATGGACAGGCATGCCCCCACACCTGTGCGCATCGTTCGTGCAAAACAGTCTTGGCCTTGTCCCCGTTCCATTACACGGTCACTCACTCTCACACCAGCACAGTTTACCTCAACGTCCAGGTAGACATCTAATCGAATCGAATCGGCTGGATTTCAGCGTTACTGCCATCGTTCTTATCGGTTTCAGCGACGGCTCGCGCACAGACACAGCTATTGTCCATCGTGGAATGGCCAGGCTCGCTACGGGCACGTAGTAGCAGTACCTTTTCTTTTGCCAACATTGACCATGCTCTTTTCACTGGGGGAAGAAGACAAGAAGCTTTCGCGGTGGCATGGAGCCGAATCGGGTGGCCAGTCAGGAATCAGGATGCATCACCATCACATGGCCGACCATGCCGTTCGTGGGCAATGCCAATGCTGCTACATGCACGGACGGAATTCCAGCAGCGTGGTGACCGTCCGGGGGGTCTGTTGAGCTTGGCAATTAGCATGGTCAAGCGGACCAAGCGATCCACCTGGAACCGGCCTGTCATGATCACGCACGCAAATGACCAGCGTGTATTGCTGGCCGTGCACATGCGGTACCACCAACCATACGTCCATACAAAACGGGTCACCGTCAGCGTGTATTGCTGGTCGCCGCACACGACACCTAGGTGCACGAATAGAAAAAATCTTCGTCCCGGGTCTGGCAGCCGTCCGTGCGCGGTCGGTGGCACGGCTGCTGCAAGTCTGCGACGTTCCCGGTGCTTCCTCTTTTCAGCAGCCGCGGTGAGCTGTGTTGGCGAGACGTGCACGCGCGTCCCGTCCGCTCATCCTGGCTGGCTGGCGCCGTGTGCACGGCGGGGCCGGACGCTGCTCGTATCGCATCGCATGTGACATGTGACATGTGGCCACGCTAGCAGTACTGACTGCACGGCAGCAAGACACCAACGGCGGCAGCAGTGGAGAGCAGGGGAGCAGAGCACGACGCCGGACAAAATTACTGTTCTGACCCTTAAGGCAAACTAAATCCCGATTTGACCTCGTTCCAAATTTTTTTTCGTTTCTGACCTTTTTCGGTGACGCCAAGGTCCCTGGCGTCTGGGTTACGAAGCAGACGCCACGGTCCCTGGCGTCTGGCCCCTGGCCCGCACTGTCCGCCTGCCCGTTGACCTGCTGACGTGGCAAAGGGGCCAGACGCCAGGGTCCCTGGCGTCTGGCCCCGGTAAGTGGATAACCCCACCGGGAGAGTGTGTGGGTCCCACCCCACACACTTTCCCCAATCCAGCCCGAGCTTGAAGAAGAGCTGCTGCCTCCCCACTCTCTCTCACCCCTCAAGCTCCCCCTCAAATCCTCTCCAAAAGGTACATCCCTTAGGTGGATCTTTCCATCACTTTGTTGCTCTTGTTAATCTCTCCCAAATCATCCAATTATTTTTTGTTAAGTCTTGTCCTTTTGGTTGCATTTTATACATGTTGGTGGAACCCTAGTTCATGTTTTCTCCCCCTTATGTTAGTGTGAATGGCTTGGTTAACTTTGATAATATAGTGCTATGCATGGTGTGTAGTAGGAATATATGTTTGTTGAGTAGAAAGATTGGGGGTTAGGGTTAGTTAGTGATTAGGGTTAACTTTGCTTGGTGTGTTAATTAGTGATTAGTGATACTTTTGTGCTCATCACCAATAATTTAGTGTTGATATGATTTGGATATAATAAGATGTATTTGGATAAACACCAATTCTCATTGAGGTCTTAAATGCATTCATGTAATTTTTAGATGGAGAGACTTGTTAATGTTCATTACATTGACAAGGAGGCATTCTTGAGTAACAATGCCGACACGGGTGAGGAACCATTGGTTTTTGATAGAAGCCCTAGCTATGAGGATGTTGTTGCAAAAGTGAGACAAGTCTTGAAGTGGATGGACACCAATGTTGATGTTAAGTTAATAGGAAGGTATGATGTTGGAGTTGGAGCCAAATCTCGCTTGAAAAGTATGCCTATCACCTCGGATTTGCATTGGGATGTATACAAGGAAAAAGTATCCCAATCGGAAGACAAGTCACTTGAATTGTTTGCCACCACTAAATCTCCTCGGTTTACCTTTGATTTGAACCGGCATGTCTCTTCCCCAATGGATGACATGAGCGAGAGGACAATGGTGCCACTTGTTGAGCATAGGGTTGTGGTTGATGCCCCCAATGTTTATCCCCCACCATGTCCCCGTGTACCAACTATCAAAGCAAATGAGGTTGAGTTGTATGCCCCCAATGCTTCTAGCCAACCACCAACTAGCCAAGCAAATGAGGTTGAGTTGTATGCCCCCAATGCTTCTAGCCAAACACCAACTAGCCAAGCAAATGAAGTTGAGGTGATTGCTAGTGACGGAGTAATTCAAGAGGATGAAGATGCTTATGATGACGACGAAGAGCAAGAGGAAGGGTTTCATGGCAATGATGTTGGTGACTTGGATGTGTACATAGCGCAAAAGGACATGGATCGTGACTTGCCTTTTAGGCGTCAATATGAGTATGACTCGGATGACGAGGGTCCAGTTGAACAGTTGGACGAGGATGGATTCACAAAGGAGGAGAACCAAATCCACTTTGAGCTGACGGGCTTACAAAAAAGAACTCACTTATTTAAAGATCTCGGCCTTGCCCATAAAGCTGTTGTTGACGGTGGAATGAGAATGACGGCGATTGAGCCAACACCATGCCCGGATCCAGGAGAACCAAGGGTGGAGAATGAGGACGAGAATGCTTATTTGAAGAAAGGATTGAAGTTTCTGAGCTTGCCTATGCTGAAGTTTTGGTTGGCTGACTATGCCATTCGAAACCATAGGCCAATTTATGTTGAGCACTCCGACATGAAATTGTGTTACACCGTGGTGTGTGAGCAAAAGGAATGCACATGGAAGGTTCGTGCAAGAAAGCTTAAAGAAACCGAAGAATGGGTGTTAACAAGTTGTGATACCACTCATAGATGCAAACCGCCATCGAAACGACTTAGAAAGACACACCGTCAACTCACATCTGAGTATCTTGGATACAAATGGATGAAAGACATAGCCTTTGATCCCACTGTGAAAGTGAGGTTTCTCATGCGGACGGTGAAAAAACAATTTGGTTATGAAGTCAAGTATGGGAAGGCATGGAAGGCAAAGGCAAATGCTATTAGGATGTTGTACGGTGGTTATGAAGAAGCATACAACCAGCTCCCAAGGTTGTTGGCCGCCATTGCACATAGGAACCCGGGCATGTTTCATGTGGTCGAGGATCACGAGGGAGTGTTCCACCGTGCCTTCTGGAGTTATGGACAATGTGTGGAGGCGTTTCAGCATTGTCGTCCGGTCTTGTCTATAGATGGCACGTTCTTGACCGGTAGATATAAGGGCACACTAATGGTAGCAATGACGCACTCATCAAACGACAACGTGTTGCCATGTGCATTTGCTTTGGTGCCTTCCGAGCACCAAGACAACTGGGAGTGGTTCATGGGTCATGTTAGGCACAACGTGATTGGGGCTAGGGAGGTATGCATCATATCGGACCAACATCATGGCATACTCAAGGCAATGGACATTGTTATTCCAGGATTTCCAAAGCTTCACCACAGATGGTGCATGAGGCATTTCGTGGCCAACTTTTACCGGGCATGTAAGAGCAAGGAGCTCAGCAAAGACCTTACCCATGTATGTGTGGCCTTCACCACCCAAGGTTTCGATGCTCGGTACAACAAACTCTTTGCAGCGGTGAACGAAGGGGGAAAAGACTTCTTAACTAGGAATTTAAGTGAGAAGCACAAGTGGGCACACGCTCATGACGATGGTGGTTGGCGATATGGCGACATGACGAGCAATCTCGTAGGATGTTTCAACAATGTGTTGAAGGGTGCTCGTGCTTTGCCGGTGACTGCAATAGTGGAGTACACCTTCTTCAAGCTTAATGAGTACTTTCAGAGGCATTCTGAAGAGACTGCAAAATGGATAGGTGAAAAAAAGGATTATCCGGAAAAGGTTGATGAATGGTTGCAGTTACAAGCAAGCAAGTCTTCACGACAACAAGTTATCGTATTCGATAGACTTGAAATGATCTATCAAATTGATGAGCCAGGTGGCACAACACGAGATGGTAGACAATATGGTGGTGCTGCATTTGAGGTGAAACTGAAGACTCGGTGGTGCCAGTGCGAGAGGCCTAGTAAGTATCATTGGCCATGCTCGCATTTGATAACGGCGGCGAAGGCGAGAAACATACATGTTAATGATGGAAAAACCATGAGGATGCAAGAGTTCCATGTGGAAGCTACTAGGTTGACATGGGCGCCAAGATTTCACCCTTTCTTGGACCAATCACAGTGGCCTGAGTACCATGGCCCTCATATTAGGCCAGACCCTCTTCTGAAGGTGGAGACGAAGGGTAGAAGGAGAACTAAGAGGTTCAGGGGTGATATGGATGACCTGGCTGGATACACTGGCTTGAAACAATTTGGTAGCGGTCATTTCATGGAGGCTCCTGACATTATCAACTGTGGGGTGTGCGGTGAAGGGGGACACAATGAGCGGACATGCAAAAAAAAGAAAACCAAAAAAAGAAAAACAAGTCGTGGAGGCGGCACCGATGGTGAAAGAGGTGGAAGAGGTGACGGTGGTGGTGGTCGAGGAAGAACGAGTGTCAGAGGTGGTAGTGGTGGTCGTAGAGGGAGCACAAGTGCTAGAGGTGCTAGTGTTCGTAGAGGGAGCACAAGTGCTAGAGGTGCTAGTGTTCGTAGAGGGAGCACAAGTGCTAGAGGTGGTGGTCGAGCTAGCACAAGTGCTAGAGGTGGTGGTCGAGCAGGCACAAGTGCTAGAGGTGGTCGTGGTCGAAGAGGAAGCACAAGTGCTAGAGGTGGTCGTAGAGGAATGGTTGATAATGGATCGGCCTTCGGTTATTTGTTTAATCCAGATGGTTGATCTAATAATAATGGTATATTATTTGTTCATACAATTCCTAGCATTTATGCATTTGCTCTCTTAATGTCTTGTGCTAACAATTGTTCTTTTTGTAGGCATGGCTTCATCCGGTTCCAGGACGAGGCCACCGTGCGCGGACCAAGAGGACATGCCGAAGACGTGGTTGGAGGCCAGTTTGGACAAGAAGAAGGAGAAGGATGTGCCCACACCACCATGTTGGTGTGGTGATGTTTGCAAGCTGAAGGTGTCCACTGACCGCAACAAGTCATGGACAGAAGGTAGAAGGTTTTTCGTGTGTCCCAACTATGCACATGATCGTCGAAGGCCAACTAACGCATATGACATACCACCGGTATGTTAGGTGTACATATAAAAAACATCAACAAGTTGTCACTCATATGTCTAACAAAATCATGGTTTATATGTAGTCCCCTCCTCCACTTTGCAAGTACTTCACTTGGATAGATCACGAGGTACCAAAAGATATCCAAGAGGACCAACGTGCAGATTGGTTACGGAGGCAGCGCCTATTCGAGGAGTCCTATGCACGGGGATTGGAGCGGGAGCGTCGTGAGAAGGAGGCTCGTGAGCGCAAGAAGCGTGAGCAAGAGAGGGCACGCAAAGAGAAGGCGGCTCGTCAAGAAGAGAGGGCAAGCAAACTTGCAAGGGCTCGCGATGCACGAGAGGAGGACGAGGCACGTGACAAGAAGGGAAAGTGGCCCCGGACTACTCAGTAGACAAATGGAAAGGCACCGGCGTCGATGATGAACTGTCGAGACTTTGTTTAATGTATGAACTTATTATTCGAGACCTTGTGTGGTCATGAACTATTTCTGTCATTCGAGACTATTTGAGATTATGTGCAAACTATGTTCGTCATTCGAGACTAGTTGATATGCTTTGTTCATATTTTTGGTTGAGAGTAGCATGCTTTGTTCATATTTAACAGTGTTTGCTAGTTGTTGCTAAGCAAAAACTTTAACAAGCTGTGTGCAAAAACACCAGGCCCACACCCAGACGCCAGGGTGCATGGCGTCTGCGTCTGCCTCCCAGATCCAGACGCCAGGGTCCCTGGCGTCTGGCTTGCTTTGCTCACGCAGGTGACCAGACAGGCCGTCTGGTGTGTCTGATGGACACCCAGACGCCAAGGTCCCTGGCGTCTGGCCCCTTTGCCACGTCAGCAGGTCAACGGGCAGGCGGGCAGTGCGGGCCAGGGGCCAGACGCCAGGGACCATGGCGTCTGCTTCATAACCCAGACGCCAGGGACCTTGGCGTCACCGAAAAAGGTCAGAAACGAAATTTTTTTTGGAACGAGGTCAAATCGGGATTTAGTTTGCCTTAAGGGCCAGAACAGTAATTTTGTCCCACGACGCCGACGGTGGTCACTCCACTCCGCCTCCACAGGCTTTTCGGGTCAAATAGACTGTACGGTTTTACTCCGTGAGTAAATTCTGTTATGGGACGCTTGCTTTGCCTGTGGAGTGCTTGTGCTGTTGCCACGCCGCCGTACTAGTGGTAGTAGAGTGGTACTTCCTCCGTCTGAGAATACTGTCGTCAAAATGCATAAAAAGATATGTATCTAGAACTAAAATACATCTAGATACATCTCATTTTATCCATTTTAATAACAAGTATTTCCGGACGGAGGGAGTAGTAAAGGTCATGTGCATGGGTATGTGCATGGTTGCTCTTACTGCCAATCACGTGCGTCGAACTTAGGTCAACTCCAGCTCACGACTCAAATGGACGTCCGTTTTGCCCGGATTTTATTCGTTTGGGTAGGGCAATAGATTTGTGTTCGGACAGTTTCTGAGATGCGGTGGCAGTGCGCCCAACGCGCGGACGCATCCCGGCCGCATCCTGACTGCCATTCGTGTATCTGTCGGCGGACCAGCGACGGTGTAGATCCGAGCGGCTAGAGGAGGAGCCAATACCTGCATGCGGCCTTGCCGGGGCCTTCCGGCCCGGTGCCCGGCCTGTCCATGGCGCGGCGGGGCCTCCCACAGCCGGGCGAGCTCAAGACCGACCGGATACGCTCCAAATTCGGCGGCGGGGTGCGCTAAACAGGTGGCCGTGGTTGGGTAGCTCTGGGGCGTCGAGGGGAAGGGGACTGGGAGAGCGCGCGTCCGAGCTGTAATGGCAGCAGCGGTGGCGGCGAGGGGCAAGAGTGGAGAAGAGTGGAGGGCGGGGTGCGGCTGGAGGTGGGAGGGGGCAGATAGAAAAATGGGTCCCTATGCCACCGACGGGCAGACAAAGGGAGGACACGCGCACACGGTCCACCCGTCCGCGCGCTGTCCGTTTCACCACAAAAGCGGCCCAAACCTGGGTCGAGGACGTGTTGAAAGCGGACAGAAAACAGATAAAAGTCCGTTTGCTTCCGCGCGCTGGGCCGTGTGGTTTGTCCGTGTTACCCCAAACGAACGCATCGAGACATGATGGGGTCGCGCGCTGGAGTTGTTCTAAGGCCAACTCCAGCGCGCGACCCCATCCCGCCTGGCCCCGTCCATTTGGGGCAAAACGGACAGACCCCACGACCCAACGCGTGACGGCCTGGACCCATCTGGTCCGTTTTGTGTCCGGGCCGACCCATTTCGAACGCAAACATGCGTCGGGTTTGGGTCACGGCGGACAACAAACAACGCGCCGCTCGTCCGCTTCAGGCCATGTGGCACGCGGCCACCTACCTCCCACCGCCCAACTTTAATGCGCACGCGCGGCCGACCCCACCTGTAATCCGCCCAGGCGCGCGGTAGGCGTCCTTCTTAAATGGGAAGTCGTGGACCGGTCGCAGTCCACGCTCCCACTCCAGTCGCCCGCTGCCTCCTCGAAATCCGACACCCAAACCCTAGCTCTCCTTTCCCCATCCTCGAGGTCGTCGGCCGCCCGCAACCATGGTGCGGTGGAGCTTAGGCCGCAAGGGGGCGCACAATCACGAGGCTGGCTCGTCCTTGGGCCGCCGCCGCCGCGGGAACAAAGAGGAGCCCGCATCACCACCACGGAGGGCCCCCACGCCTCCCGCATTCTCCATCGCCCTTGCGGCCAGCGGCGAGCGCGACCGGCACAACATCCACGTGGATGTTTGTCGTCGTTATTGGGAGACGAGGACGCCGCTCCCTTGGAGCGACGTGCACCTGCCCAATAACTGGCATTTGTCCGCGGATCGGGTGCCGATCCTGCCGGTCCCGACGAGCGGCCGTGAGCGCCACGAGGAGATCGAACGCTGCCGCCTCATGGCAGACGACCCCTACTACGATCCCAAGTACGCAGTCGACTCCACCCTCTGGGACACGTGGTTTCGGGACGAGCACAGCACGCGGTGTGCCTCCTTCTTTCCCGGAACCTCATCGGGGCCGCGGCGGCCACGTGAGCGCCGCGTGCATGCTCCGAGCCCTTCCCAAGTGCGCGGGCGTAGGGTGGTGCACGACATCACGCGAACACCGTCGCCGTTGCCCTCTTCATCGCCACCACTACCTCCTCGCATGACAGAGGAGGAGGAGGCCCGGCTCCTCCAACGTGTCATGGAAGACTCCATGAACACGCACGATGAGCGCCAGTGGGAGGGCTTGGAGACCATGATGGACCTCTCTGCCGTCGGCGACGTCGCCTTCCCCGAGCTGGAGATGGTGGATGTCAAGAAGGAGGTGAGGAGGGAGGAGGTGCTGGAGGAGACGCCCGTCGCCGCGTTCCACCCGGGCCTGGTGGGCCAGCGATGGAGCTAGTCGTGCACGGCCACGGACATGGCCGACGCCGTGGGGGGCGTGAACTGGTGCGCCACGCCTCCGCGACCATCGGAGCGTGAGACGTCGCCACGGGAGGAGGTGGTGCAGGCACCTCCCACCTTCCAGTGAGCTCCCGTCTACCAGGCATCGCCATCCCACGTCTGGACGTTGCCGGACTACGTCGACCTCGTCAGCGACGAGGACGACAACGGCGACGCATGAGAAGACGGCCACGACCACAGCATGGACGGGCACGACAGGAGCGTGCGGGCGATAGTTTTCTTTTGTTTTTTATGTTAAATATATGTCTATGTGAACTGTGGAACTGGGCCGTTTTGTGGTCGTGATGTTTAATTATGTTAATGTTTTTATGCTTGTGTTTATTTTATTTTATTCAGCATTTTATTTTAGTTTTTTTGTTTTTTTAATCACGTCCACCCCGAACATGATTTGGGGTGATATGCGCGTTGGGTGCACTGACAACCCAGCGGCCCCAAGCAGATATGGGTGTAGCCATTGCCGCCCCAAACGGACGAAAACAGGCCAAAACGTACGTCCGTTTGGGGTCATGCGCTGGAGTTGGCATTACACCCCACCTCACCCAAAGCATGCATGTGAGTCTACAGGATGCGAGAGGACGACATGCATGGTTTTATTTCGCTCCACGATGAGGCCTATATGTAGTGTCCAATCAGACATTCCTCCGTCCGAGCAGGCGGCGTCCGACGCGCTTTTCGCCGAACTCAACATGGAGATAGAGGCGGAGGAGGCCGGAGCGGAGCAGCCGAGGTAGCCAAAGCTGCAGCTGCATCCAATCCTGCCGGAGCCGGGCACGGAGATCGTCGACATCTTCGATGATGAGTGGCTAGGTGATCGACGTAGTACGTAGGTTATTTTATTTGCATGTCTTTATATGGATTTAAGAATCTACTATGAGATGTCCGGATGCAACAAGTGAAATTTGAGGCATGCCAGGTCACTGTCCGTGGACGCACCCAGGCTTGAGGGGCGATATTTGACATATCCGGTTCTAGATGCTCTAAGGGCATCTCAAAGGGAAACATGCAAAAAACCTTCTACATTCGTCCGTGCATAGAGGAGACTAGTCCGCGGACATGGATAGGAGAGTACGCCATCCAACCGTAGCTGCATACATCCAACCTTTGGATTTTTTCCCAGTCTGCATGATCAAGTAGCCGCATGCAAAGGGCACAAAAATTCAAATAGCCGCATGCAGCACTAGTTCAAATTTTTATAAGTTTAAATATTTACATCCCAACATTGTTGTCCCCTTTCATCGCCCACTGATGCTCAATCAGATCTTCCTTGAGCTGCTCGTGAGTTGGTCGATGCCGAATTTGTTGATGCATTTGAATAAACTCGTCAAATGTGGCCGGATTCTGGTTCGGGAGTTGGATAGGATCATCCATGTTCTCAAATTCCAGAGTTGCGGCAGCATTGTCACCCTCATCCTCGATGATCATGTTGTGCATGATCACACAACATGTCATCACCTCCCACAAGGTCTCGATATCCCATTGTTTTGCAGGTCCACGAACAACTGCAAAATGGGCCTGAAGAACTCCAAATGCCCTCTCGACTTCCTTTCTAGCTAATTCTTGTCTTTGGGCAAAGTGAGCCTTTTTCTGGCCAACTAGGTTTGAGATAGTGCTGACAAAGGTAGCACACGGAGGATAGATGCCCTCAACCAAATAGTTGCCCATGTTGTACACATGCCCATTGATGGTATAGTGGCAATGAGGAGTTTTTCCTTCAGTCAGCCTTGGAAACAATGGTGATCGTTGCAGCACATTGATGTCATTGTGAGACCTCGACATACCAAAGAAAGCGTGCTGACTACCAGCGGTACTACGGCTCTGACTACCACTCTACTACCGTGGGTTTACTGCACACTAGTTAAACAAGCGGAAGTACCGCTCCTCCGGGCGGTAGTACCGCTCCACGGAACTACCGCGATCTTCTATTGCACGAAGTACCGCTTGTTTTGTGCCTTCTAGAAATCTTTGTCACACGAGCGAAAGTAGAGCAGCAGTGGAGAACGGTAGTACCGCCCAAAGCGGCACTACCCCCTGTCTTCCTCTACTACCACGGATTCCGGCTGCTATTCAACACCAAGCGGAAGTGCCGCTAGTGGGAGCGGTGGTACCTCTCCGGCGGCACTACCGCCTCCCTGACATGCTCATTTGGACGCAGTGGCTGAAATCTTCCGTGCCAACGGAAGTACCGCTCACCTGAGCGGTACTATCGCTTATGCACGGGATGTGAGTGCATAACGGTTGGATTTCTTCCCCACTATATAAAGGAGTCATCTTCCCCAAGTTGACTTACCTCTTCCTCTCCCAAGCTCCATTGCTGCTTACAAGCTCGTTCTTGCCCAATCTCTCCCCCTAGCTAATCAAACTTGTTGATTCTTTAGGGATTGCTTGAGAAGGCCTAGATCTACACTTCCACCAAGAGAAATTTGATTCCCCCACTAATCCCTTGCGGATCTTGTTAATCTTGGATGTTTCAGCACCTAGATGGTTGAGGTCACCTCGGACCACATTCCATTGTGGTGAAGCTTCGTGGTGGTGTTTGGGGCCATCAATTCGGTTGTGGAGAGAGCACCAAACTTTTTTGTAAAGGTCTGGTCACCGGCTTCAAGGGCACCACAGGTGGAATCACGACATCTCGCATTGTGTGAGGGCGTGAGGAGAATACAGTGGCCCTAGTGTCTTCTTGGGGAGCATTGTGCCTCCACACCGCTCCAACGGAGACGTACTTCCTCTCAAAGGGAAGAAATTTCGGTAACACATCCTCGTCTCCCCCGACTCCACTTGTGGTTATCTCTTACCTTTAAATTGTGCAAGCTTCTTGTGTTGCTTATCTTGCTTGCTTGTGGTGTTGTTATTGCTAGCATCATATAGGTTGTTCACCTAGTTGCATATCTAGAGAACCTATTTGTTGCTAACCCTAATTTGTTAAGAAAAGCTAAAAATTGGTAGTTGCCTATTCACCCTCTCTAGTCAACCATATCGATCCTTTCAATTGGTATCAGAGCCTTGTCTCTTTATTAAGGGTTTCATCACCCGAAGAGTATGGTTGGCAACGGGAATGGGGATGAGGAAGTTCCTGAGGCCGTGGAGTTGAACTCGATCACCCGAGATGACTTAAATGAAGCTATGCTTCACTTAAGACGTCTATGACGACCAAGGTCAAGTCCATGCTTAAAGAATTACTTCAGGGGTTGGATACTACTCCCGATCCATTGCTTGTGGTTAATCCCACCGCATCGGAGTCGGAGGCCAATTCCAGCAAGGAACCGGCTAAACATACTCAAACCTCCTCCCCTCAAAACAATAATGGGACTGGAACCTTTGCCTCAATTCCCCCTCCCCCTATATATGGAGGACCGGTCCCTACACCGCATATTAACAACCTTGGTCCTCCTCCTAAACTTGTGAAGGGTGATTCCGTTAATTGGGTTTTTCGGATCAAGTCTCATTTGAATCACAGCTCAACGAATCTTTGGAGAATCATCGAGCAAGGATTCTGCCCGCATGATCCAAACAACCTCACTCGAGGAGAAGAGGCAGACAATCAATACAATCACTCCGCAGTGCCTCCCGAAGATCCGCAGTGCCTCCCGAAGATCTATCTCACTTGCGTCCCTTCTCCCGTGCAAAGGATTGTTGGGAACACATCATATCTTTGTACAAGGGAGCTCAAGCATACAATGGTCCAACTTTGAGGTGGTTGTTGATGAGGCCGATGAGTTTGTGATGATTGAAGATCATGATCCTCGTGATCTCTATCAAAGATTGTCAACTCTTGCGGCCGCTCACTGGTACACGTCGGTGCTATACAAACGGTTTTTAACCCCTTTCCACGATGGCCCTCGGAACCGTCACCTAGTGAGTGTGGGCGATAGGGGGCGTCCTTCCCACACGACCCAGAAACCGTCGGGGATAGGGAGCCTTGATGCATACAATTGCCCCTCTATAACCGTTTTTGATGTCTCGCATATCCGAAACGATTCATCCTTGCTACTCGTTTGTGCTGGCATTGGCACCACAGTCGGAGTTTTGTGGTTTTTACCTAAACCCAGGCAGATTCTAGGCCCAGGCAGATTCTAGGCACGGGAGTTTTCTAGGCACGGCTCTATGTTTCCGATGCCTGGCACATCACAAACAGTTCATGATTATAAACCGTGTACGATAGGTAGACATTCACACACATTTAGTTTTCCCGCATCGTATGTGATAGTGTCTGACATCACACACGCTTTGCAAACAGCATATGTGTGCATTGTTACACATGTTTCCACTCCACAAACTGTGTCAGATTATGATGTATATCGCACACGCTGTGCTTTATTAACCGTGTGCGCCGTACTGACCTGCACACCATAATTTTGCCCTAATTTAATTGCTGCTATTTAAAATTGTACCTAAATTAAACTTGAAAGTAGGCTATAGCTTTATTCATATCCATCAGGTTCAAACAACCAATGCATTATTCAATTCACAGTTACATATGTTTAAGAATTACATAAGCACCAAATAAAGAATGATGAACCAGGGTTCTATACTTGTACTATTACAGATGGTAAAGAAAGAGGCGACAAACATTCTGGTTGCTAAACAAGGTGAAGCGGAATGGCCCTATTGTGCTCTCCTGGATGCAAAAGGCACGCACAACTCTAGTCCAACCCCTTGTGATGGTCGGCCGCCAATCATGTAGTTTGAGAGGTAATCTTGAGTAAACTGCTTCAGGATCCACTGCAAGGAAAAAAGATTCAGACATTATCATCTAACACAACTCATTACGAGCAGTAAAAAGAAGGCTACAGGGTTCTTACTTACCATCCTGCAGTTCACTGTTGTCTTGCATAAAGTGTAAACATATAGTTCGATTGACATCTTTTGACCCATTTTAATAACAATCTTTATCAGTTTCCTCACTTGATGTTGTTTCATGAATATCTCATTGCCACATACGCAGGAAGGGTCGAAGTGTGGATCTTTGGCAATGACATGTGTACCTAAAAGCACCAAGTTAATATTAGAAGCTAAACAACAATTGCAAAATGATGTAGTACAACACTCCCTCCATCCCATTATATAAGATTTTATACACGTATATCTAGACATCATCAGAACATTAAGGTAACACGAACATTAAGGTAACACTCTTCCTTGTTGCTATGTAGCCTGGGATTGCATATTTAGTCATTCATTACAATGCATGTTGCTATGTAGCCTCAGATATATTAAATATGGCCTAGTTAACCTACTGATAAATGGGTTACATATATATTTAGTGAAATGTCTGATTCGATGATTAATCCCTTATCAGCCCCCAGGCTATATGGTACAAGCTACCAAGATCCTGAACAGTGAGTACATATAAGCAATGTGATGAAACTAACCTCAATGAAAAATAGCACTGTTCTCAATATTGTCTTGTATGAGTACATATAAAGGCATGTTAAGAACAACAGGATGAACATCAACCAAATATATCCATGGTAGACAACATAATCTACAAATGATAGCTTCAGTGTGCAGGCTTAAGCATGCTAGTTAAGCAAAACAAGAAGTGGAAAGGTGTGTTAACTGCATCATGCATAACATTTATAAAGAAGCAAATAGTCATTCAAACTGGTATTGTGCAGGTCTAAAGTACACTAGTTATTGTTAAAAAAATGAAAAGCCATGTTAACTACAATATCCTTAACAACAACCAAATATCGTAATTCATAGTGGTATTGTTGAAACTGTTATTGATGAAATTGAATTGCATGGCAAATAGTTGCACATATAGAGCATCACATTGTGAAGAACTGAAATAAACAAGGCATAAGGCCATCTCTAGCTGATCCTTTAAAACAGTTAGTGGATATATATATACTCCAGCAATTTTTGGCCGTTTCTAGTCGATCGCCTAAACTTAATGTTGCAAACTTCAATTTGATCAAGTTCAAAGCAGGTTCAACCGAAAGTAGCATGCATTCAAACATAAACATAGATAGTTTTGCATAACCGAACATAAAACATAAAGTTAAACTAAGCTAAACTACTTTCGGCCGAAGTAGAGGTCAAGCCAATCCTTCCTCGTCAGGTACGGTGTGCCACGAGCCGGGTCCCGGCCGGTGCCATCATCAGGGTCGTTAAGGAAGGCACTCCTCCACTCGTCAACATCGATCTCCTCGTCCTGGCCGCCCACCTGGACGCTCTCCGCGTTGCCGTCCTCGCCGCCTTCAACCTCGTCATTAGAGGAGAGTGTGATAACCTCACTGCCCTCCGCGCCGCCGTCCTTGCCGCCTTCGACCTCGTCATTGGAGGAGAGCCCGATAATCTTGCCACCGTCCGCGCCGCCGTCCTCACCGCCTTCGACCTAGTCATCGGAGGAGAGCGTGATAACCTCACCGCCCTCTGCACCGGCAAAGATCGCCCACCCCGCCTCCACGAGATCTGGGTACTGCCGGCGAAGCTCTTGCATGTAGGCCTCGTCGACGGCCTCGACCTCGAGGCGCTCCCACTCCTCGTGGTCCTCCCGCGCCATAGCCGAGCTCACCACCCTGGCTCCAGCGGAATGAGGTGGAACGAACGTGTGTCGAAGGTGAAATTGAGCCTAGCCGTCGTGCCGTGGTAGAGGACCTGCCAGCGGTCGTACTCCATGGACGCGAGCTTGGCTGTGTGAAAGCTATCGAGACACCGACGGGTGTGGGTCTCCTGATCTGTAATCTCGGCGACCCACGTCCCCACAGTCACTGCCGGACCCCAAGGTAGGACCTCATCGGCTGCCGGGTCCGAGGGAGGACGGGGAAGTCCTTGAACCGGCGTAGGGGCGCGACGGCTGGCGGATCGGGGGACCGGCGATGGCGGATCGATAAAGAGCCCACGGAGGACGACGGGGACACCTTGGCAACCACCTTGCCGGCGTCGGGCGAAGAGGCCATGATAAACCTCTGTTGGGCCATTGGCTCCTCAAGCTTCCCTGCACACAGGCAGAGGTTGATGATGGAGGTGGCGGCGATGGTGGTGACCTACCAATGGTTACTGGGGTGGTGTGTGTGTCGGTGAGCGCAGGTTTTGTGGAGTGTGTGGTGTGTGTGGGAGGGCGGGGGGGTTAAGGTGGTGTTTGAGGAAATACCGCGGCAACTGAAAATTTTACTAGGCGGGGGTAACAAGGCGGGGTTACTGAAAATTTGGATAAGGGCGAGCAGATATTTTTGAGATTGCGAGGGATGCAGAGGCGGGAGTATTTGGGGAGCGAGCTAGTGTGCTTGACACGCCGGTTGTGGACTGTAGCCGACGCACCTTCTCGGGTAAGCAATAGGCGTACTATGCACCGACGGTGCTCCAGGATATTTTGTACTGCATCTCACACGGTTGGTGACAATAAACTGTGTGGGATCTACTTGATTTTTCATTTTGATTTGAATTACATAATGGGGTCACACCAGCAATGGACAACTTTTGAACTGTTAGACCTTTTATCTGCAGTGAACACGCAACTATATGTGTGTCGTAAAAAAATTGGAATTATTCACGGTTCGTTTGGAAATTTTATACATTAAATTGGTTTTCTAGCAATTTCAGGAGCACAATTAAAAATCAAAGCACATGCTCTAGTCCCTAAAAACGGGTTGCAAAATTAAATGTTTGTCCTTGGTTGCAAGCTTAGGTCACATGCAAGAAATGAGAATGAATGTCAAACACCTTGACATTGTCGCTCGGCCGCTAACATTGAGATACATGGTTTTAAAATTATAGTAAATCGAAAACTCGGCTGAAATTCATGAAACTTGACATGATATCATGGAACGACATTGACATGCCATGGTAAAAATATTTTCCCATTTGGGCCAGGTTTGCTTATAAGCTTCTCGCAAACCGGAGCTTCTCTCACAACAAGCCAAATGGTTTCGGTAGGGAATGTGCCACCTTGGCGGACAAACGATATATGTTGCCTCTTCTTACTTTCTAAATTTTTCTCATGTCAATGTAGAACAACACGAGTGTTGTGTCATTTTTTGGGAGTTTGCGGGGTTCGCTTGGACATTTTTATACATTAACTGAGTTTTCTATGCATTCATGTGCATAATTCAAATTTAAACTACATGCACATGCTCCAGTGCATATAAAGTGGTTCAGAATTGGAATGTGTGTCCTTGGTTACATGCTTTAGTCCCATGCAAGAAATGAGAATGAATGTCAAACACCTTGCCACCGTCGCTCGACCGCTAATATTGAGATACTTGGTTTTTAAATTCTAGTAAATCGAAAACGCGTCTGAAATTTATGAACCTTGACACGCTAGCATGGAATGACATCAACATGCAGCGGTAAAAACATTGTCCCATTTGGGGCAGGTTGGGGTATATAAACTTCTAAAAAACCAGAGCTTCTGACAACAAGCCTCATGGTTACGGTAGGGAATGTTTCACCTTTCTGGACGAAACGGTATCCGTTGCCTCTTCTTGATTTCAATTCTTTTTCTTGTGACAACATAGAAGAACATGGGTGTTGTGTTAAATTTTGGAATTTATCGGGGTTCGTTTGGACATTTGTATGCATTAATTGACCTTTCAATGCATTTATGTGCATATTCAAATTTGGACTACATGCACATGCTATAATGCATATAAATTGGTTGAAAATTCAAATATGTGTCCTTGGTTGCATGCTTACATCCCATGCAAGAAATAGGAATGAATGCCAAACACCCTGCCATCGTCACTCGGCCGCAAACATTGAGATACCTAGTTTTTAAATTTTAGTAAATCCAAAACTCATCTGAAATTCATGAAACCTGGCATGTTATCATGGAATGGAACCCGACATGTTGTGGTAAATTTGTTGTCCCATTTGGGGCAAGTTTGGGTATAAGCTTCTCACAAACCAGAGCTTCTCATAACAAGCCTGATGGTTTCGTTAGGTAACATTTCACCTTTGTGGACAAAACAATAGCCGTTGCCTCTTCTTGATTTCAATTTTTTTCTCTAGTGTCAACATAGAACAACATGAGTGTTGTGTTAAATATTGGAATTTTTTGGGGTTCGTTAGCACATTTATTATGCATTAATTGAGTTTTCAATGCATTTATGTGCCTAATTCAAATTTGAACTACATGCACATGCTCTACTGCATATAAATTGGTTGAAAATTCAAATCTGTGTCCTTGGTTGCATGCTTAATTACGTCCCATGCAAGAAATAGGAATGAATGTCAAACACCTTGGCATCGTCACTCGACTGCAAACATTGAGATACCTAGTTTTTAAATTCTAGTAAATCCAAAATTCGTCTGAAATTCATGAAACCTGGCATGCTATCATGGAATGGCACCCGCCATGCCGTAGTAAATTTTTTGTCCCATTTGGGGCAGGTTTGGGTATAAGCTTCTCACAAACCACAACTTCTCACAACAAGCCTGATGGTTTCGGTAGGGAACGTTTCACCTTTCAGGACGAAACGATAGCCGTTGCCTCTTCTTGATTTCAATTTTTTCTCTAGTGTCAACATAGAACAACATGAGTGTTGTGTTAAATTTTGGAATTTTTCGGGGTTCGTTAGCACATTTCTTATGCATTAATTAATTGAGTTTTCAAAGCATTTAGGTGCATAATTTAAATTTGAACTACATGCACATGCTCTAATGCATATAAATTGGTTGAAAATTCAAATCCGTGTCCTTGGTTGCATGCCTACGTCCCATGCAAGAAATAGGAATAAATGTGAAACAACCCTGCCATCGTCACTCGGCCGCAAACATTGAGATACCTAGTTTTTAAATTCTAGTAAATACAAAACTCGTCTGGAATTCATGAAACCTGGCATGCTATCATGGAATGGCACCCGACATGCCGTGGTAAAAATGCAATGCACGAGCCTTTTTGCTAGTCTTTATCTAATTGCAAATGGGATATTATTAATAATTGGGAACCAATATCCCAAACGGTTTATTTATTCGAACCGTGAGCACTAGACCAACAATGGATATGTGACATGCTTCGGTTAAGCAATAAAACGGCAGCATTAATCATCCAAATAGAAAAACAATATACTTTGGATTATATACAACAAGTCATCAACACTCAACGACAACGGGGATACATGTTGGATTATAGATTATTTCCAACAAAACATTCTAGTAAATAATAAAGTTTTTCTCACACAACAAATAACAAAGCGATGAAATGAACTTCAGCTCAACCAATCCTCGGTGTTGGAAACGCTTGCTTTGAACCATAACTGATTCTCTGTGAAGGGCCAGCTATTATCAATCTCGAGACCAACGCATGACTGATCATCCAGGCTGAAGCAGCCTATATCAGGACACATATTGTGATAGCCACAGTAGGGAACCATATCAATGTCCGAGGTATATATACAGTTGCTTCTCATAAACAGTAGTAATGTTGTGTCAACAGCAGCTGGATCGCCTTTCACCATCATTGGATAGTTTTGTCCAAGGAAGAGCGAGTTTTCTCCAAGACTATTAATACTGAACCAGGGAGAAGGTGTTGCTGCTAGCACACGACTATCCATACCGAATACCCTACAACGGATGTTGGAATAGGTCCGGAGAGTGCGACCATGGGAGATAACACCTGCTTCGTTAGTAACATCAACAGTGCCCTGTATACATACAAGAAGAGGTGATCCATCGGAATAAGTTGCCAGGCGCAACTGAGTATATAGGTCATGCTCGTCAACATGTTTGTGATCATCACCATTGTCATCTCCCCTTTGGTTATAAAAAATTTCAATTATAGGTGGTGGAATGTTCACATGACCTTGAAAACATAAGAAGGTTAATTAGTAAAGGGAAACTAGCTAACCCGCATGCATGTGGATGAAACAATTGTAATTACGGTGGAAGACAAACGTGCCGAAATGATAAGGATTCCATGCAAAAACAGTGCCACGAGTGGTGGCAGCAAACACAAGACCCTCATATTGAATTGCATCAAAGTACTCATGCGTGTACAGAAATTGATTTTTGATCAATATCCATCGAGGCGTGGAAGTAAGGACGACAACAAGCTTGTCGAAGATAGCAACAACTTCATAGTTCTTGTAATCCCAAGAGCGGTTGGGAACTCGGCAAATAGCTATCTTCGGTAGAGGACAGTCGGCATGATCATATTTGAACATACATGGATCATCTGTGTGCTCAACCTCAGGTCAGTCTGTGATTTTTGAAAGTGGAACCCGGTGACGAGTGTACACATTCACAAGTTTCCACTCTCCATTTGCGCCTGCCCAAGCCTTACACTCAAGCGATGGCATCTTAACATCACACGTATCATTATCAAGTGGCATCAACTTGCAGAAGGCGAGGCTTCCGTCGTCCCCATGCCGACGACCAGCGTGATGGCGAATAAGATAGGGGAGATCAAACCGCTCCTGAACCCTTGGGTTCTTTGCAATGATGTTATTTGTTGAGTCGAGAATGGACTTCAACAAACCTGCCATGCTAGTCGAGGTAATGATGTCACACCGATCAATGAGTTCCTCCACCACGTCATCTTTCAGATCGAGGAAAGAATAACGGGGTCGTTTCCGGCCTGTTCTCTCCATGAAGAAGACGATCGAACAATGGCAGAAGGAAGGGTGAAGGTAAATGGAGGAAGGAAGAGTGTGCGACAGCACCTCCAAATCGAGAGGGAAAGGCGAAGAGGCGGTGGATGGTTGCCACGGTACACGAAGAGGCTAGTGGGGAGTGAACGGTTGCCACAGAGAGGTCACACACTAACGACAAGGCCGTCCCCTCAGACCTAGTGCCCGCACGAGATGGCCTCCATCGCCCACATGAGCGAAGCCACTTCGCACCCCACACGGTTGGTCCGCCATGCCGGTAAGAGCAAGTACTACAATAGTGGGCTTATAGCCTACTTACATTACAATTTTGCATATGTGGAGGAGAGAGACATGAAGGATTCCTGCAACAAGGACAAGCGTGCCTCGCACTCGGCCTGGATGGAGAAACTCGACAAATCTCATGTCGTGTACGCGGCCAAGGAGGTGTACACGTGCTACGACATGTACACGTGGATCGTTGACATGAGGAAGTGCCTCCTCCCCCAAAACGACCAGGGATCCAGCCGAAAGCAGAGCAACGACAAGCATCGTCGCAACAAGAAGTAGATGAATAATTAGATTCTCGTTTCTGCTAGTTTAGTATGCATTTAATTGCTTACTTTGGTGTGTGAAAATGTTATGTGTGTAGTCACTTGTGTAATTGTATGCTTAATTTGGTTATGCAATGTTGTCTTTTTAAGTATATATGTTGATGCTCTGTAGACAGAGCAAATCACACTGCACACAGACTAAACAAGGGAACCTGTCGGTGATGATTTCATCAATCACTAACAATTGTATACCAACAATCGTTTGCTCACAACACACACAGCTTGTTAACAGGAATGGTCTGTGTTGTTATCGGTCTTCCCTCACATTTCTAATTACATACCTATTTGTCACGTATCACACACATCTTGTTAAGTCGAACGATTTCTGTTCTCTTGGCTTAGTGCAAATAGTTCATCGAAGTGATCTGTATGCCGTATATCGCACACGCCTTCATCTGGCTGCCCGTTTTTGTTGTTCCGCCTCATCACAAATAGTTCATCTGAGTGAACCGTATGCTATGTATCGCACACTCCTTCATCTGGCTCCCGTTTCTTTTGTTCCTCCTCATCACAAATAATTAATTGAACTGACCCGTATGCCCTGCATCGCACACGGAACCAAAATCTGAACTGTGTTTGATGCATACATCATCACAAACGTTTTGGACATTTTTGACGGTTCTCTGGCACCACTGTTTGCAATTATTGCATCGCACACAGTTTCTTGAAGGGTCTCTGATCGTAGTGTCGTGTTAGCAGCATTCTGCAGTAGTGGCTCTTCAAGATCATGGGAGCAAGGATACGAATGACAATTGGATCAAGCGCAAGTTTCTCAAGGCCATCGTACCATTCAATAAGGCCATGTCCTCCGTGATTCGTCAAAGGCCGGACTTCCATACCTTGTCTTCAAGTGAGGTGTTGGATGGGTTTATTGCCATGAACATCATGAACAAGACCGCCGACAATGCTCTATCTCGTGTCCAATGGTCAAGGAAGGCCTCACCCAACCTTGCTTTGAAGGCCATGGCAATTCTAGAGGAAGAAGAAGAGGAGGAAGAAGAGTGTTGCCCCGAAGACAACAAATATTCTTACCACGAGCACATGGCTCTGGCTTCAAGGTAATGTTGGGGCAATAAGAGGAACTCAAGGCCTAACTTCTCCAAGAACAACCCAAGTGCCTCAAAGGGCAAGCAACGTGTGAGAACTTGCTACAATTGTGGCAATGTGAGTCACTTTATGGTAGATTACCCCTATGAGAAGAGGAAATACAATGGTGGCAAGCTTATCCGCAAGGACAAGGCCAAGTCCTTTTGAGGGAGTTATGGACTAAGGGGTCCTCGGGACGCTGGCCCATCAAATATGGGCCGGACTGGTGAAGCCATACAACGACAAGAGATTTATGAAGCCCGTGGTATGCCCTCTAAGTTAAGGGTAGACAAGATATCTTTCCCTCTTATTGTAATCTATCGCCGGTAACCCTAACCCTATCGGTGTCCATATAAACCGAGGCTTGTAGTCTTTAGGGCTAGAGCTATATTCATCACCTTAGGGTTTAGCTCATGCTGGTCTTGAGGTAGATCTACTCTGTAAACCATACTATACATCCAATAAAATCAAGCATGACGTAGGGTATTACCTCTTCGAGAGGGCCTGAACCTGGGTAAACACTGTGTTCGTCGTCCCTTGTTCCCCATCGATCCCAGATCCACAGCTCGGGACCCCCCTATCCCGAGGTCTGCCGGTTTTGACACTGACGTTGGTGCTTTCATGGAGAGTTCCGTTGTTGGATCTCTAGAAGAATCGATGGCTCAACCGGTCGTTGGAGACCACACCCGTGTCGAGGGCTTCCTCGCCCCTGGTCATCTCCTCGTCTTGGGCGGCATATTAGTGCGCGCCGATCCCACCGGTCACCTCGACCAGATCGAAGGCTTCACCCCCATGGAGGGACTCACTGGTTTAGGAGCATCAATCCCAGGACCAGCAGAATTAGAAGAATCGGGTATCTCTCAGAGTCCGGCCTTCAAGACCGACTCCAACAGACCGCCCACAAGATCTCCCGCCAAGTGGCCAGAGTGTTCGGCACCCCCATGTACCCAGCCGACAGACCACTTGGAAAGTCTATTCCGTGCAATGGAAATCTCCGTTACGAGGCCCGCGGCCTACGATCGGATCGGCACCCAACGACCGAGAAATCAACACCCCTCCGGTTACACACCTCGTCGCCACCGTCGAAGAGGCCCAGGAGGGGCCACAACCTTGTAAGCTAAGAACACTGTACACTCGAGTCTCCAGCTTGGAGTCAGACACCAGCCCAGATGTACGTCCGGACTTGATCCCCTATGCAAGATCCGACCTTGAGCCGATCCAGCCACATACCAGTCCGGATCTGAGCCCTACATGATCAAAACCTAACATGACTCTGCCACCCATTAAGGATAGTCTGGGTCCACTGCAGGAGGGAATCCTCGATTTTTTCCCACCACCCACCATACGGAATACTCCCCAGATTTGGGAAACCCACCATATGGGATCTCATGTATGTCAAACAGCTGCCAAACAAGACAGTCCATCATTATTGGGCTAGATTTCTCCTTGTGAAGAACAGGATGGTTCCTTGCTGTGACAAAGAGATAATTATGGCCTTCCTATTCAACTACAAGGAGAAGGGCCTCTTAAACGTCCTCGCTCGTTGCCAAATTCAAAGCTTCACATGGAGGGCGCAATAGATGAACATGGGGCCATCACCCGCCGCGCAGCAGGGAAGGCCTCGCTTTAAACGGGCATACACAAATCGGTCACTGGAGCGCGAGCCTAACGAAAAGAAGACCAGGCCTAGATCAGTGCTGGACGAGTTGCTGGATAAACCATGTACAATACACTCTGTCTTGCTAGACGTAAACCCATCCCACAGACTTCAAGCTTCTTGGGTGGTAAGACAAGTGGCCAAATATGGCGAGCCAATCTTGGGCCTTACACCTCCAGATAAGCAGTCCGCGGCTTCACCACAGGACCACTATGTCCTTAGGGTATACAAGACATTCTTCTCAAACAATAAAAGGAAAAAAAAGGCTATTCGAGAACTTAGCCAGATATATCAAGTAACGGCCGCACAACCATGGGCAGCCACGCCTATTACCATCGACGAGAAGGATAAGCCAAGTCCCCACAGCAATCACGCACCGGCCGCACTAGTCCTTGACCCCATTGTCGATGGTTTCCGGTTGACCAAAGTTTTGATGGACTGAGGCAGTGGCCTCAACCTCATCTACGAGGATACTCTCGACAAGATGCAGTTCAACAGATCCCGCATCAAGCGTAGACACACCACATTCCGAGGTATATTACCCGGTAGGAAGGCACACTGCTCGGGACGCGTAACCCTGGACGTTGTGTTCGGCACACCCGATAACTACAGATCCGAACCCCTGCTATTTCACATTGTGCCCTTCCGTAGCGGATACCACGCCCTGCTAGGACATGAGGCATTTTCAAGATTTCAGGCCATACCACATTACGGGTATATGAAACTCAAAATGTGAGGGCCCAGCAGGGTAATCTCACTTAAAAGCGACCCGAGCAAAGCCTTGCAAGCTGAAAACAAGACGACACACCTCGCCCTAGAGGCACTATCTGAAGCCCTCGCGGTTGAAGAATTGACAGCATTATGCGCCACAGTCGATAGGGATGACGTGTTCCTTAGTAAAAGGCAAAGATCCACGTCATTCAAGCCAACAGATGAAATAGTCAAATTTCAGGTGCACCCAACAGATCCCAATAAAACGACATCTATAGGAGCACAACTAGACCCTGCAGTCGAGGAGGCTCTAAGAGCATTCCTATGTGGAAACTAGGAAACATTTGCCTGGCACCCTCAGACATGCCAGGAATCCCACGCAGGCTGGCAGAGCACAGCCTAAACATCCTCAAGGGCTTCAAGCCGATGAAACATAGTCTACACCGATTTTTCAAACCCAAATGGCAAGCCATGCGCGTGGAGCTCGCAAAACTGCTAGAGGTCGGATTATCCGCAAGATCAAGCAGCCTGAGTGGTTAGCAAATCTGCCCATGGTACCCAAGAAAGACAAGTCGTGGTGGCTCTGTGTCGATTTTAAAGACCTTAACAAAGCCTGCCCTAAGGACCCTTCCCCCCTGCCAAGAATAGACCATATCATCGACGCCACTGCTGAACATGACTCGTTATACTTCCTTGACGCATACTTTGGATACCACCAGATTAAAATGAAGGAGTCCGAATAGGCAGCAACCACATTCATCACCCCTTACAGGCCTTTCTGCTTCAATACCATGCCATTCGGGCTACAAAATGCAGGAGCCACATACCAACGCATGATTCATACATGCCTCGAGAGTCAAATTGGCAGAACGATCGAGGCATATGTAGACGATGTGGTTGTTAAAACAAAAAACATCGACCACCTGATAGACGACCTCCACCAAACATTCGACAACTTGCGAGCTTACGATATGCGGCTCAACCCAAAGAAATGCGTCTTTGGGGTCCCTGCCAGAAAACTGCTTGGATTCATCATTTCCCATAGAGGAATTGAGGACAACCCGACCAAAATTAGCATGATATCCCAGCTTGCAATACCAACAGAGCTCAAGCATGTGCAGAAATTGGCCGCATGCATAGGAGCTTTAAACTGCTTCATATCTCGCCTCGGGGAGAAAGCACACCCACTTTACAGACTTCTCAAAAGGATCAAGAACTTTCAATGGACATATGAAGCCACTACGGCATTCAAGGAGATTAAAACACTTCTTGCCGGCAACCCTATCTTGGCCGCACCCAGCATCGGCGAGCCCATGCTACTATATATCTCGGCCACCAACCAGGTGGTCAGCGCGGTGCTCGTCGTAGAGCGGGAGTCTGAGGGCCGAAAGTTCCAAGTCCATAAGCCGGTCTATTACGTGTCCGAGGTACTTACGCCATGCAAATTACGATACCCGCACTATCAAACAATTGCCTACACAGTTTTTATTGCACCCCTAAAGCTACGACACTACTTTCAGGAATGTTGGGTCACAGTGGCATCAGAGGTCCCCTTGAATGATATAATCAACAATAGGGACACCACGGGCCGCATCACCAAACGGGCCATCAAGCTCCTTCCTTTCGAGATAACATACAAACCACACCGGGCTATTAAATATCAGGTATTGGCCAATTTTATAGCCGAATGGACCGAAGCCGAACTACCCCGGGGATACAGTACATATTCTCACTAGACGATGTACTTCGACGGCTCAAAAATGTTATCCGGACTAGGGCCGGGGTAATTCTAACATCCCCTACAGGCGACACCGTTTGGTACGTCCTACAAATATGTACACGGACTCCAACAATGTAACCGAATACAAAGCGCTACTACATGGTCTTTGGATGGCCACATCAATGGGGGTGTGGCGCCTTGAAGTAAGGGGAGATCCAAACCTAGCGATCTCTCAAGTCAACGGCAAATTGAACGCCAAAGACCCCAAAATGGCAGCATACAGAAATGCAGTCCTCCGGATATCGGCCTGGTTCGAGGGCCTAGAATTCCACATGTCTCTAGAGACAACAATCAAGTCACGGACGTCCTCGCCCGCATGGGCTCCAAGCACAACCCGATTCCCAAAAATACTTTCCTCGAGCGGCTCTTCAAACCCTCCATAGTATGGCAGGAGGAGGACTCTGGTGCACTAATCAATGAGTCTGCTCACAATGTCTCCCCGAAAGACAAACTTGATGATCACATCATTGGCGGCTCCGCACTCGACGAAACACCTTCCGCCCATGAAATCATGGTCGTAATCGCCCCCTGGACAGAATCTCTGCTCGCCTACCTCATGGGACAACAACTCCCGGAGGATCAGACGGAGGCACGACGTATAGTTCGGCGCTCTAAAGCATACAAGATCCATGAGGGTGAATTCTATAAAAAGAGCACTACGTGAATCTTACAGAGGTGCATCTCCGAAGAAGAGGGGCAACAACTCCTGGCAGAAATACACGCACGCATGGGCGGCCACCACACGGCAGCTCAGGCTTTGGTCAGCAAGGCTTTCCGAGCAGGATTCTTCTGGCCCACTGTCCGTGAGGATGCTCGGACATTAGTTCAACATTGCGTTCGATGCCAGCTGTTTGCAAATCAAAGCAACATGCCTCCCACAGCTCTTCGAACAATACCGATAACATGGTCTTTTGCGGTCTAGGGGCTCGACATGGTCGGGACACTCAAAGGCGGACAAGGAAAAAGAAGTACCTATTGGTCATGGTCGACAAATTCACCAAGTGGATTGAGGCAAGGCCCGTCACTTCGGCAGAGTCTGGACCGGTTGTTGAAATCTTATCTAACATCGTACACCATTATGGTGTCCCCCACAACGTAATTATCGATAACGACAACAACTTCACCGCCCAGGAAGTTAAAGACTGGTGTGGCAAAATGGGCATTAAGCTTGATTACGCTTCGGTGTACCACCCACAGACCAATGGATAGGTAGAACGGGCCAACGGACTCATTATGAGTGGTATCAAACCACGCCTAGTCCGATCACTTAAACAATCTGATTGCCATTGGGTCAAGGAACTCGATTTCGTACTATGGGGGCTGCGCACTACTCCTAACCGAACAACTAGATACACGCCATTTTTTATGGTTTACGGTGCGGAAGTGGTCCTCCCATGCGACCTCATCCATGACGCGCCTATAGTGCGCATGTACGAAGAAAAGGAAACCGAGCTGGATCGGCAATATGACTTGGATGCCCTTGAAGGAGAATGAGATACAGCTCGAGCTTGATCCGCGCTTTATTAGCAGCAAGCATGGTGCTACCAAAACCGTGAAGTCCGGGCGAAGACATAGAACATGGGTGACCTCGCCCTCCGGCTTCCCGAAACAAAGAAGCATAGACTCTCGCCCAAATGGGAGGGCCCGTACATCACCGATGAAGTACTTACAGGAGGATCATATCGCCTTCATCGCCTATCCAATGATTGCCTCGAACCGAATCCGTGGAACGCAACCTGGCTGCGGTGCTTTTACGCCTGAGTCCAGCATCACTGCACGTGTACATCCTCGCCTCTTTTTTGTTCTTTCTAGTAATTTTGATATGGCAGGCGTTCGGATAAACCGAACCATACCAAGCTAATACCATATACATCATTGAATGTAACACCCAGGTTTGCATGGGGGCTCCCTTAGAGGAGCCGAATAGTATAATCAATATAAATCGCATTCGTTTTGATTACAGCCTTCTCTTTCAATTCAAAATATGCACTTGTTTGACTTAAGATCTTTGCCAAACTGGGCTGCCTGGCTCCTGTACTTACTCCTACATTCCCAATTGTTCGGCTAGGGAGTAAAGGGAGCACTGAGGGAGTCCTGGATTAGGGGGTCCTCGGACAACCGGACTATATACTTTAGCTGGACTGTTGCACTATGAAGATACAAGATAGAAGACTTCGCCCCGTGTCCGGATGGGACTCTCCTTTGCGTGGAAGGCAAGCTTGGCGATTCGGGTATGTAGATTTACTTCTCTGTAACCGACTCTGTGTAACCCTAGTCCCCTCCGGTGTCTATATAAACCGGAGGGTTTAGTCCATAGGACAAGAACAATCATAATCATAGGCTAGCTTCTAGGGTTAGCCTCATCGATCTCATGGTAGATCAACTCTTGTACTACTCATATCTTCAAGATCAATCAAGCAGGAAGTAGGGTATTACCTCCATAGAGAGGGCCCGAACCTGGGTAAACATCGTGTCCCCCGCCTCCTGTTACCATTAGCCTTAGACGCACAGTTCGGGACCCCCTACCCGAGATCCGCCGGTTTTGACACCGACATTGGTGCTTTGATTGAGAGTTCCACTGTGTCGTCATCATAAGCTTTGATGGATCCCTCAATCATCTACAATGATGCAGTCTAGGGCGAGACTTTTCTCCCTGGACAGATCTTCGTACTCGATGGCTTCGCACTGCGAGCCAACTCGCTTGGCCATCTAGAGAAGATCGATAGCTACGCCCCTGACCATCAGGTCAGGTTTGGAAGTTAGAATTACATCACTGACATCCATGGAGAGTTGGTCTTCGACGGATTCGAACCCACGACAGCCGCTCCCTGCAGCCACGATGAACACGACTTAAATCTCTCATCAGACTATGCTCAGGAGATAGCGCATGTGACTATCCTGGCCCTAGATCCAGAACAGATCGCACCGTCTGTGGATGCGGGGCTGGACGCTACCACGGAAGACGCACACTCTACGGCGCTGGAGCCGAACACAGATTCAACCTCTAACGAGGCCTGTGCCATTGGACCCTCGGGCCCGTCTCTGATATAGGATCCGAACCGCGTACGTCCGCGTCTGTCGGATCTGATTGGGCGCTGATCTTGGTGCTTACCTCCGCGGACATCTTTCAACACTCGCCCTTGGGTGATGTACTGAACTCTTTAAAATCACTCTCCTTGTTAGGAGACTCTCAGCCAAACTATGTCCGGCTCGAGTGGGAAGCAGACAACGAAGGATTTTGTTGCCCACCCACCACCCACTTGATAGCCACTGTCGACGACTTAACCGACATGCTTGACTTCGAATTCGAAGACATCGACAGTATGGATGACGATGTGGGAGAAGAGGATGAACCACCGCCCATGGGGCGCTGGACAACAACCTCATCCTACGACATATATATGGTGGATACACCTAAAGACAACAATGGTGATGACAAAAAGGACCCAGTTAAGGATAAGCCTCCTGAGAAGCAGCCGAAGCGTCAACGTCAGCGACGCCGCTCTAAACCACGCCACAGAAAAATAGCAATACCGGCACAAGAGACAATACCCCAGACAAAGCTGAAAACAATGAAGATCCCACAGACCCAGCCACTAGGCAGGACGAGTAGGAAGACGGCGAACACAGTCTGGGGTCGCTGTCCGATCACAGCGATGCCGAAGACACCACTTATCAGCCTGTCTCCGAAGAGGAGGACAGTCTGGATGACGATGCATTCATCATCTCCGCTACACAAGTGGAACGAGAACGCCTCCAACAGAGACTTATAGCCACTGCAAGGAGCCTGAATAAGCAGAAGCAATGGCTTAAAGCCGCACAGGATATGCTCGATGACAGATGGAATGAAGTTCTTGACACTAAGGAAAAATACGGCGACAATCACCAAACAAAGAGCTATCCCAAACGTAAACTACTGCCTGAATTCGACGATGAGGCTATAAAGCCCATACCGCCAAATAACTGTACGGACGACCAACAGGACCGACCACCTCGTGGTCGAGACAGAGCAGCTAATAACGTCGCGCACAAATCTGCACCCCCGCTCCTTAAAGAAAGGGAGGTAGCAACCTGGAACCAATAACGGGATTTACGTGAAGACCTGGACAAAAGGACTGGAATAACAAGGTCCATCTACGGATCTTGAGAACGCACTCCCACGCAGGGTCACGACTACCAACACAAACATCCCGGCCGCTCCCTAGTTCGGAACCAATACCGAACACTACAACCGTCGGACTCACGCCACGGCATAACCAAATACCGGGGCACTGCACACCCCCTATGCTTCACAGATGAGGTGCTGGACCACGAATTTCCAGCAGGGTTTAAACCTGTGAACATTGAGGCATACGACGGAACGTCAGACCCTGCAGTCTGGATAGAGGACTTTATTCTTCATATTCACATGGCACGCGGAGACGATCTCCACGCCATCAAGTACTTACCCCTCAAGCTCAAGGGACCTGCTCGGCACTGGCTGAAAAGCCTCCCCAAAAATTCTATCGGAAGCTGGGAGGAGCTCGAGGACGCTTTCAGGGCAAATTTTCAAGGGACTTATGTCCGACCTCTGGATGCAGACGATCTAAGTCATATAACCCAACAACCTGGAGAGTCCGCCCATAAGCTTTGCAACAGATTTCTGACCAAGAAAAACCAAATCGTCGACTGTCCGGACGCCGAAGCTTTAGCAGCTTTCAAGCACAGTATCCGGGACGAATGGCTTGCCAGACACCTCGGCCAAGAAAAGCCCAGGACAATGGCAGCCCTAACCACCCTCATGACCCGCTTTTGTGCAGGTGAGGATAGCTGGTTGGCCCGTAGCAGCACCAGTGACCCAGGCACATCCGAAATTAGGGATGGCAATGGAAAACCACGATGCAATAAAAACAAGCGTCGGAGCAATGAAGATAGCCCAGAAAATACAACGGTAAACACCGAATTCAGGGGCTCCAAACCCGGTCAACGGAAAAAGATATTTAAAGGCAGCAGAGAAGGTCCATCCCGATTAGACAAAATCCTAGACAGGTCCTGCTAGATTCATGGCACCCCCGACAAGCCAGCTAACCACACCAATAGAGAATGTTGGGTCTTTAGACAGGCCGGCAAGATCAACGCCGAACACAAGGGTAAGGGGCCGCTAAGTGAAGACGAGGATGAATCCCGCCAGCCGAACACAGGGGGACAGAAAAAATTCCCACTGGAGGTTAAAACAGTGAACAGGATTTACGCCACTTATATTCCAAGAAGGGAGCACAAATGCGCACTCTGAGACATATACACTATAGAGCCCGTCATCCCCAAATTCAACCCATGGTCGGCCTGTCCGATCACTTTTGATCGTAGGGATCATCCAACTAGTATCCGTCACGGGGGCTCGGCCGCCTTAGTGCTCAACCCGATAATCGACGGATACCACCTCACCCGAGTCCTCATGGACGGCGACAGCAGTCTCAACCTGATATATCAGGACACTGTCTGCAAGATGGGGATAGACCCATCAATAATTAAGCAAAGCAGCACTACCTTTAAAGGAGTGATACCAGGTGCAGAGGCTCAAAGCATTGGCTCCCTGACGTTGGAAGTTGTATTCGGTTTTCCCGATAACTTTCAAATGAAAGAACTAATCTTCGATATTGCTCCGTTCCGAAGCGATTACCATGCACTACTTGGAAGAACGGCATTCGCCCGCTTCAATGTAGTCCTGCATTACGCTTATCTTAAACTCAAGATGCCCGGTCCACGTAGCATTATCACAATCAACGGAAACACGGAGCGTTCCCTTCGTACGGAACAATATGTCATGGCTCTAGCAGCCGAATCATGGAGGGATCTCTGCAAAATGAGCAACTCATCGGTTTTCGAAACCGCGGACAGAGTTAGACGTGTTCGGCACACACCTAGGTGTAGCAGCTCAGATAAACATGAGCTTGATTAGCGGCTATACTCCCACAAAAACAGACCAAAAGAAGATTGTACATGTCTACCTGTATATGTAAAAAAGGGCTTCAAAACTCCTTGTGTGGTGTGTGTGGGGCCGCACGCATATAAAAAGGTCCATAGTTCATCTTGACCCTATTCGGACTCAAAAAATGATATCTTCATGGTTCATTAAAACAACCCAATTCTAATCACGGTCACACCAAATCCTGTCACCTGGTTTTTCTTTTCACGTGGCCACCACTCTTTACCCCTCAAGGACACAGGCGCAACGGAGATAAAGGTGCAAACGTGTAGTAGGGGCCCGTTCTAAGGTTTCTTTTTAGATTAAGCCCCTGCATAAACATTTTTTATTATCTTTTGTTGTTTTCATATCCTCCCGGCTCTTACAATGACCCATAAGGATGTCAGCGTTATCGGTGAGCTTATAACTCGCCGTATTTAAGATTACAAAAGTAGCAGCCGGTGTGCTTTGGAGATCTATGTTCTCACCACAAGTGCTCTTTTGTCACGCCAAATAGACCTGTACCTTGAAATCCAGGGTTTTATTACCAGAGGCTGCAATTCAGCCCAGTATATATTGTAAAGTCTGAATACCTTCGGGAGTGTTCGGTGTCGCGAGTTTGACCCTATATGCATCATCTCTGAATCATGTCTTTGGTCAAATGTTGGATTTGCCCGGCTCCCGTGTTTTGCTACCTTACGTTTTGCACCATCGGCTAAGGAAGAACAGGGAGAACTACTGCGATTGTGCCCTGCTTCATCCGGACCAGCACCTCAGTAGAGAAAGCCGAAAAATGACTGTCATGATATAGTGAGAGACTGGTCAACAAGTCGATGACTCAACGAAATCCATGAGATTCCTCCGCATTAACGAAGGACCAGTTTTCCGGTCACGTATGTAAATGCACCGTATTCAGATAAAACGCGGACATACCAGGGGCTATGTAGTAGCCCCACCGTCAAACTCCTATGGCTAAGTGAAAGTGTTAAAGCTTTATAGTCCGATGGCCTTGTTCACCGCACTATCACCTCCTTAAATGGACCAAGACGTTGGATCAAATGTGCTACGTGCTTTTGCCGAACACCCATGCGTTATTCGCAAAGGGGTAGAAGCCGACAACTGCAATCTTTCAGGTTATATACATATATGCATAAACGGCCGCACAGGAGGCACCGAAATACTTTACGGGAAAAAGTATAAATATAGCCTTTATTATCAAAAGCATTGTCTTTACAATTGAGATGTATATGATTCAAACACGATAGTCTTTGAGCACTGAGCCTCTATCAGGCGAGAACCTTCTAAGACCTCTTCAAAATAGTGCTCCGGCAGGTCCTAGCCCCCGGGCGGACCCCGTATTGAAATACCGGTGGCCTCCATCCTCGCCCAGTACATCTTAACACGGGCGAGGGCCATCCGCGCACCCTCTATGCATGTCGACTGCTTGATAGGGGCAATATGCGGCACAACACGAATAAATCATTTCACCAAACTAAAATAACTACTCGGGCTTGGTTCCCCCGGCCACAAGCAGTCCACGACAGCCTTCATGGAAAGTCCAGATAACCTATGGAGCTCCTCCCATTCGGCCATCTGCTCGTATAACAGCAGCGGGCGCTTTGGCATGCTGAACTGTGACCAGAACAGTCTTTCCACTTCATGATCTTCTTGGTCCCGGAAGAACTACGTCCCATCGGCAGAACTCTCTGACAAGTTCAAATACGCGTCTTGAGAACTCCACATTTGATCAAGAGGAGCATACTTCGGATCACCGAACTTAGTCCACAATAAAAAGCCTTCCCAGCCGTGATCTCACCGGCTTGCCGGAGCTCCTCCCGAGCTGCTCTGATCTCAGATCGAGTCTCTTTTGCCGCTTGTAAGGCCTTGTTCAGGTCCACCATTTTTCTTGGCTCTCTTTTGCGAGCAGCCCATAATGGTTAGCGGCATCCTTCAGCTCAAGAGCCATACTGGCTATTTTTTCTTCACTTCGACGATGAGTAGCCTGTTCGGCTTCCAATTCACTCACTGCGTTTTCAACAGCCGTGTTGCTGATTCTAGCTTGCTCCTTAGCACGCGCAAGCTCAGCCCGAAGAGTCTCCACAGCGGCTGCACCATCTGTAGTTAAAAGCATATTGTAAGTCCTAGCGCCATATTGTCATACATAATTGCTGACCGCTGAGAAGACAAACCTTACGCCTCGTCAAGATGCTTATTCACGAGCGTGATGTCCTCATCCTCCACATCAAGGTGCTGCTTCAATTCGGCAAATTTGGCAGCCCGCACAGTTGTCGGGGCTGCAGCCGCCTGTGTACAAAATTGGCAGAATCCTTTCCTGAGATTATTGGTATTTTTGATCCTTTGATCGCCCTGCTTGGATGGCAACCAGAGTCTCAGGGGATACTATCTATACACAGTGCAACCTGCGTTTGCAGTACAAAATAAAAACAAGAATGCCACCTTACATACCTCGAAGCCTCTTAACAAGCTCGTAAAGGCTTCATCCAGTCCGCTCTTTGCAGACAAAATTCTTCTAATCACCGTACCCATTAAGGTACGGTGTTCCTCTGAAATAGGCGCTTGCCGCAAAAGACCCATCAACGTATCCGGTTGTACGTCGGATAGTCCGGGGCCTTTGTTGATGGTCTCTTTAGGAGCCGAACACCCCGAATCTCGGGCGGCTGAAGATTCACCTTCTGGCCTTGTCCTCCTTTGTGGATCAGGAGAGATCCTCCGAGACGACACTTTGGGGTCATCCTTCCTATGGGGGCGGGGGGGGGGGGGGGGGGTATGAGGAGGCATCTTGCTTTCCATCATCTCCGGCAGAAGATCCCCCGAGGACAAACACTACTGTGAAAGGCTATAGGTCGGTCTTCCAAACACATGTTTCAGATATTACTATCGTAAGCGGGAAAGGGACGGGGTATGCTTATAGGACATCTTTGTTCACTTACGTCTCGGCCAGCGGCTAGCCCCCTTGAGGGTGCTGCTTGACAATGTTGCTTCCCGGGACGGGACCCTCTATTAGGGATTTCTTCCCTTGCTTGGGGGCCTCAGCCTTCAAGTCTTCGGGTGCGGCTCTCTTCTTCCCGTGACAGGAAGGAGTATTTGATTCTCCTCCCCGTTTTTGCTCTAACACGGGAGCTCCAACTTCTCCGGGCTCATTACGTAAAATACCACTCGTATGGAGACCGCTCTTGACCTCCCCACTCCTCTCCTTGTTTTTATCCGATGGCACTTGATATGGTGCACGAGCCAGCATCCTGGTTAACACCGGATCTGCTGAGTCTTCGGGAAGAGGCGCCGAACACCTGATCCTTTCCGCCTTTTTTAGCCAACCATGGCCGAGGACGGTTTTTCAGAAATAATGTTATGTTAGATATAATGACAAAATCTTCGATTATGGATGCTCACCGGGGTATCTGGGTGGTTGTGGTCGAGGCATGCATCTTCCGTGGAGTCTGGACACTTTATTCATGATCCGAAGAACAATCTATACATCCCTTCGAGCGTCATGCCGAAGAAGTGTTGAACGGTTCGTGGTCCTTCCCGATTGAACTCCCGCATATGGAGAGGTTGTCGTTGGCATGGCAGGACCCGTCGAACTAGCATTACCCGAATTACCTTGATAAGACCAATATCCTTCTCGATGAAATCTTAGATGCGGCTCTGAAGTGTCCGCACATCATCAGCCGATCCCCAGTCCAGCCCCTTGTTGACCCATGACACAAGCTATGGTGGAGGACCGGAGCGGAAGGCAGGAACAGCCACCCACTTTTTACCACGGGGAGCTGTGATGTAAAACCACTCCCGTTGCCACAGCCGGAAGCCTTCGGGAAGGAACCGTTTAGCCATAAAGCGTTGGCGCATTTGCCTATTTTTGCCCCTCCGCACTCTGCGTGTTTCCTATTAATCATCTTCAATATTACGTTAAAGGTCTTGAGCCATAAGCCGAAGTGTGGAACAATGCGGAGGAAGGCCTCGCACACGATGATGAATGATGAGATGTGAAGGAAGGAATCCGGAGCTAGATCATGAAAATCTAGCCCGTAATAGAACTTGAGCCCTCTAACAAAGGGATGAAGACCGAGGCCTGCTACGTCTTGAGCTAGCATTGGTTTTCCCCGAAGAGGAGAGGGTGATGCAACAAGTGTAGCGTAAGTATTTCCCTCAGTTTTGAGAACCAAGGTATCAATCCAGTAGGAGGCTCCTCAAAAGTCCCACGCACCTACACAAACAAACTGAGAACTCGCAACCAACGCAATAAAAGGGGTTGTCAATCCCTTCACGACCACTTGCGAAAGTGAGATCTGATAGAGATAGTATGATAAGATAAATATATTTTTGGTATTTTATAATATAGATGCAAGAAAGTAAAGATGCAAATAAAAGTAGATTGAAAGCAAATATGATAAGAGATAGACCCGGGGGCCATAGGTTTCACTAGAGGCTTCTCTCGAGAGCATAAGTATTACGGTGGGTGAACAAATTACTGTCAAGCAATTGATAGAAACGCGAATAATTATGACGTTATCTAGGCATGATCATGTATATAGGCATCACATCCAAAACCAGTAGACCGACTCCTGCCTGCATCTACTACTATTACTCTACACATCGACCGCTATCCAGCATGCATCTAGAGTATTAAGTTCATAAGAACGGAGTAACGCATTAAGCAAGATGATATGATATAGAGGGATAAACTCATGCAATATGATATAAACCCCATCTTGTTATCCTCGATGGCAACAATACAATACGTGTCTTGCAACCCTTTCTGTCACTGGGTAAGAACACCGCAAGATTGAACCCAAAGCTAAGCACTTCTCCCATGGCAAGAAAGATCAATCTAGTAGGCCAAACCAAACCGATATTCGAAGAGACTTGCAAAGATAACTCAATCATACATAAAAGAATTCAGAGAAGATTCAATTAATAACCATAGATAAATCTGATCATAAACTCACAATTCATCGGATCTTGACAAACACACCGCAAAAAGAGATTACATCGAATAGATCTCCACAAGAGAGGGGGAGAACATTGTATTGAGATCAAAAAAGAGAGAAGAAGCCATCTAGATAATAACTATGGACCCGCAGGTCTGTGGTAAACTACTCACAACTCATAGGAGGGGCAAGGATGTTGATGTAGAGGCCCTCCATGGCCGATTCCCCCTCCGGCAGAGTGGCGATGAAGGCTCCAAGATGGGATCTCGCGGATACAGAAGGTTACGGTGGTGGAAATTGTATTTCGTGGTGCCCCTGGATGTTTTCGGGGTCCATAGGTATATATAGGAGGAAGAAGTACGTCGGCGGACGCCCGAGGGGCCCACGAGACAGGGGGGCGCGCCCTACAGGGGGGCCCCTCCTATCTCGTGGGGCCCTCGGAGCTTTCCTGACTTGCACTCCAGGCTCTCCGGATCAGATTTGTTGCGAAAATAACGCTCCGGAAGGTTTCATTCCGTTTGGACTCCGTTTGATATTCCTTTTCTTCGAAATATTGAAATAGGCAAAAAAACAGCAATATGGGCTGGGCCTCCAGTTAGTAGGTTAGTCCCAAAAATGATATAAATATGTAGAATAAAGCCCATAAGCATCCAAAACAGGTAATATAATAGCATGGAACAATCAAAAATTATAGATACATTGGAGACGTATCAAGCATCCCCAAGCTTAATTCCTGCTCATCCTCGAGTAGGTAAATGATAAAAAGAGATTTTTTGATGTGGAATGCTACCTAGCATAATTCATAATGTAATTTTCTTTCATTGTGGCATGAATGTTCAGATCCAAGTAATACAAAATAAAAGTTCATATTGACATAAGAAATAGTAATACTTCAAGCATACCAAGCAAGTAATCATGTCTTCTCAAAATAGCATGGCTAAAAGAAATTTATCCCTACAAAATCATATAGTCTGGCTATGCTCTATCTTCAGCACACAAAGTGTTTAATCATGCACAACCCCGATGACGAGCCAAGCAATTGTTTCATACTTTAATAATTTCAAACTCTTTCAACTTTCACGCAATATATGAGCGTGAGCCATGGGCATAGCACTATATGTGGAATAGAACGGTGGTTGTCGAGAAGACAAAAAAAGGAGAAGATAGTCTCACATCAACTAGGCGTATCAACGAGCTATGGAGATGCCCATTAATAGATATCAATAGGAGTGAGTAGGGATTGCCATGCAACGGATGCACTAGAGCTATAAATATATGAAAGCTCAACAAAAGAAAACTAGTGGGTGTGCATCCAACTTGCTTGCTCACGAAGACCTAGGGCATTTTGAGGAAGCCCATCATTGGAATATACAAGCCAAGTTCTATAATGAAAAATTCCCACTAGTAAATGAAAGTGACAACATATGAGACTCTCTATCATGAAGATCATGGTGCTATTTTGAAGCACAAGTGTGGAAAGAGAGATAGTAGCATTGTCCCTTCTCTCTTTTTCTCTCATTCTTTTTTTTCTTTTTTTTCTTTTTGGCCTTCTCTTTTTTTCCTTTGGCCTTTTTTTGCAAAGTCCGAAATCTCATCCCGACTTGTGGGTGAATCATAGTCTTCATCATCCTTTCCTCACTGGGACAATGCTCTAATAATGAAGATCATCACACTTTTATGGATTTACAACTCAAAGCTAGAACAAGATATGACTCTATGTGAATGCCTCCAGCGGTATACTGGGATATGCAATGAATCAAGAGCGACATGTATGAAGAATATGATGGTGGCTTTGCCATAAATATGATGTCAACTACATGATCATGCAAAGAGCAATACGACAAAAGTAATGTGTGTCATATGAACGGAACGGTGGAAAGTTGCATGACAATATATCTCGGAATGGCTATGGAAATGCCATAATAGGTAGGTATGGTGGATGTTTTGAGGAAGGAGTATGGTGGGTGTATGGTACCGGTGAAAGTTGCACGATACAAGAGAGGCTAGCAATAATGGAGGGGTGAAAGGAGTGTGTATAATCCATGGACTCAACATTAATCAAAAGAACTCATATACTTGTTGTAAAAATTTAGAAGTCATCAAAAACCAAAGCACTACACACATGCTCCTAGGGGGATAGATTGGTAGGAGAAGACCATCGCTCGTCCCCGACTGCCACTCATAAGGAAGACAATCAATAAATAAAATTGTGCTCCAACTTCATCACAAAGCGGTTCACCATACGTGCATTCTACGGGAATCACAAACTTCAACACAAGCATTCTTTAAATCCATAATCACCCAACTAGCATGACTTTAATATTACTACCTCCATATCTCAAAACAATTATCAAGGATCAAATTGATCATAGCATCCAATTCACTTTCTATGATAGTTTTTATTTATACCCAACTTGGATGCTCATCATTCTAGGACCAAATTAAAACCATAGCAGATACCATGCTGTTCTAAGAGACTCTCAAAATAATATAAGAGAAGCGTGAGAGACTAGCAATTTCTATAAAATTAATCCACCACCATGCTCTAAAAGATATAAGTGAAGCACTAGAGCAAAAACTATCAAGCTCAAAAGATATAAGTGAAGCACATAGAGTATTCTAGCAAATTCTAATCAAATAGGATTCTCCAAAAAGGTGTGTTACAGCAAGGATGATCGTGGTAAACTAACAAGCAAAGACCAATATAATACACGACGCTCCAAGCAAAACACATATCATGTAGTGAATAAAAATATAGCTCCAAGTAAAGTTACCAATGAGCGAAGACGGAAAGAGGGGATGCCTTCCCGGGGCATCCCCAAGCTTAGGCTTTTGGCTATTCTTGAATGTCTTGGGTGCCATAAGAATCCCCAAGCTTAGGCTCTTGCCACTCTTTATTCCATAGTCCATAAAAGCTTTACCCAAAACTTGAAAACTTCACAACACAAAACTCAACAGGAAATCTTATAAGCTCCGTTAGTGAAAGAAAACAAAACCACCACATAAGGTACTGCAATGAACTCATTATTTATTTATTTGGGTGTTAAACCTACGGTATTCCAACTTCCTTATGGTTTATAAACTAATTTATTAGCCATAGATGCATTGAAATAAGCAAACAACACACGAAAAACAGAATCTGTCAAAAACAGAACAGTCTGAAGAAATCTGTAACTAACGCAAACTTATGGAACTCTAAAAATCCTACCAAAATAGTACGTACTGGAAAATTTGTTTATTGATCAGCAGCAAAAATAATCAATGCAAAGGATCTTTTCTGTGATTTATTGAATTTTTTCTCGTGGGTGCAAAGTTTCTGTTTTTCGGCTGAATCAAATCAACCATTATCGTAGCTTATCCTATAGGTTCCACTTGGCACAAACACTAAACAAAAGATAAAAAAACATCTAAACAGAAAGTAGAAACAAAATTAACACTAAACAGGAACAAAAACAAAGAAATTAAAGAAAATTGGGTTGCCTCCCAACTAGCGCTATTGTTTAACGCCCCTAGCTAGGCATCAAAGCAAGGATAGATCTAACGAGTGCCATCTTTGGCACTTGATTCATAAGTAGCACACATGATAGATTCATAAGGTAATTTGACTTTCTCTCTTGGAAAGTGTTCATGCCTTTCTTTAAAGGAAATTAGAATCTAATGTTCCCTTCCTTCATATCAATAATCGCACCAATCGTTCTAAGGAAAGGTCTACCAAGAATAATAGGGCAAGAAAGATTGCAATCTATATCAAGAACGATAAAATATACGGGCACCAAATTCCTATTTGCAACAATAAGAACATCATTGATCCTTCCCATAGGCTTTTTAATGGTGGAATCCGCAAGGTGCAAATTTAAAGAGCAATCATCAAGATCATGGAAATCTAGAATATCGCACAAAGTTTTCGGAATCGTGGAAACACTAGCACCCAAATCACACAAAGCAAAACACTCAAAATCTTTAATTCTAATCTTTATAGTAGGTTCCCACTCATCATTAAGTTTTCTAGGTATAGAAACTTCCAAATTAAGTTTTTCATCATAAGATTGCATCAAGACATCAACAATATGTTTGGTAAAAGCTTTGTTTTGACTATAAGCATGAGGAGAATTAACAATGGATTGCAACAAGGAAATACAATGTTTTAAAGAGCAATTATCATAATCAAATTCCTTGAAATCCGAGATAGTAGGTTCAACATTATTAGAAGTTGAGGATTCTCTAATCTCTCTTTTACCAAATTTAGCATTAAGATCTAAAGACTCCGAATTTTCGGGATGCCTTCTAGGCAAAGTTGATTCATCATCAGTCCCATAATCATCAAAATTCATATTGCAAAACATAGATCTAATAGGAGACGCATCAATAACTTTAAGATCCTCATCATTATTTTCATGGAAACTAGAAGAACACGCTTTTATAAAGCTATCTTTCTTAGCACGCAATCTAGCGGTTCTTTCCTTGCACTCGTCAATGGAAATTCTCATTACGTTGAGAGACTCATTGATATCATGCTTAGGAGAAGAGGATCCAAGTTTAAGAGCATTAACATCAAGCGAAAGTCTATCAACGTTCCTAGCCAAATTGTTAACTTTGAGAATTTTTTCTTCAAGCAAAGCATTAAAATTCTTTTGAGAAATCATAAATTATTTCACACTATTCTCAAAATCAGAGGGCATCTTATTAAAATTACCATAAGAATTATTGTAGGAATTTCCATAATTATTAGAGGGATTACTAGGGAACGGTCTAGCATTAAAATTTCCTCTATAAGCATTGTTTCCAAAATTATTCCTACCAACAAAATTCACATCCATAGATTCATTATTATTCTCAATAAAAGATGACAAAGGCATATCATTGGGATCAAGAGCAGTATTTTTAGTAGCAAACATCTTCATAAGTTCATCCATCTTTCCACTCAAAACATTGATTTCTTCTATAGCATGCACTTTTTTACTAGAAGATCTTTCGGTGTGCCATTAAGAATAATTAGCCATAATATTATCAAGAAATTTTGTAGCATCTCCTAATGTAATTTCCATAAACGTGCCTCCCACGGCCGAATCTAAGAGATTTCTAGAAGCAAAGTTCAAACCGGCATAAAAGTTTTGTATGATCATCCATAAATTCAAACCATGAGTAGGGCAATTGCGAAGCATCAATTTCATTCTTTCCCAAGATTGGGCAACATGCTCATGATCAAGTTGTTTAAAATTCATAATATCGTTCCTAAGAGTGATGATCTTAGCGGGAAGAAAATACTTAGAGATAAAACCATCTTTGCACTTGTTCCAAGAATCAATACTATTTTTAGGCAAAGACGAAAACCAAACTTTAGCACGATCTCTAAGTGAAAACGGAAATAACTTCAATTTGACAATATTGTTATCCGTATCTTTCTTCTTTTGCATGTCACACAAATCAACAAAATTGTTTAGATGAGTAGCGTCATCTTCACTAGGAAGGCCGGCGAATTGATCTTTCATAACAAGATTCAGCAAGGCAGTATTGATTTCACAAGACTCAACATCATTAAGAGGAGCAATCGGAGTACTAAGGAAATCATTATTATTGGTATTCGAGAAATCACACAGCTTGGTATTATCTTGTGCCATGGAAACAAGTAATCCAACACACAAGCAAATAGAAAACGACAAACTGAAAAAGGCGAGCGAGAAGAGAGGAGGAGATTGGGAAAGAGAGGGCGAATAAAATGGCAAGGGTGAAGTGGGGGAGAGGAAAACGAGAGGCAAATGGCAAATAATGTAAATGTGAGGGAGATGAGTTTGTGATGGGTACTTCGTATGTCTTGACTTGAGTGAATACCTCCCCGGCAACGGCGCCAGAAATTCTTCTTGCTACGTCTTGAGCTAGCATTGGTTTTCCCCGAAGAGGAGAGGGTGATGCAGCAAGTGTAGCGTAAGTATTTCCCTCAGTTTTTGAGAACCAAGGTATCAATCCAGTAGGAGGCTCCTCAAAAGTCCCACGCGCCTACACAAACAAACTGAGAACTCGCAACCAACGCAATAAAGGGGTTGTCAATCCCTTCACGGCCAGTTGCGAAAGTGAGATCTGATAGAGATAGTATGATAAGATAAATATATTTTTGGTATTTTATAATATAGATGCAAGAAAGTAAAGATGCAAATAAAAGTAGATTGAAAGCAAATATGATAAGAGATAGACCCGGGGGCCATAGGTTTCACTAGAGGCTTCTCTCGAGAGCATAAGTATTACGGTGGGTGAACAAATTACTGTCAAGCAATTGATATAAAAGCGAATAATTATGACGTTATCTAGGCATGATCATGTATATAGGCATCACATCCAAAACAAGTAGACCGACTCCTGCCTGCATCTACTACTATTACTCCACACATCGACCGCTATCCAGCATGCATCTAGAGTATTAAGTTCATAAGAACGGAGTAACGCATTAAGCAAGATGATATGATATAGAGGGATAAACTCATGCAATATGATATAAACCCCATCTTGTTATCCTCGATGGCAACAATACAATACGTGTCTTGCAACCCTTTCTGTCACTGGGTAAGAACACCGCAAGATTGAACCCAAAGCTAAGCACTTCTCCCATGGCAAGAAAGATCAATCTAGTAGGCCAAACCAAACCGATATTCGAAGAGACTTGCAAAGATAACTCAATCATACATAAAAGAATTCAGAGAAGATTCAAT
The DNA here is from genome assembly GCF_018294505.1 of Triticum aestivum. NCBI lineage: Eukaryota > Viridiplantae > Streptophyta > Magnoliopsida > Poales > Poaceae > Triticum > Triticum aestivum. The sequence goes on from NC_057798.1 coordinate 449,156,348, forward strand.
TAATAACCATAGATAAATCTGATCATAAACTCACAATTCATCGGATCTTGACAAACACACCGCAAAAAGAGATTACATCGAATAGATCTCCACAAGAGAGGGGGAGAACATTGTATTGAGATCAAAAAAGAGAGAAGAAGCCATCTAGCTAATAACTATGGACCCGCAGGTCTGTGGTAAACTACTCACAACTCATAGGAGGGGCAAGGATGTTGATGTAGAGGCCCTCCATGGCCGATTCCCCCTCCGGCAGAGTGGCGACGAAGGCTCCAAGATGGGATCTCGCGGATACAGAAGGTTACGGTGGTGGAAATTGTATTTCGTGTTGCCCCTGGATGTTTTCGGGGTCCGTAGGTATATATAGGAGGAAAAAGTACGTCGGTGGACGTCCGAGGGGCCCACGAGACAGGGGGCGCACCCTACAGGGGGGGCGCCCTCCTATCTCGTGGGGCCCTCCTATCTCGTGGGGCCCTCGGGGCTTTCTTGACTTGCACTCCAGGCTCTCCGGCTCAGATTTGTTCCAAATAACGCTCCCGAAGGTTTCATTCTGTTTGGACTCTGTTTGATATTCCTTTTCTTCAAAATACTGAAATAGGCAAAAAAACAACAATATGGGCTGGGCCTCCGGTTAGTAGGTTAGTCCCAAAAATGATATAAATATGTAGAATAAAGCCCATAAGAATCCAAAACAGGTAATATAATAGCATGGAACAATCAAAAATTATAGATATGTTGGAGACGTATCAAGGCCTAGACCCCAGAGGATGTGAGAGATAAATACAACACTCTCGTAGGACATGGGAGTAGGGATGACCAGCCCTTGAGCAGGAAGCCTGTGGGGAATTTCCATGGTCAAGTACCTTGCCTCCCTAAGCTTCTTGATATCCTCCTTTGTGACGGAGGAGGCCATCCACCGGCCTTGAAGGCTGGATCCGAACATGGTCGAAAGTTTGGAGCGTTTTGGCTGAAGCTTTGGGTGTTGGAACTTGAGGTAGGAGAAGGAGAGGATTAAGCGTAGCGGGAAAGGACATGCCTTGATCTCTTTATAAAGAGGATGAATACCAAACGTCCCCCGCGTGGCCTTTTGAAACTTGCCTATTTCCAAGGAATCCTATCCGTGGAACGGTTGGGTTACCCACGCCCGTATTGATGAGAATCTCGTGATAAGGGTACACGATCTCTGCTTTGACAAGACGTGCCAATAAAGCCACCTCGTGAAACGTGTCATGGCAGGCTGATAAAACAGTTCGGATAAAAACCGGGCCATGGTGTGGTGTCACGCTAGGAATAAACTGTCAGTAGATTAGATCCATGAAATATTATACTCTCTACTGTGGTGTGTGGAATTTGTTTTTGCAGAGTTGGACACGATTCTTGTGTTCAAGATCTACTTTGGAGTATTCAGATAAGGAACCCACCTTGCAATGGCGAAGACAATCTGTGCGCCGGACTCAATCGTCATAGAGTCCTAGATTAGGGGGTCCTCGGATAGCCGGACTATTGGACTATGAAGATACAAGATAGAAGACTTCGTCCCGTGTCTGGATGGGACTCTCCTTTGCATGGAAGGCAAACTTGACGATTCGGATATGTAGATTTCCTTCTCTGTAACCGACTCTATGTAACCCTAGTCCCCTCCGGTGTCAATATAAACCGGAGGGTTTAGTCCATAGGACAAGAACAATCATAATCATAGGCTAGCTTCTAGGGTTAGCCTCATCGATCTCGTGGTAGATCAACTCTTGTGATACTCATATCATCAAGATCAATCAAGCAGGAAGTAGGGTATTACCTCCATAGAGAGGGCCCGAACCTGGGTAATCATCATGTCCCCCGCCTCTTGTTACCATTAGCCTTATACGCACAGTTCGGGACCCCCTTCCCGAGATTCGCCGGTTTTGACACCGACAAGCAGCTTTGCGATTGCTAGGGCCGGGCCATCCGGGACCGTACCTCAGACGGGTAAAGCCAAAAGCTAGCATTCTTACAGAACATAATAAGTCAGCCTAAGGGAAGTGAATATAACCTCGCGCTTACTACCAGGGTTTTCTCGCATCCATTGGTCTCTGTTGATCTCACGTATCCGGACTATAATTTTACCTAAAGAAAGAAATCCTTGGAGGAACTATTTTCATTGGAAGATGTTTCTTACGTCAAACAGTAATATAACATAACTCTCCGTACATGTTTTGTCCGTTCGAGCCAGATGGCTGGATTGCCTGGTTCCCAAAGTGGTACCTTGCTTCCCAAGGCACGTAGTATGGAGCACTTCCTGATCACTGATCGGGGAGGTAGAAGCCGATGGCCGGTTAAGACAACATTCTTTTCAAAATAAAATAAGAATGCAGATTGAGCTTGGTCGACGTAAAGTACATAGATACATAGAATTGACAAAAGTACTCTTGCTCGACATTGTCTATCAGTTGCTTTAAAGCACAATCCTTCTGAGAGTAATGGGCGGCATGCATCATGTCATCATACACTAAGCTTAGAGGTATCTCTTGGCCGTCTGGGCCCATGAGACCAACCCGGGCCATATGATTCGAATCCAGATGGTGAAACGGGTCTTTACCATAGCCCACGCCTCGCACGTTCCTTCTCGACACGAGGAGATTTCCATAATTCAAACCTTCACCAAGCTCCCTTAAAGCGACTGGCTAGTTCGTCCATATCCTTTGGTGGCACATCTGACGGTCATAACGGCTTCACCATGCTCTTCATGGCTTTCCGAGCCCTCTCGTATGTCTTTGACAGCTCCTTAATTTACAAGGTTCCCGTCAAAAGTGCTCGCTTCTTCCTTGGGCCGCCCAGTCAGGAGACCTAACAAACAGGTATTGCACAACGTCAATAGCGCATCTATGATACTTACCAATGGAACAGTAAGATAAGCGCTTACCAAATATGCCACCTTTAAGTTTCTGGTTATCCTCCAAAGCTTGTGCCAACTGAGTTTTCAAACTCTTAATCTCCTCAGCTTTCCGCTGATTCTCTACCTTGAGCTCATTTTTCTCCTCCTGACTTTGCACCAGCACTCGTTTTCCTGCCTCGAGCTCCCTCCACAACTCGCTTACAACTTCCGTGGCTACAGGAAGAAAAAGGTGTTAATGCATAGAATACACCGTATACGTGTGACAGAGTCTTTTATACTTACCAGACACTTTGATGCTGGCTTTTCGAGCCGCATCCAGTTCGGCCTTGGTTTCAACCAACTATGTCAGGCTCACTTCAAGGTCCTCGGACAGCTTTTGGCTCTGCTCTCTTAAGCCTACAAAAATAATATCATTGGACACCCTTAACTCGGCCGTCCTGCCCGAAGTAAAGCTTGGGGGCTAGTTGGTTAGGGAACATGATCTGCCTTCAAGCTATTTTAGTTACATACCTGCACTTTGGCAGCAAAAACACCGATGATCCCTTCAAGACCTGTTCGGGCCACTCCAAGGTACACATCCACCGAATTAAAGGCACTAAAATCCTGTTCGACAAAAACAGTATGACGTAAAGTCTCCCTCCGGCGGCGATTATTCATTACGCTCTCGACTTCAAAATTAGTGACCGAAATATAATCAAAATTCGTCGGAGGCACACCGGCTACCGCATGTTCAAAGGAAGCTCTGGCTTGCACCAAAGACTTAGGACCAGACCTACGATTTGGCGCACCAAGGAATCTTCGGACTGATGCAGAGGCATACATATTCTGCAAAATTGAGCGACCTTTAATAAAAGGGTGTTAAAAGCAACCCTCGCTATGATTCTGAAATATGTTACCTCTGGGCTAAGGAGGTAGGTACTTCCGCTTCGGTGGAGGCTTTCCTCCTTGATCTCCCATTAGGGGCCGAGGCTGGCACGGTCCGCGCTCCCCCCAAGACAATCTGACGTGAAGTGCGGTGACCCTTGGGAGCAGGACTCAGAATGGGGGGAATAGCGCGAGATGAGCTCCATGTTTGGGAGAAGCTGTTCTTTTCACTTACTGTGGAAGAGGGAAGAGCCCTGGGGTGATCGGCTATCACGGTGACCTAGACACCGTCAAGGCTCTCCTGATAAAACACCCTGTCTTCAAAATTAATTGGTGTCTCCGGGTCATCATGATACACTGGATCATTGTCCCGGGAATGATCCTTCGGTTGAGGAGGAGGGCAGTTAATGGACACAACTTGACGCCTCCAACCCTGTTCAAGTACAACCAGTCAGAGTTCAGGCGTAATTCGTGAGCTCAAGGCAGTGGATTGAGGCTTACCCAGTCTGCCGGATAATATCCGGAGCAACCTTCCTAGATACTCATTCGAGCAAAATCTACCTCCTCTCCCTTGAAGAGCTCAGCCAATATTTTGACCAGAGCCACCTTATTGTATGGACATTGTCGCTGGTAGCAGGTTATGTCGTTAGTCCCATTGTAGCACCACAAAGGATGACCCCTTTGCTGCAAGGGTTGCACACATCGGGTAATGGCGATGGCCATTACTTCGATCATGGTCAACTTACTGCTAGTTAGCAGCCTGATCTTGGCCGCCAGCGCACGCAGCTCTTTGTTGTCTTGTTGGGAAGGGCCTCTGGGCCGCCAGTTGAACCGCTTTATAGGCGGATCGTTTGAGTATTTGGGCAATGCTTTACAAATTGGATTGGTGAGGGGAACATCTTCAATATAAACAACTCCAAGGCCCAGCCTTCGGGATCTTTCTGTGGGGTCCCAATCGTGTACCCTGTCCCAGCTACCCACCATACTTCGGCGCCGCCCACCTCAATTATGGATCCTTCTCGGAGGTGAGTGACGAGGCAGCAATACTTCCTCCACAAGCCAATGTGGGCCTCACAACTCAAAAAAAATCTTGCACAGGGCTACAAAGCCGGAGATATGCAATATGGACCCCAGGGTGAGGTTGTGGAGCTGGATCCCATAGAACTCCAACAAACCCCGTAAAAAGAGATGGATAGGAAAGCCCAATCCTCTTAGAAGGAAGGGCACGCGACATACCTTCTCCTCCTAACTTGGAGCAGGGGAGTTCTCGGCAAGGGCGCAACCATCGATGGAGATGGGACCGACGCGGACGGAAACCAAATCTGCTGGAGGGAGGAAACACTGCATCTACAAGCGCCTCAGCTGAAGGTGTGAAACTGAACAGGCCGATAAATCGCGTGGGAGTGGATTGTGTGGGCGCGAGGATGAACCTGGGAGGTCAGCCATGGCGCCGGGGATTTTCTTCAGTGTTGAACCCTGTGAAAAGGGGGAGGTGAATTGTCCCCCGCGCCTTTGGATCTATAAATGGGCGTCTTACCTTGAAGATGGAAGGACGAGCTTGTGGAAAGTTCGCTTTGGGCCGCACACCTTATGAGAAGGTGCACAAAGCTCTTGCCCCGAGGAATAGCATTAAACTCTGATGGTCCGACCTCAAGCTTGAGGTATCTTCGAAGCCCAGACACCATTCGGGCCTGATCACATTAGTTCAGGTTCCAGATAGGGTTCGACAAAATTGATACAGTTCCAAACTAAATAGAGAAACGGAAGAACTCGTCTCACAAGCCCATGATAAGAATATTCCAGAGAACAATCCCCGATGCTAAAGTCATGTTCGGGGGCTACTAAGGGAGTGATGGACTAAGGGGTCCTTGGGACACTGGCCCATTGAATATGGGCCGGACTGGTGAAGCCGTACAATGACAAGAGATTTATGAAGCCGTGGTGTGCCCTCCAAGTTACGGGTAGACATGATCTCTTTCCCTCTTATTGTAATCTTTCTCCGGTAACCCTAACCCTTTCGGTGTCTACATAAACCGAGGGTTGTAGTCTTTAGGGCTAGAGCTATATTCATCACCTCATCACCTTAGGGTTTAGCTCACGTTGATCCCAAGGTAGACCTACTCTGTGAACCATACTATAAATCCAATATAATCAATAAGGACGTAGGGTATTACCTCTTCGAGAGGGCCCAAACCTGGGTAAACACTGTGTTCGTCGCCCCTTGTTCCCCATCAATCCGACATCCACAACTCGGGACCCCCTACCCCGAGGTCTGCCGGTTTTGACATCGACACCTTCCCAAACAAGAACACCTTCACCAAGAAAGTACCTCAAAAAGGGTTGGTGGCCCAAGAAGAGTACCTCTCTGATGATGATGAAGATATGAGTGGTGAAGGAATGGCAACAGCCACCATGGCCATTCCCACCTCTTCCCCAACCAAGGTGTCTCTCTTTGATGCCCCCAATGAGAAACTCATTGCCAAGTGCCTCATGGCCAAAGGTACCAACAAGGTAACCTCCAACATCAAAACTTCCATCACTACTACTCCTTCGTTGTTGGATTGTGTGGATAATCATGTGAGGCAAAGTTGGATGAGAATGATTTTGATAAGTTCTTGAGTAAGATAAGATGTGAGACCAAGAAGCACTTTGTTGCTCTCTTGGAACAACTTGGTGAGGCCAATGATATAATTGAGTCTCATGAGGATACCATCTCTAAGTTAGAAGGGCATAGTCGTGACTATGTCGATGAGATAGTGGATCTTTCCATTGCACTTGAGGAAGAGCGAGGTCTTCGTTGGCTTTTAAGGAGTCACACAACGTTGATCTTGCTAAATTACAAAAGTATCTTGATCATGCTATTGTTCTTACTCGCGTGCTTAAATTCGAGAAGGTTGCACTTGGGGTTGGCCATGATAGACTCAAGGAAGAGTTTGACACACTTGACAAGGATCACAAGGTCTTGAAGGGTGTTCATGCATCTCTCAAGGAGTCTCATGATCAACTCCAAGCGAATCTAACCAAGGAGATCTCCACATGTCCTCCTTTTTTTTAATTGATAACACCCATGCTACTAACTGATGTCTACTATGCAACTTTATTCTTGTAGACTCATGTTGGGCCTCCAAGCGCAGAGTTTTGTAGGGCAGTAGCAATTTTCCGTCAAGTGGATGACCTAAGGTTTATAGATCCGTGGGAGGCATAGGTAGAAGATGGTCTATCTCAAACAACCCTGCAACAAAATACAAGAAATCTCTTGTGTCCCCAACACACCCAATACAATGGCAAATTGTATAGGTGCACTAGTTCGGCGAACAGATGGTGATAAAAGTGTAATATGGATGGTAGAAATATATTTTTATAATCTGAATAAATAAAAACAACAAGGTAGCAATTGATGAAACGGAGCACAAAGGGTATTGCAATGCTTGAAAATGAGGCCTAGGGTTCGTACTTTCGCTAGTGCAATCTCTCAACAATGCTAATATAATTGGATCATAAAACCATCCCTCAACGTGTGACGAAGAATCACTCCAAAGTTCTTATCTAGCGGAGAACATAAGAAGAAATTGTTTGTAGCTATTCTTTCCGATCGGTCTATCCAAGAGTTCGTACTAAAATAACATCAAGTTATTCTTTCCGATCGATCTATCAAGAGTTCGTACTAAAATAATGATACGTCTCCAACGTATCTATAATTTTTGATTGTTCCATGCTATTATATTACCCGTTTTGGATGTTTATGGGCTTTACTCTACACTTTTATATCATTTTTGGGACTGGCCTACTAACCGGAGGCCCAACCTGAATTGCTGTTTTTTTTGCCTATTTCAGTGTTTTGAAGGAAAGGAATACCAAACGGAGTCCAAACAGAATGAAACCTTTGGGAGCGATCTTTTTGGAACAAACGCAATCTAGGAGACTTGGAGTGGACGTCAAGAAGCGAACGAGGTGGCCACGAGGGTGCCCAGCGCGCCCTAAGGGGGTGGGCGCAACCCCCACCCTCGTGGGCCCCTCGAGTGTCAACCGACATACTTCTTCCTCCTATATATATCCACGGACCCCGAAAACATCCAGGAGCACCACGAAAAACTATTTCCACCGCTGCAACCTTCTGTATCCGCGAGATCCCATCTTGGAGCCTTCATCGATGCTCCGTCGGAGGGGGAATCGACCATGGAGGACCTCTACATCATCTCCAAGGCTTCCCCGATGAGTTGTGACTAGTTTACCAGAGACCTTCGGGTCCATAGTTATTAGCTAGATGGCGTCCTCTCTCTCTTTCAATCTCAATACAAAGTTCTCCTTGATCTTCTTGGAGATCCATTCAAGTAACTCTTTTTGTGGTGTGTTTGTCGAGATCCGATGAATTATGGGTTTATGATCAAGTTTATCTATGAGAAATATTGAATCTTCTTTGAATTCTTTTGTGTATGATTGGTTATCTTTGCAAGTTTCTTTAAATTATCAGTTTGGTTTGGCCTACTAGATTGATCTTTCTTGCAATGGGAGAAGTGCTTAGCTTTGGGTTCAATCTTGCGGTGTCCTTTCCCAGTGACAGCAGGGGCACCAAGGCACATATTGTATTGTTGCCATCGAGGATAAAAAGATGGGGTTTATATCATATTGCTTGAGTTTATCCCTCTACATCATGCCATCTTGCTTAATGCGTTACTCTATTCTTATGAACTTAATACTCTAGATGCAGGCAGGAGTCGATCGATGTGTGGAGTAATAGTAGTAGATGCAGAATCGTTTCGATCTACTTGTTGCGGACGTGATGCCTATATACATGATCATGCCTAGATATTCTCATAACTATGCACTTTTCTATCAATTGCTTGACAGTAATTTGTTCACCCATCGTAATACTTATGCTATCTTGAGAGAAGCCACTAGTGAAACCTATGGCCCCCGGGTCTATCTTTTATCATACAAGTTTTCCATCTACTTTTATTTGCATCTTTTATTTTCCAATCTATATCATAAAAATACCAAAAAAATTTATCTTATCTTATTATCTCTATCAGATCTCACTTTCGCAAGTTACCGTGAAGCGATTGACAACCCCTTTATCACGTTGGTTGCGAGGTTCTTGTTTGTTTGTGCAGGCGCGGGGGACTTGGGAGGAGCCTCCTACTGGATTGATACCTTGGTTCTCAAAACTGAGGGAAATACTTATGCTACTTTGCTGCATCACCCTTTCCTCTTCAAGGGAAAAACCAACGCATGCTCAAGAGGTAGCAAGAAAGATTTCTGGAGTCGTTGCCAGGGAGGTCTTCGCTCAAGTCAAGACATACCAAGTACCCATCACAAACTCATCTCCCTCTCATTACATCATTTGCCATTTTCCTCTTGTTTTCCTCTCCCCCACTTCACCCTTGCCGTTTTATTCGCCCTCTCTTTCCCGTTCTCCTCTTTTTCGCTTGCCTTTTGTGTGCTTGTGTGTTGGATTGCTTGTCATGATGGCTCAAGATAATACCAAATTGTGTGACTTTTCCAATACCAATAATAATGATTTCCTTAGCACTCTGATTGCTCCTCTTAATGATGCCGAATCTTGTGAAATCAATGTTGCTTTGTTGAATCTTGTTATGAAAGATCAATTCTCCGGCCTTCCTAGTGAAGATGCCGCTACTCATCTAAACAACTTTGTGGATTTGTGTGATATGCAAAAGAAGAAAGATACGGATAATGAGATTGTTAAATTGAAGTTATTTCCGTTTTCACTTAGAGATCGTGCTAAAACTTGGTTTTCGTCTTTGCCTAAAAATAGTATTGACTCATGGAATAAGTGCAAAGATGCTTTTATCTCTAAGTATTTTCCTCATGCTAAGATTATCTCTCTTAGAAACGATATTATGAATTTTAAACAACTTGATCATGAGCATGTTGCCCAATCTTGGGAAAGAATGAAATTAATGATTCACAATTGCCCTACTCATGGTTTGAATTTATGGATGATCATACAAAAAATTTATGCCGGATTGAATTTTGCTTCTAGAAATCTTTTAGATTCGGCCGCAGGAGGCACTTTTATGGAAACCACTTGAGGAGAAGCTACAAAACTCCTTGATAATATTATGGTTAATTATTCTCAATGGCACAGCGAAAGATCTACTAGTAAAAAGGTTCATGCTATAGAAGAAATTAATGTTTTGAGTGGAAAGATGGATGAACTTATGAAATTGTTTGCTACTAAGAGTGCTCCTATTGATCCTAATGATATGCCTGTGTCTACTTTGATTGAGCATAATAATGAATCTTTGGATGTGAATTTTGTTGGTAGGAATAATTTTGGTAACAACGCGTATAGAGGAAAATTTAATCCTAGGCCGTTTCCTAGTAGTTCCTCTAATAATTATGGTAATTCCTACAACAACTCTTATGGAAATTTTAATAAGATTCCCTCTGATTTTGAGATTAGTGTTAAAGAATTTATGAATTCTTAAAAGAATTTCAATGCTTTGCTTGAAGAAAAAATGCTTAAAGTTGATGAATTGGCTAGGAACGTGGATATAATTTCTCTTGATGTTATTCTTTGAAACTTAGATCTATTCCACCTAAGCATGATATCATGAGTCCCTCAAAGCTATGAGAATTTCCATTGATGAGTGCAAAGAAAGAACTGCTAGGATGCGTGCTAAGAAAGATTGGTTTGTAAGAGCCTGTTCTTCTAGTTTTCATGAAAATAATGATGAAGATCTAAAAGTTATTGATGTGTCTCCTATTAAATCTTTGTTTTGCAATATGAATCTTAATAATGATGGGACTGGAGATGAATCAACTTTAGTTAAAAGGCGTTCCGATGATTTGGAGTATTTTGATCTTGATGGTAAAAGTGGGATTGGAGAAATTAAAACTTTACATAGCAATGAACCCACTACTTTGTATTTCAAGGAATTTAATTATGATAATTGTTCTTTAATAGATTGTATTTCCTTGTTGCAATCCGTGTTGAATTCTCCTCATGCTTATAGCCAAAATAAAGCTTTTACTAAACATATTGTTGATGCTTTTGAAGCAATCTTATGAAGAAAAATTTGAATCAGAAGTTTCTATCCCTAGAAGACTTTATGATGAGTGGAAACCTACAATAAAAATTAAAATAAAATATCATGAATGCTATGCTTTGTGTGATTTGGGTGCTAGTGTTTCCACGATTACAAAAACTTTATGTGATATGCTTGGTTTCCATGAATTTGATGATTGCTCTTTAAATTTGCACCATGCGGATTCCACAATTAAGAAACCTATGGGAAGGATTAATGATGTTCTTATTGTTGCAAATTGTAATTATGTGCCCGTAGATTTTATCGTTCTTGATATAGATTGCAATCTTTCATGTCCTATTATTCTTGGTAGGCCTTTCCTTAGAACGATTGGTACAATTATTGATATGAAGGAAGGAAATATTAGATTCCAATTTCCGTTAAGTAAAGGTATGGAACACTTTCCTATAAAGAAAATTAAATTACCTTATGAATCTATCATGCGAGCCACTTATGAATTGAATGCCAAAGATGGCAACACTTAGATCTATTCTCGCTTTTATGCCTACCTAGGGGCGTTAAACGATAGCGCTTGTTGGGAGGCAACCCAATTTTATTTTTGTTCTTTGATCTTTGCTCCTGTTTAGTAATAAATAATTAATCTAGACTCTGTTTAGATGTGGTTTTATGTTTTAATTAGTGTTTGTGCCAAGTAGAACCTATAGGATCATCTTGGGTGAAAGTTAATTTGATTCTGCTGAAAAACAGAAACTTTTCGCTCACGAGAAAAAAATCAATAAATCATAAAAACATCCTTTTGAGTTGATTCATTTTTCAGTAGATCATCAGACAAATTACCTAGGACTTCCTGTTTTTGTAGGATTTTTAAGGTTCCAGAAGTATTCGAAAGTTACAAATTTCTATAGACTGTTCTGTTTTTGACAGATTCTGTTTTTCGTGTGTTGTTTGCTTATTTTGATGAATCTATGTCTAGTATCGGGGGGTATGAACCATAGAGAAGTTGTAATACAGTAGGTTTAACACAAATATAAATAAAGAATGAGTTCATTACAATACCTTATGTGGTGATTTTTCATTCTTGCACTAACGGAGCTTATGAGATTTCCTGTTGAGTTTTGTGTTGTGAAGTTTTGAAGTTTTGGGTCAAGATTTGATGGACTATGGAATAAGGAGTGGAAAAAGCCTAAGCTTGGGGATTCCCATGTAACCCCAATATATTCAAGGACAACCAAAAGCCTAAGCTTGGGGATACCCCAGAAGGCATCCCCTCTTTCGTCTTTGTCTATCGGTAACTTTACTTGGAGCTATATTTTTATTCGCCACATGATATGTGTTTTGCTTGGAGCGTATTGTATGATATGAGTCTTTGCCTTTTAGTTTACCACAATCATCCTTGCTGTACACACCTTTTGGGAGAGACCCACATGATTTAGAATTTATTAGAATACTCTATGTGCTTCACTTATATCTTTTGAGCTAGATAGTTTTGCTCTATGTGCTTCACTTATATTTTATAGAGCACGACGGTGGCTTTATTTCGAAGAAATTGTTGATCTATCATGCTTAACTTATATTATTTTGAGAATCTTTTATAACAGCATGGTATTTGCTATGGTTATAAATTTGGTCCTAGAATGATGAGCATCCAAGTTGGGTATAATAAAAACTATAATAGAAAGTGCATTAAATACTATGATCAATTTGATGCTTGATAATTGTTTTGATATATAAAGGTGGTAATGTTAGAGTCATGCTAGTTGGGTAATTATGAAATTGAGAATACTTGTGTTAAAGTTGGCAAGTCCCGTAGCATGCACGTATGGTAAAAGTTGTGTGACAAATTTGTTGCATGGCGTGCTCTTTTAAGTGCCTTCCTTATGAGTGGAGGTCGGGATCGCGCGATGGTTAACTCCTACCAACCCTTACCCTAGGAGCATGCGTAGTAGTACTTTGCTTCAAGGGCAAGTAGACTTTTGCAATAAGTATATGAGTTATTTATGACTAATGTGAGTCTATGGATATACGCACACTTACCCTTCCACTTTGCTAGCCTTTATTATGCCGCGCAAACTTCGCTGGTATCATGCACCCATTATTTACCTTCCTCAAAACAGCCACTATACCTACCTATTATGGCATTTCCATAGCCATTCCGAGATATATTGCCATGCAACTTTCCACCGTTCCATTTATTATGACACGCTCCATCATTGTCATATTGCTCTTTGCATGATCATGTAGTTGACATCGTATTTGTGGTAAAGCCACCTTCATAATTTTTTTTCATACATGTCACTCTTGATTCATTGCATATCCCGGTACACAGCCGGAGGCATTCACATAGAGTCATATTTTGTTCTAAGTATTAAGTTGTAATTCTTGAGTTGTAAATCAATAAAAGTGTGATGATCTTCATTATTAGAGCATTGTCCCAAGTGAGGAAAGGATGATGAAGACTATGATTCCCCCACAAGTCGGGATGAGATTTCGGACTTTAAAAAATAAAAGAGGCCAAAGAAGCCAATACAAAAAAAGAGGCCAAAGAAGCCCACCAAATAAAAAAATGAAATGAGAGAAAGGGGAGAAGGGACAATGCTACTATCTTTTTTTCCACACTTGTGCTTCAAAGTAGCACCATGATCTTCATGATAGAGAGTCTCCTATGTTGTCACTTCCGTATACTAGTGGGGATTTTTCATTATAGAACTTGGCTTGTATATTCCAATGATGGGCTTCCTCGAAACGCCCTAGGTCTTCGTGAGCAAGCAAGTTGGATGCACACCCACTTAGTTTATTTTGTTGAGCTTTCGTATATTTATAGCTCTAGTGCATCCTTTGCATGGCAATCCCTACTCACTCACATTGATATCTATTAATGGGCATCTCCATATCCGTTGATACGCCTAGTTGATGTGAGACTATCTTCGCCCTTTTTGTCTTCATAACCACCACCATATACCACATATAGTGCTATGTCCATGGCTTGCGCTCTTGTATTGCGTAAGAGTTGAAAAAGTTGAAGCGCGTTAAAAAGTATGAACAAATTGCTTGGCTGAAACTGGGTTTGTGCAAGATGGGAGTATTTTGTGTGATGAAAACGAAGCATGGCCTAACTATATGATTTTGTATGGTTAAGCTTTCTTTGGCTATGCTATTTTGATAAGACATGATTATTTGTTAGTATGCTTCAAGTGTTACTATTTTTATGTTTTATAAGCTTTTATCTTGAATCATTTGGATCTGAACAATCATGCCACAATAAATAAATTACATTGAGAATTATGCTAGGCAGCATTCCACATCAAAAATTCTATTTTTATCATTTACCTACTCGAGGACGAGCATGAATTAAGCTTGGGGATGCTTGATACGTCTCCAATGTATCTATAATTTTTGATTGTCCCATGCTATTATATTACCCGTTTTGGATGTTTATGGGCTTTACTCTACACTTTTATATCATTTTTGGGACTAACCTACTAACCGGAGGCCCAGCCCGAATTGCTGTTTTTTTGCCTATTTTAGTGTTTCGAAGGAAAGGAATGTCAAACGGAGTCCAAACGGAATAAAACCTTCAGGAGCAATCTTTTTGGAACAAACGCAACCAGGAGGATTGGGGTGGACGTCAAGAAGCAAATGAGGCGGCCACGAGGGTGCCCGGCGCGCCCCCCACTCTCGTGGGCCCCTCGAGCGTCAACCGACATACTTCTTCCTCCTATATATATCCACAGACCCCGAAAACATCCAGGGGCACCATGAAAAATTATTTCCACTACCGCAACCTTTTGTATCCGCGAGATCCCATCTTGGAGCCTTTGCCGGCACTCTGCCGGAGGGAGAGTCGACCATGGAGGGCCTCTAAATCATCTCCAAGGCTTCTCCGATGAGTTGTGAGTAGTTTACCACAGACCTTCGGGTCAATAGTTATTAGCTAGATGGCTTCTTCTCTCTCTTTGAATCTCAATACAAAGTTCTCTTTGATCTTCTTGGAGATCTATTTGATGTAACTCTTTTTGCGGTGTGTTGGTCGAGATCCGATGAATTGTGGGTTTATGATCAAGTTTATCTATGAGAAATAATTGAATCTTCTCTGAATTCTTTTATGTATGATTGGTTATCTTTGCAAGTCTCTTCGAATTATCAGTTTGGTTTGGCTTACTAGATTGATCTTTCTTGCAATGGGAGAAGTGCTTAGCTTGGGGTTCAATCTTGCGGTGTCCTTTCCCAGTGACAGCAGGGGCAGAAGGCACATATTGTATTGTTGCCATCGAGGATAAAAAGATGGGGTTTATATCATATTGCTTGAGTTTATCCCTCTACATCATGCCATCTTGCTTAATGCGTTACTCTATTCTTATGAACTTAATACTCTAGATGCAGGCAGGAGTCGGTCGATGTGTGGAGTAATAGTAGTAGATGCAGAATCGTTTCGATCTACTTGTTGCGGACGTGATGCCTATATACATGATCATGCCTAGATATTCTCATAACTCTGCACCTTTCTATCAATTGCTCGACAGTAATTTGTTCACCCACCGTAATACTTATGCTATCTTGAGAGAAGCCATTAGTGAAACCTATGGACCCCGGGTCTATCTTTTATCATACAAGTTTTCCATCTACTTTTATTTGCATCTTTTATTTTACAATCTATATCATAAAAATACCAAAAATATTTATCTTATCTTATTATCTCTATCAGATCTCACTTTCGCAAGTTACCGTGAAGGGATTCACAACCCCTTTATCGCGTTGGTTGCGAGGTTCTTGTTTGTTTGTGTAGGCGCGGGGGACTTGGGAGGAGCCTCCTACTGGATTGATACCTTGGTTCTCAAAACTGAGGGAAATACTTACGCTACTTTGCTGGATCACCCTTTCCTCTTTAAGGGAAAAACCAACGCATGCTCAAGAGGTAGCAAATAACACAATAGCAAATTCAGATTCATAATACTCAAACCAACACAAAGAACCTCAAGGAGTGCCCCAAGATTTCTATCGGGGAAACAAAAGATGAGAACGTGCATCAACCCCTATGCATAGATTACCCCAATGTCACCTCGGGAATCCGCGAGTTGAGTGCCAAAACACATATCAAGTGAATCAATATGATACCCCATTTCACCACGGGTATTCATAGCAAGACGTACATCAAGTGCTCTCGAATCCATAAATTTATTCAATCTGATAAAATGAAATCTCAAAGGGAAAACTCAATTCACAACAAGATAGTGAGGGGAAAACACCATATGATTTGACTATATTAAAAAAGCCCGCGATATATCAAGATTGTGACATCTCAAGAACACGAGAGAGAGAGGGAGATTAAACACATAGCTACTTGTACAAACCCTTAGCCCCGAGGGTGGACTACTCCCTCCTCATCATGGTGGCCGCCGGGATGATGAAGATGGCCACAGGTGATGATTTCCCCCTCTGGCAAGGTGCCGGAACAGGGTCTAGATTGGTTTTTCATGGCTATGCAGGCTTGCGGCGTTGGAACTTCAGATCTAGGGTTATTTCTGATGGTTTATCTATTTATAGATTTTTTTGGCGTTGGTTTCATGAAAAGATGGGCCTCGAGGTGAGCACAACCCACCAGGGCAAGCCGGGCCCACCAGGCGCGCCCCGGCATCTTGTGCCCTACTCCATCACCTTCTGGTCCTTCCACGAAGCTTCGGGGGTCTCTTTTGTTCCAAAAAAATCATCAAAAAGTTTCAGCTCATTTGGAGAACTTTCATTTCTGCACAAAAAACAACACCACAGTAGTTCTGCTGAAAACAACGTCAGTTCAGGTTAGTTCCATGCAAATCATACCAAAACCATATAAAATTGTTGTAAACATGGCATGAATACTTCATAAATTGTAGATACGTTGAAGACGTATCAGCATCCCCAAGCTTAATTCCTACTCGTCCTCGAGTAGGTAAATGATAAAAGAAATAATTTATAAAGTATGAATGCTAGAAAAGTGCATAAGTTTGATCAATGATAATTTCAATCACTTTTCCTAGCATCATAAGAGCAACTCTTTCTCATAAAACTTATCATGATACAGTAGCAATTGAAAATGGAATATTTGTTGTGGAACGCTACCTATCATATTCATCACATATTCTTTTCTTTTGTAGTATGGACATTTGGACTTTTATCAGGTTCAAAGCAATAGTCTAGTTTTGACATGAAGATTTCAATACTCAAGCATATCAATAAGCAACCATGTCTATTAAAATATCAACACTAAAGAAAGTTATCCCTAGCCCATCATGCTCTATCATTGGTCCATTCATGAAATGCACTCGCATACTAGCTACATCCAATGCTCAAGTACAATCATAATGCCCCTTAGTTGGTGCTTTATAAGAGAAGATGGAGACTCAAATAAAAATAAAAATTGCATAAAGTAAATAGATAGGCCCTTCACTGAGGTAAGTAGGGATTTGTAGAGGTGTCAGAGCTCAAAGAGAAAAAGAGAGATAAAAACATTTTGGGTGGCATGCTTTTCCTCTCAGCGAAAACGATCGAGTAGTTCCCAATATTTTCCATGTTAGACATATCATAGGCGGTTCCCAAACAAAAAATAAAGTTTATTCCTTTTCCACCATTCTTTCACATTCCACGGCTAGCCGTATCCACGGGTACCGTCCATACCAACACTTTCCAATTTATTATTTTACAACATAAAGTAAATTCATTTTTCATTTCGGGACTGGGAATCCCTATTACCTTTGTCATACTCTCGTGCAATGACAAGTGAATAAACACTCACTCTTGATAATAACACATCTAGCATGGAAAAATACTAGCCACCCCCTACCGTTTCATGAGCGGTACGAGCATACAAAAAGGAAATTATTTTGAAAATTAGAGATGGCACATACAAATTTGCTTAGAACGGCACTGAAATACCGCATATAGGTAGGTATGGTGGACTCATGTGGCAAAACTAAGTTTAAGGATTTTGGATGCACAAGTAGTATCTCTACTTAGCACAAGTGAAGGCTAGCAAAAAGATTGAGAAGCAACCAACCAAGAAATGAAAAATCACATAAACAAGCATTAAGCATAACTAACGCCGAATAATGCACCACAAGTGGGATATATTTCATTGCATAACTATTGAGTTCCGTGCTTGCATAGGGAATCACAAACCTTAACATCAATATTCTTACTAAAGCATAATTACTCACCAACACGACTCACATATCACTATCATCATATCTCAAAACTATTACAAAGAATCAAGTTTATTTTGTCCAATGATCTTCATGAAAGTTTTTATATGTTGCTTTTGATAGCTCAAACAAATTTAAGTGAAGAACATGAGCATAAAATATTCTTCTCTCAAAATAATATAAGTGAGGCATGAGAGAGTTTCTTAAAAAATATTAAAGCACATCGTGCTCAAAAATATATAAGTGAAGCACTAGAGCAAAAGACAAACTACTCCAAAACGATATAAGTGAAGATCAAGTGAGTAGTTAAGTAAATGGGTAGCTATGTGATGACTCTCTCTTATTTAAAAACTTTCAGATCTAAGTATTTTATTAAAACAGCAAGCAAAACAAAATAAAATGACATTCCAAGAATATCACACATCATGTGAAGAAGCAAAAACTTAGGCTCAACCGATACTAACTGATAATTGTTGAAGAACAAAGGTGGGATGCCTACCGGGGCATCCCCAAGCTTAGATGCTGGAGACTTATTGGAATATTATCTTGGGATGCCTTGGGCATCCCCAAGCTTGAGCTCTTGTGTCTTCTTCATTCCTCTCATATCACGGTTTCCCTAAATCTCAAAAACTTCGTCCGCACAAAACTCAACAACAAGTTGTGAGATACGTTAGTATAAATCAATGCAAAACCTTATCATTCTCTACTGTAGCAAATCACTAAAATTATTATTTAACATTGCATACTAAATGCCTCTGCATATTTAATACTCCTGTCTGCAAATAGAATCATTAAACAAGCAAACATATGCAAACAATGCAACCATAACAACAACCTGCCAAAATAGTACAGTCTGTAAAGAATGCAAGAACAATCATACTTCTGTAACTCCAAACATTATAAAAATTTACCCCACCGTAGAAAATTTGTCAGAGCTTATTTTTGCAAAAAGTTTCAACATTTTATCACATTCTAACTTTTCTTGGGAATTTTTGCAATAAACTTTCTGTTTTGAAACAGCAACATGTAGACTTGCAAAGTAAGCATGGTAAAGGCTATCCTTGACTTTTTTACTAAAAAGAAATATGCAAAACATTATTCTAAATAACATCAAGCAAAACAAAACAAAATAAAATGACACTCCAAGCAAAACACATATCAGTGACGAATACAAATGTAGCTCCAACTGAGGTTACCGATAATGTTGGAGATGAAAGAGGGGATACCTTCCGGGGCATCTCCAAGCTTAGTTGATCTTACTTGAATATTACCTTGGGGTGCCTTGGGAATCCCCAAGCTTAGGGTCTTTTTACTGCTTATTCTCCTCATATCAACATCTCACCCAGAACTTGAAAACTTCAATCACACAAAACTTAACGGAACTTCGTGAGATAGGTTAGTATGATAAAGAGAAAACCATTTCACTTTGGTACTGTCAAAGACAAGATTAATAATTGTTTCCACACAATGCCTACTGTAGCATATCATTTCCACAATTTATATTGAGCAATATAAGCCATAGAAACTAGGAAACAAGCAAACGATGCATTAAAAACAGAATCTGTCAAAAACAGAACAGTTTAAAGTAATCTGTACTCCGACCATACTTATGCTACTCCAAAAATTCTTAAAAATTAGGACAACATTGAGAATTTGTATATCAATCATCTGTAAAAAGTTCAGGTCAAAATCGCGTTCCGATGAATTTTAAAAATTCCTGGACTGAGCGCAAAAGCTTCTGTTTTTTGAAAGAATCAAGTCAACTATCATCCACACTATCCCAAAGACTTTACTTGGCACTTTATTGAAACAAAAGCAATAAAAAATGATTACTACAGTAGCTTAATCATGTGAACACATAAATACAGTAGCTAAATGTGTTGGGTTGTCTCCCAACAAGTGCTTTTCTTTAATGCCTTTTAGCTAGGCATGATGATTTCAATCGTGCTCACATAAAAGATAAGAACTGAAACATAAGAAGAGCATCATTAATAATATGGCAAGCACATTTAAATCTAACCCACTTCCTATGCATAGGGATTTTTTGAGCAAACAACTTATGGGAATAAGAGTCAACTAGCATAGGAAGGCAAAAGAAGCAAAACTTCCATATTTTCATACATAGAGAGGAAACTTGATATTATTGCAATATGTAAGAGCATATGTTCCTCTCTCACAATAATTTTCAGTAGCATCATGAATGAATTCAACAATATAGCTATCACGTAAAGCATTATTTTCATGATGCATAAGCATAGAATTTTTGTTACTATCCACATAAGCAAATTTACTCTCATCAATAGTAGTGGGAGCAAACTCAACAAAATAACTATCATGTGATACTTGATTGGCATAATCATATTGAGAACTAAAATTATGATGACAATTTTCACATTTATCTTTATATTTATAGCATACATGTCATCACCATAATCATCATAGATAGGAGGCATGCTACCATTATAACAAATTTGCACATCAAAACTTGGGGGAATAAAAATATCATCTTCATCAAACATAGGATCCCCAAGCTTATGGATTTGCAAATCACTAGCATCATGGATATTCAAAGAAATTATACTATCAACATTGCAATCATGCTCATCATTCATGGATTCTATGCCAAACATTTTATTGCATTCTTATCTAACAATTGAGCATAATTTTCATTTCCATCATTTTCATGAAAGACATTATAAAGATGAAAAATAGGATGCAACCTCAATTCCATTTTTGTAGTTTTATTTTTTGAACCAAACTAGTTGTAAAACAAGAAACTAAAAGATTCGATTGCAAGATCTAAAGATATACCTTCAAGCACTCACCTCCCTAACAACGGCGCCAGAAAAGAGCTTGATGTCTACTAGGCAACTTTATTCTTGTAGACTCATGTTGGCTCTCCAAGCGTAGAGTTTTGCAGGACAGTAGCAATTTTCCCTCAAGTGGATGACCTAAGGTTTATCAATCGTGGGAGGCGTAGGATGAAGATGGTCTCTCTCAAACAACCCTGCAACCAAATACAAGAAATCTCTTCTGTCCCCAACACACACAATACAATGGCAAATTGTATAGGTGCACTAGTTCGGCGAAGAGATGGTGATAAAAGTGTAATATGGATGGTAGAAATATATTTTTATAATCTGAATAAATAAAAACAGCAAGCTACCAATTGATAAAACGGAGCACAAATGGTATTGCAATGCTTGAAAATAAGGCCTAGGGCCCGTACTTTCGCTAGTGCAATCTCTCAACAATGCTAATATAATTGGATCATATAACCATCCCTCAATGTGCGATGAAGAATCACTCCAAAGTTCTTATCTAGCGGAGAACATAAGAAGAAATTGTTTGTAGCTATTCTTTCTGATCGGCCTATCCAAGAGTTCGTACTAAAATAACACCAAGTTATTCTTTCCGATCGATCTATCAAGAGTTCGTACTAAAATAACACTATAGCAAATTCAGATTCATAACACTCAATCCAACACAAAGAACCTCAAAGAGTGCCCCAAGATTTCTATCGGAGAAACAAAAGACAAGAACGTGCATCAACCCCTATGCATAAATTACCCCAATGTCACCTCGGGAATCCGTGAGTTGAGTGCCAGAAAACATATCAAGTGAATCAATATGATACCCCATGGTCACCATGGGTATTCATAGCAAGACATACATCAAGTGCTCTCAAATCCATAAAAGTATTCAATCCAATAAAACGAAATCTCAAAGGGAAAACTCAATTCACAACAAGATAGTGAGAAGAAAACATCATATGATTTGACTATATTAACAAAGCCCACGATACATCAAGATCGTGACATCTCAAGAACACGAGAGAGAGATTAAACACATAGCTACTGGTACAAACCCTCAGCCCTGAGGGTGGACTACTCCCTCCTCATCATGGTGACCACCGGGATGATGAAGATGGCCATCGGTGATGATTTCCCCCTCCGATAGGGTGCCGGAATGGGGTCTAGACTGGTTTTTCATGGCTATAGAGGCTTGCAGCAACAGAACTTCTAATCTAGGGTTATTTCTGATGGTTTCTCTATTCATAGGATTTTTTGGCGTTGGTTTCACGCAAAGATGGGCCTCGAGGTGAGCACAAGTGCACAACCCACCGGGGCAAGCCGGACCCACCAGGCATGCCCTGGTGTCTTGTGCCCTACTCCTTCACCTTCTGGTCCTTCCACGAAGCTTCAGGGGTCTCTTTTGTTCCAAAAAATCATCAAAAGTTTCAGCTCACTTGGAGAACTTTCATTTCTGCACAAAAAACAACACCACGATAGTTGTGCTGAAACAACATCAGTCCGGGTTAGTTCCATGCAAATCATACAAAAACCATATAAAATTATTGTAAACATGGCATGGATACTTCATAAATTATAGATACGTTGGAGACGTATCACTAACCACTGTTGTGAGCATGTGCATCTTGTGGAGGAGAATGCCAAGTTGAAAGAGCAACTTGAGAAGGACCTTTTGAATTGCATACAAGGTGAGAAGAACCTAAATGACCTTTTGAGCAATCAAAAGGAAGTTGTTGCAAAGGAAGGACTTGGGTCTATACCCAAGTCAAAGAAAAAGAAATAGAACAAGGCCAAGCAACCTCTCCCACTTAAGTAAGCCTTTGTCAAGGCGGCGTAGGGTGCTCATGAGAAGAAGAAGGACAAGGAAATGGGTGGTAATGCCAAAAAGGGCAAGACCACCCCTAATAACAAAGCCAATGACATTAACCCCTCATATCTTTTATGTCGTGCTAGTGGTGGGCATGTTTATGCCAAATTTATTTGTTCTTATGAGTACATTGAATGGTATATTTGGGTTCTTAAGACCCATGTTTCTAACATCAAAGGACCCATTCAAAAATGGGTACCTAAATCCAAGCATTAATCTCTTGTAGGAGTTTGCTTCCGATGGGGTGTCATGGTTGCTTGACAGTGGAGCAACAAATCATTTGAGTGGGAGCAAGGACTTGGTGGTGGATGTGAAAGAAATCCCATCTATGTCCACTCATGTCCAATTCAGTGATGCTTCAACTTCTAAAGTATTGGGTCTTGGCAAGGTGGTCATCTCACAAGATTTATCTATTGAGAAGGTGTTGCTTATTGAGGCCCTTGCATACAATTTACTTTCCGCTCATCAACTTGCACTCATGGGCTTTGCAACACTCTTTGATATTGATACCATGGCCCTTTTGTGGAGCAAGAATCTTAAAGTAGCCTTTGTTGGGCATGTCGAGAATGGTCTCTGTGTGGTTAACTTCTCAAAGCGACCCACTAAGACCGCGATGTGTCTAATGGCTAAAGTTAATGTGGGATGGCTTTGGCATTGCCGACTAGCTTATGTTAATTTGTGATATTTACAAAGTCTCCTCAAAGGGGATCACATTCGTGGAGTTTTGCCAAAGACTGTGCTTGCACTGCTTGTATCGAAGGAAAGCTTCATGAGGTGGCTCATGGATCCACGATTATCATCTACTCTAAGAGCCCCTTGGAGCTCCTCCACATGGATCTCTTTGGTCCTCCATCCTTCAATAGTCTTTGGGGAAGAAAGTATTGCTTGGTGATTGTTGATTATTACTCAAGATATACATGGGTATATTTCAACAGGAAGAGTGAGACTCAACAAACCGTCATTGACTTTGCAAATGAAGATCAACGTCAATATGAAGCAAAGATTTTGATGATCTGAAGCGACAACGACACCGAGTTCAAGTACTACACCTTGGATGAGTTTCTTAGGGATGAGGGGATCAAGCATCAATATTCTGCACCATATACCACACAAAAAAATGGTGTTGCAGAGAGGAAGAAATGGACGTTGATGGATGCGACAAGGAACATGATGTCGGAATTCAAATCTCCATACAACTTTTGGGCCGAAGCTATCAACACTGCATGTCATGCATCCAATCGGATCTATCTCCACAAAGGCTTGAACAAGACTCCATTTGAGATACTTACCGGTAACAAGTGCAACCTCAAGTACTTCCGGGTGTTGTTTCATTCTCAAGAAAGGTGTTCGTTTGTCTAAATTTGAACCTAGAGCCCAAGAAGGCATATTTTTTGGTTATGCTACAAACTCTCATGCTTACCGTGTCCTCAAAAAGTCTAATGGACTCATTGAGAAGACGTGTAACATGGAGTTTGATGAAAATAATGGCTCCCAAGTGGAGCAAAGTGGTCTTTGTGATGTAGGTGATGAAATTCCTCCTCAAGCCATAAGAAGAATGGGGATTGGTCAAATACTCCCCATTGAGGAACCCCTTGTGTCTAAAGGAGAAGGAAAATGCTCTACTCAACTGGACCCATCACCAACGCTAGACCCACACGCTTCTGAATAACAAAGTGAAGTCCCTCAATCCAATGGACAAGATCAAGGGAAAGATCAACCACATGAAGATGGTGAAGCACCAAATGATGCCCAAGATCAAGTTCATGACTCCGAGAAAGCTCAAGATCAAGCGCAAGCTCAAGACAGTGATCAAGATGATTAGGATGAATCCTCTCAAATGCCTATTGAGGAACTTTTGGAGCGCCTTGTTGCTAAGGCTCGAGCGTCAACAACATGTCATGGAAAAATGTGATTGCAAGCTTGAGAAAAGGGGTAACCAGTCATAAACAATTATCAAACTTTTATGAGCATCATGCGTTTCTTTCGTGTGTAGAACCCCAAAAGGTACATGAGGCGATCGATGGCGCAGATTGGCTTGAAGCCATGCATGATGAACTCAGCAACTTCGAGCTTAACAAAGTTTGGGAATTAGTGCCAAGGCCAACGGAGGACCACAATGTCATTAGAAACAAATGGATCTTCAAGAACAAGAAAGATGCAAACGGTGAGGTTGTTCGAAACAAGGCAAGATTGGTGGCACAAGGCTACTCCCAGGTCGAGGGTATTGACTATGATGAAACCTTTGCCCCTATTGCTCGTCTTGAATCTATTTGCATGTTGCTTGCATATGCATCTCATCATGATTTTAAATTGCAACAAATGGATGTGAAGAGTGCATTTCTTGACGGTCCTTTGAATGAGTTGGTATATGTCAAACAACCCCCGGGATTCGAGGATCCCAAGCTCCCCAGCCATGTATACAAACTGAACAAGGCACTCTATGGCCTTAGACAAGCCCCACATGCGTGGTATGAGCACCTTACCAAGTTGTTGAAAGATCGTGGGTTTGAAAATTGGGAAAATCGATCCCACTTTTTTTACTAAGATGGTCAAAGGGGATTTGTTCATATGCCAACTATATGTTGATGATATTATATTTGGTTCTCCTAACAAATCTTTCAGTGATGAGTTTGCCGCACTAATGACCGAGAAATTCGAGATGTCTATGATGGGAGAGTTGAAGTTCTTTCTTGGGTTCGAAGTCAAGCAAAGAAGAGAAGGAACCTTCATCAACCAAGCCAAATATACCCAAGACATGCTCAAGAGATTCAAGCTAGATGATGTCAAGCCGATCAAGTTTCCTATGCGTACCAAATGCAAGATCAACATTGATCCCAATGGTAAAGTGGTGAATCAAAAGGTATACCGCTCCATGTTTGGATCCTTGCTTTACATTTGTGCATCTAGACCGAATATTATGTTGTGTGCGGGAATGTGTGCAATGTTCTAAGCCACACCTAAGGAAAGTCACTATGCGGCGGTCAAGCAAATCTTTCGATATTTGGCTCATACCCCAAAATTTGGCCTATGGTACCCCAAAGGAGCAAGCTTTTATCTCATGGGTTATTCGGACTTTGATTTGGCGGGAGATGTTGTGGATAGGAAGTCAACTTTTGGAGGGTGCCAATTCCTTCGTTGCTCTTTGGTGAGTTGGTCTTCAAAGAATCAAATTATGTGTCCCTCTCATCCACCGAGGCTGAGTATGTAGCTGCCACAAGTTGTTGTGCACAATTGCTATGGATGAGGCAAACTTTAAAGGATTACGGTGTCACTTGTGACAAAGTTCCTCTTCTATGCGATAATGAAAGTGCAATCAAGATCTCCCGCAACCCGGTGCATCATAGCAAGACAAAGCACATTGATATTCGTCATCATTTCATCCGGGATCATATCAAGCGTGGGGCGTTTGAGATTATCTACGTCAACACCCAAGAGAAACTAGCGGATATCTTCACAAAGCCCTTGGATAAAGCAAGATTTTTCGATTTAAGGCATGATCTAAATATCATTGACTCGAGCAATGTGGCTTGAATCTAGGCTCACCCCACTGCATTCATCATATTATCTTGTTCTAGATGTAGGCATGGACATAGGGGGAGTCTTGTTCTCTCAATGAACTCTCCCTCCCCCCATCATGCATAGATTGATCAAGTCTTTCACATTAGCCATTCTTGATGGTACTTGTGCTTCAAAGATGAGTTTTGGTCATGGGACCAAGGTTAAAATCTTTGTGGTGCCACACCAATTGAGTCAAACATAGGTGACCTTGGTCACTGCCCTCTCTTTGAGAGGCTTGGCTCTGTTTGGTTTGAGTTGTGCTTTCATGTCTTAGGCTTTTGATTGTTGGACTACTCCAAGTGTGCTCCCTTTTTAGTTGTTTTTGACCTTGGAGTATTACTTTCCATGTGCTGTGTTTTCCCGTCTCCAACCTATGCCCTCCTATCCTCAAACCCCTTAGAATTGCATAAGCCCATGTCCATTTTTGATCCTTTGCAATTTTCTGGTAGCAAGTGGTACTACCACTGGCGGGCATGATACTACCGCTCCGGCGGTACTACTGCGCAGGCCTAAGGTACTACCGCTGAGTGCAGTGTGTCGACCTCCTATCAAAACAGTGGGGCGGTACTATCGCTTGGAGTGACTGGTACTACCACTCAGGCGGTACAACCACTTCGAGGACCCGCGAGGGGGTTAAGTGATGGGCATGGGGAGTTTTAACTCCCCCATACCCATTCAATTCCTCTCCTCTCATGTTCTCCCTCCCAGGCGACCAAGAACTGCTCTGGAGGCCAACTCCGGTTCTACAAATATGTGTCATTTTATCCGTTTCCGACCGGTGGGATCGATCCCCACCTTCTCCTCTTGCCATGGATACCGCTATTGCCCTTGCTTTTCTCTCCTATGGTTCTATTTTTTGAATCTTGGTTATAGGGCAATGCATGTGGTATTCGTAGATTATTGGCTAAATCTAGGCATGAGTAGGGTGCGGGATGACTGCTAGATAGGGGTATAGTAGTCTTTGCCAAAATTTTGCACTTCTACGTCACTGGTACTATCGGATCCACGTTGCGGATGTAATCCCGTCGGGTGGGCCATACAACCACTTGGAAGCGGATGGTACTACTGCTTGCAGCGGTACTACCGCTCGTGCCCCGGGGTACTACCTCTTGCCCTTCAACTGTACTACCACTGGTGGACACGACACTACCGATGTGACCTAGGTTTTCAAAAAAATTGCACCTAATTCTATTCCCATTATGTTTCCCTTGTCTTATGCAATGGCTTTACACCCGCTTTTCCCTTGCTCTGTGTTTGTCGGTTCCAGGTGATGGTCGCTCCGTTCATCATGCTTGTCACAAGAACCCAGAGCGTCCAGGTGGTTCCAAGCGCTACCGTACCGCAGATGGTATACCTGCCACTTCCAGTGGTCATCCTAGGTAGCATGTCAAGAAGAAAGCAAGTAAGCAGAAGGAGAAGAAGAAGTACACCCCTCCAAATGAGATGACCGCCAAGGAGTTTGGCGAGTTTCGCATTCGCAACCCATATCGGCATGCTCGGGATGATGCTCTTGTTGATCGTCCCTTCTGGACCAAGGAGCAATCCTTGATCTATCTTGACATCCTAAAGGCCAAGAAGAACCTGTTTGTGACTTGCAAGTCTATCGATATCTCTCGGATGGAGAAAGATCTGGCTTACTTTGGAGAGGCTCTTGTTGTTTGTCACCAATGGGGTCTCATTCTTTTCATCACTTTGAACAAGGACTATGATGCAAAGATTGTGGCTCGATTCTATGCCATGGATCACTTTCATGCAAATGAGGAGAGATCTTTGTCATGGATGACAGGTGGGGAGGAGACTGAAGGTTGATAGGAAGGACTTCATGGATTGTTAATTTGGGCATTGCTGATGCGGGAGAAGACAACTCGGTTGGTCTCCGGCCTCACAAGGACACACCTGTCATGCACAAGTCAAAGCTCATTCGTTACTCCAGGACGGTGAAGACTCTCAAGGGGACTCTGATACGTCCATTTTTCATCATGTTTTCTTACTGTTATTTATAATGTCTTTATGCATAGTAATGCTTTATGGAGTAATTCTAATGCCTTTCCTCTCATAATATGCAAGGTTTACACAAAGAGGGAGAATGCCGGCAGCTGAAATTCTGGACTTGAAAAAGCTAATTCACAGTTACCTATTCTGCACATCTCCAAATGAGCTGAAAATTTACGGAGAATTATTTTGTAATATATAAAAATACTAGAGCAAATAACCATCGGAGGGGGGCACCTTGGTGAGCACAAGATACCAGGGCATGCCAGGCCCCCCAGGCGCGCCCTGGTGGGTTGTGCCCTCCTCGGCCCACCTCTGGTGCCCATCTTCTGGTATATAGGTCATTTTGATCTAGAAAAAATTAGAGGGGGACTTCCGGGACGAAGCGTCGCCGTCTCGAGGTAGAACTTGGGCAGTAGCACTTTTGCCCTCCGGTGGAGCAATTCCGCCGGGGGAACTTCCCTCCCGGAGGGGGAAATCATCGTCATCGTCATCACTAACAACTCTCTCATCTTTGGGAGGCCAATATTCATCAACATCTTTAACAACACCATTTCCTCTCAAACCCTAGTTCATCTCTTGTGTTCAATCTTTGTACCGAAACCTCAGATTGGTACCTGTGGGTGACTAGTAGTGTTGATTACATCTTGTAGTTGATTACTATATGGTTTATTTGGTGGAAGATTATATGTTCCGATCCATTATGCTATTTAATACCCCCCTGATCTTGAGCATTATTATCATTTGTGAGTAGTTACTCTTGTTCTTGAGGTCACGGGAGAAGTCTTGTCTTAAGTAATCATGTGAGCTTGATATGTGTTCGATATTTTGATGATATGTATGTTGTGATTCCCTTAGTGGTGTCATGTGAACGTCCACTACATGGCACTTGACCATATTTTTGCCTAAGGGAATGCATTGTGGAGTAGTTATTAGATGATGGGTTGCTAGAGTGACAGAATCTTAAACCCTAGTTTATGCACTACTTCGTAAGGGACCGATATGGATCCAAAAGTTTAATGTTATGGTTAGATATTATCTTAATACTTTTCTCGTAGTTATGGATGTTTGGGACGGGCTTAATCATAAGTAGGAGGTTTGTTCAAGTAAGAACAACACCTAAGCACCGGTCCACCCACATATCAAATTATCAAAGTAGCAAACACGAATCAAACCAACATGATGAAAGTGACTAGATGGAATTCCCGTGTACCCTCAAGAACGCTTTGCTTATTATAATAGACTATTTTGGCATGTCCTTTGCCACAAAAGGATTGGGCTACCTAGCTGTACTTTATTTACAGTTACCGTTACTTGCTCATTACAAAATTATCTTGCTATCAAATTACCTGTTACCAAAAATTTTAGTGCTTGCAGAAAATACCTTGCTGAAAGCCGCTTGTCATTTCCTTCTGCTCCTCGTTGGGTTCGACACTCTTACTTATTGAAAGGACTACGATTGATCCCCTATACTTTTGGGTCATCGGACTCGCGCAGACCTCATTCCATTCTTAGCATCATGCACTGTATCTTTCGCAACACTTTGTTCCCTCGCATTGGGAACCTGGATCAGGTGCACTCCTATTTGGTGGATCTTCTCTTACTTTGCATCACGGAGAAGGGCGGGACATCTGTGTTGGACATCTCCCACATCATGTGGTGTGAGCTTCATTCTGCCATGCTTCCGAAAGGCGCCCACCTATTGCCCCTATCTGTTTAAGCTGATTGAGGAGAAGTGGGCTGCTATGTTTCTAGGGGAGGCTCTTCCTACTAAGCATATGATCTATTATCCGGTTCTGAACTTGTGCCAAAAGGAGAACTAGGGGACTTTTCCTGCTGCAGCAGGTGAGGAGATTGCCTCCACTGACTCTAATGATGAGCCGGAGCCAGATTACAAGTTTGTTCCTTCTCCAGAGAAGGTGCCTGTCGGTGTCAAAACCGGCGGATCTCGGGTAGGGGGTCCCGACCTGTGCGTCTAGGCGGATGGTAACAGGAGACATGGGACACGATGTTTTTACTCAGGTTCGGGCCCTCTCGATGGAGGTAAAACCCTACTCCTACTTGATTAATATTGATGATATGGGTAGTACAAGAGTAGATCTACCACAAGATCAGAGAGGCTAAACCCTAGAAGCTAGCCTATGGTATGATTGTTGTTTGTCCTATGGACTAAAACCCTCCGGTTTATATAGACACCGGAGAGGGCTAGGGTTATACGGAGTTGGTTACAATGGGAGGAGATCTGCATATCTGTATCGCCAAGCTTGCCTTCCACGCCAAGGAAAGTCCCATCCAGACATGGGACGAAGTCTTCAATCTTGTATCTTCATAGTCCAGGAGTCCGGCCGAAGGTTATAGTCCGGTCATCCGGACACCCCCTAATCCAGGACTCCCTCAGTAGCCCCTGAACCAGGCTTCAATGATGACGAGTCCGGCGCGCAGATTGTCTTCGGCATTGCAAGGCGGGTTCCTCCTCCGAATACTTCATAGAAGATTTTGAACACAAGGATAGTGTCCAGCTCTGCAAAACAAGTTCCAGATACTACCGTAGAGAGAATAATATTTGCACAAATCTAATCTGCTGACGTATTCCGCAGCGTGACATCATGCCACGGCCAAGCCTTTATTCGAATTGTTTTACTGTCCCACCTCAGCACATTTAGCGAGGCGGTTTCCTTGGCACGTCTTGTCAAAGCAGAGATCGTGTCCCCTTATTCCGGGATTCTAACCAATACGGGCGTGGGTAACCCAATCGTGCCTGTTGGTATGTCTCCTCAATCGAAGGCGAGTCCCAAACGGTCACGGGGAGGGCTCTTGGTATTCAACCTCTTTATAAAGAGACCAAGGCTCGACTCCTTTCTTTCAATCTCAATCAAATCCGCCTCTCCCCTTGAGTTCCAACACCCAAAGCTCCAGATTCAGGCGCTTCGGACCTCCGATGATGTCCGGCTCCGTCCTTCAAGGCCGGTGGATGCCTTCCTCCGTTACGGAAGAAGCCGTGCTAAAGCTAAGAGATGCCAGGTATCTAACCGGCGAAATCTCGCATAGGCTGCCTGCTCAAGGGCAGGTTATTCCCACTCCCAAGCCTGGTGAGAGCGTGGTGTTCGCGTCTCACTTCCTTCGGGGGCTAGGCTTCCCGACGGAACCCTTCGTGAGGGGGCTCATGTTTTATTACGGGCTGGAATTTCACGACTTAGCTCCGGAGTCCATCCTCCATATATCATCGTTCATTGTCGTGTGCGAGGCCTTCCTCTGTATTACTCCTCACTTCGGATTGTGGCTTAAGACCTTCAAAGTAGAGCCGAAGATGATCGAGGGGCAGCACGCGCGGAGGTGCTATTATAAGCAAGAATGCCGACGCTCCATGGCCCGAGGGCCCTTTTCAAGAGGAGTTCAGCTTATGGCAACGAGAGTGGTTTTATATCACAGCTCCCAGGGGCACCAAATGGGTGGCGCCACCTGCCTTTCGCTCGGGTACCCCACCACAGCTAGCGTCATGGGTCAATAAAGGGCTTAACTGGGGGCCGTCCAAGGACGTGCCCTTGTTGCAGGGCCGCGTTCAAGATCTCCTAGAAAGAGATATCAATCTGGTCGTAGTGACGTAGGTTATGTTGATTTGCCGCATCCCGCCCTGCAAACGTTGCCCCGTCCGCCTGTGGAAGTTTAATCCGGAAGGACCACGAGCCCTCCAACATTTTGTGGGCCCGACGCCCATGGAGATGTACAAATTGTTCTTCGGATCACAAGAAATGTGTCCGGACTCGTCCGAGGACGCAGGTCTGAGCTGCAATCGCCTGGATACTCAAGTAAGCAGCCCTGTACCCGGACACACTATCCATATATTTATCAAAAAATTGCCCTTAAAAGAGTTTCCCTTAAACATGAGTGGATAGCGAAAGCAAAGCTAATCAGGTGTCCGGCCCCCTCCCCGAGACTACGCCGGATCCCGTGTTAACCAGGATGCTGGAGGTTGCGCCTTTGGCAGAAGGCAAAGAGGGGAACAAGGGAGCTACCGCCACCCCGAAGGAGGCTGTCAGGAAAGGAGGAATCGAGAATTCCTCTAACCAAGGGAAGAAGAGGACCGCCTCTGAAGACCCAGAGGCCATGTTCTCAAAGCGGGGGAAGAAATCTTTGTTAGAGGGTCCAACATCGGGGGGTGCCTCGGTCGCATTGCGCCCCCAAGGGGATCAACTCTCCATCAAGCCGTAAGTAAAGAGGGGGGGGGGTTAAAATGAGAGACATCCCTGTTCTATCTCTGAGGAAGATAACCAAAATTTTACCTTGTAGTTCGGATCTCAGCCCTTCTCAGCAGAGCTCATCTTCAGGGGATCTTCGTCCGGAGATGATGGAGAGCGGAACGCCTCCCCCTGTCATACCGCCTTGCTAGGCGGGCTACCCTGACGTGTCGTCATGGAGGGTTTCTTCGAATCCGACAGGGCCGAAAGGCAGTTGTATGGCCCCCCAAGGCCCTCCGTGTCCGGCCTTCGAAAAAGGCCATCAGACGAGTCCGGCACCGTCCGGTGCACGATCGGAGGAGCTGAAGGATCTGCTCGCGCGAGCGTCTATCTCAGAAGAACACCGTGCATTGATAGATACGGTAATTGGAAGGATTTCATCCGTGGAGAGCGGGTTGTACGAGGCCGTCAGGAGTTTACTTACAGGTTTTAAGGTACACGAAATGATGTACCTTTTGACAGATCCACATATATAAGATGTGGCCTGTATAGATAGTAGCCCCTGAGACTCTGTGCGTTGTCAAAAATGACGGCGCGCCGAGGATCATAATCCCAGGTATAATATGGTGCCTTTCCTATGTAGGTGGCGAAGTGTCCGGTGGCTAGCCGGACTAATGAATTTGCCGAGCTAAAGTGGCAACTTGACGTGGCAGATGCCGACATCGTGCTTGTTAACAAGCGGCTGGACGAGGCACAAGGTATGTAATTTCTCCGAAGACACCTGGTAAGAGGAGCTTGATGCCCGTAACTCACAACAGGTGTGCTTGATTCAGATGGTGCCACTGCCATGGAGAACCTTCGGGCGGAACTTGCCCGAGCCAAGGAGCAGGCCAGGAAAAGCGATGCGGCTGCCTTAAAGGCGGCTGAAGAGCTGGAAGCCGAACAGGCTGCTCACTGCCAAAGCAAGAAGGAAATGTCCGAGATGGCTGTAAAGTTGAAGAATGCTACCGACCGCTACAAGCTTCTTGAAAAAGAAGATCGGGTGGCACAGAAGGACCTAGAGAAGGTCACTTCCGAGGCCAAGGATACTCGCTCTACGATGAGAGCTATGAAGGAGGAGCTACGTCAGGCCAGAGATATAATGGCTGGAAAGCCCTTTATGCTGCAGATGAAGCTCGGGGATCCGAAATATGCTCCGTTGGACCGGCAGTGGAGTGCGGCGAACACTTATCTGGACTTGGCGGCGAGTGTCGCGGACGCGGCCGAACACTTCCGCGATCAAAAGGACCATGAAGTGGAAAAGATTTTTTGGTCGCAGTTCCACAATCCAGAGCGCCCACTTCCATTAACTGATCGTTTGGCCGCATGGGCGGAGCTGAATAGGTTATCCGGACTTGCCATGAAGTATGTCGTGAGTGGTCTGTGACCGAAAAGGCCCGAGCCGAAGAGTTATTTTAGCTTGGTGCAGCAGTTCCTCGGTGCGGTGCCGCATATTAATGCAATGAAGAGGTCAACGTGCATAGAGGGTGCGCAGATGGCTCTTGCCCGTGTCAAGACATACTGGGCGGAGATGAAGGCCATTGCTGTTGCATCCCAAGATTCGGACGAGAGCCGAGTACCTAGCGAGCACTATTTTCAGGAAGTTCTGCAGGGCGCTCGTTTAATAGAGACGCAATGCTCAAAGGATGTTATGTTCGAATAACATGTATTATTGTAAAAAAATGTTTTGATGGAATATAAAAGCTTTTTATACTTGTGCCTTCAAGAATTAGAATACCTCCTGTGTGGCCGTTAATGTATATGTGTATATAACCTGAAAGATGGCAGTCTTCGGCTTCAGCCCTCATGCATATAATGCGGGGGTGTTCGCAGAAGGCGCATTTTCACACTTGATCCAACGTCTTGGTCCTATTAAGGAGGTGATAGCACAGCGAACTAGGCAACCGTACTATAATGCTTTATCACTTTCACTTAGCCATTGAGAAACAGTATAATGCAGCCACCTAGGGCTCTCCACAGCAATTTAACGCTTTGAACCGTCAAATTAATTCGTCAGCGCTCGTGATCGCCCCGTCATCCCACCAGTGCGTCCCGGCCGGCCCAACGTTAGTGGGATGCCGCTCCGAAGACTGACCTGGGCGACATCTCATTCACTGATGCAGCCTAATTTCCGATCCTAAATAGATGGTTGCGATCAGCGCGGGGCTCCGAGGCGCAGATCGCCTCTGATTTGGGCGGACTATTGCTACAGGCGGCAGTGGTGCCGGCGGCGCTTTCTTTGCTATCAGTGTGCTCGCTACTGGGAAAGGGGGGGTGAATGAGAGATGGTGTCCCGCCGTCGCCGCGTCCCTCCAACGTTCAGATCCTCTCATCACTAGCTCTACGGGCCGTCCACGGCGGTGGATTTCTTGCGGATCAGGGAGAAAAGGTAGGGAAGGAGAGACCGTTGTGACGCCGCTGCCACCACTTCTAGCCCTCAGCCCTTTCCCCATTGCTATCCCTGTGAGTCCCATTCTCCCCAGTCGTGCACACTACAGGAAACATACACACGTGAGACGGTGAGAAAAGTACAAGCGGTGCACGTCCCTTTTCCTTCTACTTCCTCTCAGCTTCAATCGATGGGACGTGCGTGTTTTTCTATGGTGCAGATTAGAGTCTCTGTTTGGTTTTTTGAATGTATCTTGTTTACTGATCCTCACGTATCAGTACGAGTTTGTCCTATGGTTCCCATGTTCATGCGGCGTATTGACTCCGGGCCTCATTGTCACTTTCCAATGTAGAGGGTAAATGTATTTTCTTAACTCTGATTTGATGTTGCTATTTTGTTTCCTTGCAGAGAGATATGTTCAAAGACATCCTCCCATTCATTAGATCGGAAGTATAAGCCCGGGGTTCAAATCGAGGGGACGGGTAAAGCACCTGCTAATATGGTACTAATATTGACAATACTATGTTTGACATCATCTCTCCCCAATATTCATGTTAGAAGTAACCAGGTGACCGTATCTATGATCCTGCTCCCTGTGTTGATTGCAGTTCTCCTGCAGCCTGCAGGTATCAAAGAACTACCCCTGCAGGTATAAAGAATTAACCTCTAGAGTAGAATGTAAGTAGCAAGAGCTTACATATTTAACTCCTAGGATGTTTTTTTGCTTCGGAATTGGATGTTATCTTTTGCTGGTAACATATACTCCCTCCGTTCGAAAATACTTGTCATCAAAATTGATGAAAAGAGATGTATCTATAACTAAAATATGTCTAGATACACCCTCTTTTATCCATTTTGATGACAAGTATTTCCGGACGGAGGGAGTATGTGCTTGCACAAAAAAGTAGGTTAAACCGATGCTAAGTATTCAAGCTGACATAAGGCCTCTCAGTCTAATTAGAATTGTTCAATTTACATTTATTATTCAATATTTTTCTAATTATTTCATAAATATATATTATTCTTGTGTTAGAATGGGCGGACGCGGCAACGCGCGTCTTCATGATCTAGTAGGAGTTTGACAGTGGGGCTACTATATAGCCCCTAGGGGCACCGCGCTCACCCGAATTCGGGGCGCGTGTGTGCCTGGCCGGGAAACGGCCCTTCGTTAATGCGGAGGAATCCTAAAGATTCCGGCGGGTCATCGAGGGGTCATGACAGTCAGTTTTCGGCTTTCTCTACTGAGGTGCTCGCCTGGCCGAACTGGGGCACAATAGCAGTAGTTCTCCTGGTGTAAGGCAGCAAAACACAGGAGCCAGGAAAACCCAACATTTGACCAAAGACATGATTCGGAGCTGATGCATATAAGGCCAAACTCGCAACGCCTGTCGGAGTAATTGGCGACGGGTACCCCGAAGACGGCAAGACAATTATTCAAGACATCGGGGCTAGAAAAGCCCCTCAGTCCGACTGCCCGGTCGCTCCTGCCGGCTCCCCATCCGACTGCCCTGCCCGGCCAGCTGCCGGCTGCCGACTGCACCAACCAGTCGGCTGCCGACTGCGCCAACCAGCCGGCTGCCGACTGCAGCCCGAAGCGACATTGACAAGACCTTGACAAGACGGCCATACCGCGGACAAGACAACTGTACCACGACGCCATCATGTACCGTGTCACTTGTCCCTGGGCACTATTCATGAAGTGACCCAGGAGACAAGCATGACACTCACCCATACCCACCATGCCACTAGCTAGCTTACATACTAAGCTACCTCACACTATAAAAGGACACATCCATCCATCCAGGGGATGGACTCCCAGGGGCTAGCAAGCTCACGCACACACTCATGGCCATAAGCCATTCGGCCACTAGAGCATCCTTGCCTACCCGGCCACCCGCATATACAAAGTCAGATGCCTATGGCACTGATCAGTGATACAGCTCTAGGAGCACTCTGTACTGAGATATGCCACATACACACAGACATGCAGGAGTAGGGGTATTATCTCTCCGGAGAGCCCCGAACCTGGGTAAACTACCGCGTGCTATTCGCATACCCGCTCCCGGGCCTATCAGCAGCAGTCTTACCCTCACACTAAGCCCTTGTGGCGTATGTCGTCTTGCAACACCCCCCGTTAGAATACCACGACATTAGGCGCCCACCGTGGGGCGGTACTATGCTACCGCGCTGCTGCTGGTTTCGCAGTCCGGGCGGGACCATCTTCGTCTTCCCTGCCGCGGCGTCGCGCCGTCTCTCCGGTAGCGCTCGGGGGCTCGACTTCGACCCGCCCCCAGAGCGGCCGTGCGGGACGGCGCACCCTCGTCGTCGGCCTCGCCCTCCTCGTCACCACCGTTGCGATGCCGGCTATCCGTCCGCATGCACGCCGCGCGCGGGGGCCTCGTTTCGGTCGACCGTGGCTATCCACGTGCCACTTGCGTTTGCTTCCCCCGTGTTGCGCCTTGCTTTGGCCGACACACAAGCGCTCGCTCCTCCATACTCCATCTTTGCAAGCTAGCTAGATGCTAGTCAACAATGGTCAAACCATGACCATACACTTCCAAAACACAACCAGAAACTACACATATACTAACCAGACAATCCCCGTACACTAGCCGGATGCAAGTCGGGTGATGGTCAGATAATGGTCAAATGCGCTCCTCCTGTTGCGTCCTGCGATGCCGCTGCACCGTGCACCTCGCCTGCTCTCCGCGAGCGTCTGTGGCTCCTGTTTTGCTCCGCTGCTCGGCCAGGCACCGGCAACGGCCGAGCGCCCGCGGCCCGCGCCTTGTCGCCACTCCTCGGTGGCTCCGCGGCCGCGCTGCTGCCTCGCCTCACCCAAGCTGCTTCCTGGCTCACCTCCGCTGGCGACAGCGCCTCCTCTGCTCTAGCTCGCAGGAGCTCCAGCCACTGCCTCCTGGCACCACTGCCTCGTGATGCCCAGCTCCGTGTTGCCTCCCACGCGCTCAGCTCCGCACCCGGCCGTGCGGACTCCCGCCACCTCGCGTTGGCCTCCGTCCCTTCGCGTCGCCTCTCGCCTGCGCCCGTGGCTGGGACGCGCCCGCCTGCCGACTCTCCCTCCCCCGCCGGCTCGCGTCCCCGCCTGGCCGGCTCCGACTTCGCTCGATCCGGGTGGGGTTGAGGCTGTAGCTTCTTCCGCGCCTCCGCAGAGGCCCGTAGGGAAAGCCACCCCGACTGCAACCACCGCCAAGTCACCCCGTCCGGCGTTCGGCTCGGCTCTGCCCGTGCAGCCGGCCGCTGCGGCGCTCGTCGCCGGCTCCGGCTCCTGCACGCGTGGCCGGGCCAGCTGCCGGCTGGCCGCCTCTCTGGTCCGCTCCGCCAGCCGGCCGGGTCAATGCTGCCGCCTCCGCGCGCGGGCTCTGCCTTGCCGTGCCGGCCGAGTCGCCGCTGCCGCCTTCGCGCGCCGGCTCTGCCTTGCCGCGCCAGCCGTGTCGCAGCGGTTGCCTCCCGCGCGCCCGCTCCGCTACGCGCTAGCTCCGCCTGCAACGCCCCGCCGTGCTGGGCCGCCTCACCTCCGCACCCGGACGGCCGGCTCCGCCCGCTACCCGGCTTCGCCCACCACCCAGCCCGCCTGGCCGGCTGCCGGCTTCCCGTCGCTCCACTCCTCGCAAGCCGACTGTCCGAGAGGCCGGCTGGGACAAGAAAGAAAAAAAAGAAAAAAAAAGAGAAAGAAAGAAGAGGCCGGCTGCTGTGCTCCTAGTGCGGCCGCCTGCTGCGGTCGGGTACAAAAGAAAAAAGAAAGGATCCGGCTGGAGAAAAAAAAGAGGCACCGCGTCCGGCTGAGAAAGTGGTCGGGTGCTGAGAAAAAAGAAAGAAAGATAGAAAAAAATGTGTGTGTGTGCATCCGGCTGCCCAGAGCCGGGTGAAAAAAAGGCCAGGTGCCCACGGCCGACTGGCAGAGAAAGAAAAAAGAGAAAAGGAGGATCCGACTTTGCAGACTGCAGTCCAGCCGACAGCTCCGGTCAACAGCCCGCGTTGCCGCTGGACCGGCTGGTTCTTCTGCCCGCTTCACTGCCTGGCCGACCAACGAGTCGGTCCGTCCGGGCACAGCCGGCTGAAGAGAAATAGAAGAAGACAAAGTAGTTGCCGGGAGATCCGGCCCGACTACTCGGTAGTCGGCCCGAATCTCGGGGGCTACACCCAGCGGGTGCGCTGACGCGCCCCCGCGAAGAGAGAAGACAAAGTAGTCGCTGAGAGATCCGGCCCGACTGCTCAGCAGTCGGCCCGAATCTCGGGGGCTACACCCAGCGGGTGCGCTGGCGCGCCCCCGCGAAGATTGCAGACAAGAGAAGAGTATTGGCCAGCTGCCAACAGCCGGCAGAAGAGAAAAAGAAGAAGAAGGGCGTTGCAAGACGCCTCGCCACCTGGCCGATCGAGCCTGATCGGCCGGGACCCTGCTTCGAGCACCCGGGGGCTCGAAGGCCACACCCAGCAGGTGCGCCGGCGCGCTCCACGAGCACCGAGTCGCGCCGGCTGTCTTTGACGACTGCGACTACACAAAAATCAATGTGAGCTCCTCACCCGCATATTTTTGCATCACGCAAGCACGGATAATCCCGAGCGATGCTCGGGGGCTATCTCCGCATTTTTATTACAGTTGCATCACTGTTCACCCCGGCGCCAGCCAGAGTTGGCCTGGGGGCTAGCTGCTTGGCCTGAGACGTTAGTTCCCGCAGACGGCTTAGTAGCGTGCGCGGTACCAAAGGCCCACTCTCAGTCACAGACCGCAGAGCGGCTGTCCGACTGGCAAGAGTGAACGCTGGAGGCCACCCACGTGAAAAACGTCCGGGAAGAAAAACGCTTCGGGCGACCCGACCGTTTCCTTTATGAGTATCTGCTCGGTTAAATCCGCTCTCAGAGTCCGAGTACTGTACACTCCACTTCGCGGCCCACTCTCAGCCACAGACCGCAGAGCAGCTGTCCGGCGAGCGAGAGCATAAGCCAAAAAACGGAGGGAACATGAAAAAGATTAAGGGGGCTCGGACGAAACCGAGTCGGCACCCTCCGCATAAAACTTGCAATGCTAAAAGCAATCATTTGATATATCTGCATGGACTAACTTTGTCTTTTTTATGATCATTTCCATGAATACTCGCCAAAAAACCTCCGCCCAACTTTGCCAAGTTGCCCGGAGGCTTGGGGGCTACTGTCGGAGTAATTGGCAACGGGTACCCCGAAGACGGCAAGACAATTATTCAAGACATCGGGGCTAGAAAAGCCCCTCAGTCCGACTGCCTGGTTGTTCCTGCCGGCTCCCCGTCCGACTGCCCTGCCCGGCCGGCTACCGGCTGCCGACTGCGCCAACCAGTCGGATGCCGACTGCGCCAACCAGTCGGATGCCGACTGCGCCAACCAGCCGGCTGCCGACTGCAGCCCGAAGCAACATCGACAAGACCTTGACAAGACGGCCATACCACGGACAAGACAACTGTACCACGACGCCATCATGTACAGTGTCACTTGTCCCTGGGCACTATTCATGAAGTGACCCAGGAGACAAGCATGACACTCACCCATACCCACCATGCCACTAGCTAGCTTACATACTAAGCTACCTCACACTATAAAAGGACACATCCATCCATCCATGGGATGGACTCCCAGGGGCTAGCAAGCTCACGCACACACTCATGGCCATAAGCCATTCGGCCACTAGAGCATCCTTGCCTACCCGGCCACCCGCATATACAAAGTCAGATGCCTATGGCACTGACCAGTGATACAACTCTAGGAGCACTCTGTACTGAGATATGCCACATACATACAGACATGCAGGAGTAGGGGTATTATCTCTCCGGAGAGCCCCGAACCTAGGTAAACTACCGCGTGCTATTCGCA
The DNA here is from genome assembly GCF_018294505.1 of Triticum aestivum. NCBI lineage: Eukaryota > Viridiplantae > Streptophyta > Magnoliopsida > Poales > Poaceae > Triticum > Triticum aestivum. The sequence continues at coordinate 449,196,955 of NC_057798.1, forward strand.
TACCCGCTCCCGGGCCTATCAGCAGCAGTCTTACCCTCACACTAAGCCCTTGTGGCGTATGTCGTCTTGCAACACCCCCCGTTAGAATACCACGACATTTGGCGCCCACCGTGGGGCGGTACTATGCTACCGCGCTGCTGCTGGTTTCGCAGTCCGGGCGGGACCATCTTCGTCTTCCCTGCCGCGGCGTCGCGCCGTCTCTCCAGTAGCGCTCGGGGGCTCGACTTCGACCCGCCCCTGGAGCGGCCGTGCGGGACGGCGCACCCTCGTCGTCGGCCTCGCCCTTCTTGTCACCACCGTTGCGATGCCGGCTATCCGTCTGCATGCACGCCGCGCGCGGGGGCCTCGTTTCGGTCGACCGTGGCTATCCACGCGCCGCTTGCGTTTGCTTCCCCCGCGTTGCGCCTTGCTTTGGCCGACACACAAGCGCTCGCTCCTCCATACTCCATCTTTGCAAGCTAGCTAGATGCTAGTCAACAATGGTCAAACCATGACCATACACTTCCAAAACACAGCCAGAAACTACACATATACTAACCAGACAATCCCCGTACACTAGCCGGATGCAAGTCGGGTGATGGTCAGATAATGGTCAAATGCGCTCTTCCTGTTGCGTCCTGCAATGCCGCTGCACCGTGCACCTCGCCTGCTCTCCGTGAGCGTCCGTGGCTCCTGTTTTGCTCCGCTGCTCGGCCAGGCACCGGCAACGGCCGAGCGCCCGCGGCCCGCGCCTTGTCGCCACTCCTCGGCGGCTCCGCGGCCGCGCTGCTGCCTCGCCTCACCCAAGCTGCTTCCTGGCTCACCTCCGCCGGCGACAGCGCCTCCTCTGCTCTAGCTCGCAGGAGCTCCAGCCACTGCCTCCTGGCACCACTGCCTTGTGATGCCCAGCTCCGTGTTGCCTCCCGCGCGCTCAGCTCCGCACCCGGCCGTGCGGACTCACGCCACCTCGTGTTGGCCTCCGCCCCTTTGCGTCGCCTCTCGCCTGCGCCCGTGGCTGGGACGCGCCCGCCTGCCGACTCTCCCTCCCCCGCCGGCTCGCGTGCCCGCCTGGCCGGCTCCGACTTCGCTCGATCCGGGTGGGGTTGAGGCTGTAGCTTCTTCCGCGCCTCCGTAGAGGCCCGTAGGGAAAGCCACCCCGACTGCAACCACCGCCAAGTCACCCCGTCCGGCGTTCGGCTCGGCTCTGCCCGTGCAGCCGGCCGCTGGGGCGCTCGTCGCCGGCTCCGGCTCCTGCACGCGCGGCCGGGCCAGCTGCCGGCTGGCCGCCTCTCTGGTCCGCTCCGCCAGCCGGCCGGGTCAACGCTGCCGCCTCCGCGCGCGGGCTCTGCCTTGCCGCGCCGGCCGAGTCGCCGCTGCCGCCTTCGCGCGCCGGCTCTGCCTTGCCGCGCCAGCCGTGTCGCAGCGGTTGCCTCCCGCGCGCCCGCTCCGCTACGCGCTAGCTCCGCCTGCAACGACCCGCCGTGCTGGGCCGCCTCACCTCCGCACCCGGACGGCCGGCTCCGCCCGCTACCCGGCTTCGCCCACCACCCAGCCCGCCTGGCCGGCTGCCGGCTTCCCGTCGCTCCACTCCTCGCAAGTCGACTGTCCGAGAGGCCGACTGGGACAAGAAAGAAAAAAAGAAAAAAAAAGAGAAAGAAAGAAGAGGCCGGCTGCTGTGCTCCCAGTGCGGCCGCCTGCTGCGGTCGGGTACAAAAGAAAAAAGAAAGGATCCGGCTGGAGAAAAAAAAGAGGCATCACGTCCGGCTGAGAAAGTGGTCGGGTGCTGAGAAAAAAGAAAGAAAGATAGAAAAAAATGTGTGTGTGTGCATCCGGCTACCCAGAGCCGGGTGAAAAAAAGGCCAGGTGCCCACGGCCGACTGGCAGAGAAAGAAAAAAGAGAAAAGGAGGATCCGACTTTGCAGACTGCAGTCCAGCCGGATGCTCCGGTCAACAGCCCGCGTTGCCGCTGGACCGGCTGGTTCTTCTGCCCGCTTCACTGCCTGGCCGACCAACGAGTCGGTCCGTCCGGGCACAGCCGGCTGAAGAGAAATAGAAGAAGACAAAGTAGTTGCCGGGAGATCCGGCCCGACTACTCGGTAGTCGGCCCGAATCTCGGGGGCTACACCCAGCGGGTGCGCTGACGCGCCCCCGCGAAGAGAGAAGACAAAGTAGTCGCTGAGAGATCTGGCCCGACTGCTTAGCAGTCGGCCCGAATCTCGGGGGCTACACCCAGCGGGTGCGCTGGCGCGCCCCCGCGAAGATTGCAGACAAGAGAAGAGTATTGGCCAGCTGCCAACAGCCGGCAGAAGAGAAAAAGAAGAAGAAGGGCGTTGCAAGACGCCTCGCCGCCTGGCCGGTCGAGCCTGATCGGCCGGGACCCTGCTTCGAGCACCCGGGGGCTCGAAGGCTACACCCAGCAGGTGCGCCGGCGCGCTCCACGAGCACCGAGTCGCGCTGGCTGTCTTCGACGACTGCGACTACACAAAAATCAATGTGAGCTCCTCACCCGCATATTTTTGCATCACGCAAGCACGGATAATCCCGAGCGATGCTCGGGGGCTATCTCCGCATTTTTATTACAGTTGCATCACTGTTCACCCCGGCGCCAGCCAGAGTTGGCCTGGGGGCTGGCCGCTTGGCCTGAGACATTAGTTCCCGCAGACGGCTTAGTAGGGTGCGCGGTACCAAAGGCCCACTCTCAGTCACAGACCGCAAAGCGGCTGTCCGACTGGCAAGAGTGAACGCTGGAGGCCGCCCACGTGAAAAACGTCCGGGAAGAAAAACGCTTCGGGCGACCCGACCGTTCCCTTTATGAGTATCTGCTCGGTTAAATCCGCTCTCAGAGTCCGAGTACTGTACACTCCACTTCGCGGCCCACTCTCAGCCACAGACCGCAGAGCGGCTGTCCGGCGAGCGAGAGCACAAGCCAAAAAACGGAGGGAACATGAAAAAGATTAAGGGGGCTCGGACGAAACCGAGTCGGCACCCTCCGCATAAAACTTGCAATGCTAAAAGCAATCATTTGATATATCTGCATGGACTAACTTTGTCTTTTTTATGATCATTTCCATGAATACTCGCCAAAAAACCTCCGCCCAACTTTGCCAAGTTGCCCGGAGGCTTGGGGGCTACTGTCGGAGTAATTGGCAACGGGTACCCCGAAGACGGCAAGACAATTATTCAAGACATCGGGGCTAGAAAAGCCCCTTAGTCCGACTACCCGGTTGTTCCTGCCGGCTCCCCGTCCGACTGCCCTGCCCGGCCGGCTACCGGCTGCCGACTGCACCAACCAGTCAGCTGCCGACTGCGCCAACCAGCCGGCTACCGACTGCGCCAACCAGCCGGCTGCCGACTGCAGCCCGAAGCAACATCGACAAGACCTTGACAAGACGGCCATACCACGGACAAGACAACTGTACCACGACACCATCATGTACAGTGTCACTTGTCCCTGGGCACTATTCATGAAGTGACCCAGGAGACAAGCATGACACTCACCCATACCCCCCATGCCACTAGCTAGCTTACATACTAAGCTACCTCACACTATAAAAGGACACATCCATCCATCCAAGGGATGGACTCCCAGGGGCTAGCAAGCTCACGCACACACTCATGGCCATAAGCCATTCGGCCACTAGAGCATCCTTGCCTACCCGGCCACCCGCATATACAAAGTCAGATGCCTATGGCACTGACCAGTGATACAGCTCTAGGAGCACTCTGTACTGAGATATGCCACATACATACAGACATGCAGGAGTAGGGGTATTATCTCTCCGGAGAGCCCCGAACCTGGGTAAACTACCGCGTGCTATTCGCATACCCGCTCCCGGGCCTATCAGCAGCAGTCTTACCCTCAGACTAAGCCCTTGTGGCATATGTCGTCTTGCAACACCCCCCGTGAGAATACCATGACAACGCCAAACACTCCCTAAGGTATTCGATCTTTATGAAAATGAGCTGAACAACGCCCTTGGTAAGAAGCCCCTGGTGTCCAGGTACGCGCAAAATTCTGACGTGGCCACATGCCAAGACACCAGGCTTCTCCTCGGTTTAACAAGAAACCAGGGGATGTGTATCAACAAGAGACAGTGAAAAAGGTTTATGCAGGGTCTTAATCTGAAAAGAATCCTTGGAACGGGTCCCTACTGCACGTCTGCGCATGTGTCTCCGTTGTGCCGTATCCTGGACGGGTGTGGCACGGTGTTCATCTGTAAATGAGAGGAACTTTAGTTGAAAAAGATCGTGCGAAAATCTATGTTATATTAAATAAACAAAGTGTAATTCAGAAAATGGGTTGAATTGAGCTTTATTGTCTCTTGTTGTACACGTGCGGAGCCCCTTGTACGGGGGTATGCGGCTAGTAAGCCCTTGTATGTTTACGCCGGACTCGTCTAGCCATGTCTGGGGTCTGAACGACCTGTTTAGGTGCTTTGATTGGTGAAGCCGGTTTAGTGTGTGGCTGTCAAGGCAGCCGCACAGTCTTCCGCGCTGGAGGAACACTCGATATTTCCCTTTAGTGAGATGATGCCTCGCGGACCGGGCATTTTAAGCGTAAGGGATGTATAATGCGGTATTGCATTAAAGCAGGCGAAAGCTTCGCGTCCCAGTAGTGCTTGATAGCTACTTGTAAATGGGGCGATGTGGAAGGTTAGCTTTTCACGGCGGAAGATATCGGGGGAGCCGAACATAGCTTCTAACAGGAGAGAACCCGTGCAATGGGTATCTGGGCCTGGCGTTACTCCTTGAAAGGAAGTGTTGCCATGGCGAATTTTTGTTGGGTTTATCCCCATTTTGCGGATTGTGTCCTGATATAGCAGGTTTAGACCACTGCCGCTGTCCATTAGGACTTGTGTAAAGTGGAGTCCGTCAATTATCGGATCTAATACCAAGGCAGTCCAGCCTGCGTTCCAGATACTTCTAGAGTAATCCTGATGGTCGAAGGTGATTGGTTGTAACAACCAGTGGCGGGACTCCTCTGGGACAGGCCGTATGGCGCGTATCCCTATAGGCGCCACTCTGTTTTTCCCTTTTGTCATCTGAAGTGAGTTTACTGTTTTGACTTCTTGTGGGAACTTCTTTTGTTCTCCGGTGCTCTGCTTGTGGGGTTCGTCATCGTCCTCGCTTGGTATGTCGAGCCCCTTGTGTTCGGCATTGAGTTTGCCGAATTGCTTGAAGACCCAACAATCTCTGTGGGTATGGTTTGCAGGCTTCCCGGGAGTACTGTGGATTTGGCATATTTTGTCCAAGATTTTGTTTAGGTTAGATAGCTCGTCCCTGTTATCCTTGAGTGGCAGCTTTTTCTGATTCTGCCGAGAGCTTTTGAATCCGGCGTTGACTGCCATGCTCTTCGGGCTGTTTCCCCTGGTCCGGCGCTGGTCCTTGCTACGTCGCGGTTTCCCATTTCCATCCCTAACTTCGGATGTACTTGGGTCGCTGGTACTGCTTCTTGCCAACCAGCTATCCTCTCCTGCGCAAAAGCGGGTCATGAGGCTTGTTAATGCAGCCATTGTTCTTGGCTTTTCTTGGCCGAGGTGTTTGGCGAGCCATTCGTCTCGAATGCTGTGTTTGAAAGCTGCTAAGGCTTCGGCGTCCGGACAGTCGACTATCTGGTTCTTTTTAGTAAGTAATCTGTTCCAGAGTTTCCGGGCTGACTCTCCGGGTTGTTGAGTTATATGACTTAGATCGTCTGCATCCGGAGGTCGGACATAGGTCCCTTGAAAATTTGCCCCGAAAAGCATCCTCGAGCTCTTCCCAACTTCCTATGGTGTTTTCGAGAAGGCTTTTAAGCCAATGCCGGGCTGACCCTTTGAGCTTGAGGTGTAAATATTTTATGGCATGGAGGTCATCTCCTCTAGCCATGTGTATGTGGAGGATATAATCCTCAATCCAGACTCCAGGGTCTGTTGTTCCGTCATATGCCTCTATGTTTACGGGCTTGAATCCCGCTGGAAATTCATGGTCCAGCACCTCATCGGTGAATGATAGGGGGTGTGCGGCACCCTTATATTTGGGTGTGCCGTGGTGTTCGGATACTTGTTGCGTTGTATTGCTTACTAGAGCTTGCTTTCTTGGCCCGTAGATAGATCTGGCTGGGCCGTCTTTTTGATGTGAATCCTTGTGCGGATCGCATACCGGCTTGTGTGTGGCGCCATTTGCCGCTCTATGTTGGCCTTGGGTTGTTTATCCGACCGGGTGGCTTCCTTATTTTTTGATTGCGGGGGCTCTAAGGCCTCCTCATCAAATTCCGGCAGTAATTTTCGCTTCGTATAGCTCTTTGTGTGGCCACTGTCACCGTATTTGTCTGCGGTGTTGAGTACTTTGCCCCATCTAATTCTGAGTGCATCTTCCGCTATTTTGAGCTTTCGCTTCTGCTTTTTCAGGCTACGCGTAGTGGCGATGAGCCTTTTGTGGAGGTTCTTCTGCTCCAGCAACTTGTCCGGCGTGAGGTCATCTGGACTATTATCTTCGCCGGGGACGGGTTGTTTGGTTCATTTACCCAAGTTGCCCTATTCAGATGGTTGCTCGATGGCATGTTCGTCGTCCGCCGGTTCGCCCTGCTCTGTGGCTGGGTCTGTATGGCTGATGTCTCTGTCGAGGTGGGGTTTGGAGCGGCGCTTACGCCGCCGCTTTGACTGCTTTTCGAGGGAACGATCCCTCGTTGCGTCCCTTTGTTCCTCATCGTCGTTTCTTTTAGGTGTGTCCACCATGTATACATCATGAGATGAGGTGGTTGTCCAGTGCCCTATAGGCGCTGGTTCCTATCCGTCTCCTACATCGTCGTCCATACCGTCGATGTCTTCGGAGTCAAAGTCGAGCATGTCGGTTAAATCATCGACAGTGGCTATGAAGTGGGTGGTGGGTGGGCTTTGAATTTTTTCGTCATCCGCATCCCATCCTTGCTGACCATAGTCCGGCCAGGGCTCTCCTGATAAAGAGAGAGACTTTAGTGAATTCATAATGTCGCCGAAGGGCGAGTGTTGAGAGATGTCCGCGGCGGCGAACTCCATGATCGGCGCCCAATCGGATTCGATCGGCAGGGGCGCGGAAGGTTCGGGGTCCGGGGAGGAGTCCGGTACCTTGGAGTCACGGGCTTCGGAGAGGACAAGGCTGGTGTTCTGCTCGATCAACGTAGAGATTGCAGCCCCCGAGGCGGTGTCCAACCACCTGTCCTCGGTTGGCGCAGTCGGCTCTGAGCTAAGGGTTGGAGCGGACACTCGTGCGGCCTCCTGGGCACTGTTCGGTGGCAGAGCTAGATCATGCCCATCATGACAGTGCGGCGCGCTCGGCTTTGGCTCGAACCCGTCGAAGATCAAGTCTCCGTGGATGTCAGCCGTGTAGTTCAAACTTCTAAATCTGACCTGATGGCCAGGGGCGTAGCTTTCGATCTGCTCCAGATGGCCAAGCGAATTGGCCCGCAGTGCAAAGCCGCCGAATACGAAGATCTATCTGGGGAGAAAAGTCTCACCCTGGACCGCATCGTTGTTGATGATCGGAGGAGCCATCGGGCCTAAAGGTGACGGCACAGAGGAACTCTCAATGAAAGCACCAATGTCGGTGTCAAAACCGGCGGATCTTGGGTAGGGGGTCCCGAATTGTGCGTCTAGGAGGATGGTAGCAGGAGACAAGGGACACGATGTTTTTACCCAGGTTCAGGCCCTCTTGATGGAGGTAAAACCCTACTCCTGCTTGATTAATATTGATGATATGGGTAGTACAAGAGTAGATCTACCACGAGATCAGAGAGGCTAAACCCTAGAAGCTAGCCTATGGTATGATTGTTGTTCGTCCTACAGACTAAAACCCTCCGGTTTATATAGACAACGGAGAGGGCTAGGGTTACACAGAGTTGGTTACAATGGGAGGAGATCTGCATATCTGTATCGCCAAGCTTGCCTTCCACGCCAAGGAAAGTCCCATCCGGACATGGGATGAAGTCTTCAATCTTGTATCTTCATAGTCCAGGAGTCCGGCCAAAGGTTCTAGTCCGGTCATCCGGACACCCCCTAATCCAGGACTCCCTCAGTGCCATCTTGGGCATCTAAGCTCAAGTCAAAGATGAAGAAACTCTTCTGCATTGAACCCTAGGGTCAGTATAGGACTCATGTTGCTGACATGAAGGCCCATTCACATGACAAGGCTATTATGAGGCATTTGGGTATGGAGGTCACCAGTGGATCTGAGGACAGGATCACTGACGAGGAGACGTGGATTGCACAACACTGCAAGTGGTCATATTCAGAGACATAGCATCAGCAGAGGAGTCTGAGGAGCACGAGGACTCAGATGAGCACGAGGAATACTGATGTTTTGGAGCATGACCATCACCTATTTAGTGCTCTTTGCCATTTTGGTGTCTCGATGCCAAAGGGGGAGAGATTTTCGGGATTTGCCGAGTCACGGATGTGTCTTATTTATCATTGATTTCCTTCTCTCATGAACTCTTTCTCGTCGTTAGGTTTTTCCATTAAGTTTGAGTGTGGAACTTAAGTACCTATCATATGGCGTGAGACATATGCTACCCTATCTCTATATTTATGTCAAGTACAGTATTAATTAGCTTGTGAGATGTTATCTATCTTATGCTCACATGCTATTTACTTGCATCTTTGTTTATCCATCTCATATTGTAGTGAAAGTATTGCCTGTCTATAAAATATAGGGGGAGTGTTGATCCTAGTGTGTGTGCTTTGCATTCCAAAGGCATACCCAGTGCACACATCTAGGGGGAGCCCGTCTATATTTTGTAGATGTTGGGATTGCATATTATCCCATATCTCTTCCTTGTGCAAACCCCATGTTGTCATCAGTCCACCAAAAAGGGGGAGATTGTTAGGGCATATTTCTCCCTTAGTGGTTTTGGTGATTGATGACAATGCTTTTGTGGACTAATCATGTGCATTGAGCATTTTAGATAAGCTATCATATGGCATAAGACGATTCGTGCCCCTTGGAGCTATTGTGAAGATGGTGTTTTTCCTTATTTTCATTTTCGGTGGATTTCAGTCGTAGGAATACCATAATATTAAGAGGGGGGCCGATCGGAAAGGTTTGGGTGGAATCACCATGTACATTATCTCTTTGCACCCTCGATCTTTCTCGTCAATTGAGCTTGCCCTTCCTTGTGCTTGAGTTTTTCAGAACAACATAAGCGGTAGTACCGCTCTACTCAGCGGTAGTACCGCTCTAGTGGTACTGCTGCAGAATAGTGCTACCGTCACTTCCACTTGTTCTATACGTTCTGTAAATGGGCGCTAGTAGAGCAGCAATTCAGCATGGTAGTACCGCTCCAACGGTGCTGTGGCTCTGACTACCACTCTACTACTGCAGGTTTACTAGGCACTGGTCAAACAAGCGGAAGTACCTCTCCTCCGGCGGTAGTACCGCTCCAGCGGAACTACCATGATCTTCTACTACACGAAGTACCGCTTGTTTTGTGCCTTTTGGAAATCTCTGTCACACAAAGTGGAAGTAGAGAGGCAGTGAAGAATGGTAGTGCCGTCCAGGGAGGCACTACCTTCCCCTGTCTTCCTCTACTACCACGAAATCCAGCTATTGTTCAACACCAAGCGGAAGTACCGCTGGTGGGACGATAGTACCTCTCCGACGGCACTACCACCTCCCGGACATGCTCATTTGAACGCAGTGGCTGAAATCTTCCGTGCTAGCGGAAGTACCGCTCGCTTGAGCGGTACTACCGCTTGTGCATGAGCTGTGTGTGCATAACGGTTGGATTTCTTCCCCCACTATATAAAGGAGTCATCTTCCCCAAGTTGACTTACCTCTTCCTCTCCCAAGCTCCATTATTGCTCAAATATCATTCTTGCGTGATCTCTCTCCCTAGCGAGTCAAACTTGTTGATTCTTTAGGGATTGCTTGAGAAGGCCTAGATCTACACTTCCACCAAGAAAAATTTGTTTCCCCCACTAATTCCTTGTGGATCTTCTTACACTTGGGTGTTTGAGCACTCTAGATGGTTGAGGTCACCTCGGACCAAATTCAATTGTGGTGAAGCTTGGTGGTGGTGTTGGGAGCCTCCAATTAGGTTGCGGAGAGAGCCCCAACCTTGTTTGTAAAGGTTTGGTCGCCGCCTTCAAGGGCACCACTAGTGGAATCACAACATCTCACATTGCATGAGGGCGTGAGGAGAATACAATGGACCTAGTGGCTTCTTTGGGAGCATTGTGCTTCCACACCGCTCCAACAGAGACGTACTGCCTCCCCAGGGAAGGAACTTTGGTAACACGTTCTCGCCCCGCCTCCCGACTCCACTTGTGGTTATCCCTTACCTTTACTTTGTGCAAGCTTGGTGTGTTGCTTATCTTGCTTGCTTGTGGTGGTGTTATTGCTAGCATCATATAGGTTGTTCACCTTGTTGCATATCTAGACAACCTATTTGTTGCTAACCCTAATTTGTTAAGAAAAGCTAAAAAAATTGGTAGTTGCCTATCCACCCCCCCTCTAGTCAACCATATTGATCCTTTCACAAACAATTGACGACAGTCTTGCGCATCCAAAAACGTCAGCAAAAATGGTGAGCTAATAGTACAACAGGGGCAAAGTAGTCGGCCATCAGTGTCAAATGCCCGCGCGGTTGAGCACTCGATGACCCTTGATCGAGCCCTTGAAATTGAGAACATGCTCCTCCGCACGCTCTGCATCTTCAAGGACCGCCTGCATCATCTCTTGTCTCATCAGAGTACTCCTCCTTGTCCGACGATCCGTTGGAGGACTCAACATAATGCTCATATATGTACTCCAAATCAGAATCTGTTGCTAAAAACAAGAAGGGACAACTATTTTCAGCTCTGGTGATCCATCGAATATTTCTTGGCAATGGTAGAGGATGGTACCTAGCGGGGAGGTCAGAGGACAAGGGTGTTGGAAATATGCCCTAGCGGCAATAATAAAGTGGTTATTATTACATTTCCTTAATCATGATAAAGGTTTATTATTCATGCTAGAATTGTATTAACCGAAAACTTAATTACATGTGTGGATATATAAATAAATACTATGTCACTAGTAAGCCACTACTAGACTAGCTCGCTGATCAAAAGATGGTTAAGGTTTCCTAACCATAGACATGTGTTGTCGCTTGATAATGGGGTCACGTCATTAGGAGAATGATGTGATGGACAAGATGCATCTATTAACTTAGCATATGGCTGTTCAGTTTATTGCTACTGCTTTCTTAATGTCAAATACATATTCCTTCGACCATGGGATCATGCAACTCCTGAATACTGAGGAATACCTTGTGTGCTATCAAATGTCACAATGTAACTAGGTGATCATAAATGTGCTCTACAGGTATTTCCGAAGGTGTCTGTTGAGTTTGCATGAATTGAGATTAGGATTTGTCACTCCATATGACAGAGAGGTATCTCTGGGCTCTCTCGGTAATACATCATCACAATAAGCTTGCAAGCAAAGTGACTAGGGAGTTAGTTAGAAGGTGATGTATTATGGAACAAGTAAAGAGACTTGCCAGTAACGAGATTGAACTAGGTATGGAGATACCAATGATCGAATCTCGGGCAAGTAACATACCGACGAACAAAGGGAACTACGTATGTTGTCATAAAGGTTCGACCGATAAAGATCTTCGTGGAATATATAGGAACTAATATGGGCATCCAAGTCCTGCTATTGGATACTGACCGGAGAAGCATCTCGGTCATGTCTACATCATTCTCGAACCCATAGGGTCCGTACGCTTAATGTTTGTTGACGACATAGTATTATATGAGTTATGTATGTTGGTGATTGATTGTTGTTCGGAGACCCGAATGAGATCACGAACATGACGAGGAGCTCCGGAATGGTCCGGAGGTAAAGATTGATATATGGGATAATAGTGTTTGGTCTCCGGCAGGGTTCCGGAATTCACCGGAAAGGGTTTAATTAGGATGTTTCCCGAAATGTTCGGCTACGAGAACACTTTATTTGGGCCAAGGGGTAAAGCCCACGAGGCTTTAGGAAGGTGCAAAAGGAGTTTTGCGGAGGCGAGGGTGCCAGACGCTAGGGACCCTGGCGTTTGGGGCCGGACGCCAAGGACCATGGCGTCTGGTCCTGGAGTCTGAGAAGGACTCTTGCCTTATGTATCAAACCGACTTTGAGGAGGCTCTTTCTCCAAGAAATGACCCCAAGGCTCCACATATAAATAGAGGGGCAAGGCTAGCACTCGGAACACATCAAGATTCACCAAGCCGTGTGCCGGCAACCCTGCTTGCTCTAGTTTATCCTCCTTCATAGTTTCCGTTGTGCTTGGTGAAGCCCTGCAGAGATTGTTCTTCACCACTATCATCACCACGTTGTCGTGCTGCGGAAACTCATCTAGTACTTCGCCCCTCTTGCTGGATCAAGAAGGCGAGGACGTCATCGAGCTGATGTGTGCTGAACACGGAGGTGCCATATGTTCGGTACTTCATCGGGATGGATCATGAAGGTGTACGTCTACATCAACCGCGTTGATAAACGCTTCAGCTTAGCGATCTACAAGGGTATGTAGATGCTCTCCCCCTCTCGTATCTATAATTCCCCATGGATAGATCTTGTGTGTGCATAGAATTGTTTTTGTTTTCCATGCAACGTTCCCCATCAGTAGCATCATGAGCCGGGTCTATGCATAGATGATATGCACGAGTAGAACACAAAGGAGTTGTGGGCGGTGAGGTTCATATTGCTTCCCACCAATGTCTTATTTTGATTCGGCGGCATTGTGGGATGAAGTGGCCCGGACCAACCTTACATGTCCACGCACATGAGACCGGTTCCACGGACTGACATGCAACTTGTTTTGCATAAAGGTGGCTGGCAGGTGTCTGTTTCTCCTATTTTAGTTGAATCAGATTTGACTATGGTGGCCCTTGTAGAATGTTAAATAGCGACTTGATAATCACTGTTGTGGTTTTGCGTAGGTAAGAACAGTTCTTGCTAGTTGCCTGTAGCAGCCATGTAAAACTTGCAACAACAAGGTAGAGGACGTCTAAATTGTTTTTGCAGGGCTTGTTGTGATGTGATATGGTCAAGATATGATGTGATAAATGTTGATGTATTAGATGATCATGTTTTATAATAAGTTCATGACTTGCATGTCGATGAATATGACAACCGGCATGAGCCTTAGGGTTGTCTTTAATTATTGTATGACCTGCGTGTCAATCACTTAAGCACCATATAATTGCTTTACTTTATCGCTATGCATTAGAAATAGTTGTAGAAGCAATGGTTGGTAAGACAGCCCCGATGCTACGATGGAGATCAAGGTGTCATGCCGGTGACATTGGAGATCATGCCGATGCTTTGGAAATGGAGATCAAAAGAACAAGACGATGATGGCCATATCATGTAACATATTTTTGATTGCATGTGATGTTTATCCTTTATGCATCTTATTTGCTTAGAATGACTATAGCATTATAAGATGATCCCTTCACTTAATTTCAAGATAAAAGTGTTCTCCCTGAGTATGCACCGTTGCCTAAGATCGTCGTTTCAAAGCACCTCATGATGATTGGGTGTGACAGATTCTATGTTCACATACAACAGGTGTAAGCCAGTTTTGCACATGCAGAATACTTGGCTTAAACTTGACGAGCCTAGCATGTATAGACATGGTCTCGGAACACTAGAGACCGAAAGTTCGAACATGAGTCATATCGTAGATATGATAGACATAGAGATGTTCACTATTGAAGACTACCCCATTTCACGTGATGATCGGACATGGATTAGTTGATTTGGATCACTTATCACTTTGAAAAACTGAGGGATGTTAATTTAAGTGGGAGTTCATTAGTAATTTGATTATTTGAACTAAAATTTATCATGAACTTAGTCTTAATAGTTTTTACATATCTATGTTGTAGATCAATGGCATGTGCTACCGTTCCCTTGAATTTTAATGCGTTCCTAGAGAAAGCTAAGCTGAAAGATGATGGTAGCAACTACACAGACTGTGGATTATCCTCATTGCTGCACAAAAGAGTTATGTCCTTGATGCACCACTAGATGACCCACCCGCTCCCGCTAGTCTAGATGTTGTGAATGCCTGGCAAATGCAGACTGATGACTACTTGATAGTTTAGTGTGCCATGATTTACGGCTTATAATCGGGACTCCAAAAGCATTTTGAGCACCACAGAGCATATGAGATGTTCCAAGAGCTGAAATTGATATTTCAAGATAATGCCCGGGTTGGGAGATATGAAGTCTCAAACAAGTTCTTTAGCTATAAAATCGAGGAGAACAATTCTATCAGTGAACACATACTCAGAATGCCTGGGTACCACAACCACTTGACTCAGCTGGGAATTGAGCTCCCAGATGAGTGTGTTATTGATAGAGTTCTTCAATGATTGCTACCAAGCTATAAAGGCTTCACGATGAACTATAATATGCAAGGGATGAAGAAAATGATTCCTGAGCTTTTCGCGATGCTGAAATCGGTGGAGGTAGAAATCAAGAAGGAGCATCAAGTGTTGATGGTTAACAAGACCACTAGTTTTAAGGAAAATGGCAAGGGAAAGAAAGAGAACTTCAAGAAGAATGGCAAGCAAGTTGACGCTCCCGTGAAGATGCCCAAAGTTGGACCCAAGCCTGAAACTGAGTGCTTCTACTGCAAAGGAAATGGTCACTGGAAGCGGAACTACCCCACATACTTAGCAGATAATAAGGATGGCAAAGTGACCAAAGGTATATTTGATATACATGTTATTGATGTGTTCCTTACTAATGCTCATAGTAGCGCCTGGGTATTTGATGCTGGTTCGGTCGCTCATATTTGTAAATCAAAACAGGATCTGCGGAATAAACAAACATTGGCTAAGGAGAGGCGACGATGCTCGTTAGGAATGGTTCCAAGTTAGATGCGATCGCCGTCGGCCCGCTACCTCTACATCTACCTTTGGGATTAGTTTTAGACCTTAATAATTGTTATTTGGTGCCAGCGTTGAGCATGAACATTATATATGGATCTTGTTTACTATGAGATGGTTATTCATTTAAGTCAGAGAATAATGGTTGTTTTATTTATATGAGTAATATATTTTATGTCATGCACCTTTAATGAGTGGCCTATTCTTGTTGAATCTCGATAGTAGTGATACACATATTCATAATATTGATGGCAAAAGATGCAAAGTGATAATGATAGTGCCACATACTTGTGGCACTGCAGTTTAGGTCATATTGGTGTAAAGTGCATGAAGAAACTCCATGCGGATGGACGTTTGGAATCACTTGATTATGAATCAACCATGCCTCATGGGTAAGATGACTAAAACTCTATTCTTCGGAACAATGGAGCGAGCTAATGACTTACTGGAAATAACACAAACCGATGTATGCGGTCCGATGAGTGTTGAAGCACGCTGCGGGTATCGTTATTTCCTAATCTTCACAAATGATTTAAGTAGGTATGGGTATATCTACTTAATGAAACACAGGTCTGAAACATTTGAAAAGTTCAAAGAATTTCAGAGTGAAGTGGAGAATCATCATAATAAGAAAATAATTTTCTATGATATGATCGCGGAGGCGAATATTTGAGTTACGAGTTTGGCATTCATTTAAGACAATGTGGAATTGTTTCACAACTCACGCCACCTGTAACACCACAACGTAACGGCGTGTCTGAACATCGTAATCGTACTTTATTAGATATGATGCGTTCTATGATGTCTCTTATGGATTTGCCTTTATCGTTTTGGGGTTATGCATTAGAGACAACCACATTCACGTTAAATAGGGCACCATATAAATTCGTTGAGACGACATCGTATGGGAGATTCTCTCGAAAGAAGTGAGTGGAGGAAAGTAGAACTTAATGAGGTAGTTGTGCCTTCTCAAGAATTGGAAAGTAGCACATCAGAGAAAACCATTCCCGTGATGTCTACACCAACTAGAGAGGAAGCAAATGATAATGATAATGAAACTTGAGATCAAGTTACTACTGAACTTTATAGGTTGACCAGAACATGTTTCGCACCAGAGTGGTACGGTAATCCTGTCCTGGAAGTCATGTTGTTGGACAACGGCGAACCTTAGAACTATGAAGAAGCTATGATGAGCCTAGATTCTGACAAATGGCTTGACGCCATGAAATCTGAGATAGGATCCATGTATGAGAACAAAGTGTGGACTTTGGTGGACTTGCCCGGTGATCGGAAAGCCATTGAGAATAAATGGATATTCAAGAAGAAGACAGACGCTGATGGTAATATCACTGTCTATAAAGCTCGACTTGTCACAAAAGGTTTTCAACAAGTTTAAGGGGTTGACTACGATGAGACTTTCTCACCCGGGGTGATGTTTAAGTCTATTCGAATCATGTTAGCAATTGCCGCATTTTAGGATTATGAAATCTGGCAAATGGACGTCAAAACTCCATTTCTTAATGGGTTTCTTAAAGAAGAGTAGTATATGATGCAACCAGAAGGTTTTGTCGATCCTAAAGGTTCTAACAAAGTGTGCAAGCTCAAGCGATCCATTCATGGACTGGTGCAAGCATCTCGGAGTTGGAATATATGCTTTGATGATGTGATCAAAGCATATGGTTTTATACAGACTTATGGAGAAGCATGTATTTACAAGAAAGTGCGTGGGAGCTCTATAGCATTTCTGGTGTTATATCTGGATGACATATTACTGATTGGAAATGATATAGAATTTCTGGATAGTGTGTGAGAGACTGGTTTTTGCCTTCTCTCTTTTTCTGGACTTCATTTGCTTCTTCTTTGAATTTGGGTTTTTCAATCAATTCAAATGGACTTATACACTTGGGCATGTCTTTGATTTTCACCCAAGTGACCCATCCATCTATAATTCATCATTCTTTCTCTGAAAAATTCCAAAAATGACCCAAGGAATATTTTTCATAAAAGAAAAATACTCATTTTCTTCTTTGAAATTCACTTCAGAAACTTGTGCTCCAAATCAACTCTCATTTTTATTGCTCCAAAAATCCTGAGAAAATTCCCAAATATTCTTTGAACCCTAGGGCATCTCCATGAGCAAAAATATTGCATAACTTTTTGGAATATTTTTGCTACAGAAAATCATTTATGTTCTGGACAGAATAGGCACTTTATACAGCAAGTATACTTTTCCTTGATCCTGTGAGGCTGATTTTTCTTGAGCTTCATTACCTTCCTAAGAGACTACAAACCCCAAAAGCTCAGCCCTAAATTCTTACTGGATCACTCATAGTTAACCTCACAAGTTACTGTCCAGAAACTTACCATGAAGTAAACCATGAACACAGAGCACCTATGATCAACTCAAAGCTTTGGAACAACTCAAACCACCAAGGACTACACGCCAGACATGCAGTTTATGCTAGGCGCAGCGTGACGCTAGAGTTCACGTGGTGACCGTGTTCGTCCAAGCGTGCTGGCATGCTAACGACACGCTCTACTTCGCCCTCGAGCCTTTGTTGATCTCGTGCTCGCTTCCCCGACCGCCGCACCTTGCCAAACTTCGCCACAATCGCCGTCCAGACGCCATTAACTCGCAACTGGCGCTCGCCGAAGCCGGAGCTCGCCGCAGCGGGCATGCGCATGACGCGGCCTAGCGTACAGTGCGCCCGTGCCACTATGCCCGTCGCCACCCGCGCTCATGTGCTTGTCTGCACCCTTCCATAGTGGTCGCGTGAGCTGCGTCGCCTTCTCCCACTCTCGCTGACGTGGTTCGTTGCTAGGTAACGTGTCCAGAAGCTCTCCGGTGGAGCTTGATCCCCCTCGCTCGCCTATAAATATAGCCCTCCCCATCCTCTTCGACCATCATCACTCACTCACCCAACCTCCACGAGACCGTAGCTAAGTCGCGGCCTGGCCGGGCAGGCCTCTGGCCGCCGTTCCGAGCCAAGCTCACCGGCGATTCCGCGTAGCTCCTCCTCCTCACTCCGGTGCATCTCGAGCTCCACCCACTCCTCAGGCGAATCTCTGGTGGTGCACTAGTGTCGTTCGACCCCGTTGGAGCCCCTGGTGCAGCCCCATGTCACCGTCGTCCCCAACTCTGGGGAACTCTTGTTTTGTAGCCACCCCGTCCGACCACCTCTGGACAAACCACGGATGCAGGCTGGTGCACCTCGACCCCCTCTCTCTTTCTATCCCATTGGATCTGGCCGACGGGCACTCCTTGCCGGAGAACGCACCGTCGAAGCGCCGCCCGCCTCTTTTTATCTCCCCCCCCCCGACCTGACGTGTGGGGTCCACTGTCAGCCTCACTGCTCACACCCGAAGCGGTATGAGTGGTGGCGTATTCCTGGAATACGCCATCGACGTCACCCCCTGGTTTTCTTTTTATTCAAATTTTGACCAAAATTTTTGACCAGATGTAACTTTTTAACTATAAGTCCAAATGAGTTAATTCTTTTTGCATTGTGTTCTTATTGAAAAGATCTTGCAGCACACCAAAAATGAGAATTTTCTCTGCTGTCTAGACTTTCTGTTAATTTTCAAAAGTGTTCTTGATATTTTCTTTTTGTGATTTTAATTGTTTTCAGAAGGAGAAGCTTGTCTTGAGGAGACCCAGGAGGAATGTGAAGCTCCGCCGAACTAAGGCAAGCCACACCAACATTTTCATGGTGTCATTGCAATATTCATGATTTCCCAACTTGAAAATGAGTTATTTCTTGCATATAATCATTTAATGAATAATGCTTATGTTAGTTATTTTGTCATCACTAAATTCTTAGTCTACAGAAGTGAGTATTTAGACTATTGTGAGCTAGCATGAGTAGTTTGACTATATGATTTTGCTATGGCTATGATATAACTAGTTTCGGTATTATTTTCTTATGTGATTGCCTGGTTTCACATGATAATGATAAAACTAAAAATGATGAGTGCTAATAACCAGTGAGAAAGAATCAGTAAAGTTTAGTGATGACTTGTGCAAGTAGAACTTTTGATGATGTTGATCTCTTTATTCTAAGTGATATATGATGCATGTCAAATTGTTGGATGATCATGCCATATGGTGACTCGAGTATTTTCATTTCAAGTAAACCTGATGTTAATTGAACTTGAACATAAAGTTCATCTAGTCATGGTGCCCCTGAATCGAGTTTTTCCCACTGCAACCACATTTTCCTTTATGGGAAGGCTTTTATTCGGTCCATTTTCATGCCTCTGGTCAGTGCCTCCAACGAGGGAAGGTTATGGGCGTGCGGTATCCTGGCCCGGTAAGCAGACATAACCTTGTGTGCCCGTTGTTTTTGGTATGGTACCTTGCCCCCGTTTGGGACCATTTAACTTTTGCCACGACGGTGGCCGTTGATACCTTTGGTAGGAACGGGGACACCCATGACTTAGCCCAGTGGGGAGTTAGTCGGAGTGGCCGGGAGAGTGTCATGACAATGGGAGAGTTCTATCAGAATGCCATTGGTCCACTCAAATGGAATTGCGAAGGCATGGGTTCAGCGGTGTGGGTCCAGTGTACTACCTCTGCAAAATGTATTTAAATCTATCGATAGACAAGTCCTAGGTTACGACACAATCGTGAGTAAGTCACACCATGGATTAACATTAATAAGTAATCTTGCGCACTAACTTATATGTTTGGCACTTGTTAAGTGATGATGAGATCGGTGAGACTATTGTTGTGGAAACCAAAGTGTTGGTTTCGTTTGTGATCCGTGAATGATCACCGTTTGGTTACGAGGTAATCCGTTGGTAAGAGAGTCTGAGGAACTCGGTGCACAAGTTCGTTTGCACTGCATCAGTAGTAAGTTTTTATCTGCATTCAACTTGATTAAATGTCATGATATTGTTTGCCATTATGTTTATGCTTTGTTGTGAGCTTGCAAGTACATTCAATGTACTGACCTACTGTGTTATGCCAGCTTTCATGAAAGTCTAACCGGATCGGAGTGCTGCCGCGTCTAGATCGTGTCCACATCGGTGTCCCTGTGGTCTGGAGTCCCGATTTGTCATCGTTCAGTCGCACTGTTTGTGCTGCTTGGCCTCGCTACTTGATGTAACATCACTCTATGTTTCTGCTAGCATCAATAAAGCGGTTATTTTTTGCACCAAGATGTTGTGTGTTGCGAGAAGACTTGATCTTTGGGCTGGCAATGCAAGGTAAGCTGGTTGCTCTGAGCCGGGGTGCCACAACGCTTGATATCAGAGCCGCGCTGACTGTAGGACACGCTAGACCCCCCAACACGTTAGTTGAACGTTAGCTAGCTTGCTAACTGAGTGTCGGTAGTGGTTGCATCTGGTTGCTACATTACATGCACTTGGTTTATTGTTATTTCTAACCAACTAATGGTTGTGAGTGTAGATGGCTCCAGTGCCGTATCCGTGCCAGTTGGAGTTGTTACCATACACTTTGCCGCATCTTCTTCGGAATGTATGGCATCGACTTTTCCCTCACGGTGACCACCCAGCGTATCGGGTGTACCGGGAGCGTCTAGCCGACTTAGTGTACGATTATCACTCCGTGGTTACTCTGCGCACCAGTTCATCATCAGGCTCTTACACTCGTACTTCTCAGAGCGGTTTTGCTTCCACCACCGCTCAGGCAGTTTAGTTTGTTGCGTTTGAGGTCCTCGTTGAGCTACACTATACTAAGGTCCAAATGGAGACTCACCCAGGTTTTTGCTTCTATCCATCGCTACACGATGATGGTCATGTCTGTTTTCCTGTCATTGATCCAGCGTCCGATAGTGATACTAGCCACCTTTCTCGTTACAACACTGCTAGTTATCTTCTGATTCGTGAGCTGGCTCGAAGAGCTGACTCGTGCTCGCACTGCTTTAGTAGCCGCTAGGTCCTATCTCACTCCCCCTTCTATGGGATTTACTCCTTATATTGTGCCCGATTCTAGCTCGCATATTTCCCCGTTACTCTTCCGAGTAGCTTGGGCACCTCGATCGTGACTCCTCACAGTGCCCCTACTGAGTGGGCGTCTCTTCTCGCTACCCCACAGCCCCCATGCTCCCTTCTCATCCCGCACCTACCCCTGAGGGAGAGCCCTTAAGGCAGCGCCATCATGTTAACTTTAACCCGAAGGTCTCGGTTAACGTCGTCAGTTCAGGATCTAAGTCCGACCCAGGAGAGGAACCAGCAGCGCCAATAGAGCACTAGAGCATCTGAGTATCCATGGTTGTCATGTGATGTATGGATGTAGTTGTATGAGATATGATGTTTCGTTTCATGTATGAGAGTGATGTCGCTTGAAGCTACGTCGGTATTTCCCCAAAGAGGAAGGGATGATGCAACACAACATTGGTAGGTATATCCCTCAGATATGAAACCAAGGTTATCGAACTAGTAGGAGAACCAAGCAACACAATGTAAACAGCCCCTGCACACAAAGAACAACACCTCGCAACCCAACCTGTTAAAGGGGTTGTCAATCCCTTTCGGGGTACGGCGCCTCAAGATAGTCAAAGGACATGAGGTAAATTTCTAGATGGGATAAGTAGATCACGGAACAAATAAATTTCAGCAAGGTATTTTTGTATTTTTTTTGGTTTAATAGATCTGAAAATAAACGCAAGGACAAAGTAGATCCCAAGGCAAATATATGAGAAAGAAGACCCGGGGCCATAGGTTTCACTAGTGGCTTCTCTCGAGAAAGATAGCAAACGGTGGGTGAACAAATTACTATTGGGCAATTGATAGAACTTAAAATAATCATGATGATATCCAGGCAATGATCATTACATAGGCAACACGTCCAAGATTAGTAGGCCGACTCCTGCCTGCATCTACTACTATTACCCCACTCATCGACCACTATCCAGCATGCATCTAGTGTATTAAGTTCATGGAAAATGGAGTAATGCAATAAGAACGATGACACGATGTAGACAAGATCCTTTTATCTATTGCGGCAGATATGGATCCCATCTTTTTATCCTTAGTAGCGACGATACATATGTGTCGGTTCCCTTTCTGTCACTGGGATCAAGCACCATAAGATCGAACCCACTACCGGGCACCTCTTCCCATTGCAAGATAAATAGATCAAGTTGGCCAAATAAAACCTAAATATCAAAGAAGAAATCCGAGGCTATAAGAGATTACGCATATAAGAGATCAAAGAAACTCAAATAACTTTCATGGATATAAAAAGATATAACTGATCATAAACTCAAAGTTCATCAGCTCCCAACAAACACACCGCCAAAAGACTTACATCATATGGATCTCCAAGAGACCATTGTATTGATAATCAAGAGAGAGATAGGGGAAGCCATCTAGCTACTAACTACAAACCCGAAGGTCTACAAAGAACTACTCACGCATCATCGGAGAGGCACCAATGGAAGTGGTGAACCCCTCCGCGATGGTGTCTAGATTGGATCTCGTGGTTCTGGACTCTGCGGCAGCTGGATGAAAATTTTGTCGACTCCTCTAGGGTTTCTGGAATATTGGGGTATTTATAGAGCAAAGAGATGGTCCAGGGGGCACCCGAGGTGGGCACAACCCACCAGGGCGCGTCTGGGCCTCCTAGCGCGCCCTGATGGGTTGTCACCTCCTCAGGACTCCCCCCAGGTGCAACCAGGGCCCGTTGTGTTCCTTCTGGCCCATAAAAAATCATCATAAATTGGCGTGGCATTTGGACTGCATCTGATATTGATTTCTTGCGATGTAAAAAACATGCAGAAAACAATAACTAGCACTTGGTACTATGTCAATAGGCTACACTACAAAAAATACACTTCTGTGATGATACGTGTTTGTCACAATAGGTCACGTTTTTTGTCATGCATGTACATCCATGACGATTTTATGACAGAATCAAGATAGTCATACCTGTGCTATCGTAGAAGTGTTCCATGACATTGCCAAAATTATCATCACGGAAGTGTCCACTTCCATGATGATAAATCGCGTGTCACAGAAGTGCTTTCGTCAAGGGTGACCGACACGTGGCATCCACTGTAACGGGATGTCGTTAAGCTATCCGGTCCGGTTTTGGATTTGATAACCCGTTGACAGCCCTAACCAATGGGAAATTTCAATGTGTAAAATTCTCATTGGCCGGAGGAAACACGTGCTGGCTCACCGTTGGGACAGATGTCATCCATTCATTGGACAGGAGGCGCCTATGATAGGTCGACACATGTCACGGCCCAATAGTGGCCCATTCCGGTGAAAAAGGTTGGCCAAGTAAAAATTAGCAGGCCGACCCATATAAGGCCTACTTGTGTTAGGTCCATTTAAGCCCACAGCCCATACGAAATGTGCCAATTCGGCCCGTCAACGGCCCGTTAAAGATTTGACACCATTGCACCCCATCGTCAGTTCGAGCCCGTTAGCAGCCCGCTATATAGTTGGGCTCAATATCGGCCCAATGTGATTTTGGCCTGTTAACGGCCCATTCAAGGGATGGGCCAATTTTCAGGATATACATCTTTCGGCCTTTTAGCGACCTGTTTAAGTGTTGGGCTAACTTTTGGTCCGGTGTGTCTTTCAGCCGTTGACGACCCATAAATGAGTTGGGCCATTTGTAGTCGGACCTGAGTTTTGGCCTTTATCGACCCATTTAAGTGTTGGGCCAATTCTCGGCCCATTATGTGTTTCAGCCTATTGACGGTCCATAAATGAGTTGGGCCATTTGTAGTCGTACCTGAGTTTTGGCCTTTTAATGGCCCATGCTCTTCATGGTCCAATACTAGCCCGGTTTCTCTTTCGGCCTACTAAAGGCCCACAACATAGTTGGGACATTTATAGTATGACTTGACTTTCAGCCTCTTAGTGGCCCATGCTCTTCATTGTCCAGTACCATCCCGCTGTCTCTTTCGGCCTATTAAAGGCCCACGGTATAGTTGGGCCATATGTAGCCCGACCTTAGTAATGGCATGTTAACGGCCCATGAAATCAAATAGGCCCACCTGTTGCCCACTTCGATGTCGGCATGTTAATGATCTGGGAGGTAAGAGGGTCGACCATTAACTTTCGGCCTGGTAACGGCCCATTAACTTAATGGGCCCACTACAGTTCATACATGTCTTTAGGCCAAATTAGAAAATTTGAGCCCATTGCGACGAGCAATTATGCACAGGACCAAAACCGATCAAGCAAAGGTACGCCATACAGGGAAAAACGTTGCACATCCAACATATATTACAAGAAATTACATCCACTAGACAATCAAAGATTGATGCCAGTGCAAATAAATGAACAGAACCTAACAATCTACAACATCACAATCTGCAACCTCAGCGTGGATGACGCTCATAAGCATGTGGGCAAGTTCTTGCTGCTTTGCTACACTGTCTTTGAAAATATTGATCAGTTGTTGTTGAGCATGAATGTGCACCTCAGATTCCTCCACCATTTCCATCATTGCTTCAGCCATTAATTGGTTCACAAACATACAATTTTTCCGTTGCATTCGAGATATAGGAAACTTAACAGATTCATATGGCGATTTTCGCAGGCTTGTATTATTGATAGTGGAGAGTGTCTCGACCACTGCATCATAACATAAATTAGGAGGGGAACCAAACAGATTAATCATGAGTTATTGCCATATTACCTGGCCTAGATTTATTGGAAAGAAACAATGGGGTTGCCTTGCTGTTTTTAGAGTTTGTCTTCTTATCTTCAGCAGCCTGCACCGAATTAACACACTAGCATTGCTATCGTTGGCCAAGTCAGATAATAGGAAAGCAACATTGACACAACGAACTTTTGGGCAACAAGCCTACACCAAATTAACATAATATGGCACATCTGTCATCAGCCAGGTAAGGTAATACGAAAGCAACATTGACACAATGAATGAATGGGCAACCATAGCAGCACTACAATTCAGTAATGTGCATGATATGAGATAGTACACTCATGCAGCTCAATATGCAAAACTACGAGGTAGTTTTCCTTACAAAAATCAACATTTCGCCTTTAACTTTTTGCTACAACTAATTTTAGATCAGATAAAGGTTGGATTCACGCCGATTAACAAAATACATGCTGATGTAAAAATATAGTGATATACAACAGGTACTTACATTAGCATTGGAGCACAGAGAATTCCCGCAAGATATTTTCTTCGAATACAATCCCAATGGAGAAAGTCTTCTATCATTTAACCTTATTTCCTAAAAGATAGATGGGTAAGAAACATGTAGTAAATATGATCAGAATGCTATAAAATTTCATGATGCGAGGATACACACACGCTTCTTAGAATGGAGTTGACATTCTTTTGCTGGACTGGAGCGGACTAGTTCTTTGGCCACTAGAATCTACTTATTATCAGTAGGAGTTGGGTTTCTCTGTGCTGGAGCAGTATCTATGAAAACTGGAGTTGGTTTATTATCTCCTCGCGTTTGGATCTTTTGCAAAGACCTGGTTTGTAACCCTTCAGATTCTAACATAGCCGTCTTCCCCTTGCATGCCTTATATAGAAGAATGGTGCCTCAGTTATAAAATATGCTACAGGAGAGATGGAATAGGTACTGAAGAATAGAAAGGCATGACATATTGACATGTATTCCCTCCATCCGGAAATAAATGGATGGGTCTAGGCGTATTTCAGTTCTAGATACATCCAGTTTTATCCATTTCTGCGACATGTAATCCAGACGGAGGGAGTATGATGTAAGAGCTAGGGATACGACAGGACAACAGTGTAAAAAAGCAGTTCTTGAATGTAAAACTGTATGCTAGCAGAATACATACAGAAAAACACTAAGGCAACATATGCATGTATCATTGGGAAACTAAGATGGCATTGCAAGAGACCACTAGAACACCACTTCAATGTAAAAAAAGAACATGGTTTGGTAGACAGATGAAGTACATACTGATGAATAACAATGCGTAAGATATTCAGAAGCATCATGCCCAAACTAAGCAGATGGCATTGCGATAGAGTAGAATGATAGTACTTGAATTTGAAAACATGTTATCATGAATGGAATAGGTACTAGAAAACAGGAAGGCATGCCATATTTACATACATGATCAGCAGGCTAAGCACCAGGCATTGCAACAGAGTAGATGCACTCCAAGACATTATATGCATGTTGTACCCATATCAAGGGCCAAGTAAGAGCAAGGACCTTGTGGGGTGAATAGGATTCATCATCTTTCTGCAGGTATTGTGAAGAACTGCCTTTACATGTTCCATCATATTGGGTATCATTGACGTCAAGTTTGTTGGCCGTTACATTGCTCAGTGAGGTTCTTGTGCATAAATCAGTGTGTGCAATTATGTCTGACATGCATGCAAGACAACTAGTAGTTAGATTTATGTAATGAGTGCCTGTAGGAGACGACATAAATAGTAGGACTGTAGTTAACTAGCAGCAACAACTCTCAAAAACTAAAGGGAGAACATAGATGAAAGCTACAGAATATGTATCGTTTGTACCCGAGATTAACTAGATGGCACACAAAAGTATTAAAGAACAATATAGGTAATACTAGAAGTGGTATAGTACTATAATCACCAGCCTATGGGATAGCATTGGCTGATGGATGATAACTATGGAACAACGTTACCTAAATAACAAGTCTCTTAGCTAAACTATGGAACAACGTTAACTACTGAACAAGACCCGTAAGAGATCAGCATGAATATAGAGTGAAATGTGATAATCTATTTTCCATGCTTAGATGAATAACAAAGCCATAAATGTTGCATACAAGTAAGATGAGGGTACAACCAATCTGGCTGCCATCCATAGGAGTGAGCATCATGTGCTGACTTGTCGATGGCCCTGTTGTTGTTGTGGTTGTCCATGTCGGCCACGTGCATTCGATGCAGGGAACTGTTGAGTGGGGACTATAGCTCCCTTCTGGTGTATGCTCCCCTTATTGGAGCAACTGTGGTGAGTCGGAACACGGTGTGGCTGAAGATGCAGAAAACGCATAATGTTAAGAATGACACATCTCTTTTATCTGAAGAAATACCCTAAGAGATCAACAACAAGGTACGAGAGTGGTTACACGTCTGTTGACTAAATACTAAATTGGGGTCACATGATTTTATTTTATTTTGGTACTGTCCGATCTATGCCGGATGGATTGATGGCCGTGTTGTGCCTCCCGGCTGACACTATTCGGAATCTTCCCCGAAGAGCGAGCGACCAATGGCAGAGCAGCCTGCCTCCACCATCCGTGGCCATGACCAAAACCCCGCTCCCGACCTCACCGCACTGTCGTGGTTGCGCCGCCCTCGGGCCAATCCACAAAGACTCGCCGTCATCCAGATCCGGCGGCGGCAGTACCTTCAACCCACACAACTCTAAGATAGCCATCTAAGCGCTACTTCCACGGCGAACTTGCACCCCTGCACCCTTAGGTTGGACACCAGCCAACCGACAACCTAGGAGCTCCACCGCTTCGAGGGGTGTTGCTTCCCATTGGGAATCGATTGGCCCAGAATAGAAATTCAGACAACTGACGCCTAAATAAAGTGATTTGAGATGAGGGTGCGACCTATCTGGCGGCACGGTGAAGTAGGCAGCTCCAGCTACCGAGTCGGTGAGGCTGGCACGGCTGCATGGCGATCGGCGGCAGGGAAGCAGAGATCTCGCAATGGTCGACGGCTACAGGGAAGCAGCGCCGGGGCTCTGGGCGGATCTGAAGTTGGAGCCGCTCCGGCGCTGTGAACAACGGCGGGGGTGAATCGGCGCCGTGAACAACAAGTTCACGCGACCGTCGTCGAGGCAGCTCCAGGAGCATGGAGTAAGAGGCACATGGCCTAGTGCACGATGACAAATGGACAGCATCTCCGGCATTAGGGAGGACGACGGCTGTGAATTTGGCACGGTGGGGGCGCCATGGAGGAGGGGTTGAGGTTTCGCGGCTCAGGAGAAGGGAACTTCTGGGGAGAAGGTGATTTGGCGCCCACGAGGTATGAATGGGGAGGGAACTGGGAGGGGAGTGGAACCATGTCTTACGGATGCATTTGTCTGAAATGTGGGGGAGTTACAGTTCTACCCCTGCCTTTAGGCTTCTCGTCTTGGGTCTGTGTACTAAGGGTCGGGGATAGTAGAGTGCTTTGCTTCTCACCAAATAGTAGGCGCGAGCGATTTTGGGCGAGGAGGGCGTGTTTTTAAATATAGTGGGCGTGAGCGAGTTTGGGCGAGGAGAGCGTGTTTTGAAATAGTGGGTGTGAGCTATTTCGGGCGAGGAGAGGGTGTTTTGCTGACCATCGTTTATGAATTATTCGGCACATGTCATTTCGTGCGAGGAGAAGGCGCACTTGGATGAAATTACGAACCTACCCTCGATGTACAACGGGCCAATTGATGCGTGTCCCACATAGGCTGGTAATTTCGTGTCTCCCATTTATTTGCTCGAGCGAATTCCACCGAGCATAGGGTGTTTAATGGTTCGTTCAAATTTTGGGAGAACGAGCATCCACGTCTACCTTACCAAGTCGATTTGTATCAAAATTTTGAAATATTAGCTTGCCACTTCTTTTTTAGATGGAGAGATGATGCCCGAGAGTAATGTGTTTTTACATGCTTGTTGCTAGCGATTTACTATATGACAAATAGTTGACCCACTCAAAAACGGGAATCAAACCCAAAATGAAATATCTCGATCCAATGAAATAGCTCATTCACCAGGTCAAAATAGTGAACTAAATCCAAAATTGAACACCTCAATCGAGTAGCATGTTGCGCAGTATTATAGTACTCCATGAACATGTTGAAAGTCAAATTAATGAACTTGTTTGATATACGCATATCTCCGTTCATGTGTGGATTGCAGACAAGATGTTCTCCAATTTAAATATTTGAATGCAAGTTTATATCGAAACATGGTTTATATCAGTCTTTGATGCATAAAGCGCGACCTCCCCCTCTCTCGGACTCCTGATCTTCTCTCTCTCTCTCTCTCTCTCTCTCTCTCTTTCTCTCTCTCCCTCCCTCCCTCTCTCTCTCTCTCTCTCTCTCTCTCTTTGTGTGTGTGTGGGGGGGGGGTCTTTCTAGTTCGCATGCATATATACTCCATCTATAGGTCTCTCTCGGACACTATGTATGATTCTCTAGTCCAAGCTAAATACCTTGGGTGCAATCATCGTATGCACACAAATTCCTTGGCTCGTTGCCCGTAACTCTCTCACGCACCACTCTGTCGTCTCGGGGCTCTTCCCTCCGTCTCTCTCAAACTCTCCATCAACCTGGGTCACACATACACATGCATATCTCACTCGCACTCCATAGACCCATATAAATCTATCTCTCTCCCTTGTTCTCTCTCCATCTCACATGCACACACACACAATCTCATGCCTAGACAAGTATGATGGTCTCTCACTCAATTGTAGGCACACACAGTCCCCCCTATATGTATATGACTAGCTAATCTTAGTCTCCATCACAAACATGTGCATGGTCTATCTCAATTTCTCTCGGGGCATCTTTCTATCATGCATGCACCTCCCTCGATCTTCCACCCATATAGTTGCCTCACGATCTCTAGGGGATCTCTCTATCACAAACACACCCTCTCTCCCTCCCCATGCGTCCAGGTTCTCCATGTGTCCCTCTCGACCTTTGTTCCTTGTTGGCCAGAACTCTACTGGACATGTGCTATAGGGGTGTCTCTCTCCGTTGCAAACAATCACGCACTAGCTATCTTCGTGTCACTCCTCACCTCGCTTTTCTATCTCGGAGATGCATGTGTGATATGTTTGCATAAGAAACAAAAAACACACTCTCTCTAATTTATCGTTTGTTGTCACTTTCTCTTTCACAAACATACTCTTTTTGCACACTCACTCATTCTCCTTCACACGCACTTGATCTCTCTTGAGTTAGGCACTCTCTTCGGTCCATAGCATATAGATTTATTGAAAAGTCAAACATCACAAAGTTTGACCCTGTACGTGGAGAAAAACATTTACATCTAGAACGGCAAACATATACCATTAGATTCACCATGAGATGTAGTTTTGTATGATGTATCTTTGGTATTGTAGATATAAATAACATTTGTGTAAACCTGATGAAAGTTTCCAAAGTTCGACTTCTAAAAAATTTGCATGCACTCCATTATCGAGCGGATGGAATATCTCTTTCCCCGTCTCAGCTATCTAACACACCACTCAGCCTTATCGGGGCTCCTCTATCTCTCTCAAACTTTATATCTCCCTGGTTCACACATACACATGTCTCGCTTGCGCTACATATAGACCCATCCAACACTCTCCGCCCTTGTTCTCTCTCTGTGTGACATGCACCCCTCTAAGTACCATAATCCCTCACTCCATCATACGCGCACGCACCCCCCCCCCCAAAAGTATGATTATCTCTCACTAGCCATCAGGAAACACGTATTGTCTCTTTCCATCCATATGTCTTATCTCAATATCTCTCGGGGTATCTTCTATCGCTCACACACCTTGTCACTCGATCTCCCACCCATGTAGTCCCATCACGATCTCCAGGGGATCTCTCTTTGACAAACACACACTCTCTCCTCCCCATGTCTGGATTTTCTCCATACATCTCTCTCAACGTCTCTCCCTTGTTTGACAGACCCCTCTTGGCCACGTGCTAGGGGTCTTTCTCTCTCGGTTGCAAACAACCATACACTATCTCCTCACCTTGCTTTTGTTGTCGAAAATGCATGTGTGATATGTTTGCATAAGACACACACTCTTTTTCTCTACTTTTATCGTGTGTTGTCCATGTCTCTTTCACGCATGCACACACACTTTTTTCACTCACTCTTTCTATTTCACACACACACTCTCTCTCTAGTTAGGGACTCTCTCACGTCCATAAGCATATGGATGTTTTGAAAAGTCAAACCTCTGAAAAGTTTGACCAGGTATATGTAGAGAAAAGCATTTACATATGGAACGTTCATTAGATTCATCACACCATGTACTTGATACGTCTCCAACGTATCTATAATTTTTTATTGTTCCATGCTATTATATTACCCATTTCAGATGTCTATGGGCTTTATTTTACACATTTATATCATTTTTGGGACTAACCTACTAACCGGAGGCCCAAACTGTATTGCTGTTTTTTTTTGCTATTTCAGTATTTTGAAGAAAAGGAATATCAAACGGAGTCCAAACGGAATGAAACCTTCGGGAGTGTGATTTTTGGAACGAACGTGATCCGAAGAACTTGGAGTGCAAGCCAAGAAGCAGCAGAGGCGGCCACGAGATAGGAGGGCGCGCCCACCCCTCCTGGGCGCGCCCCCCTGTCTCGTGGACCCCTTGGGCGGCCATCGACGTACTTCTTCCTCCTATATAAGCCTACATACCCCAAAAACATCCAGGGAGCCACCGAAGAAATATTTCCACCACCGTAACCTTCTGTATCTGCGAGATCCCATCTTGGAGCCGTTGCCGGCATTCTGCCGGAGGGGGAATCCACCAGGGAGGGCTTCTACATCAACACCATAGCCCCTCTAATGAGTTGTGAATAGTTTACCACAGACCTTCGGGTCCATAGTTATTAGCTAGATGGCTTCTTCTCTCTTTTTGGATCTTGATACATTGTTCTCCCCCTCTCTTGTGGAGATCTATTCGATGTAATCTCTTTTTGCGGTGTGTTTGTCGAGATCCGATGAATTGTGGGTTTATGATCAAGTTTATCTATGAATAATAATTGAATCTTCTCTGAATTCTTTTATGTATGATTGAGTTATCTTTGCAAGTCTCTTCGAATTATTGGTTTAGTTTGGCCTACTAGATTGATCTTTCTTGCCATGGGAGAAGTGCTTAGCTTTGGGTTCAATCTTGCGGTGTTCTTACCTAGTGACAAAAAGGGTTATAAGACACGTATTGTATTGTTTCCATCGAGGATAAAAAGATGGGGTTTATATCATATTGCTTGAGTTTATCCCTCTACATCATGTCATCTTTCTTAATGCGTTACTCTGTTCTTATGAACTTAATACTCTAGATGCATGCTGGATAGCGGTCGATGTATGGAGTAATAGTAGTAAATGCAGGTAGGAGCCGGTCTACTTGTCATGGACGTGATGCCTATATACATGATCATGCCTAGATAACATCATAATTATTCGCTTTTCTATCAATTGCTCGACAGTAATTTGTTCACCCACCGTAATACTTATGCTATCTTGAGAGAAGCTTCTAGTGAAACCTATGGCCCCCAGGTCTATTCTTTATCATATACGTTTTCAATCTACTTTTATTTGCATCTTTACTTTCTGCATCTATATCACAAAATACCAAAAATATATTTATCTTATCATATTATGTCTATCAGATCTCACTTTCGTAAGTGGCCGTGAAGGGATTGACAACCCCTTTATCGCGTTGGTTGCGAGTTCTTTGTTTGTTTTTGTAGGTTCATGGGACTTGTGAGGAGCCTCCTACTGGATTGATACCTTGGTTCTCAAAAACTTAGGGAAATACTTATGCTACTGTGCTGCATCACCCTTTCCTCTTTAAGGAAAACCAACGCATGCTCAAGACGTAGCAAGAAGGATTTCTGGCGCCATTGCCGGGGAGGTCTTCGCTCAAGTCAAGACATACCAAGTACCCATCACAAACTCATCTCCCTTGCATTTACATTATTTGTCATTTGCCTCTCGTTTTACTCTCCCCCACTTCACTCTTGCCGTTTTATTCGCCCGTCTTCTTTTCGTCTTTTCATTTGCTTTGATGTCTTACTTGGCTCATTTGCTTGTTTGGTTGGAATAGTTGCTTATTTATTGCTAAACAGAGAACCTAAGGTCTATGGATCCTCATCCGCTTGCTAATCTTTTTAAGAGATGCAATTATGATGAACCAATTGCTAGTAAGTTTTGTGCACTAGATTATATTTATGAAGTTTTGCTTGAAATTCGTGAATCTGAAAATTGTGATGAAGAAATTTATGAAGAGATTCACGATGGCTCCTTGAATAAAAAGCATGATTGCAATGATTTTACTATAAATTCTCTTGATGTCAATTGTGCTAATAATATGCAAAACCCTAAGCTTGGGGACGCTAGTTTTGCTATGTCTACTACTTGTTGCAATGATCATGATTGGGGTGATTCTTCTTATAACCTTGAAAATTTATTTAATCCCCATGATGAATATGCAATCGATAATAGTGTTTGCAATAATAATGAAAGTGGGTTTGGAAGAGTGTCAACTTTAGATCCCACATATTTGGAGTATGTTCAATCTTATGATATTTTTGATAAAAGTGGGTTCGGAAAGGTCATGACTTTAGTTAATGTTAATCCCACTATCTTGGAAGAGTGTCAACTTTGCATGCATGTAGATCATGTTGAAAATATGTTTTGTGATAGCTATTTTGTTGAATTTGCCTATAATCCTACATGTAATTATTATGAGAGAGGAAAATATGGTCGTAGAAATTTTTATCTTATTGAATTACCTCTCGAATGTTGAGATTGCTATCGTCTCTTTATTCTTCCTTGCATATGCTAGTTCTTGCTTGCCTTGCAAATTTGTTTGCTTGTAATATTCCTATGCATAGGAAGTATGTTAGACTTAGATGTGTTTGTCACGTGTTTCATGATGCTCTCTTTATGCTTCAATTCTTGTCTTTCATGTGAGCATCATTGAAATCCCAATGCCTAGCTAAAAAGGCTTTAAAGAAAAGCGCTTGTTGGGAGACAACCCAATATTTTTCCTTGCTGTTATTCAATAAAATTTTGCATCTACTTACTGTTTAGATGTGTTTTCATGTTTTATTTAGTGTTTGTGCCAAGTAGAACCTATAGGATAACCTATGATATGAGTTGATTTGATTCTGCTGAAAAACAGAAACTTTGCACTCACGAGAAACAATTCAATAAATCACAGGAACGTGATTTTGCATTGATTATTTTTGCTTCTGATCAATAGATAAATTTTTTAGGACTTCCTATTTTGGTAGGATTTTTGAGATTCCAGAAGTTTGCGTTAGTTACAGATTGCTACAGACTGTTTTGTTTTTGACAGATTCTGCTTTTCATGTGTTGTTTGCTTATTTTGATGCATCTATGGCTAGTATCTAAGGGTATGAACCATAGAGAAATTGGAATACAGTCGGTTTAACACCAATATAAATAAATAATGAGTTCATTGCAGTACCTTATGTGGTGGTTTTGTTTTCTTTCACTAACGGAGCTTATGAGATTTCCTGTTGAGTTTTGTGTTGTGAAGTTTTCAAGTTTTGGCTAAGGATTTGATGGACTATGGAATAAAGGGTGGCAAAATCCTAAGCTTGGGGATGCCCAAGGCACCCCAAGATATTCAAGAATATCCAAAAGCCTAAGCTTGGGGATGCCCCGGGAAGGCATCCCCTCTTTCGTCTTCGTTCATTGGTAACTTTACTTGGAGCTATATTTTTACTCGCCACATGATATGTGTTTTGCTTGGAGCATCGTGTATTATATTAGTCTTTGATTGTTAGTTTAACACAATCATCCTTGTTGTACACACCTTTTTGGAGAAGCCTACTTGATTGAAATTTTATTAGAATATGCTATGTGCTTCACTTATATCTTTTGAGCTCGATAGTTTTTGCTCTAGTACTTCACTTATATCTTTTAGAGCATGGCGGTGGATTAATTTTGAAGAAATTGTTGATCTCTCATGCATCACTTATATTATTTTGAGAGTCTTTTAGAACAGCATGGTATTTGCTATAGTTATGAATTTGTTCCTAGAATGATGAGCATCCAAGTTGGGTATAATAAAAACTATCATAGAAAGTGCATTAAACACTAGGATCAATTTGATGCTTGATAATTGTTTTGAGATATAAAGGTAGTAATGCTAGAGTCATGCTAGTGGATAATTATGAAATTGAGAAATACTTGTGTTGAAGTTGGCAAGTCCCGTAGCATGCACGTATGGTAAAAGTTGTGTGACAAATTTGTTGCATGAAGTGCTCTTTTGATTTTCTTCCTTATGAGTGGCAGTCGGGGACGAGCGATGGTTATTTCCTACCAATCTATCCCTCTAGGGGCATGCGTAGTAGTACTTTGCTTCAAGGGCTAAGTAGACTTTTGCAATAAGTATATGAGTTCTTTATGACTAATGTGAGTCCATGGATATACGCACACTCATCCTTCCACTATGCTAGCCTCTATTTTACCGCGCAATTTTCGCCGGTATCATGAACCCATTATTTACCTTCCTCAAAACAGCCACCATACCTACCTATTATGGCATTTCCATAGCCATTCCGAGATATATTTCCATGCAACTTTCCACCGTTCCGTTTATTATGACACGTTCCATCATTGTCATATTGCTCTTTGCATCATCATGTAGTTGACATCGTATTTGTGGCAAAGCCACCTTCATAATTTTCATACATGTCACTCTTGATTCATTGCATATCCCGGTACACCACCAGAGGCATTCATATAGATTCATATCTTGTTCTAGCTTTGAGTTGTAATTCTTGAGTTGTAAATCAATAAAAGTGTGATGATCTTCATTATTAGAGCATTGTTCCAGTGAGG
Source organism: Triticum aestivum (assembly GCF_018294505.1). Taxonomy (NCBI): domain Eukaryota; kingdom Viridiplantae; phylum Streptophyta; class Magnoliopsida; order Poales; family Poaceae; genus Triticum; species Triticum aestivum. The sequence continues at coordinate 449,232,336 of NC_057798.1, forward strand.
AAAGGATGATGAAGACTATGATTCCCCCACAAGTCGGGATAAGACTTTGGACTTTATAAAAATAAAAGAGGCCAAAGAAGCCCACCAAAAAGAAAAAAAGAAAAAGAAAAAAAGAAAAGAAAAAAAGAAAAAGAAAAAATAAAATGAGAGAAAAAGAGAGAAGGGACAATTGCTACTATCTCTTTTCCACACTTGTGCTTCAAAATAGCACCATGATCTTCATGATAGAGAGTCTCTTATGTTGTCACTTTCATATACTAGTGGGAATTTTTCATAGTAGAACTTGGCTTGTATATTCCAATGATGGGCTTCCTCAAAACGCCCTAGGTCTTCGTGAGCAAGCAAGTTGGATGCAGACCCACTTAGTTTCTTTTGTTGACCTTTCATACATTTATAGCTCTAGTGCATCCGTTGCATGGCAATCCCTACTCACTCACATTGATATCTAATAATGGGCATCTCCATAGCCCGTTGATACGCCTAGTTGATGTGAGACTATCTTCTCCCTTTTTGTCCTTACAACCACCACCATAGACCACCATAGTGCTATGTCCATGGCTTGCGCTCATGTATTGAGTAAGAGTTGAAAAAAGTTGAAGCGCGTTAAAAAGTATGAACCAATTGCTCGGCTCGTCATCAGGGTTGTACATGATGGGAGTATTTTGTGTAATGAAAATGAAGCATGGCCTAACTATATGATTTTGTAGGGATAAGCTTTCTTTGGCTATGCTATTTTGATAGGACATGATTATTTGTTAGTATGCTTTAAAGTATTATCATTTTTATGTTTTATAAGCTTTTATCTTGAATCATTTGGACCTGAACATTCGTGCCATAACAAAGAAAATTACATTGAGAATTATGCTAGGTAGCATTCCACATCAAAAATTCTGTTTTTATCATTTACCTACTCGAGGATGGGCAGGAATTAAGCTTGGGGATGCTTGATACGTCTCCAATGTATCTATAATTTTTGATTGTTCCATGCTATTATATTACCTGTTTTGGATGTCTATGGGCTTTATTTTACACATTTATATCATTTTTGGGACTAACCTACTAACCGGAGGCCCAACCCGTATTGTTGTTTTTTTTCCTATTTCAGTATTTCAAAGAAAAGGAATATAAAACGGAGTCCAAACGGAATGAAACCTTCGGGAGCGTGATTTTTGAAACGAACGTGATCCGGAGAACTTGGAGTGCAAGCCAAGAAGCAGCCGAGGCGGCCACGAGATAGGAGGGCGCGCCCACCCCTCCTGTGTGCGCCCCCTGTCTCGTGGACCCCTCGAGCGGCCACCGACGTACTTCTTCCTCCTATATAAGCCTACATACCCCAAAAACATCCAGGGAGCCATCGAAGAAATATTTCCACCACCGTAACCTTCTGTATCCGCGAGGTCCCATCTTGGAGCCGTCGCCGGCGTTCTGCCGGAGGGGGAATCCACCACTGAGGGCTTCTACATCAACATCATAGCCCCTCCAATGAGTTGTGAGTAGTTTACCACAGACCTTCGGGTCCATAGTTATTAGCTAGATGGCTTCTTCTCTCTTTTTGGATCTCAATACAATGTTCTCCCCCTCTCTTGTGGAGATCTATTCGATGTAATCTCTTTTTGCGGTGTGTTTGTCGAGATCCGATGAATTGTGGGTTTATGATCAAGTTTATCTATGAATAATAATTGAATCTTCTCTGAATTCTTTTATGTATGATTGTGTTGTCTTTGCAAGTCTCTTCGAATTATCGGTTTGGTTTGGCCTACTAGATTGATCTTTATTTCCATGGGAGAAGTGCTTAGCTTTGGGTTCAATCTTGCGGTGTTCTTACCCAGTGACAGAAAGGGTTGCAAGACACGTATTGTATTGTTGCCATCGAGGATAAAAAGATGGGGTTTATATCATATTGCTTGAGTTTATCCCTCTACATCATGTCATCTTTCTTAATGTGTTACTCTGTTCTTATGAACTTAATGCTCTAGATGCATGCTGGAGAGCAGTCGATGTGTGGAGTAATAGTAGTAGATGCAGGCAGGAGTCGGTCTACTTGTCATGAACGTGATGCCTATATACATGATCATGCCTAGATAACATCATAATTATTTGCTTTTCTATCAATTGCTCGACAGTAATTTGTTCACCCACCGTAATACTTATGCTATCTTGAGAGAAGCCTCTAGTGAAACCTATGGCCCCCGGGTCTATTCTTTATCATATAAGTTTTCAATCTACTTTTATTTGCATCTTTACTTTCTACATCTATATCACAAAATACCAAAAATATATTTATCTTATCATATTATCTCTATCAGATCTCACTTTCGCAAGTGGCCGTGAAGGGATTGACAACCCCTTTATCGCGTTGGTTGCGAGTTCTTTGTTTGTTTGTGTAGGTTCGTGGGACTTGTGAGGAGCCTCCTACTGGATTGATACCTTGGTTCTCAAAAACTAAGGGAAATACTTATGCTACTGAGTTGCATCACCCTTTCCTCTTCAAGGAAAACTAACGCAAGCTCAAGACGTAGCAGTACTTACTTCATACCATCTTTTATCTTTGGTATTGTAGATATAAGTAATTTCTTTATAAACTTGGTCAAAGTTTCAAAAGTCTGACTTTAAAAAAATGTTGGCACTACATTATTGAACAGAGGGAGTAGCTCTTTCTCTCTCTCTGCTATCTCTCACGGGCCTCCCCTCTCACTCGAACTCTCTATACCGACGGATTATACGCTCATTGTGGTAACACATTGCTTTGTATATTGTTTAGTTGACCAGTCAACCAGTCCACATGATGCCTTGTCAGCTCGCGTTCTCTATCTTCGTGTGCTAGCCCATGTGGCAGTGGGTGAAAATAAGTAAACTAGAGGCCCATATGGCACGCGATGAAGTAAACAAAGTTGAAACCGCTCGGGGTAGCACCCCGCACGCTAGTAAATTGAGGGTGCATTGAGGACACACTTCTTCCGTGTGAAGGACGCACTCGCGCACAATTCACCACTGTGCAACGGCATGCACAGAAGTACGCACTCGTGCACACCCAGCAGGCCCTCCACTATGTAGGCCAAAACACGTGCCAAATTCACTTGTGATGCATTTGGCGTCGATGCCCCTCCATTCCTCACCTGGTGCCCCAATCTGGATCACCTACTTTGCTCCGGTGCCAAATTAACTCACGCAATGAAAAAACACTTGCGTGGGAGAGAGAGAGAGAGGACTAAGGCAATAAAAAAACACTTGTTTGGGAGAGTGAGAGGCTGGTGTGGTTGGTTTGTTTGATTTGCTTATTCCTGTGGGTCTGTGTGCACAACAGTGCCAACTCTCTCACATCACGAGAGCGGTGCCAAAATCTTTTGATTTGATATCGATGTGTATTATGTGGCATACTTTTGAGAAATATGGCATCGGCCACATAGTGGAAGGCAACAAATGCCCAAGGTCTTCACGTGCTCCTAGGTAAATGAGAGGAAAGAGAGAGAGAGGGAGAGAGAGAGAGAGCGAGTGAAAAAATGTCACTAGCCGGCCAACCCTATCATATGAGCGAATGATATTGGTACCTCTTGATGACACGACAATCTTATACAGCCAGCTGCTCTAATATGTTCTCTTCTTTTGCAGATAAAAAAAGACCCGAAAGTGAAAAATGTGTAGCTATAACAATCTCATCGAATGCCTTGATCTCCATCTTATAGAAATTGATCTGATCGACTACCGAGGCAGCACATCTGAGATTAAATTGGTCAGGTTCTTTGTTCTGGAGGCAAGTGTGCTCAAGGTAATGAGGTTTGGCGTTCTCTAGCGCAACAATGAATGGCGTGATGATCACCGCATGCGTCTAAGACTAAATGACAAAGTCTCCGCCTAAGTTGAATTTGTTTTTGAAACATCAAGTGGCCAGAGACTTGAAAATTTATTTTCCCATTTGTGACTTGTCAGGGTGGTGGATTGTAGTTTGTATGATAATGCTGCATCCACCTAAAGTAACGAAAGTTCTTACGTAAACTTCCTAGTAATTCCCTCTTCGTAGGTGCAACATTACTCCTAACATTTGTAATATCAGTTTGAAACTTGTAATATTGTCGTGTCTTATTCCTGTGTTTTCAAAATCCTGCGAATCAAAGAGGTCCTGAGTTCGTGATGATGTTGTGTCTGCCATCTTTCACCAATAGCCGTCGGATCTAGATCTGACGCATACAAACCAAACTTCTCCAGTTTTGCAAAAAGATGCCCGCACTTATTCCCTATTTACAAACAACTCCTCGTCTCTCACAATCAGACTTATCTCCTTGCCACCACATCTAGAAGGCCATGGAAAAATTTGGCGCGATGGCTGCTGTCGGTGTCGTCCACCCCCAATCTTGGTGTTCCGTGCAATGCACGGGCATATACGCATGGGAAATTATGTCGAACACGGCTAGTTGTAAGCATGCTAGCTCTACAACCATGATGATAGTGACTGCAGATGGTGAGGCTGACTATGGTATGCCAAACACGGCGCCTATACTCAGGTGTCATCTCCTGCGCAGGGTCTTGTCACTTCACTGTGAGGAGCAACACGTAATAATTTGACCAACGGGTAGTACTTTGATACTACATTGGTAGTACTACTACTAGTACTAGCACCACCGTCTGGATTTAGTAGTACTACCACGTCCATCTGGATTTAGTATTTGACTAGCAATATCTAGTAATGCATGTCACAAAGAATGTACTACTCCCTCTGTAAATAAATACATGGTGTATTGTTTTATTCCTATCAGCGAGAGAACTTAATGTATTTTTGCTAATTAATAGGATTACATGCAATAAACTAACCACCCCATGTCATGTTTGGTAGTCTCAAGTCATTGAAATAATGCACGGCCCACATCTCTCATTGGTTGATATGTCACGAAATAAGAAACGAGGAGGGAGTTAATGTACCGTTCTAAGTGTTTTGGGATTATTTGGTTTTCGTAAGATGACTTACACAACATTTTTGGTTACATGCATTAACATTTTATTAGTCAAATCAAAGGTAAAAACTTGGCACAAAATGCAAAGGGGACCAATAAACTAGCAAACATCAAAGTTCTCTTGTTTGGCCCCAACTATAGGTTCGGTGAGATGACTATGCTGCACCGGCACGGAGGGGGACGCAGCTTCATTGACTTACTGCACCTGCCTTTGGGTGTATGACACGTGCGCCCAACAGGTGGCTGGCCCACCTGTCATACAACCAAAGGCAGGTGCAGTAGAGGGCCGAGGAGTAGATGGCCAACACGCACGTGAATTCAACGCAGTCCGCAATTCTCATATAAAGGCTCCCCGCCAGTCTAATCTAGTACGAAATCCTACGCACCTATGCACCCTAACCAAGGGCAAGAGTGATCACTCCAATCGCAAGATCAGTTAACTAGAAGCTAGACCCATGGAGACAATGAGCGCGAGCATCAGCCGACTGTGCTAGATGGTCCACGACGCCGGCCTGCGGCCCGGCACCGAGGAATGTCTCCAGGTAGTGCTTGAGGCCGCCAGGGCGAGGGGCCGCTTGGACGACAACTTCATATCCTTGTTCGACGAGGTCCTGGTCGGCTTCCTCGACAAGTTCACCATTATCAAGAAGCCCAATGACGACCTTGACATACGCCTTCAGCCCACGTGCCTAGGCTCTACGATGCCCGCCACCCTCAACGGCCTCTATGGTGACAACCTCTTCGATGCACTGGTGGCCCTACGACTGCCGCCGTCGTGCCGGAGATTGTCCACCTTGAGGTCGCGCTCACCGCGCAGCGCCTGGCACTGCAAGACACCATCGACATAATCACCCATGTATATGCGCAAATCAAGCACAAGGACTACTACATGCAACAGGAGGATGACAGGATGCTAGCCTTCTTGGACCGCAGGGCAACCTTGGACGTCATTGTTCAGAAGCACGTTGAGCTCGCCACCAACGCTGTTGCTTGTCATACGTCGGTTGGTGACCCGGTGCACTAGGGCGTGAGGATGTCGTTGATGGATTCATATGTATCTTTATCTTTCCGTCAAATCCATGTAGTAGTATATGGTACTACTAGTCATTATCTTACCTTTCGCATCAACTTCATAATTTTCATACGTACTCCATGCATGAACTGCGCCAGAACTAAACTTATCATCACTCTAGGGAAAATCATTATTTCTATCTATCGGTCGCGCCACGGAGCAGAACCAAATTTACAAGTTACAAGTTCAAACGGAAAAGTCTGCCGTGTTCACGTCATACCCCCACACGGTTGGTCTGGCACGCCGCTCAAGGGGGATGCGTGATGTGTTGCATTTTCACTAACAAGTGGTACCACAGTTGAGCAAACTGACTATCAGCAAACCCCCACCTCGCCCACCGTGCGATGGCTGAGAAAACCGGAGGGAGAAGAAATTGATGTAGCACGTACTCCAAGAAAATTGGTGTCGGATGGGACTCATGTGGGTGGCGTGTGCCATACTGCTAGACGTGAATGCTAGTTATGGCCCATGCCACCCCACTATATCGAGCCTATATCGAGGTGCTGGTTACGTAGAACAAATTTCCTGGAGTCTGTGCTCAGCCCTCCTCTATCTCTCTTCTCAGCCAGTCAGCAGACGCGCGAAGCCCATCATTTGTTTGCTCATATGCGGTCCCACATGTCAGTGAAAACGAAAGAGGACCCATTGAACCTGCAGATCTTTCACCTCGATGTGCTGGTGATGAAAAACAAATCCAATAAAGATCTTCGGTGGAGCTTTTGGAGTTACTCAACAGTAGTAAGATTCTATTAATAGTTTAACCCAAGATGCACATCACGTGGCTTCAACTACCACTCCATTTTCTTGCATGACACGACCTGGATGCTGGATGTCCCATGAGTCGGCAAAAGGAGAAAGAACTCGACCAAATCTTTGGTTGTGCTCTCGGATTATACTAGTTGTGCTAACTTAAAATTTTATTGTATAGAATGGATGGAAGTTTTGGTATTGGGAAGAAGACTACATCAATATATTGATAGAGCATAATTTAGTAGATGTTCTAGCACTTTTAGCTAGCATAGAGGCTAGAGATGAGACTAGTGCACTTGTTGATAGAATAGAGGCTAGACATGAGACTAGATGCGAGGAAGAAACGTCTACTTCTTTACACTCGAAGAAGAAAGAAGCACGCAAGATCGAGCCTCCGCAGATCAATAATGAATGCATTGAGAAGGCACTAATCCAACTTACAGGAGCAATTATGGAAGTTGGATATCTTCTAAAATGTATTCTTGTGGTTCTTGCTTTCTTTGGTCTTGCTTTTCTAGTCAAATTTTGGCGATGTATTTCCATGTACCAAAAATCAATGATGACAAAAAGATATGTGTTTGAAAATAAAAATGTATGCGGCCGGGATGCGTCCGCACGTTGGGCACACGGCCACCACATCCGAGAAATGGCCCGGACACAACCCCATTGCCCTACCTAAACGGACAAAATCCGAACAAAACGGAGGTCCGTTTGGGGTCGTGCGTTGGACTTGGCCTTACAAGTGCGACCGCAGTTGAGGAAACCGACTATCGACAAACCCCCACCTCGCCCGCCGCACGATGGTTGAGTTAGAGAAATGACGAGGTTGAAGAGATAGTTGTAGCATGGACTCCAAGAAATATGGTGTCAGATAGAAGTCGTGTTGGTGGCGTGTGCCGTACTCCTGGATGTGAATGCTTGTTCTGACCCATGCCACCCTACTATATCTAGTATCGAGGATTCGAGGTTCTGGTTACGTACAGCGAAAACACTAACATATGGCCCACCTCACACTGTGGCCAAATTTCCTAGAGTCTATGCTAGGTTAAAAAGTGTTCTTTGTGAGGGTGGGTGGCTGGTCTCAAGTTTAAAACTTATTGTATTACATATACATAGACATAGAGATAGTGCAGCAGTTTTGAAAGTTTGAACCCAAACATCAGAATGCAATTTCTACTGGACTCATCCGAGGACCTAGGATGATGGGATTCGCAGCTACAGTAAAAACACTCGCCCGACGATCGAAGCATGTGAATCTAGTACAAATAGTAGTACTATTGTTGATTGGCCTTATCCGATAACCTGTTGCAATGCATGTACAATTATGTATTCAGAAAATATTATTTTGCCTCATCGCAGCACCCACTCAAGGAAGCGACTCGAAAGCCATTCATAAATTTAGTAAGTTTATCACAGGCATATCATTTTATTACATACAATAGGTCATCAACCCACAACGACAACGAGGATACATTATAGATACTAAAGTTTTCATCACACAACAAATAACAAGCAATGAAATGAACTTCAGCTCAACCACTCGTCGGCGTTGGAAACGCTTGCTTTGAACCAGAAGTGATTCTCTAGGAAGGGCCAGCTACTGTAAATCTTGAGACCAATGCAGGACTGATCAACCAGGCTGAAGCGGCCTATGTGAGGATGCATATTGTGAAGGCCACGGTAGGGAAGCAGAGCAATGTCCGAGGTATAGATACAGTTGCTTCTCATAAATGTTAGTAATGTTGTGTCAACAGCAGCTGGATCTCCTTTCACCATCATTGGATAGTTTTGTCCAAGGAAGAGCGAGTTTCCTTCAAGACTATCAATACTGAACCAGTGAGAAGGTGTTGGCGCTAGCACACTAGTATCCATCCCGAATACCCTGCAACGAATGTTGGAATAGGTCCGGAGAGTGCGACCATGCGAGACAACACCTGCTTCCTTAGTATCATTAGCAGTGCCCTGTACACAGACAAGAAGAGGTGATCCATCGGAATAAGTTGCCAGACGCCCCTGAGTATATGGGTCCTCATGCTCGTCCTCATGCTCATGATCATCACCATCGTCATCTCCCCCTTGGTTATAAAAATTTTCAAGTATAGGTGGTGGAATGTTCACATGACCTTGGAAACACAAGAAGGTTAATTAGTAAGCAGAAACTAGCTAACCCATATGCATGTGGATGAAACAATTATAATTACGGTGGAAGACAAACATACCGAAAGCATAAGGATCCCATGCAAAAACGGTGCCCCGAGTGGTGGCAGCAAACACAAGACCCTTGTATTGAATTGCAACATAGTACTCATCCATGTACAGAAATTGATTTTTGAGCAATTTACATCGGGGTGTGGAAGTAAGGATGGCAACAAGCTTGTCGAAGATAGCAACAGCTTCATAGTTCGTGTAATCCCAAGAGCGGTTGGGAACTCGACAAATTGCTATTTCCATAGACGACAGTCACCATGATCGTATTTGAATGTGCGTAGAATACCGGTGTGCTCAACCTCTGGGCAGTCTGAGATTTTTGAAGTGGAACCCGGTGATAGGTGTACACATTCACAAGTTCCCTCTCGCAGTTGGACCCAATATGAACAACCCAATCTCCATTTGCGCCTGCCCAAGCCTTACCCTCAAGCGATGGCATCTTAACATCACATGTATCATTATCAAGCGGCATCAACTTACACACGGCGAGGCCTCCGTCGTCCGCGCGCCAGTCAGCAGGGTCCCGGCGAAGAAGATAGGGGAGATCAAACCGCTCCTGGACCCTTGGGTTCCTTGTAATGATGTCACTAGTTGAGTCAAGAATGGTCTTGAATGAACCTGCCATGCTAGCCGAGGTGATGACGTTGCACCGATCGATGAGTTCATCCACAACGTCATTTTTCAAATCAGGGCAAGAATAACAGGGTCGTTTCTGGCTTGTTCCCTCCATGGAGAAGACGATCGAACAATGGCAGAAGGAAGGGTGAAGGCAAATGGAGGAGGGAGGAAGAGCGTGCGACAGCAGTTCCAAATCGAGAGGGAAAGGCCAAGAGGCGGTGGACGGTTGCCACGGTACACGAAGAGGCGCCCCAGCCTACATAGACATCCGTTAGGAAATTGTACAAAAGGACTCGCCGTTGTCTCACTGACATGTTGGAACAAGACCACATGTCAACGAAACATGGTGTGTAATTTCTCGTGCAAAATGCGATCTGGCCGCGTTGGCCCGAGATGCTGCATTAGTTATCGACCTTTATTTTTTTAACATACAATCTGAGTGGATATCCCATGTGGTCATCACACGTGAGCGGATATATAGGTGGGCAGGCGACAACAATCTGAGTGCTAAAAGAGTTGATCCAATTCTTGGTTTTGTTTGTATTTTCCAACTATGACCATTGGATAGAGTGAATCAATGGCTTACGTTCAAAGTTATTCTCATACTATAGAATAGTATAGGAACATGGAGAGATTTGGTTGATTTTATATCGTTGAATAATATTGGACATGAGCTTTGTTCATCCTTTTGCCGACACGCGTGACATCTAGCATCAAGGTGGACGTGTCATGCAAGAAAATGGAGATATGCAATGCATCATGCACTTCGATGGCACCTAGTACTACGCAATATTTTTTCTCCTCGATGACACGTGAATAGTGCACATACTCAATGACAGAGCACGGGATGGTAGCCATGGACATGGTCGCCCCTTTTTGAAGAGACTACTAAATAACTTTGATGTTTCCTGTCAACTCGATGAGAAGCTTGCTTACTACGCCTTCTCCCTCGCCAACACGTGCGCGGAGGCTGGCAGCACAAGGAGAAACTTTTGCTTACAAGTGACGGGCGTGCAATAGTTCATTTGGTGTCAGATTTGCAGAAGTACTACTGTAGTACCATCATTACTATTTGACTTCCGGAGAGGAGAAGAGCCAAGCGCAAAGTCACCTACTAGCCTAGTACAGTGTAGTATACTATAGCCAAAGCTGGTCCACCTTTTTAGAGCATGGTTAATTAATATAGGCAGCTCTTGGAGCGGCACATCATTTAGAGCAGTATAAAAAAGATATATAGGCTGGAGCTTCAGCGCTTTCTTGCTAAGGTCTGCCCACTTGCTTCTCACACTATCACCCTCTCTCCAGATCTAAAAAAGACGGCCTCTCTCCCCCTCCTCACCGGTGGTCACAGATCCGCTGGGGGAGAAAAGGACATGCAGCATTGACGCACTCGTCGTCGGCGAGCGAGGTCACGCACTGACGACAAGGCCGTCCTCTCAGACCTAGCGCTTGCGCGGGATGGCCTCCATCCCCAAGCTCGCTGCCGTAGTGTGTGCGGAGGACGACGACCACGAGCGAAGCCACTTCCCGACGACCCTCAGGTATGATACCTCTTTTCAAACCATATCCTTGTTCTATTGCCCCATCTGACACGTTGCTACATGTGGATCTTTTTCAGCTCCACCATCTTCCCAATTTGCTATCCTCTGCTCTGCTGGTCATGCAGACGAAAACCTTAATTTGCACTACTAAAGGAAACCCTACTTCATGCAGACTAATCCATGTATGGGTTGAATAAGGAAAGGAAGGGAGACTATATTGTCCAAGAGAGTAGGCATCGAACCCGCATCTAGGTTGAAAAGGGGAAAATCAGTAGCTAAGGAACGAGTCTCGTCTCTCTTGGTTGAAGAAGGGTAGAAAGGCATGACAATGCAATAAAGAATGATAAGGTCGATCAGTTTGTTATCCTCACATATAAAAAAGGTGGCCAAAGAAAACAAAAATGGGACGTAATCCACATATGCTGCCTGGATATTTGTTGCTCTGGGCAACCATACCTCCCTCACCACTCTATGCGTCCGTGGAGGTACATCGTACTGGTGCGCCCACTGTCCGAGTGGGCCTCCCATGCTCTTATTGCCACTTTTTTGCTATTAGTATAACGATAGCCGTCAAGTCAAGCAATGCTACTGCTGAAGTGATGCCACATTTAACTAATGCCGCACTTAGTCTAATGCCACTGATAAATTTAAGCAATGCCATTTAATGTCATTGGATTATTTCAGGGGTTAGCTGTTGATTGTGGATGCATTAAAGATTTTTCAGCTAAGGCATTCTAATGATGTTGCGCAGCCAGTATACCAATGATGAATCTTGTTACTACCTTCAGATTTTTGCACTGTTAATGCTTATAGATTACATACCTCACTTTCATGAGATAAGTCAATTTTTTAGTGGAACTGCACAAAAAGTCCAAATGGTTCAAGATTAGGAGCATGTTTTCTTCCAAATCTTTATATCCAATTGGTGGCACTATGAACTGTTCATTACGAAGGTACATGGTTTGCTACTATCTTGCTACTCTTTTTGTACTGTGATTAGATAGCAATAAAAGTGGTTTGCATGTGAATTTATTGGAAGGGTAGACCTACATTGGAGGTGCAGGACAGGATTCAATGATTGGATGCTCAATTTCGGTTGTATCAATTTCACCTCTTCCATCACTGCGAACATGGATATCTTTGGTTTGATGAAGAATAGGCGCTATATTTCTGCTCTGAACCAGCAAATCAATTCAATATGAAATTGTCCAGGGCAAAACATGACTGTATCAAATTATCCACTTCAAAACATGACAGATGCTAAGCGGAAGAGACGTGTTTAAACCAAAAATACGAGGTGGGGTATATGTTTACTAGCTGCTTGATATTTGTGCAAACAGATATGTCTGCCAGTTGCTATTTGGCAAACAAACAAAGTGACCGCAATTTTGGTTGAAGTGCACAAGAGAATAGTATAGTCACTGCATGCAGTGCCATTTGAAAATAGACACAGAAAGATTCGATAGTCACTTCATGGACTGCAGAAAAGTAGTATTGTACTATTTATTGGCCAGCACTAGGTGCTTCATTGCTTTGGTATGATTATACAATGGGCATCATTTTGCCTAAGTTAAAGTTTGTATTCCGAAAATAGCCTCGTCGTGTGATCGAGAGAAGACCAAATCATATTGTAGTGGATGTTCCTCCATCATGTGTGGTTAATTCTCATGGTTCCAGCTAATGGTGAAACCACTTACGTTTGCAAGAGGAATTGTAGACTTCACAAACAAATTTGTCTTTCACTCTGTACTGAATGTTGGCCAAGAGAAGCATCCATGTAAGTAGGAAGAACAAATGTTCTTTCTAGATCTTTGCTTTTGGAGCTACATATTTGTATACGATTTGTGAATCATTGAGACACATTAACATGTTGATCTTATGTATGGAAATCATACTAGTTGGTTTTGAATTTGGGCTACTAATGTGAACATATTACAATGGCATGCCTGTGAGTATCGTGTGAACATTTCAAACGTATCGGCTCTTACTGTTGTGCACAACATGATCCTTACTTCTGTGTTCTCAGTGTTTACAAGTTACTAACAGTTCCTTATTTCTGTTCCCTCAGTGTTTACAAGTTACTGATCGATCACTAGCTAGCCTACTAATGTGCTCCTGGCAGTTTTACTTGCGTCGCAAGATCCGAAGTGGCAGTTTTTTGAATAAAAATGCCTACCTCTGAAGAAATTGACAAGCTGCTCTAAATAAAATGTCATGTGAATCTGAAGAAACTGCCAGCAAAAACGTTCGCAAATGCCTTATCTCCCAGCGAACGTTCATCAGCTAATGCGATCATACACGTACACCATCCAACTTACTCAATCCTACATGTACACTATCCGACCTACTCGATCCTACAAGGATAAATAGTGGATCACGCACGTACTACCTCCTTTCCGATTTGCAGGGCTCAATTCAAGAAACAACCTACCCGATCCTACACGAATAAATAGCGGATCACGCATGTACTAGTACCTTCTTTCCAGTTTGCGGGACTTAATTCAAAAATCTGACCAACCCCCGTCCGGGTTTAAAAGGCCCATGAGCTATAGTAAACTGTTCAGATTTAAAAGGCCCACAACAATTAAAGTGCATCTTTTTCGCATCATTTAGCTGCCTTAATTACGGCCGGCTACATGGAGCCACTTAGCATCGCTCGCAGCCAGTACGCGGAGCAGCATGCAACGAGTCGCAGCCAAGGGCACGCATGCATCAACTTAAATCGCTAGAATTAATTAGGCTTAAACTTCTGCATGCAGTTAATTATTGCCATGCCTTGGTCTTGCTGCTTTGGCTCACAGGACTAATAAACCCGGACGGAGGGAGTAGATGATGAGTGGTGGAATCATTATTGACAAGGAGGGAGTACCTCATCTGGATGATTCGAGTGCACTCGTGTGACCGTCATGCCGGCTTGCGACCCAACACGGACGGGACGGGGCGGGACGGCACAGTCATAATTTCAGTTTTCCTAGTTTTCCACGGCAAGCTGGCGTGCTAAGCCATGACTGCTTATGCATTGAATTCCGATGACCGTGATGACCATCGTGTTTCCCGTGACACGCTGGTTCGCCTACCTTCCGCCTATAAGTATTGTTTCCCGGCCTTCTCCGGTGGCACCATCACCCAACTTGCACTATCCTCATAAGCCCCCACCGGCCCGACGTTGCTCGCCACTTATCCTCGCTCTCGCCATGTCTGCCATGTCCCCGTCCGTCCGCGATAGGCGACGCCAGAGGCGGTCACTGTCGAAACTAGTGTTCGGTTTTTCATCGGAAGGCAGACGGAGGAAGGAGGCATTCTATCGGTCTTTAGATGGCAATGCAGAGTATGAGGAGTTGTTGGAGCGTGACCGCCTGGCGGAGGAGCAGCGTATTGCTGATTTGCACTGCCAACGGGACATGGAACAGTAGCGCACCGATGCTCTGAGTCGCGAGCAGAGCGCCGGCAACTGGGTCGACTACGTGGAGACCGGCGCCTGGCAAATAACCCTGGAGGCTGTCTGGGACGCATGCGTTCGCGACGCTGAATTTTACTACCAGCTCGTCAAGTGGGTTTCCCGCTTAGAAGCCGAAACTTCGATGGACCACGTCAGCATAGAAAGGGCCAACGCGCGCGAGCAACGCGCCCTATCGCACCTCTGGCAAGTCCGAGGCGAGGCAGAGGATGCCGGTGCCGATGTTTAGCATGTACGCAGATGGCGGACGGCATCGTCTAGTTAGCTAAGAGTAAGTTAGTACTTGTATGCTACTAGAGTATTAGTGGGAGTAGATAGTTAACTTGGCTATGATGGTTGTCAACGTGGAAGTTTAGTACTCTCTATCTGGATCACACCTGTTACTTTGCTCTGAATGTTGAACTTTCCGTTTGAACGTATGGAATGGGTTGTTATTTTTTTTAAATGGGTTGTATTTGTCCGCCACGGGTTTAGAGGCTGACTTGTGGGCCTACCACGTTGACGCGTACACAATCAGGAGATGATTGTACCTTGAGAGGATGACAATAGGGACCCGTCAAGTTCATGGCAGTACGCAAGCAAGTGCCTCCTTATTTCAAGCCAATAAAAAATGGCTCCTCCTAATGGATTTCTGACATCTGGGTCCCATGCCATTGTCAACGTAGTCTATAAACGAGAGAATTGCACAACGAGCGGCTGACACCAGGGACCCAGCAGCTCGCCCAGTTATTTTTGTTTTGGGTTAATTTGATAAATGTCACTCCAAATCTGGTGATTCTGAGAAATGCCACTACAATTTCCCAACTTTGAAAAATGCCATTTCATGCCATTTCCAGTGGCATTTTTCGAAGTCTGGAGTGGCGTTTTTCAAAGTTTGCAAATTGCAGTGGCGTTTTTCAAAGTTTGCAAAAATTGCAGTGGCATTTTTCAAAGTTTGGAAATTGCAGTGGCATTTTTATGAATCACCATAATTGGAGTGGCATTTATCTAATTTGTTTTTGAGACGGAAGCAGGGTGTCAACTGGGCTGTGCGGGGCACTCTGGCCTGTCTAGACAACATTATCTTTTATGTTTATCACAAACCAGCCCAGTAGTTTTTTTTTCTTTCTAAAAATGGCTAGCCCAGTTTTTTGTGATTTGTCATGTAAGTCGCTTTGTTAGGCATGTTGGGCTATAAATCTTTTAAGACGAGGAGAGCTTCATTCAGCTAGCCAAGAAAATGGCCTATCAGTAATGAGAAATGGGTTGTACATTTTTAAAACATATCAAACAGGCAATTAGTTTCAAATTTCTTTTTTTATTTCGAGATTTTAAATTGCATTGATTTTTATGCGTGGAAAATTTGTTGGATTTTATATTGATATACATTTATTTTTAAAATCAGTTTGAATGTGACACGAAATTTCGGGATTAAAAACAGTTCGGACCGCACCGAAATATGCAAAATTTCGTATAATTTTTAACCGTGGCCACAATATGGGCTCTAATGCTAACAAAAAGAATATGGGCTCCAAAAAATATTAAGAATTAGAAAATGGGTTGTAAATTATTAAAAATAATGGCAGATGGGTTGTATGTTGTTTTCCACAAATTTGAGGCTTCCCTAAAAAAAGGTTGACGCACAAGCAGTGAATGTTGGATGTCCATCCAACGGCCGTCGTGCTTCTTCAATCTTTGCTCTTCCTGCTCCAGCCGCTCAAACAAGCGCCGACGGGACTGCCTGCTCCCTCCTCCCATGGCCAGATGTGCTGCCGCGCAGGCCTCACCACCCCACCATATTCCCATCACTGGCCTAGCCATCGCTCTACTCACACACACGTGTTGTTATTCTTCGACGATGGCAGACAAACCAGTAACCCTCGTATAGTCGTACTCCCCTCTGCGTGGGAAACAACTACCGAGTCTTCCCTGGCTTTGTGTCATTCCCTTCCTAGGCCTCACCATCGTCTACCGCCCTGGTGCTCTCGGAGCGACATGGTCAACGACCGACATGCATCTGAAGTGGACTGTACGTGGAGAGGCTGACAGCTGGGTCCACGGTTGCACTCAAGGAAATGCCTCCTTATTATGCGCAAAATAATGATTCCTCCACCTGACATCTAGGACCCACCGAAAGGGCCTCTGTATTTCGCAAAAAAAAATGTTCCGACCGCTGACAGCTCGGACGCACCAGCTATATCTTCGCACGCAAGGAAGTGCCTCCTTATTACACACAAAAAAATGAATCCTCCCCCTGCTAGCTGGGACCCAGCATAGTGGGAGGCTAACTTGTGGGTCTACTAAGTTGACGGGGATGGAGGGCTTTGTCAACTTAGTCGATATGAACGAATCTAGCTCCAGTGACCGTACGATGTCCATCCAACAGCCGTAGCGCTTCTTCATCCTCTCGTCTTCTTGATGTAGCCGCCCAAAGCAGTGCCGGTCGTGTCGCCTGCTCCTGCCTCCCATGGCCGGCTATGCTGCCACGGAGGCCTCACCCCCCCCTACCACTCCCACCGCTGGCCAGGCCATCCCTCCACTCACCCGCACCTCTATTAGTTTGCGGCGACGGCATCCTCACACCGCAGCCGAACCAGTGAACCCTCGTACTCCTCTCCGCGTGGGCATCCACTGCCGCGTCTTCTCCGGCTCCGTGTCATCCGCTTCCTAGGCCTTGCCGTCATCCACCACCTTGGTGCTCTCGGCGCGGCGTGGTCAATGTGGTCAACAACTGACTTCCATCGGAAGAGTACTGTACGTGGAGAGGCAGACAGGTGGGTCCACAGCTCCAGCAAGGAAGTGCCTCCTTATTACGTGGAAAATAATGATTCCTCCACCTGACAGCGGGGACCCACCGGACAGGCCACCGTATTTCGCACAAAAAACCTTTCCCCCCTAACTGCCGGTACCTACCAGCTACATCTTCGCACGCAGGGAAGTGCGTCCATATTACGAGGGGGGGGGGAATTATTCGCCCCCCTGACTGCTGGGATCCACCAGCTACATCTTCGCATGCAAGGAAGTGCCTGACAGTCGGGACCCACCTGATCGAAGCGTACATAACACTGTCATTCTGGTCGTGAACGTGTACGTACATACTGGTCGATGTAGAGGCGCGCACCTGTCGTAGTAGAGGCGCGCATGTAGCATGTACACATACGTACAACGGCCAGGGTGCAAGAAAGTAAATATGGCCACATACGTACATATGGGCGGGGTCTCAAACGCCTACTCGCGCATACGTACGGCCAGGGCTCGTGTACATAGACTCGTAGGAACGGAGAAACTATGTCATCGTCGTGTTCATGGGGAGGCAACAGAATGCGTCATGTTCATCGGGAGGCAACGGAACGCGTGCTGTTCATCGGGAGCCAATCGGTGGCTTGGACGGAACAGTCGATGGAAACAAGGCCTGGTGTACCGCTGAATGGAGGAAACAGCCTTGTGTTCGACCAGCCACGGTCGAAATGGGATCCTGTTCATCGGGAGGGGCCTAGCGTACCACAAAACGGAGGAAACGGACTTCTGTTGGATCTCCTATGTTCGAAACGGGGTCCTTTTGATCGAAAGTGGTGTGGCGTACCGCAAAACGGAGGAAACAGACTTGTGTTGGAGCGCTACCATCGAAACGGGGGTCCTTTTCATCGTGAGGGGTGTGGCGTACTGCAAAACGGGACTCCACGGGGTACTGTTCATCTCCACGGTCGACCTCCTCCAGCCTCCACGGGCTACTCTTCATCCACCATCGACCTCCTCCAGCCTCCACCTGCAACTGTTCATCCACGAGCTCCTGTTCATCGAGCCTCCACCGCGCACTCCTCCATCGGCTATTGTTCAACCAACCCTCTCCATGGGGTCCTGTTCAACCACCCCTCCATGGGCTACTATTCATCCAGCCCTCCACTAGCTACTGTTCAACCAGCCCTCCACGGGGTCGTCCTGTTCATCCAGTCCTCCACGGGGTCCCGTTCATCCACCCCAACCGGCTCGATCGGGTTATTGTTCATCCAGAGGCAACACCACGGGGTCCTGTTCATCCACCCCCGCCGGGAACTGTTCATCCAACCCCCCCCCCCAACAACGCTCACTGTTCATCAAGGGAAGGAGGCAGCAGGGTTCGATCGACTTCAGTTAGCAGCAGTAGAAAAGGAATCACTCAGGTTCAGTTAACAGCAAGGGATCGATCGCTCGGGTTCAGTAACGTAGTTAGTGCAATCGCTCGGGTTCAGTTAGAACCCAACGCCTCACTCGGGTTCAGTTAGATCCCAACGCCTCGCACATACGCGCGTACGTGCACGAGAGAAATGCGCATTGCTCGGCCCCCGACCACCCACCATAACCGGGAACTCCCTGAAATTTTCCTCGCCCTCGGTTCTACCACGGTTTTTTCCGTCATGGACGACCCAAAGAATGTCATGCAGCTATGTCTCCGGACCGCCCAGGACGAAAACCCCATTTTCTGTCATGATTTTTTGTCACAGAAGTAGGAGCCCACCACATCTATGATGATACTGGGTTTTGTCACAATTATCGTCATAGAAGTGTCATAAGCATGATAAGAAAAAAATTGTTCGGCCCAAAATGTCATGGATGTGTCTTTTCTGTAGTGTTAGTACCAAAAAATGATATAAAATGACTATAAAATGATTATAAAACATCCAAGATTGATAATAAAATAGCATGGAATAATCAAAAATTATAGTTACGTTGGAGACGTATCAGCACCCCCAGCTTAACTCCTCCTCGTCCTCGAGTAGGTAAGTGATAAAACAGAATTTTTGATGTGGAGTGTTGTTTATCATGTCATATCATATTGTTTTCTTCATAGCATGGAGGACATTGGGACTTTTATGTGATTCAAAGCAATAGTCTAGTTTTGACATAATAATTTAGATACTCAAGCATATCAACAAGCAACCATGTCTTTCAAAATATCAATGCTAAAACAAGTTATCCCTAGCCCATCATGCTCAAACATTGATCCATTCATGAAACACACTCGAATATTAGCTACACCCAACACTTATGTACTATCATATTGTCCCCTAGTTGGTGCTTTTATAAGAGAGGATGGAGACTCAATTTCAGAAATAAAAATTGCATAAAGTAAAACAAAGGCCCTTTGCGGAGGGAAGTAGGGATTTGTAGAGGTGCCAGAGCTCAAAGCGAAAAAATTAGAGATAAAAACATTTTGGGAGGTGTATCCATCCCACCAACGAAAATGACTTGGAGCATCCCAACACTTTCCATGCTAGATATATCATAGGCGGTTCCCAAACAGAAAATAAAGTTCATTCCTTTTTCCACCATAACTTTCACTTTCCATGGCTAGCCGTATCCACGGGTGCCCTCCATACCAACACTTTCCAAGGGATTTATTATTTAACAACATAAAATAAAATCATTTTTGCATTTCAGGACTAGGCATCCCTAAAACCTTTGCCTTACTCTTGTGCAATGACAAGTGAATAAACACTCATCGTGAGAATAACACATCTAGCATGGAAAATATTAGCTACCCATTATTGTTCCGCGAGCGAAACAAACACACAAAAGAGAAGTTCATTTTGAAAATTAGAGATGGCACATGCAAATTTGCTTAGAACGGCAAAAGAATACCGCATATAGGTAGATATAGTGGACTCATGTGGCAAAACTGGTTTAAAGGATTTTGGATGCACAAGTAGAGGTCATACTTGGTGCAAAATGAAGGCTAGCAAAAAGATTGAGAAGCGACCAACCAAGAAACGAATAATCTCATAAGCAAGCATTAAGAATAATTAACACTGAATAATGCACCACAAGTAGGATATAATTTTCATTGCATGATTATTGTCTTTCATGCATGCATAGGGAATCACAAACCTTAACACCAATATTCTTACTAGAGCACAGTTACTCATCAACGTAACTCACATATCACATCATCATATCTCAAAACTATTACTAAGAATCAAGTTTATTTTGTTCCAATGATATTCATGACATATTTCTTTCTTTCTTTATCCTTCTTGGATACCTATCACTTTGGGACTAATTTTCATGTGTTGCTTTTCATAAGATCGAACAAATATAAGTGAAGATCATGAGCATAACATATTTTCTTTCTCTCAAAATAATTGAAGTGAAGCAAGAGAGAATTTCTTCAAAGTTTTACTAACTCTCAAATAAATCTAAGTGAAGCAAGAGAGCATTTCTTCAAAAATACTAAGCACACCGTGCTCAAAAAGATATAAGTGAAGCACTAGAGCAAGTCCATTGCTCATAAAAATTTAAGTGAAGCATAGAGAACAATTCTAACAAGTCATGACATAATTTTGGCTCTCTCAAATAGGTGTTTCCATCAAGGATTGATGACTTAAAACACAAAATAAAACAAGCAAAGACACATATCATACAAGACACTCCAAGCAAAACACATATCATGTGACGAATAAAAATATAGTCTCGAGTAAAATACGGATGGTCGTTAGAAGAAAGAGGGGATGCAACTCGGGGGCATCCCCAAGCTTAGTTGGTTGCTCATTCTTGGATAATAGCTTGGGATGCTGGGGCATCCCCAAGCTTAGGCTCTTCTATCCTTCTTTCATCCATCATAAGATAACCCAAAACTTGAAAACTTCAATCACACAAAACTCAACAAAACCCTTGCGAGATCTGTTAGTAAAAGAAAGCAAACCACTACTATAAGTGATGTTTCAAACCAATTATTATTTTGTTTTTGTATTATATCTACTGTATTCAAACTTTTCTATGGCAAAAACTCATCAAAGAAAACTATAGAGCCATCAAAATAAGCACACAACACAAAGAAAACAGAATATGTCAAAACAGAACAGTCTGTAGTAATCTGGAACTTTCGAATACTTCTGTAACTCCAAAAATTCTACCAAATTAGTAAGACCAGCATAATTTGTATATTAACCTTCTTCAAAAAAATCAGGGCAAAATCTCTTTTCTGTGATTTATGATAATTATTTTTGTGAGCGCAAAGTTTCTGTCTTTTTCAGCAAGATCAAACAACTATCACCCCAGAAGATCCTAAAGGCTTTACTTGGCACAAACACTAACTAAAACACAAAAATCACAATCATAACAGTAGCATAATTGTGCTAACACTCAAGAATAGAAAGCAAAAAGCAAAAATAAATTGTATTCATTGGGTTGCCTCCCAACAAGCACTGTAGTTTTATGCCCTTAGCTAGGCATAAGATTTCAATCATGCTCACATGAAAGATAGTAATTGAAACACGAAGAGAGAATCATGTAACATGTGAAAACACATTTAAGTCTAACATACTTCCTATGCATAAGCATTTTGTAGGCAACTGAATTATCAAGACAAGCAAAAAGTAGCATATACAAGGAAAAAGAAAGAGACGATAGCAATCTCGACATGAAGAGAGGTAATTTAGTAACATGAAAATTTCTACAACCATATTTTCCTCTCTCAAAATAATTACATGTAGGATCATAAGCAAATTCGACAAAATAGCTATCACATGACATAAATATGATCCCCATGTATGCAAAGTCGACACTCTTCCAAAATAGTGGGATTAACATTAACTAAAGTGATGACCTCTCCAAACCCACTTTGATCAAAAAATTCATAAGATTGAACATTCTCCAAATATGTGGGATCTACAGTTGACACTTTACAAACCCACTTCTAATATTATTGCAAACATTGTTTTCAATCTCATATTCATCATGGGGCTCAAAAAAAATTTCAAGATCATAAGAAGAATCACCCCAATCATGATCATTGCAACAAGTAGTAGACTATAGTAAAATTAGCATACCAAAGCTTAGGGTTTTGCATATCATTAACACAATTGACGTTAAAAGAATTTATAGTAATGCCATTCCAATCATGCTTTTTATTCAAGGAGCTATCATGAATCACTTCATAAATTTCTTCTAACACTTCATCACAATTTTTAGATTCACGAAATTCAAGCAAAACTTCATAAAGATAATCTATTGAACTCAATTCACTAGCAATTGGTTCATCATAATTGGATCTCCTGCAAAGATTAGCAAGTGGATGAGGATCCATATCAATATATTTTTAGCAAGCGAAGATGCAAGCAAATAGAAGGCACATGGCAACACAAGCAAACACGAGATCTGACGAGAAAACAACGAACGAAAAAGAGGGCCAATATAATGGAAATTGTTGTGAAGTGGGGGAGACGAAAACGAGAGGCAAATGGAAAATAATGTAAATTGCAAGGAGATGAGATTTGTGATTAGGAACCTGGTTGATGTTGAATATCCTCCACAGCAACGGCGCCAGAAATTCCTTTCGATGTGGCTTGAAGCTACGTCGGTATTTCCCCAAAGAGGAATGGCTGATGCAACACAGAGGGTGCTAGGTATTTCTTAAAGATATGAAACCAAGGTTATCGAACCAGTAGGAGAACCAAGCAACACAACATAAACAGCCCCTGCACACAAAGAACAACACCTCGCAACCCACGTGTTAAAGGGGTTGTCAATTCCTTTTGGGTACGCTGCCTCCAGATAGGCAGAGGACGTGAGGTAAATTTGTAGATGTGATAAATAGATAATGGAACAAATAAATTGTAGCAAGGTATTTTTGTAATTTTTTTGGTTTAAAAGATCTGAAAATAAACGGAAGGAAAAAGTAGATCGCAAGGCAAATATATGAGAAAGAAGACCCGGGGGTCGTAGGTTTCACTAGTGACTTCTCTCGAGAAAGATGGCAAACGGCGGGTGAACAAATTACTATTGGGCAATTGATAGAACTTCAAATAATCATGATGATATCCAGGCAATGATCATTACATAGGCACCACGTCCAAGATTAGTAGACCGACTCCTGCCCGCATCTACTACTATTACTCCACGCATCGACCGCTATCCAGCATGCATCTAGTGTATTAAGTTGATGGAAAAACGGAATAATGCAATAACAATGATGACATGATGTAGACAAGATCCGTTTATCTATTGTGGCAGATATGGATCCCGTCTTTTTATCCTTAGTAGCAACGATACGTATGTGTCGGTTCCCTTTCTATCACTGGGATCACGCACTATAAGATCGAACCCACTACCGGGCACCTCTTCCCATTGCAAGATAAATAGATCAAGTTGGCCAAACAAAACCCAAATATCATAGAAGAAATACGAGGCTATAAGAGATCATGCATATAAGAGATCAAAGAAACTCAAATAACTTTCATGGATATAAAAAGATATAACTGATCATAAACTCGAAGTTTATCATATCCCAACAAACACACCGCCAAAAGACTTACATCATATAGATATCCAAGAGACCATTGTATTGATAATCAAGAGAGAGAGAGAGGAAGCCATCTAGCTACTAACTATGGACCTGAAGTTCGACAAAGAACTACTCACGCATCATCAGAGAGGCACTAATGGAAGTGGTGAACCCCTCCGTGATGGTGTCTAGATTGGATCTCATGGTTCTGGACTCTGCGGCGGCTAGGTGAAAATTTCGTCGACTCCTCTACGATTTATGGAATATTGGGGTATTTATAGAGCAAAGAGTCAGTTCAGGGGCACCTGAGGTGGGCACAACCCACTAGGGCGCGCCTGGGCCTCCTGGCACACCCTGGTGGCTTGTCCCCTCCTCGAGACTCCCCCCGGGTGCAACCAGGGCCCGCTGTGTTCCTTCTGGCCCATAAAAAATCATCTTAAATTGGCGTGGAATTTGGACTCCATCTGATATTGATTTCCTGCGATGTAAAAAACATGCAGCAAACAGCAACTGGCACTGGGCACTATGTCAATAGGTTAGTACCAAAAAATGGTATAAAATGATTATAAAACATCCAAGATTGACAATAAAACATCATGGAATAATCAAAAATTATAGATACGTTGGAGACGTATCAGAGAGTAGTCGCACCCGTCATGATGTCTACCTTTCATGTACGAGTTCATGTATAATTATGTTGGAAATTTTTATTATTCCCTTTGTTTCTTGATATTTTGTTTTCGTTTCTTTCGGGTTTGTCGCTGGCTTTTCTTCCCATTTTGGGATGTTGCTCATCACGGTTTCTTTTTATTGGGAAAAACAAACAATAGGATGACGCGGGGAGGCATCAGCACGCATGCTTATGAGGATGTCCCTGTTTGTCGCTCAGCAAGACAGGCACGACATTCCCCCGAGTCATATTCGTAACCACCGCCTCCACCGCCACATTTGCCCTCCACTGAACAAATTATGCGCATGTTTGAAGAAACAAGGAACAATGATATGATTGAGCTGTTAAAAAGTGCGCAAGCTTTGGTTGGGCAGAACGTAAATCAGAATGGTCATCACTCAAAGCTGTCAGATTTTCAAAGGACTGCCTCCCAGTTTTAGTCAAGTGGTTGATCCTTTGGAAGCCGATGATTGGTTGTGAACTATTGAGAAGAAGCTTGAGATTGGTCGCACTAAAGAAGCTGACAAGGTTCCATTGGCTACACACTATCTTGAGGGAGCCGCTGCTGTATGTTGGGATAATGCTAAAGCTATGTGGCCTGCGGGCGAAGAAATCACTTGGACTAATTTCAAGGATCATTTCCACAAGTACCATATTCCCGCCGGTATTATGAAGGTCAAGTAACGCGAATTCCTTGCTCTCACCCAACGAAGTCTGTCAGTAAGTGAATATTTGCACAAGTTCAACTATTTGGCCCGTTGTTCTCTCTATGATGTGGCCACGGAAGAAAGGAAGATCGACAAGTTTCTTGGAGGATTAAACCAACACCTTAGGTGTACTCTCAGTATGCTCGACTTTCCAGACTTCCAGACTTTGGTAAACAAAGCCCTCATTGCAGGAAGGGAGCACAAGCCTATGCATGACAACCGACCCGCGAATAATGACCACAAGCGTAAATTCGAGCCTAAGAAGGATGGACAACCAGTGCAGAAGGCTCGTACCTTGCAGCTGACTCAAGTTGAGTACAAACCAAATTGGCAGCAAAATGTGAACAAGAACACTACTCAAGTCAAGAATTTTGTGACCAGTCCAGTGCGTGAAGAATGTGAGCGCAACAATTCGTGTTTCAATTATGGACAAACCGGACATTATGCCAGACAGTGCCCCAAGAACGGCAAGTCGAATGCCCCATTCCGGCCACAAGTCAACCACATGGGGTCGTACCTTGTCCAGAGGACCATCCAAAGGCAAGTTTACCACCTCTCCGCAGACAAAGCCCAAGAAGACCCAGAAGTCATCATTGTTATGTTTCCTGTTAACAACATACCTGCAATAACTTTATTTGACTCTGGGGCTTCCCACTCTTTTGTTTCGTGAAGTTTCGTTGCCCAAAACAAATTTCCCTTCTCGATTTTGGGAGAAAGTATGATGGTTCAATCCCCGGGATCCGTGCTCAGAAGCAATCTGGTCTGCCGTAATTTGGAAATTGATATCAAGGAAGTCTGTTTTCCAACTTCTTTGATCATCATCGAGTCTGCCAAGTTGGATGTTATTTTGGGAATGAACTAGTTGACCCAATATCAAGTATGCATCAACTGTGCAACCCGAGAAGTCACCTTGACAAGCCGGGAAGGGCGATCCACAAAATTCTATACCCGTAGGAGCATTGCCAAGAGAGAATTAGTCTTCACCACTGTAGCTGAAGAATTGGAATTAATTCCTGTGGTCAGTGAGTTCCCCGATGTATTCCCTGAGGAATTACCAGGAATGCCGCCAGACCGTGAGCTTGAGTTTGCAATTGACCTTGTGCCTGGGACATCACCATTATACAAGAAATAATATAGAATGCCTTCGTCAGAACTAGTGGAATTAAAGAAACAGCTTGATGAGATTCTTCAGAAAGGATATATCCGTCCGAGCTCTTCACCATGGGGATCACCCGCAATATTTGTGGACAAGAAAGATAGCTGTCTCAGAATGTGTGTGGACTACCGTCGGTTGAACAATGTCACTATCAAAAACAAATATCCACTGCCAAGGATTGATGATTTGTTCGATCAACTCAGTGGGGCACAAGTCTTTTCCAAGATTGATCTAAGGACCGGATACCATCAACTCAAGATCAAGAAGGAAGATATTCCTAAGAACGCATTCACTACCCGATACGGTCTCTACGAATATAGAGTGATGTCTTTTGGTCTCACCAATGCCCCTGCTTTTTTCATGCATATGATGAATAAGGTATTCATGGATTTCTTGGATAAGTTTGTGGTGGGGTCTTCATCGATGACAATCTCATATACTCAAAAGGTGAAGTAGAGCATAAGGAACACCTCAAAGCAGTCTTGCAGAGACTCCATGACCATCAGCTCTATGCAAAATTCAGCAAGTGTGAGTTTTGGCTCAAGCAAGTCGGATTTTTGGGCCATGTTCTGTCAGCTGAAGGCATCGCTGTGGATCCCAGCAAAGTGAAAGACGTGCTTGATTGGGCAGCACCCACGACCGTATCCAAAATCTAGAGTTTTCTGGGATTAGCCAGATACTGCCGACGCTTTATTGAAGGTTTTTCTAAGATTGCCAGGCCAATGACAGAGCTCCTCAAGAAAGATAAAAAGTTTGAATGGACTAAGGACTATGAGAAGAGCTTTAATGAGCTAAAGGCCAGATTAACCTCGGCAATAGTATTGAATCTCCCGGACATTTACTGCAGCTTAACCTCATGATTATTTGAAGTTCTATCAATTGCCCAACAGTAATTGTTTTCCCACCATTTGCTATTTTTCTCGAGAGAAGCCACTAGTGAAACCTACGGCCCCTGGGTCTCTTTTCATCATATTTGCCTTTGCGATCTATTTTCCTTTACATTTATTTTCAGATCTATTAAACCAAAAGTACAAAAATAAGTTGCTGCAATTTATTTGTTCCATGATCTATTTATCCTATCTACCACTTTTACCTCACGTTATTTGCCTATCTTGAGGCGTCGTACCCAAAAGGTATTGACAACCCCTTTAACACGTCGGGTTGTGAGTATTTGCTATTTGTGTGCAGGTACTATTTACGTGGTGTGAGGAGGTTCTCCTACTGGTTTGATAACCTTGGTCTCATCACTGAGGGAAATACCTCCCACGGCAATACTGCATCATCCCTTCCTCTTTGGCGAAATACCGACGTAGTTCTAGCAGACATCAGATAGCATAAAAGGATACTTGAATAAGAATTTTTCAATGAAAGACATCGGTGAAGCTGCTTATACATTATGCATCAAGATCTATAGGGATAGATCGAGACGCTTAATAGGACTTTCACAAAGCACATACCTTGACAAAGTTTTGAAGAAGTTAAAAAATGGACCAGGCAAAGAAAGGGTTCTTGCATGTGTTGCAAGGTGTGAAATTGAGTCAGACTCAAAGTCCGACCACAACAGAAGATAGAGAGAAAATGGAAGTCATTCCCTATGCATCAGCATAGGTTCTATTATGTATGACATGTTGTGTACCAGACCTGATGTGTGCCTTGCCATAAGTTTGGCAGGGAAGTACCAAAGTAATCCAGGAGTGGATCACTGGATAGGGGTCAAGAATATCCTAAAGTACCTGAAAAGGACCAAGGATATGTTTATCATTTATGGAGGTGACGAAGAGCTCGTCATAAAGGGTTACGTCGACTCTAGCTTCGACACAGATCCATATGACTCTAAGTCACAAAACGGATACATATTTATATTGAATGGTGGAGCTGTCAGTTGGTGCAGTTCCAAGCAAAGTGTCGTGGCGAGATCTACATGTGAACTGAAGTACATAGCTGCTTCGGAAGCGGCACATGAAGGAGTCTGGATGAAGGAGTTCATATCCGATCTGGGTGTAATACCCACTGCATCGGGTCCAATGACAATCTTTTGCGACAACACTGGAGCAATTGCCTTATCAAACGAATCCAGGTTTCACAAGAGAACCAAACACATCAAGAGAGGCTTCAACTCCATTCGTGAAAAGGTCAAGGATGGAGACATAGAAATTTGCAAAATACATACGGATCTGAATGTGGTAGACCCATTGACTAAACCTCTTCCGAGGGCAAAACATGATCAGCACCAAGACTCCATGGGTGTTAGATTCATTACTATGTAATCTAGATTACTGACTCCAGTGCAAGTGGGAGACTATTGGAAATATGCCCTAGAGGCAGTAATAAAGTGATTATTATTGTATTTCCTTAATCATGTTAAAGGTTTATTATTCATGCTAGAATAGTATTGACCGGAAACTTAAATACATGCGTGGATACATAAAAAATACCGTGTCGCTAGTAAGCCTCTACTAGACTAGCTCGTTCATCAAAAGATGGTTAAGGTTTACTAACCATAGACATGTGTTATCGCTTGATAATGGGATCACATCATTAGGAGAATTATGTGATGGACAAGACCCATCCGTTAACCATGCATATGATCGTTCAGTTTATTGCTACTGCATTCTTAATGTCAAATACATATTCCTTCGACCATGAGATCATGCAACTCCCGGATACCGAGGAATACCTTGTGTGCTATCAAATGTCACAACATAACTGGGTGATCATAAAGGAGCTCTACAGGTATCTCCGAAGGTGTCTGTTGAGTTGGCACGAATCGAGATTGGGATTTGCCACCCCGTATGACGAATAGGTATCTTTGGGCCCTCTCGGTAATACAACATCACTAGAAGCTTGCAAGCAAAGTGACTAAGGAGTTAGTTACAACATGATGTATTATCTAACGAGTAAAGAGACTTGCCGGTAACGAGATTGAACTAGGTATGGAGATACCGACGATCGGATCTCGGGAGAGTAACATACCGACAGACAAAGGGAACTACGTATGTTGTCATAAAGGTTCGTCCGATAAAGATCTTCATAGAATTTGTAGGAACCAATATGGGCATCCAGGTCCCGCTATTGCTTATTGACCGGAGAAGCGTCTCGGTCATGTCTACATCATTCTCAAACCCGTAGGGTCCGCACACTTAACGTTCACTAATGATATAATTTTATATGAGTTATGTATGTTGGAAATATGCCCTAGAGGCAATAATAAAAGTATTATTATATTTCAATGTTCATGATAAATGTCTTTTATTCATGCTATAACTGTATTATCCGGAAATCGTAATACACGTGTGAATACTTAGACCTCAATATGTCCCTAGTGAGCCTCTAGTTGACTAGCTCGTTGTGATCAACAGATAGTCATGATTTCCTGGCTATGGACATTGGATGTCGTTGATAACGGGATCACATCATTAGGAGAATGATGTGATGGACAAGACCCAATCCTAAGCATAGCACAAAGGTCGTTTAGTTCGTTTGCTAGAGCTTTGCCAATGTCAAGTATCTCTTCCTTAGACCATGAGATCGTGTAACTCCCGGATACCGTAGGAGTGCCTTGGGTGTATCAAACGTCACAACGTAACTGGGTGACTATAAAGGTGCATTACAGGTATCTCCGAAAGTAGCTGTTGGGTTGACACGGATCGAGACTGGGATTTGTCACTCCGTATGACGGAGAGGTATCTCTGGGCCCACTCGGTAATGCATCATCATAATGAGCTCAATGTGACCAAGGTGTTGGACACGGGATCATGCATTACGGTACGAGTAAAGTGACTTGCCGGTAACGAGACTGAACAAGGTATTGGGATACCGACGATCGAGTCTCGGGCAAGTAACGTACCGATTGACAAAGGGAATTGTATACAGGGTTTGACCGAATCCTCGACATCGTGGTTCATCCGATGACAACATCGAGGAGCATGTGGGAGCCATCATGGGTATCCAGATCCCGCTGTTGGTTATTGACCTAAGAGCGTCTCGGTCATGTCTGCATGTCTCCCGAACCCGTAGGGTCTACACACTTAAGGTTCGGTGACGCTAGGGTTATTAGGAAGACTGGTATGTGACTACCAAATGTTGTTCGGAGTCCCGGATGGGATCCCGGACGTCACGAGGAGCTCCGGAAGGGTCCGGAGGTAAAGATTTATATATGGGAAGTTGTCAAACGGGCAACGGGAAGTTTCGGGGTCATACCAGTAGTGTACCGGGGCCACCGGAAGGGTTCCGGGGGTCCACCGGGAGGGGCCACCCCTCCCGGGGGGCCACATGGGCTGCGTGGGGCAGGGAGCCAGCCCCTGCTGGGCTGGGCGCACCCCCTCCCTTGGTCCCTTGCGCCTAGGGTTGAGGGGGGGAACCCTAGAGGGGGCGCCCCCTTGGCTTGGGGGGCAAGCCACCCTCTCCCTCTCTCCCCTTGGCCGCCGCCCCCCTCTAGATGGGTTCTAGAGGGGCCGGGCCCCTTCTCCCTTCTCCCTATAAATAGAGGGGTGAGGGGAGGGCAGCCGCACCACCCTCCAAGGCGCAGCCCTCCCCTCCCCAACACCTCTCCTCCTCCGTTGTGTGCTTGGCGAAGCCCTGTCGGAGTACTGCCTCTCCACCATCACCACGCCGTCGTGCTGCCGGTGGAGCTGTCTTCCTCAACCTCTCCTTCCCCCTTGCTGGATCAAGAAGGAGGAGACGTCTCCCGTCCCGTACGTGTGTTGAACGCGGAGGTGCTGTCCGTTCAGCACTTGGTCATCGGTGATTCGAATCACGTCGAGTACGACTCCATCATCACCTTGCAAGCTTCCGCACGCGATCTACAAGTGGTATGTAGATGCAAACTCACTCCCTCGACTCGTTGCTTAGATGAACTCATAGATGGATCTTGGTGAAACCGTAGGAAAAATTTTAATTTTCTGCAACGTTCCCCAACAGTGGCATCATGAGCTAGGTCTATGCGTAGTTCTCTTTGCACGAGTAGAACACAATTTTGTTGTGGGCGTGGATTTTGTCATCTTACTTGCCTCTACTAGTCTTTTCTTGCTCAACGGTATTGTGGGATGAAGCGGCCCGGACCAACCTTACACGTACGCTTACGTGAGACCGGTTCCACCGACTGACATGCACTAGTTGCATAAGGTGGCTGGCGGGTGTCTGTCTCTCCCACTTTAGTTGGAGCGGATTCGATGAACAGGGCCCTTATGAAGGGTAAATAGAAGTTGACAAAATTACGTCGTGGTGATTCGTAGGTAAGAAAACGTTCTTGCTAGAACCCAATTGCAGCCACGTAAAAGATGCAACAACAATTAGAGGACGTCTAACTTGTTTTTGCAGCGATTGATCATGTGATGTGATATGGCCAGAAGTTGTGATGAATGATGAATTGTGATGTATGAGATCATGTTCTTTGTAATAGGATTCACGACTTGCATGTCGATGAGTATGACAACCGGCAGGAGCCATAGGAGTTGTCTTTATTTTTTGTATGACTTGCGTGTCATTGAATAACGCCATGTAAACTACTTTACTTTATTGCTAAACGTTAGTCATAGAAGTAGAAGTAGTCGTTGGCGTGACAACTTCATGAAGACACGATGATGGAGATCATGATGATGGAGATCATGGTGTCAAGCCAGTGACAAGATGATCATGGAGCCCCGAAGATGAAGATCAATGGAGCTATATGATATTGGCCATATCATGTCACAACTATATAATTGCATGTGATGTTTATTATGTTTATGCATCTTGTTTACTTAGGACGATGGTAGTAAATAAGATGATCCCTTACAAAAAATTTCAAGAAGTGTTCTCCCCTAACTGTGCACCGTTGCTACAGTTCGTCGCTTCTAAGCACCACATGATGATCGGGTGTGATGGATTCTTACGTTCACATACAACGGGTGTAAGACAGTTTTACACAGCGAAAACACTTAGGGTTAACTTGACGAGCCTAGCATGTGCAGACATGGCCTCGGAACACGGAGACCGAAAGGTCGAACACGAGTCGTATGGAAGATACGATCAACATGAGAATGTTCACCGACGATGACTAGTCCGTCTCACGTGATGATCGGACACGGCCTAGTCGACTCGGATCGTGTAACACTTAGATGACTAGAGGGATGTCTAATCTAAGTGGGAGTTCATAATTTGATTAGAACTTAATTATCATGAACTTAGTCTAAAACCTTTGCAAATATGTCTTGTAGATCAATGGCCAACGCTAATGTCAACATGAACTTCAACGCGCTCCTAGAGAAAACCAAGCTGAAAGATGATGGCAGCAACTATACGGACTGGGTCCGGAACCTGAGGATCATCCTCATAGCTTCCAGGAAACAATATGTCCTAGAAGGACCGCTAGGTGACGCTCCCGTCCCAGAGAACCAAGACATTATGAATGCTTGGCAGTCTCGTGCTGATGATTACTCCCTCGTTCAGTGCGGCATGCTTTACAGCTTAGAACCGGGGCTCCAAAAGTGTTTTGAGCACCACGGAGCATATGAGATGTTCGAAGAGCTGAAACTAGTTTTCCAAGCTCATGCCCGGGTCGAGAGATATGATGTCTCCGACAAGTTCTACAGTTGTAAGATGGAGGAAAACAGTTCTGTCAGTGAGCACATCCTGAAGATGTCTGGGTTGCACAACCGTATGACCCAGCTGAACATTAACCTCCCAGATGAGGCGGTCATTGACAGAATCCTCCAGTCGCTCCCACCAAGCTACAAGAGCTTCGTGATGAACTACAACATGCAGGGGATGGAAAAGACCATTCCTGAAGTGTTCTCGATGCTGAAGTCAGCAGAGGCTGAAATCAAGAAAGAACATCAAGTGTTGATGGTCAATAAGACCACTAAGTTCAAGAAGGGCAAGGGTAAGAAGAACTTCGAGAAGGACGGCAAGGAGGTTGCCGCGCCTGGTAAGCCAGTTACCGGGAAGAAGTCAAAGAATGGACCTAAGCCTGAGACTGAGTGCTTTTATTGCAAGGGGAAGGGTCACTGGAAGCGGAACTGCCCCAAATACTTAGCAGATAAGAAGGCCGGCAAAACCAAAGGTATATTTGATATACATGTAATTGATGTGTACCTTACCAGTACTCGTAGTAACTCCTGGGTATTTGATACCGTGCCGTTGCTCATATTTGTAACTCACAGCAGGAGCTGCGGAATAAACGGAGACTGGCGAAGGACGAGGTAACTATGCGCGTTGGGAATGGTTCCAGAGTCGATGTGATCGCCGTCGGTACGCTGCCTCTACATTTACCTACGGGATTAGTTTTGAACCTTAATAATTGTTATTTAGTGCCAAGTTTGAGCATGAGCATTGTATCTGGATCTCGTTTAATACGAGATGGCTACTCATTTAAGTCTGAGAATAATGGTTGTTCGATTTATATGAGAGATATGTTTTATGGTCATGCTCCGATGGTCAATGGTTTATTCTTAATGAATCTCGAGCGTAATATTACACATGTTCATAGTGTAGATGCCAAAAGATGTAAAGTTGATAACGATAGTCCCACATACTTGTGGCACTGCCGCCTTGGTCACATTGGTGTCAAGCGCATGAAGAAGCTCCATGCCGATGGACTTTTAGAGTCTCTTGATTATGAATCGTTTGACACGTGCGAACCATGCCTCATGGGCAAGATGACCAAGACTCAACTTGTTGGAAATCATACATACCGATGTGTGCGGTCCAATGAGCGTTGAGGCTCGCGGAGGATATCGTTATGTTCTCACTCTCACTGATGACTTGAATAGATATGGGTATGTCTACTTAATGAAACACAAGTCTGAGACCTTTGAAAAGTTCAAGGAATTTCAGAATGAGGTAGAGAATCAACGTGGCCGAAAGATAAAATTCTTACGATCAGATCGTGGAGGAGAATACTTAAGTCACGAATTTGGTACACACTTAAGGAAATGTGGAATTGTTTCACAACTAACGCCGCCTGGAACACCTCAGCGAAACGGTGTGTCCGAACGTCGTAATCGCACTCTATTGGATATGGTGCGGTCTATGATGTCTCTTACCGATTTACCGCTATCATTTTGGGGATACGCTCTAGAGACAGCTACATTCACTTTAAATAGGGCACCGTCTAAATCCGTTGAGACGACACCGTATGAATTATGGTTTGGAAAGAAACCTAAGCTGTCGTTTCTAAAAGTTTGGGGATGCGATGCTTATGTCA
Source organism: Triticum aestivum (assembly GCF_018294505.1). NCBI lineage: Eukaryota > Viridiplantae > Streptophyta > Magnoliopsida > Poales > Poaceae > Triticum > Triticum aestivum. Next base: position 449,266,884 of record NC_057798.1, read on the forward strand.
AGAAACTTCAACCTGAAAAGCTCGAACCCAAGTCGGAAAAATGCGTATTCATAGGATACCCTAAGGAAACTGTCGGGTATACCTTCTACTTAAGATCCGAGGGCAAAATCTTTGTTGCCAAGAACGGATGCTTTCTGGAAAAAGAGTTTCTCTCGAAAGAAGTAAGTGGGAGGAAAGTAGAACTCGATGAAGTACTACCTCTCGAACGGGAAAGTGGTGCAGCTCAGGAAAATGTTCCTGTGATGCCCACACCAACTGAAGAGGAAAACAATGATGATGATCAAGGTACTTCGGATCAAGTTACTGCTGAACTTCATAGGTCCACAAGGACACGTTCCGCACCAGAGTGGTACGGCAACCCTGTCCTGGAAATCATGTTGTTAGACAACAATGAACCTTCGAACTATGAAGAAGCGATGGCGGGCCCGGATTCCAACAAATGGCTTGAAGCCATGAAATCCGAGATAGAATCCATGTATGAAAACAAAGTATGGACTTTGACAGACTTGCCCGATGATCGGCGAGCGATAGAAAACAAATGGATTTTTAAGAAGAAGACGGACGCGGATGGTAATGTTACCATCTATAAGGCTCGACTTGTCGCTAAGGGTTATCGACAAGTTCAAGGGATTGACTACGACGAGACTTTCTCTCCCGTAGCGAAGCTGAAGTCCGTCCGAATCATGTTAGCAATTGCCGCATACTATGATTATGAGATATGGCAGATGGACGTCAAAACGGCATTCCTTAATGGACATCTTAAGGAAGAGCTGTATATGATGCAGCCGGAAGGTTTTGTCGATCCTCGGAACGCTAACAAAGTATGCAAGCTCCAGTGATCCATTTATGAACTGGTGCAAGCATCTCGGAGTTGGAACATTCGCTTTGATGAGATGATCAAAGCGTTTGGGTTTATGCAGACTTATGGAGAAGCCTGCGTTTACAAGAAAGTGAGTGGGAGCTCTGTAGCATTTCTCATATTATATGTAGATGACATACTCTTGATGGGAAATAATATAGAATTTCTGGACAGCATTAAGGCCTACTTGAATAAGTGTTTTTCAATGAAGGACCTTGGAGAAGCTGCTTACATATTAGGCATCAAGATCTATAGAGATAGATCGAGACGCCTCATAGGTCTTTCACAAAGCACATACCTTGATAAGATTTTGAAGAGGTTCAAAATGGATCAGTCCAAGAAGGGGTTCTTGCCTATGTTACAAGGTGTGAGACTGAGCTCGGCTCAGTCACCGACCACGGCAAAAGATAAAGAAGAGATGAGTGTCATCCCCTATGCTTCAGCCATAGGATCTATTATGTATGCCATGCTGTGTACCAGACCCGATGTAAACCTTGCCGTAAGTTTGGTAGCAAGATACCAAAGTAATCCCGGCAAGGAACACTGGACAGCGGTCAAGAATATCCTAAAGTACCTGAAAAGGACGAAGGACATGTTTCTCGTTTATGGAGGAGACGAAGAGCTCGTCGTAAAGGATTACGTCGACGCTAGCTTCGACTCAGATCTGGATGACTCTAAGTCACAAACCGGATACGTGTATATGTTGAATGGTGGAGCAGTAAGCTGGTGCAGCTGCAAGCAGAGCGTCGTGGCGGGATCTACATGTGAAGTGGAGTACATGGCAGCCTCGGAGGCAGCGCATGAAGCGATTTGGGTGAAGGAGTTCATCACCGACCTAGGAGTCATACCCAATGCGTCGGGGCCGATCAAACTCTTCTGTGACAACACTGGAGCTATTGCCCTCGCCAAGGAGCCCAGGTTTCACAAGAAGACCAGGCACATCAAGCGTCGTTTCAACTCCATCCGTGAAAATGTTCAAGATGGAGACATAGAGATTTGCAAAGTGCACACGGATCTGAATGTCGCAGATCCGTTGACTAAACCTCTCTCGCGAGCTAAACATGATCAACACCAGAACTCTATGGGTGTTCGATTCATCACAATGTAACTAGATTGGTGACTCTAGTGCAAGTGGGAGACTGTTGGAAATATTCCCTAGAGGCAATAATAAAAGTATTATTATATTTCAATGTTCATGATAAATGTCTTTTATTCATGCTATAACTGTATTATCCAGAAATCGTAATACACGTGTGAATACTTAGACCTCAATATGTCCCTAGTGAGCCTCTAGTTGACTAGCTCGTTGTGATCAACAGATAGTCATGATTTCCTGGCTATGGACATTGGATGTCGTTGATAACGGGATCACATCATTAGGAGAATGATGTGATGGACAAGACCCAATCCTAAGCATAGCACAAAGGTCGTTTAGTTCGTTTGCTAGAGCTTTGCCAATGTCAAGTATCTCTTCCTTAGACCATGAGATCGTGTAACTCCCGGATACCGTAGGAGTGCCTTGGGTGTATCAAACGTCACAACGTAACTGGGTGACTATAAAGGTGCATTACAGGTATCTCCGAAAGTAGCTGTTGGGTTGACACGGATCGAGACTGGGATTTGTCACTCCGTATGACGGAGAGGTATCTCTGGGCCCACTCGGTAATGCATCATCATAATGAGCTCAATGTGACCAAGGTGTTGGACACGGGATCATGCATTACGGTACGAGTAAAGTGACTTGCCGGTAACGAGACTGAACAAGGTATTGGGATACCGACGATCGAGTCTCGGGCAAGTAACGTACCGATTGACAAAGGGAATTGTATACATGGCTTGATCGAATCCTCGACATCGTGGTTCATCCGATGACAACATCGAGGAGCATGTGGGAGCCATCATGGGTATCCAGATCCCGCTGTTGGTTATTGACCTGAGAGCGTCTCGGTCATGTCTGCATGTCTCCCGAACCCGTAGGGTCTACACACTTAAGGTTCGGTGACGCTAGGGTTATTAGGAAGACTGGTATGTGACTATCGAATGTTGTTCGGAGTCCCGGATGGGATCCCGGACGTCACGAGGAGCTCCGGAAGGGTCCGGAGGTAAAGATTTATATATGGGAAGTTGTCAAACGGGCAACGGGAAGTTTCGGGGTCATACCGGTAGTGTACCGGGGCCACCGGAAGGGTTCCGGGGGTCCACCGGGAGGGGCCACCCCTCCCGGGGGGCCACATGGGCTGCGTGGGGCAGGGAGCCAGCCCCTGCTGGGCTGGGCGCACCCCCTCCCTTGGGCCCTTGCGCCTAGGGTTGAGGGGGGGGAACCCTAGAGGGGGCGCCCCCTTGGCTTGGGGGGCAAGCCACCCTCTCCCCCTCTCCCCTTGGCCGCCGCCCCCCTCTAGATGGGTTCTAGAGGGGCAGGCCCCCTTCTCCCTTCTCCCTATAAATAGAGGGGTGAGGGGAGGGCAGCCGCACCACCCTCCAAGGCGCAGCCCTCCCCTCCCCAACACCTCTCCTCCTCCGTTGTGTGCTTGGCGAAGCCCTGTCGGAGTACTGCCTCTCCACCATCACCACACCGTCGTGCTGCCGGTGGAGCTGTCTTCCTCAACCTCTCCTTCCCCCTTGCTGGATCAAGAAGGAGGAGACGTCTCCCGTCCCGTACGTGTGTTGAACGCGGAGGTGCTGTCCGTTCAGCACTTGGTCATCGGTGATTCGAATCACGTCGAGTACGACTCCATCATCACCTTGCAAGCTTCCGCACGCGATCTACAAGTGGTATGTAGATGCAAACTCACTCCCTCGACTCGTTGCTTAGATGAACTCATAGATGGATCTTGGTGAAACCGTAGGAAAAATTTTAATTTTCTGCAACGTTCCCCAACACACGGACATGACGAGGAGCTCCAAAATGGTCCGGAGGTAAAGATTGATATATGGGATAATAGTGTTTGGTCTCCGGAAGGGTTCCGGAATTCACCGGAAGGGGTTTCAGATGTTTCCCAAAATGTTCGGGTACGAGAACAGTTTATTTGGGCCAAGGGGTAAAGCCCACGAGGCTTTAGGAAGGTGCAAAAAGAGTTTTGCGGAGGCCAGGGGGGCAGACGCCAGGGACCCTGGCGTCTGGTCCTGGAGTCCGAGAAGGACTCTTGCCTTACGTGCCAAACCGACTTTGAGGAGGCTCTTTTTCCAAGAAATGACCCCAGGGCTCAACATATAAATAGAGGGGCGGTGCTAGCACCCTAAACACATCAAGAATCACCAAGCCATGTGCTATCAACCCCGCCCCCTCTAGTTTATCCTTCCTCATAGTTTCCGTTGTGCTTAGGCGAAGCCCTGCGGAGATAGCATCACCATCACCGTCACCACGCTGCCGTGCTACCGAAACTCATCTACTACTTCGCCCCTCTTGCTGGATCAAGAAGGAGAGGACGTCATCGAGCTGAACGTGTGTTAAACGCAGAGGTGACGTACGTTCGGTACTTGATCAGGACGGATCGTGAAGGTGTACGACTACATCAACTGCGTTGATGAACGCTTCCGCTTAGCGATCTGCAAGGGTATGTAAATGCTCTCCCCCTCTCGTAGCTATACATCTCCATGGATAGATCTTGCGTGTGCGTAGAAATTGTTTTGTTTTCCCTGCAACGCTCCCCATCAAGGGGGGTGAATGAAGATAGAGGAGAAGCGGCGGGGAGCCCTGCTGGATCGCCGGAGGTGACGGAGACACATACTTTCGACAGGGGTGTGGCGTGGTGGCCGGGGTGGTGGAGCGGTGGCGACGGCAAGAGAGAAAGAAGGAAGGAGAGAAGATGGGGAGGATGGAGTCGCAGGCTCCAGGAAGGGTTTTGGGTGGACCTGGGGTGTTGGATTTGTACGTTTCACGTGTCCAGACTCCCACAAACCTCCCCCACTTTTGCCTCAATTTTGCGGGATAAATCATGTCCAGACCACTCCGCGGACTGATACATGACCACGTTGGATGGCTTTCATGGTCAGACGGTTGCGGGTGGTTTACGTGTCTGCCTTAGAGATGCCCTAACAAGGGCATCTCCAATCCCTCTACGGACGCGTCCGGATGTGGCCGCGGACACATATCACACTAGTGACTTGGACGTTGTGAAAGTATATGAATGACATCATGTTTAACGATCATTCACCCTCAGCTGACGACGTGCTCAAATATATCGATGTTGAAGGCCAAAACTAGAGGGTGGCTAAGCTGTTGCGGGTAACAGGATCACTTCCGGTTAGTGGATATCGGTTGGATAGTGGTGAGTAGTTTGCGTGTTGGCATTTTTATGCCATGGATGAACTGTAACTAACTTTCTACCTTATTAGCATCTTCTATCTATGATCTCGTCATTCATGATGTATCCTTCAAAAAACACAACCACAGATGCTGGAATCAGTCATCCAACTATGCGCATCAGACATACACCAAATATGAACAATGGGATTGGGTTAGGCGGATCCGGACAAGGCATAAGGGTTGTGAGGGCATATCATCCAACTGATAGTTGGTGAAGCGGACCTTCGCATGATGTTCGGACTACCACAAAGCTCTCATAAGTTTGTTCCAATTTAGTGAAATTGGGATATGCGAAGGTGTACCCATTGGATGACAAAAAATATCCGAACTAGCGTGTCCGAACCTTTGCACGCGTTCCGAGGCATCACATTGAAGATGCCTCGAGAGCATCTACAACCGGAGCCTCCATATCTCCCCAAACGGAGTTATTTACCCAAAACCACCACATTATGGCCCCACATGTCGGTACCACGTTTAAGGCACCACGTTTAAGGCAGGGCACAAAAAACCACCAACAATGGGGCTAATTTGTAACGCGGAGCACTGATAGTCTAGTAAGCTTGCGAAAACAGCGAAAGTGACAAGTTGGCCCCACATGTCGGGCTGACGTGGCGACGACTAACCGCTTTGACCAACTGATGTGGCAAATGAGATGCGGACCCCACCTGTCAATGACTAGACAGTCATCTTCTTCCCAAATCTCTCTCTTTGAGGCATTCCATCAAACAGCTCTTAGGCGCCATTCATTTTCCTCTCATGCCGGAGAGAGCGAGCAGCTAGCACGTTCGCCTCTCCATGGAGCGCCGACGGCCGCGTGCCCAGGCCGACGAGGAGCAGCGCGCAGCCTTGCTGCGCCGGCCGACGAGCAGCGCCCAACCCCGCCGCGCGCCCAGGCCGACGAGGAGCACCCAGCCTGCGCCGCGCCTAGCCTCGCCACGCCGGCCGACGAGCAGGGCCCAGCCCCGCCGCGCGCCCAGGCCGACGAGGAACACCCAGCCTGCCGTGCGCCCAGCCTCGCCGCGCCGGCCGACGAGCAGCACCCAGCCCCGCCGCGCGCCAAGGCCGATGAGGAGCACCCAGCCTGCCGCGTGCCCAGGCCGACGAACAGGAGTCCGCTTCTCCATGGAGCGCCGACGGCCACGTGCTCAGGCCGGCGCGCCAGCCAACGAGCAGCTCCCAGCCCCGCCCCACCGCATGAAGGCTCATGGCCGACGCCATGGCAGCGGCGCTTTGGCCTGCGGGGTGCCCACAAAATGTTTGATGAAATGCCTATAAAAAAAGGAGGTAGAAGTAGAAAAAAACAAATACTTGAGTCATTGACAGGTGGGACCTATTGTCCAAGTCAGCAAATTGTCCACATACGCACGCCACGTCAGCCCGACATGCGGGTCCAACTTGTCAGTTTCGCTGTTTTCGCGACCAAATTCCACCGTCAGTGCTCCGCGTTACAGATTAGCCTCATTCTTGGTGGTTTTTTGTGCCCTGCCTCAAATGTGGTACCGATCTGTTACCCTAGCCCATAATGTGGTGGTTTTGGGTACGCTAGGAAGGACTGCTCGGTCACTCCACGGATAGAAAATTGCACCCAACCAGACCTTGCATGTCAGTCCAAACGATCCGAGCTGACTGGCACTCACCATACCTAGCCCATATGTGGGCGGATATTGGGATGGTCAAACGCGTCCGCCATGTTGGATCTGGCTCATGCTGACCCACATTGACTCCTCGAATATGCGTCTCTACCCGCATCCGGGATCAAACCCTAGGCACTCCACTCCTCTCTGTTCCAATTCTACTTTGCACCGCTCTGGCCCCAATCTTCTCGCCGACAATCTTCGGCCTTCTCTGGCATGGCGGGCAGTGAAACCGAGTTCGGCAACTCTGGATCCATTGCTAAGACCTCGTCCCATGCGAGTGCAGGGAGAAGTTCATCGTCTGGATGGCTCTCCACCAATCCCATGAGGAAATCCTAGCTCCGCAGTGGGGGTCGCTCCGGCGGGAGTCCATTGCGTCTGCATAAGTGGCGCTTGGATCCCGCGGCGCCGGCGGCTTGAGGCGCGTGACCGTGGCGGAGCCAGGGCGACAAGCACCCGCTGAATGTACCTCCGCACCTAGCCGGACGACCTCGGGCTTGCGTCACAATCCTTGCGGTGGAGCCTCGTCCCCACAACGTCAGGCTTAAGAGTCTGAGGTCAACGTCGCGAGACGACACGGACGCGACCATGGATACATCGAGGACCGGTGTTCCCGTTGTGCTAGGAAGAGGGCAAAGGCAGCCGTGAAGGTCGAGTCGCACGCCACGTCGACCGAGGATACCTTCCGTGCCCGCATCCACGCGAAGCGGCAAGCCGAACAACGTGTGCCCTTGTAAAGGAGCAAACCCGGGCAGTTTGTGCCCCTTGCGTATTGTCCCCAAAGAGAATGAGGAGGCTGATGACGGTTCGGACATTGAGCAGACCCGGCTCGATTCGTATTGCATCTTTGACCGCTACTTACGTGACGAAGATGGCAATGACTAGGACATCCGTAGGTGAGCTTTCTCGATATCTCTAGTTTTTAGAAAACGGAAGTTTCTTGCTAGTTCGATGGAATGGATGACGAGTCCCTATGCTATATGTGATCTAAATGAACTCGATATCTTAGGTTTTCTTGATATCTCTAGTTTTTAGAAAATGGAAATTTCTTGCTAGTTCGATGGAATGTATGATGAGTCCCTATGCTATATGTGATCTAAATGAACTCGATATCTCAAGCTTTTAGAATATGCCAATTCTTGATAGTTCGATGGAATGTATGATGAATCCCCTCCGCTATATGTGATATAAATGAACTACGTGTGTTTATTTTTACGTTGCGTGTGTTTATTTTACATTGCATTGTTATTTTTACCATTGCGTGTGTTTATTTTACATTGCATGAGAGTGTATGAATTTAAGGATTTGCTAAGAGGAAGACGGTTATAGACGTGGGCATTTGAGATTTCAGGGGCTACTACTTTTGACGGGTCCGGTTGTAGATGCTTTAACAGGTCACCCGTAGTATATAGTGTGGTAGCAGTATCATGGAAAATGAATCAAGGCACACAAGAGCAAGTACAGAACTGATGGACCAATTGCCAAATTTCTCCTTTTCAATTCAATGCTCATGTCCCGTCTCCAACACAGCACACGAATGAATTCAACATAAAACATCTCTATTTCCACCACACCACAGGAGAAAATCTCGAATTGGAACAGAATTACAAAAATGAAAGGCAAGCTAGAGCTTAATCTGCGGCCCATTCCATCCTTCACCTTAGGAGCAACTTCTTAGGACTCGAATGGACATACCAGAACGAAGAACGGGAGGAATTTTCATACTAGTAGAAGCAGCAGTAGTAGTATAGTTCGAGAAGAGCGATGATTTAATAACCGGCCATTGATCGCGGAGTGCGCAGCTGCAACAATCCAAAGACGAGGCTAACTCGTCGCCACCGCCGATCCACCTGCCGTCGCGGATGCCGACATGATGGTCTTGCTGGACGTGGAGCTCGTCGGCCTCAGCGCCCTCATGGGGCTCGCCAGCGCCCACGCCCAGCCCCGGTGGCTCCGCGTGCCAGAAACCCTCGTGTTGCCGCCGGCGCCGGCGCCGCTCCCGCCGTTAGGCGCGGAGAGCCAGTAGGAGGACGAGGCCGGGGGCGCGGCGCCGATGCCGCCGAAGAACCCGGCGCACTTGATCCTGTGCTGCTGCGTGTACTCGTAGTCCTCGTCGCCGTCACCGGCGTCGCGGGCGCCGCCAAGGTGGCCGAGCGCGCTTCCCTTGGGCTTGGGCTCGCGGTGGGACTCGACGCGCCGGAGCGCGCAGTCGCCGAAGCCGGTGGAGAGGCGCTCCAAGAAGTCCCCCGAGAAGCTGCGGCTGCCGCACCCCACGGAGCGCGAGCGCGCCACCTTTCTCCCGAATGACGAGGACGACGACCCCTCGCTGCGGCGGCCGGGGCTCTCGGGCTCCTCTATCGCCTCCAGCCTCCGCCCCAGCGATGCCGACGTCGCCGAAGCCACCGACACCGACTTCCTCCTCGCCGACGCGGTGCCCTCCGCACTGGCCAGAGACGACGACCCACTCCGGTGGCCGCTGGAGGAGGAGGGGTAGAGGAAGGACCAGAAGCTCTTCTTGCGGGGGCTGTCAGCGGTGATCCCCGACGACAGCGGCGGCTCCTCCGGCCGCGGCGCGACGGACTTGCTCCTCCTGAGCCCACTGGCGACCGGGGCGGGCGCCGAGGACGAGGTCTTGCCCTTGTGCGGCGGGATCGCCATGGCAGAGGCGGTGGAAGAATAAAGAGACTCAGAGGCGAGCCTGTTGGGCGGAGGGGTGGTCGGGGTGACGGAGGAAGGCGGCGGGTGGAAGGGGCTGGACTTGGAGGACGAGACCAGCATGCCAAGCTTCTCCTGCAGGCAGAAGGCGCAGATGCCACTGCCGGCAGCCACCCCTGCGGCCGCCGCGGCGCCCGGCGGGTAGGGATGCTCGCTGCAGTACGCCACTTCTTGATCCACCGCAAGTACCGCCGCCGGGGCCGCCACCGTCTCCGGCGCTTTCTCCTCCATGCCCGCTCTCCTCGCCTCCTGTGCTATGATGATCTTGGTAATGCTGTGCCGGATCTGGGCCGCGAGAAGAGCGGCTCAGTTGCTCTCTTGATGCCGATCTGCCGCGGCAGCTGGTCCGAAGGTGGAGGCGCGCGGATGGGAGTGGGGAGCTTGGGGGATGGAGAGGGGCACGAGCGCGCAAGCGGATGCGGATGCGGTGGCAGAGGAGAGCATCGATGGGAGGGGGCGGCGTGGTGGTGCGCCTTATTTTAGCGCCAGTCCCGCCTGCTTCTTTTTGTCCGGTTCGTGCGGCCCTAGCCGTGACAAGGCTCGGTCATCGCATCGCATCGCACGTAGAAGAAGAAAAAAAACGAGGCTCGGTCAGGGTGGGCACGTGGGGGTGGGCAACCCTCTGCGACCGCGCGCGTGGCTCCACTCCACTTGATGCGCGCTCTGTCTCTCTGGAGTATAGTAACAACGGATCTTAAGCAGAGTGTCAAGTAAAAAATAACTCGAAATTACTGGTGCCGTGCCACTGGGACGAGACGAGACCATGCGTGATTGCACGTGCGACAGGTTGATGAAAAAATTACTGTAGTGGATAATAGCGGTGCACAGTGGAAAAAGGTTTACGTTAAGCTTCCCGCCAAAACATACTAGTACATACACGGCACGCGATGCCGAATCAAGAGCCGCGCCCCTGTTCCATTGACATTGTTCATTCATTGGTGTCGTGCGTATGTTTCTGCGTTGCAGCTAGCCGCCACCGTCGTCGTCGGTCGATGCCCTTGCCTGTTGGCAGTGGTCGCCACACATACATACGATGGTCATGGGTTTTGTCCGACCTGTGTCCGTTCCATGATTCCGTTTTCTAGTGCGACACACGGGGCCGGACGTGTTTCCCCTGTTCCGAAGAGAATGTACAGCCAGCTATTCCGCCGTGGTAGATCTAGCACAAACTCAGCAGCGTCCCATGCTGTTTGCGAGCAGTGATCAGAGCACGACGGACGGCACACCAGGCCTGTAGTTTTTGTTAGAATATAATTGTGAGGCCATCGTTGATCTATCGAGGACCAAACAATCACACAAGCACGACACCGAGATATGTTAACGAGGTTCACCGATATGGCCACATCCCCGGGTCTGACTACAGACGCTCCTCCCTATGCTATCGCTACAATGCCGCACCCTGGCCGTCCGGGCACCGGCACACCGCACACGTCGCCGGTTCCTCCGTGTTCTGGCTCCAGCAATTCAGATCCTCCGCTTCACGCATGCAACTTTGACATCAATCCATCCTCTAAATCAAAACCACAGCCTCAAATCGAATCTTGCTCATGATATCACTTGTTAGAATAAATCCGAGGCCGCCGTCGAGTTTCGTGGAAGATGATTTGGGAGCCTGGAGCACGTCGTGCGGGATCATGCATACACAGGGCGTCAAAGCAATGCACGGAGATGTGTGGGGCGGACACGACGCGGGGTGGAGCATGGTTGCAGTCGGATAATTTCGACTTGGTCGTACTGGATTGTCTGATGGACTGACATGGATGTTGGTCAAAAGTAGAAGATGGTGGTGATTTCAGCGACGATGACATATGAGCGTGATGCTGATGGTGGCCAATTTCTGGGGCGTGGAAACACGTGGTGCAAGCCTGAGGGCTTGTGCGGATTCGACAAGACTATGGTGCAGGGTTGATTCAAGGTAGTGTGCACACAAGACATCTTGAAGTTAACGGGGCGTGGGGGTAGCATAGCGCAGCTACATGGAGTCATGTTGAAGGTGGAGTTGGAGTCTAATGGAAGACTTCACTCTTTGCTGATGGAGGGGCTACGACGTAAGTTAACGGAGAGTTGAAACCTATTTCAGCGGGATAGCGAGAGACGCGTGGGTTGGACTGGGTACCAGTGGTCTGATGGAGACGTGATACTCGGCATTGGTCGGTGATGATCGATGGTTCTTTGCGGTAGGGGTTGAAGCGGTGTGGGCAAGTTACCCAGAAGACTCGACCAGGACAGCAGAGGCTCGACACGATGATAGCGGCGAGCCATGCGGTAAGCACGGGATGCAGCGACTGACCAAGGCACTAATAGTGAGACGTGCGGTCAGACAAAGTGTGGAGCGGTGCTGAAGCAGTGTTGACGAGTCCCAGATTCAAGTTGGTGACTGGGTTTATCGGTGCTAGTTGATGGACATGAGTTGACCATGAAGAATCTGTGGAAGTGGCAGAAAGTCTTACTGCCAAAAGCTGAGAGAGTACATGGCCATATATTATGTGGTGTTCAGTGCGATGACAAGTACAGAAGGACGCGGAGGGCTATAGCTATTGGACATGTTAAAGACTATCCGGAAGAAGGGTGAGACAACTGTGAATTTGACTAAGGGTGACACAGGGCAACGGTGAAATTCCTTCAAGTTTCAGACAAGCAGTCAAGAAAGAGCAGCGACTTTGAGTTCACGTAACTCTTGTATGTGGCGCGCAATATGTGAGTTGTTCACTTTCACACAGACAGTGGTCGGTGTGTGATGGTGTTGAACGGATTCTCCGGAAGTTGGGAGCACAAAGTAGAGTAACAAGAAACTTAATTTTGCTCGAGTGTTGACTGTGAGGAAGACAAGAAGGGACTATTGTTGCAGGTGGAGTCACATGGAGTCTGGGAGTATCAGCGATGCTCGTGGTGTATCTCAAGTCCAATGTACATGGAGGTTCGACGCACGGATGAATCCAAGGTGGTGGAGAATAGTCGCCAAGGTGGAGTTTGTTAGAGTTGTGTCGGATATTATTGTACAAGGTAGATTGCAGTTGGACTCTGAATCATATGGTGTGTAGATAGGATATGGAGTCGTGTCCAAGTAGGACACTTATATCCTAGGCCTCTTATATATGAGGGGGTAAACACACGATGTAACATATGACAGCTAATGTAGGGTAGAACCCTAGATGCCCGATCTTTCACGATTGGAGGGAATCCTACGAAGAACACGGGGAGAAATCATGAGGGGAAACACGAGAGAATCACTCAAACCAACAAGATTCGGTCACACATATGCTAGATCCTCGAAACACAAAGAGTGATACACGATTCAAAGTCAAGAAAGGATGATACAAAAGGTCTTCTCCGTGAGGAGGTCTTGAAGGGTCTTCCCGTGATGGGGTCTTGAATCCGCTTGGGGGGTCTTCTCCGAAGAGGTCGTGAGCTCCGATGGAGAAGTAACCAAGTGGATGCGCAAAGCTCTATCTCAAATATGAGCTAAACCAATGCTGGCCCTAACTAGGAGGAGGAGGTCTATTTATAGTTGTCGGGAAACGTAGTATTTCAAAAAAAATCCTACGATCTAGCAAGATCTATCTAGGAGATGCATATCAACGAGATGGGAGAGTGTGTCCACGTATCCTTGTAGACCGAAAGCGGAAGCGTTTAGTAACGCGGTTGATGTAGTCGAACGTCTTCGCGATCCAACCGATCCAAGTACCGAACGTACGACACCTCCGCGTTCAGCACACGTTCAGTTCGATGACGTCTCTCGTGCTCTTGATCCAGTTGAGGATGAGGGTGAGTTCCGTCAGCACGAAGGCGTGGCGACGATGATGATGCTGTTACCGGCGCAGGGCTTCGCCTAAGCACTACGGCGATATGATCGAGGTGTGTAACTATGGAGGGCGGCACCGCACGCGGCTAAGGCAAAACATGGTATGTCCTAGGGTGCCCCCTTGCCCCCGTATATAAAGGAGGGAGGGGGAGGCCGACCGGCCCTTGCTAGGCGCGCCGGGAGAGGGGAGCCCTACTAGGACTCCAAGTCCTAGTAGGACTATTCCACCTTAAGAAGAAGGGAAAAGGAAGGGAGAAGGGGGGCCGCGCCCCCAACCCCTTGTCCAATTCAAACTGGGCTGGGGGGGCACCTCCTGGCCGCTACCTCTCCTTCCCACGAAGGCCCACTAAGGCCCATCAACTCCCCAGGGGGTTCCGGTAACCTCCCGGTACTCCGGAAAATACCCAAACTTCTCCGGAACCATTTTGATGTCCGAATATAGCCTTCCAATATATCAATCTTTATGTCTCGACCATTTTGAGACTCCTCATCATGTTCATGATCTCATCCAGGACTACGAACAAACTTCGGTTATCAAAACACATAACTCATAATACAAATCGTCGTCGAACGTTTAAGCGTGCGGACACTACGGATTCGAGAACTATGTAGACATGACTGAGACACATCTCCGATCAATAACCAATAGCGGAACCTGGATGCTCATATTGGTTCCTACATATTCTACAAAGATCTTTATCGGTCAAACCGCATAACAACATACGTTGTTCCTTTTGTCATCGGTATGTTACTTGCCCAAGATTCGATCGTCGGTATCATCATACCTAGTTCAATCTCGTTACCGGCAAGTCTTTTTACTCGTTCTGTAATGCTTCATCCTGCAACTAACTCATTAGTCACATTGCTTGCAAGGCTTATAGTGACGAGCATTACCGAGAGGGCCTAGAGATACCTCTCCGATACACAGAGTGACAAATCCTAATCTCGATCTATGCAAACCCAACAAACACCTTTGGAGACACCTGTAGAGCATCTTTATGATCACCCAGTTACGTTGTGACGTTTGATATCACACAAGGTGTTCCTCCGGTATTCGGGAGTTGCATAATCTCATAGTGTGAGGAACATGTATAAGTCATGAAGAAAGTAGTAGCAATGAAACTGTAACGACCATAATGCTAAGCTAACGGATGGGTTTTGTCCATCACATCATTCTCATAATGATGTGATCCAGTTTATCAAATGACAACACATGTCTATGGTTAGGAAACATAACCATCTTTGATTAACGAGCTAGTCAAGTAGAGGCATACTAGGGACACTATGTTTTGTCTATGTATTCACACATGTACTAAGTTTCCGGTTAATACAATTCTAGCATGAATAATAAACATTTACCATGATATAAGGAAATATAAATAACAAATTTATTATTGCCTCTAGGGCATATTTCCTTCAGTCTCCCACTTGCACTAGAGTCAATAATCTAGATTACACAGTAATGATTCTAACACCCATGGAGTCTTGGTGTTGATCATGTTTTGCTCGTGGAAGAGGCTTTGTCAACGGGTATGCAACATTTAGATCCGTATGTATCTTGCAAATCTCTATGTCTCCCTCTGCGACTTGATACTAGATGGAATTGAAGCGTCTCTTGATGTGTTTGGTTCTCTTGTGAAATCTAGATTGTTTTGCCAAGGCAATTGCACCAATATTGTCACAACAGATTTTCATTGGACCCGATGCACTAGGTATAACACCTAGATCGGATATGAACTCCTTCATCCAGACTCCTTCATTTGTTGCTTCTGAAGCAGCTATGTACTCCGCTTCACACGTAGGTCCCATCACGACGCGCTGCTTGGAACTGCTCCAACTGACAGCTCCACCATTCAATATAAATACGTATCCGGATTGCGATTTAGAATCATCTGGATCAGTGTCAAAGCTTGCATCGACGTAACCATTTACAACGAGCTCTTTGTCACCCCCATAAACAAGAAACATATCCTCAGTCATTTTCAGGTATTTCAGGATGTTCTTGACTGTTGTCCAGTGCTCCACTCCTGGATTACTTTGGTATCTCCCTGCTATACTTATAGCAAGGCACACATCAGGTCTGGTACACAGCATTGCATACATGATAGAACCTATGGCTGAAGCATAAGGAATGACTTTCATTTTCTCTGTATCTTCTGCAGTGGTCGGGCATTGAGTCTGACTCAACTTCACACCTTGTAACACAGGCAAGAACCCTTTCTTTGACTGATCTATTTTGAACTTCTTCAAAACTTTATCAAGGTATGTGCTTTGTGAAAGACCAATCAAGCGTCTTGATCTATCTCTATAGATCTTGATGCCTAATATGTAAGCAGCTTCACCGAGATCTTTCATTGAAAAACTCTTATTCAAGTATCCTTTTATGCTATCCAGAAATTATGTATCATTTCCAATCAACAATATGTCATCCACATATAATATTAGAAATGCTATAGAGCTCCCACCCACTTTCTTGTAAATACAGGCTTCCTCAAACGTCTGTATAAAACCATATGCTTTGATCACACTATTAAAGCATTTATTCCAACTCCGAGAGGCTTGCACCAGTCCATAAATGGATTGCTGGAGCTTGCACACTTTGTTAGCACCCTTTGGATCGACAAAACCTTCAGGTCGCATCATATACAACTCTTCTTCCAAAAATCCATTCAGGAATGCAGTTTTGACATCCATCTGCCAAATTTCATAATCATAAAATGCAGCAATTGCTAACATGATTCAGACAGACTTTAGCATCGCTAGGGTGAGAAATTCTCATCGTAGTCAACTCCTTGAACTTGTCGAAAACCTTTAGCAACAAGTTGAGCTTTGTAGACAGTAACATCATCGTCAGCGTCAGTCTTCTTCTTGAAGATCCATTTATTTTCTATGGCTTGCCAATCATCGGGCAAATCCACCAAAGTCCACACTTTGTTCTCATACATGGATCCCATCTCAGATTTCATGGCCTTAAGCCATTTCGCAGAATCTGGGCTCATCATTGCTTCCTCATAGCTCGTAGGTTCATCATGGTCTATTAACATGACTTCTAGAATAGGATTACCATACCACTCTGGTGCGGACCGTACTGTGGAAGACCTGTAGTAACTTTGATTAACGAGCTAGTCAAGTAGAGGCATACTAGGGACACTATGTTTATGCTTAGGAAACATAACCATCTTTGATTAACGAGCTAGTCAAGTAGAGGCATACTAGGGCTACTATGTTTTGTCTATGTATTCACACATGTACTAAGTTTTCAGTTAATACAATTCTAGCATGAATAATAAACATTTATCATGATATAAGGAAATATAAATAACAACTTTATTATTGCCTCTAGGGCATATTTCCTTCAATAGTCTAAGTGCAAAAGGGGGCGGAATGAAAGGGTACATGGGCCTCAGGCCCGAAGCTGCGCACACACACGCATCGGACGTCCGATGGCTCACGAGGGCCCGGACATCCGGTAGGCTCGGACTTCCGCTAATTACATTCTGTAACAGTGGTAGCGGACGTCTGGAGGTGGCCGGTCGTCCGGTCGCCGGTAGTTCGGTCGCTTCAGACTTCTACAGAATCGACTCGGGTGTAGAACTGCCGGTAGTCCGGTGCGGGCCAGACGTCCGCTCGCTGGGAAGTGTTGCCGATCATCCGGAAGAGGTGAGACATCCGCTCGTTGTAGCTCTTGTCAGCTAGGACTTGGGTCGGCTGAGACTTCAAGCGTCGGACGTCCGGTCCTGGTTGGACGTCCCTGGCTGCAGTGTCAGGCGCCGGACGTCCGGTGCGTGGAGCTTCTTGGTAGCTCTTCTTCTTGTCCTTCGTACTCGATGTCCTCGTTGGATGTAGCTATTCCGTAGCCTTCCTCCAAGTACCTGATCACACATAGTGTTTCCGCTTGAGGTAGTAGCCATGTCACATGTGTAGAGAGTGGGAGTTCAGAGAGGAGCGAGTTCACCTTATCTTCGATAGCCTTTGCTCGAGATCTTGTCAATGGTCCAAGTGGTGTTGTGGGAGATGTAGATACGTCCATGGGGATGATCGTGGGATGCTCTGCATCATCCCCCCCCCCCTTGGGAAAGATCTGACCTCGGATCAAAAACTTCATCACCATGGTATGGCGAGAGGTCTTTGACATTGAAGATGTCGCTCACGTTGTACTTGTCGCTTGGGAGGTTAATCTTGTAAACGTTGTTGTTGTAGCGTGCTAGCACCTTGAAGGGTCCATCAGCTCGGGGTAGAAGTTTGGACTTGCGTTCATTGTGGAAGCGTTCCTTGCGAAGGTGTAGCCACACAAGATCTCCAATGTTGAATATCATGGGTTGCTTGTTGATGTTGAGCTTGGTCGCGAGTCGTTGTACTTGGCGCTCGATGGTGTGCCTTGTATCTTCATGCATCTTCTTGAGGTAGCTTGCTCGTGCACTCACGTCCATGTTGGTGCGCTCTTGTAGTGGAAGAGGAAGAATGTCCAATGGGGAAAACGGGTTGAAACCGTAGACAACCTCGAAGGGGGACTTGCCGGTTGTAGAGTGTCTTGCACGATTTTAGGCATACTCGGCGATGGATAGGCACTCCTCCCACTCCTTGATGTTCCTATTGATCAACACGCATAGTAGAGTGGAGGGTGCTTGATTCGTCACCTCCGTTTGGCCGTCAGTTTGAGGATGGTATGCCGAAGAGAACAAGAGCTTCATTCCGAGCTTGGCGCATAGAGTCTTCCAAAAGTAACTCAAGAACTTGACGTCGTGGTCCGAGACAATCGTCTTTGGGACTCCATGGAGGTACAAGATTTCCCTACAAACAAGATTTGCAATATGTAAAGCATTGTATATCTTGTTGCATGGTGAAATGAGCCATCTTAGAGAATCGGTCCACAACAACAAACATGGAATCGTTTCCATTTTGAGTTATAGGCAACCAAGTACAAAGTCCATGCTAATGTCTTCCCAAGGTTGATATGGAATAGGAAATGGCATGTAAATATCGTGGGATTGAGCTTTGGACTTAGCTTTGCGACATGTCAAACATCGGTTGGTGAAGCGTGAGATGTCGCGGAACATCTTGGGACAAAAATAGTTCTTGGAGAGCGTAGCGAATGTCTTGTCGCGTCCAAAGTGTCCCATTAGTCCTCCCCCGTGAGATTCTTGCAAAAGTAACAAACAAAAAGAAGACTCGGGGATGCAAAGTTTGTTAGCTCTCATAAGATAATCATCCTTGATGTAATAGCGTTCCCAAGATGTATGCGTCAAACACTTGGCATAAGGAGTGGCAAAAGTAGGATCATGCGCATACAAGTCTTTTATGTGCTCAAAGCTAGTAACATACAATTCAAGTTTAGTGACAAGCATGCATATACGGGAAAGAGCATCTGCCACAACATTTTCCTTACCTTTGATGTACTTGATGACATAAGGAAATGAATTAATGAATTCACTCCACTTAGCAAGATGCTTGTTCAACTTAGTTTGACCCTTAAGATACTTAAGCGTTTCATGATCGGTATGAATGATAAATTCATGAGGGCGAAGATAATGTTTCCATTCACGCAATACTCACACTAAAGCATAGAGCTCTTTGTCATAGATCGATAATTGACTTGCGCTCTGGAAAGTTTCTCACTAAAGTATGCTATGGGACACTTTTCTTGCGTTAACACACCTCCTATGCCATTACCACTAGCATCGCAATGAATTTCAAAAGGTTTGTCAAAGTTGGGTAATGCAAGCACGGGAGCATGAGTAAGCAAATTCTTAAGCTCATTAAATGTGGTATCTTGGGATGGTCCCCAAACAAATGGCGCATTCTTCTTACTCGAATCATGCAAAGGTGAAGCAATGGTGCTAAAATCCTTCACAAATCTACGATAGAAACCGGCTAAACCAAGAAAACTACGCACCTCTTGCAAGTTGGTTGGTTGGGGCCAAGTTTTAATAGCATTGATCTTAGATTCATCTACATGAACACCCTTAGAAGACACAATGAAACCCAAGAAAACAAGCTTATGAACACCAAAAAGGCATTTGTCCATATTAGCATAAAGGCGCTCTTTCCTAAGGGTTTGCGACACGTTTCTAAGATGGGTGACATGATCTTTGAGAGATTTGCTAAAGACAAGAATATCATCAAAATAGACCATAACAAATACACCAATATAGGGTCGAAGAAAAAAATGCATGACTCGTATGAAAGTACCAGGTGCTTCGGATAAACCCATTGGCATAACAAGCCATTCATATAAGCCAAATTTGGTCTTAAATGCGGTTTTCCATTCATCACCTTATTGGATGCGTATTTGATAGTAGCCACTCTTAAGATCAATCTTAGAGAAGATGGTGGCTCCGCTAAGCTCATCTAGCATATCATCTAAGCGTGGAATAGGGTAACGATAACGCACGATAATAGCATTGACAGGACGATAATCGGAACACATGCGGAATGTACCATCTTTCTTGGGAACAAGGATTACCGGAATGGCACAAGGGCTCAAGCTTTCACGTACATGAACGTTGTCGATGAGTTGTTGTACTTGCCGTTGGATCTCCTTAGTTTCCTCGGGGTTGACATGGTATGGAGCCTTGTTAGGTAGAGGTGCTCTGGGTACGAGGTTGATGCGGTGCTTGATGCCTCGTAGACGTGGTAGTCCCGGAGGTAGCTCGTCGGGGAAAACATCTTAGAATTCCTGCAAAAGAGAAGATAATACTAAAGGTAGATTGTGAGAGGTGTTAGTTTTTGGTGCTTCATCCTTCCACAAAAGGACATAATGCATAACACTTGATGGGTTGTCACACACTTCTCTCATCTCACTTTTGGTAGCGAATAGGACTAAGTTTTTCTTGTCGCTCATCATGGAGGCACTCAATTTTGGCTTGTGGCGCTCACTCTCTTTGTGGTGGTTCACTCTCTCAATATTCTCTCCACGATGGGTGGCTTGCTTGTCGGTGATTACTTGACTTGGAGACATAGGTCGTAGCACCTACTCCTTTCCTTTCATCTTGAAGCTATAGTGACTGGTACTCCCATTGTTGATGACGTCTCGGTCAAATTGCCATGGTTGACCAAGAAGGAGATGGCAAACGGACATCCAGATGACATCACACTCCAAAGTGTCTTCATATGCTCCTATCTTGAAGGAAACTTTCACCGTATGCTCGACTTGGATAGTGTTGGAATCGCTTAGCCATTGGACCTTATAGGGGTGCGGGTGCTTCATCTTGACCAATTGGATCTTGGAGCATAGTTCTTCACTTGCCAAGTTATGACAACTCCCTCCATCGATGATGACCTTGACGGACATTCCATTGATGTCGGCCTTGGTGTGGAAGATATGGCATCTTTGGTCTTCATCTTGTTGATGTTGAATAGTCAAGACCTTGGAGACAATGAGAGCGGGGGCTTGAATCCTCATCACAAAAGACTTGATCATCTTCATCTTTGTTCACGCGCCGGTGCATGGCCACTTGCTCAAGGGCTTCCATTTCCTCTTCACTCATGGAATCATAGGTTCTGTCGTCGTTGAGGATCGTGGTGCGCTTGTTGGTACACTCAAAGGACTTGTGGCCTCGGCCGCCGCATGTGAAACACTTGATGGAACTTGTCTTGACGGTCTCATCGGTTGGAGTAGATGATGAAGCTCTCAGCTTGAAGGTGCTTATAGTAGGAGGACGACTTGAGAATGTCGTAGTTTTCTTGTAACTCGACTTGTCGCCGTTGCTTGTAGATGGCTTGGTTGAGATAGAAGGTGTTGGAGTCGTTGAAGCTTGGTCGTGGGAGAAGCCGTAGCACTTGGAAGAGTACTTGGCATATTTGAAGTCATCTTGCACTTGACGTTCCGCTTTGGCAGCTTGATGCACTAGCTCAATGAGGTTGGAGTAGGGTTGGAAGTCGGCAATCTTCTTGATGGGATGATTGAGGCCATTCAAGAAACGGCCCATAGTTTGCTCATCATCTTCCGTGACATTGGCTCTTATCATGGCAATCTCCATTTCCTTGTAGTATTCTTCAACACGCTTTGTTCCTTGCTTGATGAGTTGGAGTTTCTTGAAGAGGTCGTGGTTGTAGTATGTTGGCACAAAGCATGCTCGCATGACATCCTTCATTTGATCCCATGTGGTGATTGGTGGTTCACCTCTTGCTTCTCGGTGCTCAAGGACTTGTTCCCACCATATGAGCAAATAGTCTTGGAACTCAAGGGATGCCATAGAGATCTTCTTCTCCTCCTCATAGTTGTGCAAATGAAAGATCTTGTCGACCTTCAATGCCCATGAAAGGTACACTTTGGGATCATTGCTTCCGGTGAACTTGGGCATGGTGAACTTGAGCTTGCCGTAGCATTGCTCTTCATTGTGTTGGGGTCGAGGGTGATGATGAAGCCCTTGACATGGATGATTGTCAACCTCATATTGCTCTTGGCGTGGAGGATTTCCATAGTCATCATGCTCTTGGTGAACTTGAGGTTGTGGAGGAGCTTGTCGAGCTTGTGGAGGAGCTTGAGGAACTTGACGATGCACTCTTGTTTGGTAGTTTCGCTCTTGAATTTCTTCACGAAGTGCTTCTTCTTGATTGCACGTATCTCGGTTGCGGTCGGCGACGACTCGACTTGACTCTCGAAGGGCACGTTGCGCTCAAGTGCTTGTGCTTCACGTTGTTGTTGTTGTTGTTGTTGTTGAAGACGTAGAGCCTCGGCATCATTTTCGTCTTGGTGTTGGCGCGCTCACTCTTCCTCTTGGTGACATTGACGTTGCCTTTCTTGTGCTTGTGCAAGAGTAGCTTGGTTTTGGCGATGATGATGTGCTTGCTCGTCGAATTGCTCTTGTGGATGATTGTCATGTAGAGGGTTGCGAGTTGCTTGACAGTCTTGGAGCGCGGCTCGATGTAGAGTGTTCGATGTCGGTGTACTTGAGCCGGAGAGGGTGTTGTAGGAGTGTCGACTCGAGCGGCTCCGTCTTGAGTAGGACGGAGTGGTAGAAGAGCGGTTTACCAACAAGGCACAAATCTCGTCCATTCTTGCATCTTTCTCTTGTTTGTGTGTGTCGAGCTTGTTGTCGAAGTAGTCTCTTCACTACAAAAAAATACACTTCCGTGATGATACGTGTTTGTCACAGTAGGTCGCGTTTTTTGTCATGCATGTACATCCATGACAAATTTATGACAGAATCAAGATAGTCATACCTGTGTTGTCGTAGAAGTGTTCCATGCCATTACCAAAATTATCATCACGGAAGTGTCCACTTCCATGACGATAAATCGCGTGTCACAGAACTGCTTTCGTCAAGGGTGACCGACACGTGGCATCCACCGTAAGGGAACACCGTTAAGCTATCGGGTCGGCTTTTGGATCCGATAACCCGTTAACAGCCCCGACCAATGGGGATTTTCCACGTGTAAAATCATCATTGGCTGGAGGAAACACGTGTCGGCTCACCGTTGGGGCAGATGTCATCCGCTCATTGGACCGAAGGCGCCTATGATACGGCGACACGTGGCACGGCCCAACAAAGGCCCATTCCTGTGAAAAGGCCGGCCCATTTGACTTGGTCAAAAGGTGGCGGGCCAGCCCACGGAAAGCCTGCTAACGGCTTGTTCGCATATAGCCCATTTACAGCCCGCTAACCCAGGGCCCGTTACACCCTATCCAAATTAGGTCCAGTAGCGTCATGTGGGCCGTCCAATATGATTCAGCCTGTTTTAACTTCTGGCCCGTGTGTGGCCCATGACTTCTTTCGGCCCATATGAGGACCTTTGTAACTCTTGGCCCATTAACGGCCCGTGGTGAAACTGGCCCGTAATGAACATTGTATCACTTTATACCCATTAACGGCCCGTTATTCCATTGGGACGTTTCCAGCCCAAGTTATCTTTCGGCCTTCTCAGGGCCCATTGATTCTTGGGCTCATTTGCAGCATTCGGTTACATACGGCCCATTACTGTCATTTTCTGCTTGTGGGCCAAATTCAACCCGTCGTTACAGTCGGCCCGTTTGCGGACCGTTAATACGTTGGGCCATTTTCATGTAAAAAAACCGTTGGGCTGTTTTCATAGAGTTATCAAATACGGCCTATTAACAGCCCATTATGGTCCACGAGTAGTATGGCCCATGATTGGTGAAATGATGATACGCCCCGTAGAAGGCCCATGGATCCTACGGCCCATATGAGGCCCATGGATAGTACGGCCCGTAGAAGGCCCATGGACCATACGGCCCGTAGAAGGCCCATTGATCCCTAAGGCCCGTATAGAAGGCCGATGGATCCTACGGCCCGTATAGAAGGCCAATGGTCCTACGGCCAAACGAAGGCCCATGGATCATACGTCCTGCAGGAGGCCCATGGTTACAACAGTCCGTGTGTTGCCATGATTATTTTGGCCTAGTTACCAAAAATAGGCTATTGTGGCCACTAGAAAAACACAGAAAAAAGAACTGCAATGACTACAAGCAAACAACTAAACAAGACAATAAGGAAATAAATAAGCAAGCAATTAAGGCTAGCCTATTACCGCTATTACACATATTACATCCACTGGGCATCAAAGTTCGCCACCAGTGCAAATATAGGGAACAAAGCAGCATATTACATACACTTGGCCGTCAAAATTGGCCACCAGTGCAAATAAACACGGCAGCAAAACAAGAGCATAACTGAAACAACTTCAGAAGAGCTCAAGAAACATTATCCTGGGTATCCACCATGCTGGCAATAAGCTTAGCAAGCTGATTAGCTTTGTCCTGTTTGGCGCTAAAATCCTCCAACGCTTGCTGTTGCACCAGAAAGTATGCATCTGAATGCTCCAGGGACTTCCGCAGTCCTTCCGCTTCTTGTCGCAGCACAGCTGATCGATGTCTTTCAGCTTGTAGTTGAGACTCAAGAAACCGAACTGATTCAGACAGTGAGTTTGAATAGCTTGTGCAAGCGGTAGTGGCCAGTAACTCGAACACTAAACCAAGACAGGACTTTGGGGTTGTCTCGCTGTCTTCAAGATAGTCTTCCTTAGCTGTTTTATCAGCTTTGTTGGAGACCAACAAGGATGTGTCACTATCCTGAACCTTATCTGCATTACTTCCTTTACCATTGCTTAATAAGGCACTCTTCCCCAATATTCTGTCAGCATTCTAAAAGAAGAAACAAGCAGACACATAACAAGTTTAGCATGTACTAGTATATGAAACTCATTTCGGTGAACCAGTTCATTAGTAAGGTGGACAGGATTAAACTACCAAGTCTTCTATTGCCAAGTACTAGTACATAATAAAAGCATCAAACAAACATATATCTATGTCCTATGGTCACTGCATTGTCTTGCCAAATCAAAATAGAGACACGGTTCAAATCATATCAGTTCAAGACAAAGCAGCAGTGAAAGAATACAAAGCGTGGGAAACTACACGGCACAACAAGATTTCAGATGGGTACCATGGGTCTACATGTACAACAACACTATTGGCTCTGTTGTGATGCTAGTAATGTGCATGATATGAAAGTCAACTGTATACACAATTGAAATTGAAATCAAAAGAGCTATTGATAAGAGCAAACCTGTTAAAGAAACATGCGTGAACATACCTGTCGTGCCATTGGAGTTTCGATTGGATCCTTCAATTTAAAAATAAGTTTGTATGAGTAAAAACAATGATACAAGAGCAAAGGAATCATAGTTAAAAAAGGCGCGCCTAAGCGAGCGCTTAAGCGCGCCTAGGCTCTAGGCGTTGGCAAAATGCATTGCGCATAACTACGCTTAATCTGTGCATAACTGCGCATAAGCATGCGCTTTGGTCAGTAAAGTGCAAGGCGGTGGCAAAACGCACAATTAACGCCTAGCGCTTTTTTGAACTATGATAGCAATGGAATCTTAAATTAGAACAGTTGTTCTTCAGGTTTAGGCACTTGTTCTACATGAACTGAGTATAATAAGACGCAAGAATATAATACTTAAAAATAGAAAATGAGCTCATAGACCTTACCACATTCTTGGTTCAGGACCAGTACAGAACAAGGCATTCCCAGTCATCGTCCAGTAAATGTGTCTCAGGAGAACGTAAGGGAATTTGATGAGTTTCTTTGCCGGTGAAGTACGTTTTCTTCAGGTAATTCGATACTGCCACCAAGCATTCTTGAAGATAGCAGAGGTATTAGCACAGGTTACCTCATCCTGAGTTTCCAAATCGGTCCTTCTCTATAGAGAAAAATGGGAAAATTTGCTGTATTATAACCATCATGGAGGTAGGATGTATGGGACGAAGCAAAGTAATTGCCATGAATAACATTACTTACACATAACTCCTGGACAAACACCTGCAACTGGCATTTTCCTTCATCTTCAGTATAATATTTCCAAGATGGGAAGATACGCACATACGATTTAACAACATCAAATGCGATAGATGCTAAACTACGACTGGCTGGTTGTGCTTCCTCCACGGGAATAGGCGTACTAACTGGTGGAGCTGGGGTTCGCCGTGATAGTACTGGCCCTTTGGGCACTGGAGCTGCCTTACTAACTGCTCTTGTTTGGGAGCTCTGTGGTGGAGATGGTGTTGTGTCAACAGGAACTGGGTTACTATCGGCTGGGGTTGGGGTTAGATTGGGTGAAGCTGGTTCTCTGTCCATCGCAGTAGGGGTACAATCTGCGAGAGTTTGGGTTATGTGTGGTAGGGCTGGTTCTTGTGCATGTACAACCGGGGTGCTATCTCCACCAATAGGTAGCACTATTTTATTTGAAGACCGTGTTTTTATTCCGCTAGATACTGGCATCACCCGCTCCAATTCAAATGGCTGATAAACAGGAAACATAGTTGAATGTACAGACATTGTATGAGAGATAGATGCAATAGATAGTGTGGAAAAAAGAGGGCATGAAATAGTTGACATGTATATTGTTTAACTAAAACGGATAGCATGACATAATTTCACATATATGATGTCTATCTAAACTGGATAGCATAGCATAACATAATTCAAAGATATGATGAATAACAAAACAGGATCACATGACATAATTCACCTACATGTTATCTAAGTAATCAGGACCGCATCATTTAATTCACATATGTGATTTATATGCTAAACAGAGGGCATTCGATATGATGTCTGAACTAAGAACATGGTGTTGAATATTGTGTATATGATGTCTAAACTATGCAATGCAAGACACCGTATGCATGATATGAGCAGTATAACCGTGCCAAGTTAGAGCATACACCTCAGTAGGGGAATAGGACTGGTCATCTGTCTCTGAATCCATCTCTGAGGAGCTATCGGGACCCAACAAGAGATCTGCTTCGACAGGTAGCACTGTCTGCTCTGAAGGCCTTGTTTTCACTCCAGATTTTTCCATCTCCCACCCAAATGGCTGATTCACAGGAAGAGTAGTTTAATGTACAAACATTGTCGACAAATGGAAATGTAATGAAGAAAAGGATGGGCAAGATATCATTCAAATATATGATGCCTGGTTAAACAGGATGGCATTGCACATTTCACATATATTATGGCTGGCTAAAAGACATGAGACTGCATAATTCCCATATATGATATAGAAACTAAACAGGTGGCATTACAGAACATGTCTAAACTAAGCAGATGACATATATGATGTCAAAAGTAGGCACTGCAAGGCAACATATGCATGATATGACTAACATCATCATGCCAAGGTAGAGCAAACACCTTGGGGGGTAAATAGGAGTGGTCAGCGGCGTCTGAATCCGCCTCAGAACAGATATCTTCCTCTGGATTACAATCTGGAGAGGGGTGGGGAGGGTTTGCCATTGAACCCACCATGGAGCGATGTCTGCATGACATTGTATTGCCGCGCAAAACTCTTCTCTTTTTCTCTACATGTTCAGCATGACTGTGTACAATATCTGACATGCATACGAAAAAATATGGTGAGATTATGTAAGGAGAGCATGCAGAAATTTAGAGTGATGGTAACAACCAGTGGATGGATCCAAAAATAATGATAGCAGGCTGATGATTGCTTTAAATTAATAAAAAGACAGATGATGATTGCTTTACTATTTGTTTCCCACCCAAGATGAACAACATAGGCATACCCTAGGTGAACCAGATATTAGACAGACATACTATTCATTGCTGCCTCGATATGTGCCCCACAACTAATTTAGAACTCAAGTTTGAACATGAATTTGGACCTGAGTTGGGAGTCCAAGAGCTGAACAGGACGATAAAGTAGCAGGTAAGTTTAAGCAATGCATAACATAAGCAGAAACAAAAGAGTGCGACCTCTCTTGTGGACCCGTGTACTCCTCAGGTTCATCTGCTGAGTCGATGATGGTGATGCCGTTGGGGTGCGTGCCGGCGGCAGGGAAGGAGATCTGAGGCGGCGAAAGACGGTCAGGAGTCGTGATGTCTGGTTTGGTGGATGCTTCTGTCGATGGAGCAGCTCAGTGAGGTGGACGACGTCGCGGCAGGAGCAGGACAAACCACACAAAGTTCCCTTCGACACGTACCTGTAACTGAAGTAATTCTGTAAGGGCTCATTTGGCTTGCATGATTCTTAAAACGCAGGGATAGGAAAAACACCGGAATAGGATAGGAAAATGCACATGGTAAACAGAGCATTTGTAAACACAGGATTTCTATCAACTTGGGTGTTTGGTTTACAGGAATTGGAAGAGCAGAGGAATGCAAAGAAACATGGCCAAAATAAAGAGAAACCATATGAAAGCGTGTACAGTTAGAATGTTATTCTGGCACTAATGCACTTGGTCTTGTTTTCATGCATAGGATTTTGAAAAGTAGGTCCAGGTGGATGTTTTGCTTCATTCCTTTCAACAAAATGCATGAATAATTGAATAGTAGAGTGCCATTGGAAAATTCCCTATTGCTATGTTTTTCCGTTGAACCAAAATAGCCCTAATGGATCGACGTGAATGTATAGTAATAAGTGACGCAACAAGTGTACAACCTCTTTGCCGTAGCCGTGTCGACCTCAGCATCATTGGGTTGGTCGCTGAAGCAGTTGAGGCAGAGGTGGCTGTCGGAGGTGTGGAGGAAGATCTGAGGAATCTGTAGACGGCGTCCAGGGCACTGCTCTGTTGTGATGGATCGTTCTGTCGTTGGAGCAGCTCCGGTGAGCCGTAAGACGTCAAGGCTGAAGCAGCACAAGACAGACATCGTCAATCTTAAGTGGGATTCTAATAGCATCTCCAATAGATGATGAAAAATGGATGTAAAATTAACATCACCATAAACCACCTGACTACAACAGATGAGGTAAAAACTGTTGACTCTGAACTTAACTGTCGAAACTGAAATTAACTGTGGAATCTGAATGCTACTGTCGAAACTGAATGCAATGGTAGCAGAGAGACACTTGACATGTAGTTTAGGGAGGGCCTGCAGTTCATCTTCAACCTGCACACCCCTGAGCCGCCTGCCACCACCGGCCGAACCGCCGGCCCCAGCGCCGCCTCGCCGCCTCGAAACAACTCGCCACCGCCGCCCTGGCCTGCCCTCTAGCCCCCTCCATCCTGAACCCTAAGATAGATAGTGGGGTACCTCTCCGGCGAGCCCCCGTCCCCGCTGCGGGTGGTTCTTCCTTAACTCCGGTGAGCCCCCCCCCCAACCCCTGAAAATCGACTGACCCAAAAGTTGATTCAGTCGACTGAAGTGTGGCTTAATCGGAGCAGAGCAGCAGCACGAGCGAGGGGGAGAGCAGCAGCAGCAGCTGGGCGAGCGAGCGATCGAGCGAGCGGAGCAGCAGCAGCCGAGGAGCGAGCAAGCAGCAGCAGCAGGCGAGCGAGCGAGCGAGAGCCGGAGCAGCAGCAGCAGCGCGAGCGAGCGAGCGAGAGCCGGAGCAGCAGCAGTAGATCCGGCTGGTATGGATGCCGCCGCTGAAGGGGCCTCGCACTGGGGGAGAGCCGCCATGGAGATGTCGCCCGCGGCACCGGCTTCAAGGTAGCCGCTCCATGGCAGTGCGGGATGGAGCACCGTCGGTTCCGGGAGGTCGAGTTAAGGAGAAGGTGCGATGCGATGAGTGTACAACCTCTTTGGTGGCGCCGAGTAGGCCTCGGCTTCGTCCGAGGAGTCGGTGAGGATGCTGCGGTTTCGGTGGAGCAGGTTAAGGCGGCGCTGTGGGGATGGAGCAGCCGTGATAGACAAGGCGATCGTCGGAGCAGCTCCTTGGAGGTGGAGGACGGGGCGGCTGAACCGGCGGGACGTCAAGTTGGATGACGGATCCTCATCCGGGGAGGTGGACGAGGGACGTCGAGCTGTTGAGGTGGACGACATCGTCGGGGAAGAGGCTCCGGCTGGGCAGCGGTGACGTGGCGGACGGAGGAGGGTGGGGTTTCGCGGCTGGAGCGGAGAGGTTATGGCGGCCTGGGATTTCGAATGGCAAAAAGGGGACGATGGGAGGGGTGAAGCATGACTTAGGGACGCGCTTGTCCAAAATGTAGGGTGTGTTACAAAAGTACTCCCCACCTTTTTGAACTAGCGGCCCTTTCGGCTCAGGGTTAGAAGGGGGATTTCGCGTGTCGGGATTTGGCAGCTGGAGGGAGTTTTCGCGCGCGTTGTAATTTCGGGATAGCAAGGCGCGGGTTGTGAAGGCGCCAGTTTTGGGAGCACGATATCTGAATTTTCGGGATATAACAAGACGCGGGTTGAATTTTAGGGACAAGCCTAACGTGTAGTAATATTGTACTTGTACGTACCAAATCAATTCGCACTTCCCTCAACCAAAAAGAAAACGAAAAAAATAAAACTATTCACACCACACAAAGAGAGAGTCTTGCCCCGTTTTACTATACAAATGCTATTCAAAGCTACTCCCTCCTTCCATCTATATAGGGCCTAATGCGTTTTTCGATGCTAACTTTGACCAAATATTAGAGCAATGATATATGACATGCAACTTACACAAAGCACACCGTTAACTTCGTCTGTGAAAGGTTCTTTCAATGATATAATTTTCACATTGTGCATGTCATGTACTATTAATCTTGTCAATAGTCAAAGGCGGTCTTAAAAATCTCATTACGCCCTATATAGATGGAAGGAGGGAGTATGAATCCATGTTATGTCCGATTAATTTTTTTCGCTTTGCTGTATAATGCATGTAACCTACTCATACCAACATTTTAGTGCATTCCAAATGTCTATACTACCGCTGCAATTCGAACTAAATTTGAATTCGTTTCTCTATTTCAATAAGAATCTACAATCATGATTGTTGCCAACTTCAACCATCATTCGTGTATTACCTTAATAACACACCACATGATTACTATAGAGATAGATATGAACTATGTGTACTACATGAACTCGAATTCTATTTTTTGAATACACTTGATGTTGATTCCAAATAATAGTACATTTGATGTACTAACTATATATTCATAATCTAAACCATGTTCCATACGTACACCGTGTTTATCACACAAAGTATAGTGCCCCGCCCCCTACATTATGACAAGTATTTAGACCTGAGTTGCAAAAGCCACACATTAGCCCAAATTATAATCAATGTTGTACATTATGATATCTTCTTCAAGTATCCGTATCCACCTTTTTATAATGAATTATGATCTTTGTTCGTCTTTTACACCTTCACGATCCTCTTCTATTTGTAGCTAGCTAGCGCTAACTTTCTATCGTGCATGCACACGCCCGCCCCCCTCACACACCCTTAGCGTCCCCTCCATCGCGCACGTTCATTATTTCTCTTTAGGTCGTCCACCAGCGGTGTGTGTAGGCCCCCGGCTCCTTCTTTCTGGCACACACCGGTCGATATACCTCTCTAGCCAAGTGTGCCTACAACAAACACATATATACTTCCCCTCTTCTCTTCTCACCGTCCATGCCCCCATATGTCCAATACGATTCCACGCAGGTGCACACTCCCGCCCCTCTTTTCATTAGTCACATGCTCGCACACTCCTCCCCCCTCGACATGGTAGGCCTCTCGCACCACCTCCTAGCCACACTCTCTCCCCCTGTCTGCCTCTCCGGACCTTATTTGCTTCTAACACATGCAGGCGTGTATATGAACTGATCTCCCTACATATAGCCAGGTCGACTATAATTCGTTTTCACCAAGCACCGATACACTTACCTCGCTAGTTATGTCTCTCCTTTTCTCGGACACACGACGGTTGATCTTCCTATGTAGTTACGCATGCTTACCACAACCATATCTTCTCCCCTCATCATCCTTGAATACCTCCCGACCCGTCTCTCACACGCACGTGCATAGACAGACAGACATCCCCCGCCCTCTCTTATTGATATTGCACTCATACCCTCCGTTTGTCTAGCAGGCCTCTCCCACCATTTGTGAGACGCCACTCCACCACCAACCCTCCGACGCTCTACCTTTGTCTTTTTCCCAACCTTATTCCTCTGCTACACATATCCATGGATGTCGATCGATCTCCCTCAATACATAGCTAGGTCTCTCTCCTTCCCCAGACATATACTAGTCGACCGGTCTCTACCCCCCCCCCCACACACACACCGATAGTCGAACGTTGTAGGTAGGTATCCATGCCACGGAGAAGAACTGCACCTCTGCCCTCTCAAATTCCAGTAGGCCAGCCGCCCTGTATCTTTGACGTGGGCAAACACAAATTCGATGGCACTCTTTATCGATCGCGCAGCCACACACTTCATCCCTGTTTTCAATTCTATCGATATCTCACGTCCATGACTCCGTTTCACACACATTGCATATGTTACGTTTTTCTGATTGAGATATCATCAACACATTGCCTCTGTTTCGCACAAACCATCTCTCTCACACCCACCCACGTACGTACCTGCACCTAAAGAAGAAGTGCACGCAGGACGCACGTACTCACGTCTCGTTCCCGGCCACACCCGCGCGGGTACACGGTGGAGTTCGTTTCTGTACGAAAAGGCAGCCCACATGATAATTTGACGCGTGTAGCGGTTGTTTACTCGAAGGAGGGTCGGGTACCATGCCTAGAATATAAAACGATTGCCGTGGGGAAAATGGAAAAATGGGTTTGTCTCTCGTGAGTCTCGTCACACAATCTCACACAAGGCCGCCGTGGCCTCTCTCTCTCAGCGTTGGTCAGTGATCCGGCCGCATCCCGTCCACCGGCGGAAAGGGAGGATGTGCATCGTCTCTCCGTTCGACGGCGTTGAGGCAGCTCGTCCCGATCTGCGGTACCCGTCGTTCTCTCTGACCAAGCTCCGGCGCGGTAGGGCCTTCGCCACTTGCTCGCTGCCGCAGTATGGGCAGATCCCGGCCGCCGGCGCCCTCCTAGTAACATCCCGACGACCCTCAGGTACAGCTTCCTCCGGCCTTGCTCCACTGCCCATCTTCCCACGTTGCTGCATGTGGATCTTCTTTAGTTGTTTGCTTAAATCGTATCTCGGCCGGCGTACTTTCCATCTTGCAATCTCGTCCTCAAACCATTTTTGATAAACCACCATGTGCTATCTTTCCCTTTTTACATGGAACATGCTTCTTTTTTGTCGGCGTATGTGTCTTCAACTCGTGTTATTGGGCAGTAATTGTTTCCTTTCGACCTCCTTTTGCAAACAGGGCTATCCATTTTCACCTCGTTGCTATTGCGACCTTTTGGTGAACTGCACAAATCACTTTTCTGAAGAGTGTTTTGTGCAGTTCCGCCAAAATGTCACACGGGCAACGTTTTTACATTTCTGTGGGACTGCGGAAAGGGAGATTGGTTTTGCTATCCTCCTCATCCAACTCCGTGCCTAATCTTCTCCGACAAGAAGTTAGTCCTAAAGAGAGATCGTAGAGGTGATCGGCTTCTATTTATGTGTGTTATGTTTCATCATCTAGTTCCACTATTATTGTAATCACACTGACTGGATATCTTTGCAAACAGGGATGGTCCGCCCGATTTTAGTGGAGCTGCACAAAATGATCGGATTGTGGTGTCCTTCATACACCTCTTTTTTGGCTACAGAGCTGGGTGAAACTAGCTGCCAAGCAATGAACACTGTGCCAAGGAAATGGAGCCATGCCTACGAACAACATCGATCAATTATATTTTTTTCTTTATTTGTACACCTTCTCACAACCTTGTCTTCAGTTGTGATGTGAATATTGCCGCTGATCTGCGAACCATTGAGATGCATTAGCCATGGTAGTTTCATTTGTATTTGATGGAATGTTGTAACGAGATAATCTCGAGGCAAGACACATGAATCCTAAGTTGAAACCTTTTTTTCCTGCGGGAACCAGAGTTGAAACCTTCATAGCATCACAGTACAATTTCATCAAAATTATGCGTACATATAAACAAATCCTGAAGGATTGATAGCAATGCCAGAAACAATTCAACTTCGTTTCGCCGACATGTTGGACATCCTTCATCCGGCTCCACCTGCCATGCAGCAATATTGAGTGCACAACACAACTTCAGGGAAAGATTCACCCCGGTCGTTGCGCCGCAGTAGTAATGACTAGTGAGCAGTCAAATCACAGAGCCCCACCTTCGCCACAGTAAGTTGCTCGGACGAAGCAACCATCATTTCTCTGTTCCTTGAATCCGCTGGTACTCCCATATTCCCACAGTAAAGTTGCTCGGGCGAATCAACCATCACTATATCCGCTCACGTGTGATGACCACAGGAGCTATCCATTCAGATTGCATGTTAAAAAAATAAAGGTCGATAACTAATGCGGCAAACTTTCAAAAAAAACTAATGCGGCACTTCGGGCCAACGCGGCCAGATCGCATTTTGCACGAGAAATTACACACCATGTTTCGTTGACATGTGGTCCCGTTCCAACATATCAGTGAGACGACGGCGAGTAGTAGGAGTATTTCCGAACCGACGTGTAGGCCGGGGCGCCCCTTCGTGAACCGTGGCAAACTGGCAACCGTCCACCGACGCTTCGCCTTTCCCTCTCGATTTGGAACTGCTGTCGCACGCTCTTCCTCTCCCTCCTCCATTTTCCTTCAGCCCTTCACGCTTTCTTCTGCCATTGTTCGATCGTCTTCTCCATGGAGGGAACAGGACGGAAACGACCCCGTTATTCTTGCCCCGATCTGAAAGATGACGTGGTGGAGGAACTCATTGATCGGTGCGACGTCATCACCTCGGCTAGCATGGCAGGTTCGTTCAAGCCCATTCTTGACTCAACTAATAACATCATTACAAGGAACCCAAGAGTCAAGGAACGGTTTGATCTCCCCTATCTTCTTCGCCGTGACCCTGATGACCGGCGCCGTCACGACGGAGGCCTCGCCCTGTGCAAGTTGATGCCGCTTGATAATGATACGTATGATGTTAAGATGCCATCGCTTGAGGGCAAGGCCTGGGCAGGCGCAAATGGAGATTGGGTTGTTTACATTGGGTCCAACTGCGAGTGGGAACTTGTGAATGTGTACACTCGTGACCGGGTTCCACTTCCAAAAATCTCAGCAGACTGCCCAGAGGTTGAGCACACCGGTATTGTACGCACGTTCAAATACAATCATGGTGACTGTCTTCTACGGAAGATAGCAATTTCTCGAGTTCCCACCCGCTCTTGGAATTACAACAACTATGAAGTTGTTGCTATCTTCGACAAGCTTGTTGCCGTCGTTGCTGGTTTGACTCGATGGACATTGCTCAAAAATCAGTTTCTGTACACGGATGAGTACTGTGATGCAATTGAATACGAGGGCCTCTTGTGTTTGCTGCCACCACTCGTGGCACTGTTTTTGCATGGAATCGTTATGATTTCGGTACGTTTGTCTTCCACCGTAATTATAATTGTTTCATCCACATGCATGCGGGTTAGCAAGTTTCCCTTTACTAATTAACCTTCTTCTTGTGTTTCCAAGGTCCTGTGAAAATTCCACCACCTATACTTGAAAAATTTTATAACCAAGGGGGAGATGACGATGGTGATGATCACGAGCATGAGGACGAGCAGCGCCCATATACTCGTTGGCGCCTGGCAACTAATTCCGATGAAACGTGCATTGCAATAGGTTATCGGATGAGGCCAATCATCAACAATAGTAGTACACTATTTGTACTAGCTTCACATGCTTCGCGCGTCGTGCGGGTGTTTTTACTGTAGCCATATTGTACTACGTAACCAGCACCTCGAATCCTCGATACTAGTAGTACTATATAGTACTAGTAAGTAGTAGGAGTAGTAGGGTGGCATGGGCCAGAACAAGCATTCACGTCCAGGAGTACGGCACACGCCACCAGCACGACTTCCATCTGACACCATATTTCTTGGAGTCCGTGCTAGAGCAATCTCTTCAACCTCATCGTTTCTCTAACTCAGCCATCGCGCGGCGGGCGAGGTGGGGGTTTGCCGATAGTCGGTTTCCTCAACTGCGGTC
Source organism: Triticum aestivum (assembly GCF_018294505.1). Classification (NCBI taxonomy): domain Eukaryota; kingdom Viridiplantae; phylum Streptophyta; class Magnoliopsida; order Poales; family Poaceae; genus Triticum; species Triticum aestivum. The sequence goes on from NC_057798.1 coordinate 449,302,503, forward strand.
CCACTTGTAAGGCCAACTCCAACGCTCTATCAATATATGGATGTACTCTTCTTCCCAATACAAAAACTTGCATCCATTCTACTCCCTCCGTTCTACTATTTGTCAAAATATATATGTATCTAGACATGTTTTAGTATATAGGCACATCCATTTTTGGACAAATGGAAGTCAAGTATTTTGGAACGGAGGGAGTATACAATAAAAATTTAAGTTAGCACAACTAGTCTAATCCGAGAGCACAACCGAAGATTTGGTCGGGTTCTTCCTCCTTTTGCCGACACGTGGGACATCCAGCATCCAGGTCGTGTCATGAAAGAAAATAGAGTGGTAGTTGATAAGTTGAAGCCACGAGATGTGCATCTTGGGTTAAACTGTAAATAGAATCTTACTACTCTTGAGTAACTCCAAAAGCGGCCACCGAAGATCTTTCTTGGATTTGTTTTTCATCACCAGCACGTCGAGGTGAAAGATGTGCAGGTTCAGTGGGTCCGCTTGCGTTTTCACTGACATGTGGGACCGCATGTGAGCAAACAGACGATGGGCTCCGCGCGTCCGCTGGCTGGCTGAGAAGAGAGATAGAGGAGTGCTGAGCACGGACTGCAGGAAATTTGTTCTACGTAACCAGCACCTTGATATTCGCGTGTGGTTGTTTCTAGAATAAAAAAAGGAGGTACCTCTACTTATGTTACTCCCACTACGCCTAGCCTAAGGTTAGTAGGTGACCTTGCGCTTGGCTCTTCGCCTCTTCCGGAAGTCGATGGTTCTACAGTAGTGCTTCTGGCAATCTGACACCAAATGAACTGCTGCACGTCCACCGCTTGTAAGCAAAAGTTTCTCCTCGTGCTGCGAGCCACCGCGCACGCGTTGGCGAGGGAGAAGGCGTAATCAAGCTTCTCGTCGTTCTGCGAGTTGACGGGACACATCAAAGTTATTTACTAGTAGTACGTACTCTCTCCAAAAAAGGGCTGACCATGTCATTGCTACCATCCCGTGCTCCGTCGTTGAGTACGTGCACTATTCACGTGCCATTCACGTGCCATCGAGGAGAAAAAATATTGCGTAGGTGCCATCGAAGTGCACGACTCACTTACGGAAAAGGGTTTCCCCCCGCTTCCCCCCCCCCCCGCACGACTCACTTACGCACTGCTTATCTGATTATCTCCATTTTCTTGCATGACACGTGCACCTTGATGCTAGATGTCTCGCGTGTTGGGAAAAGGATGAACAAAGCTCACGTAAAAGAAAAGAGTTGAAGAGCATAGATTCCCGACGACCGAGGAGGAGCAAGGAACCTCGCGGTGGAGCGTCTGCAAGGAACCTTGCGCGTTTTCCCCTGTTTTTTGCCGCCTGCCCACCTATAAACAACTAAAAGAACATGAACTTTTCGCTAACCACTAGAAACGGTACATCAGGATGCTAAGTTGAAGATGTTTTATACTCCCTCCGTTCCCAAATATAAGTCTTTTTAGATATTTCAATAAGGGACTACATACGAAACAAAATGAGTGAATCTACACTCTAAAATATGTACACAAGCGAACGCACTAACTCCATCCGATCCAACTCATGCACATACGCGCACAGCATGGAGCACACAACGCACGTACACAAGACGTGCATGCACACACGCTCGGCCGCAGAATGCACGTGAATAACACATGCATGCGCACACACTCGGCTGCATGGAGGCGTGCGCCATCCGCGGCGACGTCCGGTTCGTCGTGCTACGGCGAAGCTCGCACGCAACGGCGCATACGCATCTCTTGCAGCACCTCTTTGCCGTCGTTGCTCAACTACTAGTCGGAGACGAAGACGACCGCAGCCTCGGCCTTAGAGCTAGCACCGATGGAAAAACACGCACGCTGCACGCACACGAGCACATACGGAGTGCCCACGACGTGGTGGTGGTGCGTCCCCAGTCGCCTCTACTCCTTCTGTGCACGTTGTCTATCAAGGCGGCTGCATGCTAATGATGATGTGGGTGAGATCTTCTAGGACTCAGATGATGACGAGGAAAATTATGAGACACAAGGTGACGTACACCGTCAAGGTCCACGGTCAAGGGGGTGCTAGCAAGTGCTTTAAGACTAGCCACAATGCATAGTAACATACACTAGTAACATACACATATCCCTAGACTATGTTACTACCTTCATAGTGGGTAGTAACATAAGTGTGGTAACATACAAAGCTTCATTTATTAGGTTATAGACTCATATTGCATTGGGACATGTGATGTTACAGTAACTACCTCTCTCCTCATTAACTCATTGCCACATAAGCAAATTTGCTGAGTTGGACTCGATGTTACTACTGAAGTTACTCCCACTGTGGCTAGTCAGATGTGCTTAGAGTAAGTACAATAGAGCTGAATCAGCGGGCTATAAGGAATAAACAGTAGTATATTTCTGCTTAGTTGGAGGAAAGAGAAGAGGAGAGAGAAGGTAAGCGGGCTCTTCGTGAAGAGCCAGCTCTAGCATGTGCTCCTAGGCACTTTGTAGTACATGTTGACTATAAGATGGGATGTAGGCTTATAGCAAGCAGCTGGCTATACTATTAATGCTCTTTAGATGAGGTGCTAAGTGCATTAAATGGCTTAGTAACTCAAGTGTTCAATGCATAGGTGCTTAGTTTATTGGTGCCACATCATATTTTATGCCTACGTGGCAGGCTTAGCAGCTATACATGGTGGAGCACTGGGAGAGGCCAAGGCTGGTCATAGTGGGGAGTAACTTGTACTGTAACATATTACTATGTTACTCTAAAAATTTCTATAAACCGGAAAGGAGGGAGTAGTAACATACACTAGTGTCATATGCAGAATATGGGAGCACATGATATTTCCCCGTTCGGACCGATCCCAAGTTGGCTTCTCACCTTCTTGGCGCCAGCTGAGCCCGCCGCTCCACATTGATGGAAAGTCAGGGCGACGTGACCTCTCACTGCTTCCGCCGTTGAAGCGGCGCGCCGACCGAGGGCACCGCCCGCTGCACGCCCGGCATTTCAGACTACACAGTGGATAGTAACTTTTAGAGCAAGTACTACTATAATTAGATGACATAAGCAGGCTATAAGGATTTAAATATAGTATTTGTGCTTAGTTGAAGGAGAGAGAAGAGAAGTGGGTTGTAAATGCGTAGCCGGTTGTACTCCAACATACTCTACTTTGTGAGACAAAAGGTGGGGCCATTATTAATGATATTGTATTTATACTGAAGGGACTAACGAACACCTTAATTACTCCATTTTTTTGAGACAAACCTTGGTGGGGCTATTATTGACTTTTTTTGAGCTATTATTGACTTGGACGTGGGGTTTGGGGGCCAAAGGCCTACTATTATACTCCGACCTGACATGCTCTACCCTAGCCGCCGCTGTATCATATGGTTTCGCACCGTTCCAGATCTTAGCGCCGCCATGCAATTCTTCTCCAGCCCTCCTTCCGGCGTGCACCGCGAGAAGGGACAGCAGTCCTCCGAACCCCGCCTTTCGTGATCCTGTACGGGAGAGGGGCGATCATGTTTTTGGGGAGCACACTCCTGTGACTGCTGCCAGCGACGACTTCCTCAACGACAACCTTCTTCCCCGACCTCGGTAACCTCTTCATCAACGACATGAGTGACAACATCAACCACATCGGTTCTGCTCCCGCTGTACAGTATGTGATTCTGTCCTCCTGGTTTAGTCCGCATCATTACTTTGATGTTTGCAATTGTCGTCATGATCTATTTACTGCTGATTCGGATTAAATCTCATACTAAATTGCTCATATATTCAACAATCCAATCCAAAAACCTGATCACAGGCAATTTACTCCGAGTTGTTTTGCTGCGCTTTTGAAGCCGCCTACTTTTAAGGGGGTGCAATATAAAAGGTGGCGCACAAGAGCAGTATATTGGTTTCAGATCATGTGCTGCTATGACGCCACTAAGGGTAAGCCTGAGGGCGATCTTAATCCTACACAGCAGGAAGCTTTTCAGAACATGGATACCCTCTTCAAAGCCGCCCTGCTGAGTGTTCTTGACGATTCCATTGTGGATTCGTATATGTTGTTTGACAGCGGCAAAGACATGTGGGCTGCGCTCGAGGCCACGTTTGGGCCCTCGGGCGCTGGCAACGAGTTGTACGTCATGGAGCAATTCTGTGACTACAAGATGACTGATGAGCGCTCTGTTGTTCAGCAGACTCATGAGATACAGTCACTCTCTAAGGAACTTGAGTACTTTAAGTGTGTGTTGCCGGACAAATTTGTTGCTGGGACCATCATTGCCAAGCTTCCACCTTCGTGGAACGATTTTGCTACTTCTCTGAAAAACAAGAGACATGAGTTTTCTGTTTTGGATCTCATTAGCACTCTTGATTTTGAGGAGAAGGCGAGAGCAAAAGACACACGTGCTCGGGTCGCCGAGGGAGCTTCTAGTGCCCACATGGTACACGAGAAGAACTTCCAGCCCAACCAGCCCCAAAACAACAAGAACAAATCTCAGGGGAAAGGCAAGTTTGATGCAAAGAACAAGCCGTCACATTCTACCAACTTCAAGAAGAATTCTCATAACGGGAAGGGATACAAACCTCAATTTTGGTAGCACCGCACAAAATTTATATGGCTGCATCTACCTGCTGTCAGCTAACCTCATGGTGCTCCAGGTATTCCTACATTCGTAACTAGGTACAATGACCACCGCAAGATGAAATTAGCTTATTCGTACGTTGACTTGCTGAATGCAGTGCGGAACGATCCTGTCATGTCTGGAGGAGCAAACAAGCAGTGCAGCCGAAGGTGGAAATCAACCAAGGACTTATGAAATTATATGTAATCTTCCTCAGGCAGGTCAGTATCCCCTTCGTCCAGATGATCGTGTTTTGTCATGCCGAGCTATTGATATGTGCTACTGTTTTGCAACACCGTTTAAGTATAGCTACTGTTTTCCTATCTTTTCAGATTCAGGACAATGAATAGGATATCAGGGGAACTGCACAATATGGACCCATGTTGAGTCATCTCTATTGCCTCATGTGTTTGCTGCAAATGTGTCAGCATCAATTGCAAGATGAGGCAGCTAGATAGCTGTGGAGTTGCCAACATGCTCAAAGTGCTCGCAACATTGAGAAGAAACAAGCATGCCCAGGAAATTAATGCGTGCGCAGGGAGGCCCTTTGCTCAGAGAAGCATCGATCGATTTTCTTTATTTCCACACCTTCTCACAGTTTTGTATATTGGTTATAGTATGGTGAATCATTGAGATGCATAGACATGCTGAACTTTTGTTCTTCTGAATGTTAGTTTAATGTGAGTGTCTGCATCCAGTACCGCATCCTCTAATTTGGTGGATGCACACAGAGAAAATAAATCTCCTTAATTTACTCCATAACCACCCTATTAAATAGGCCTAGTAACAAACCAGGCGCATGCAGTGGCCGGCGGGCACATGCATCCTGCATGCATGGCCAGTCATGCAGCAACGCAAAAGAAGAGAGCGGTTCTTGGGAAAAAGCGAGTAGTTAGTGCAGCGTGCCTTATAAACACGAACAGCTCGCTCTCCCGCTTCCGTCTCCCCACCCAATTCCCCCCGCTCCCCAATCTTCCTCACTCGTCCAGAAAACCCCGCTCACCTTCTTCCTCACTCGTACAGAAAACGCCTGCTCTTCTTCTTCCACTCCTACAGAAATCCCCAGCCCTCCTTCTTCCCCACTCGCACTGCCACTAGGCTCGTCTCTGGCTACTCTGCTCAAACCCGTGAGCTCGGCGCGACGCCCACAAGGAAAATGGAGTCGGCTGGCCCCAGCGCCAAGAAGATGAGGCTCCCGCCAGCGGCGACGCCGGTTGTAGATCCCGCACCCGGTAGCGCGGGGAGAAGCGGCGAGCCCCCCCCCCCCCACTCGGATCTGAGGAACCGGTAGAATCTCCGGTGGACCGCATCAGCGATCTCCCGGACGTCATCCTTGAGGAGATCATCTCGCTTCTCCCCACCAAGGATTGCTGCCGCACACAAGTCCTCTCAACTCGGTGGCGCCCTCTATGGCGCACCACGCCCCTCAATCTCGACTGTCGTCAGATATCTGTCCTTCCTGAATTTGATCTCATCAGAGCCATCATCTCTTCTCACCAGCAGGGCCCCGTTCAATGCCTCTGCATCCCGACAAGCTACCTGTTGTCCATACCCGGCAAGGTGGACGCTTGGCTGACATCCCCTGAATTCCAAAAACTCCAGCAGTTTGAGTTCTACCATTACCAAAGTTCATACCACGAACATACCAAGAATTCGTGCCCACACCACCGTTGTCCATCTCGCGGTTTTCCTCCTCTCTCCACACCGCCACCTTCGCCCGGTGCCATCTACCAGACGATCTGGTACAAATGCTTCGACTCCCACTGCTAAAAAAACTTTCGCTTGTGGTGGTTTATCTGTCGGAGGCCTCACTGCACAACATCATCCACTCCAGTTGCCCTGCCCTGGAGCACTTGCTGATTGTTTTGGGAATAGAAATCGGTATCAGTTGTCTCCAAATAAAGTCGCCTCACCTTAAAAGCATTGGAATTTGTTTTGAAGGACAGCAGCTCATCATCGAAGATGCCCCTTCACTTGAAAGGTTGCTCCTTGATAATTGTTATACACCTTCAGAAATAATTGTCGTCTCTGCGCCCAAACTGGAGACCTTGGGTGTAATTCATGACCCGTTTAATAATCACACGGAGTTGGTGTTTGGCTCCTCACCTTTTCAGGTACCGTATATTATCATCTACACATTTGTAATCATATGCTGCATTTTTCATTTGTGCGCATAAGTTTTATATCATCTTGGAGTACACTTTGGGTACTAATATTATGTTATATGCTCAATGAAGAGTTCGTCCATTGATAGCCTATCAATGCTGCTAGATTCTGTCAAGATCATATATATCAGAATGTATAGTTTTGATCTGGACATAATTATTGGCTTGCTGCGATGCTTTCGATCTCTGGAGAATTTATACATAGAGGTGATGATTTCATCCACATTGAAAGCCCGTATATATTGTACTAGAATTAACTGTTCAGCTGTCGTTCTTTCGACATACTCTTTTTTCAGACCTTAACTGTTTTCAATCTTCATGTCTACTTAGGCAGAACCACATGGAGAAAAACATATAACCAATCGTTGGCGTAATAAGCACAAGGATTTTCTTAGTTCTCATGACATTCGTTTGAGGACAATAACGATGGGACGATATGCATCCAACCAGGCAAACAGAAGCTTTGTCACATTCTTCCTGTTGAATGCGAGGTTACTATTGTCCATGAGGCTTAATTTTTACAGCAAGAGATTTCTCACGGACGAACATGTTGAACAGCAAAAAAAGAAGTTTCAGGTGGACAAATGGGCTTCTAAACGTGCTCGGCTTCTATTTACAACAAGTTGTAGACATCCTAAAATAATTTTTTTGCACAGGATGTTGATTTTATGGATCAGACCGATCCATTTGTTTGTGACTGCAAAAAAGAGTGGTTGGGTTAGATGTTACTGTCATGTTCAATCTGGGTTTTGTCTAGAAATTTGATGAACAATTAATCCTTGGGCTTTTTGTACCATTTGTATGCTTGACTTGCATGTTGTTGCCCTCGTACTCCCCTCGACCTGCCACTACACTGCCGCATCTTTCATGGCTGCTGTTCGTTCCCGTCCGAGGCCTTGCCGTCGTTCTCCGCCTTGGTTAGCTCGCTGTGCTCGCCGCCGTCTGGTGTTGTCAACATGGTCAACAACCAAGAGGAATCAGGAGATGACTGTACGTGGAGAGGCTGACAGTAGGGACCCACCAGGGTCATTGCATTTCGCAAGCAGGTGCCTCGTTATTACAAGCCAAAACAATACTTCCTCCTAATTGTTTGACAACTAGGTTCCACGCCATTGTCAATGTAGTCAATAAACGAGAAAATTACACAACGAGCGGATAACACCAGGGACCCAGCAGCTCGCCCAGTTGTTTTTCAGTTTCAGAGACGGAGCTCAACTGCGCGCTGTGCGGGGGCTGTGGCCCGTCTAGCCCACGCTTACGCTTTTATTAAGCACATGACGAGCCCAGTTGATATTTTTTTCTTTCTGAAATTGGCTAGCCCAGTTCTTTTTTTGGAGAATACCAAAACCGAGGCCTACTTGCTTTTCTCAGCCCTGCTGGGCTGCAAATCTTTCAAGACGAGGAGGAGGGATAAGAAATGGGCTTCCCCAAACGGGCTATAAGTTGTAAGAAATGGGCTATAAATTTTTAAACCAAAGCCAACCGGCAATTGCATTAAAATATCATTTTTTTCAGGATTTCTCTACTCTCTACTCTTATAAAAACCAAAGCCAACTGGCAATTACATTAAAATATCATCTTTTCACCCACAAGATAAACTACTCATACAAATGCATCTTCATGTTCCGTGCAACGAACGGGCATCTTGCTAGTTAAGATTCTAAATTTCATTCTTTTTTTGCGGAGAATTGTTTTTTGAATTTTATTTTGATATAATTTTTTGAAAACTATTTTTAACGTGACTCAAAATTTCGTGATTAAAAGAGTTCGGACCCCACCGAAATATGCAAAATTTCGTTGAATTTTTTAGCAGTGCCCAGAATATATGGTCTGTAATGCTAATAAAAAGAATATGAGCTTCAAATATCCTTAAGAATTAGCAAATGGGCTGTAAATTATTGAAAATAATGGCTAATGGGTTGTATGCTGTTTTCCACAGATTTGGAGGCTGACTTCTGGGCCTACTAGGTTGACGATGACGCTGTCCTAATTTTTTTTGACGCGTACGCAAGGCTTTGTCAACTTAGTCAACACACAACAGTGACTGTTGGATGTCCATCCAACGGCCGCCGTGCTTCTTCAATCTCTGATCTTCCTGCTCCAGCCGCCCAAACCAGCGCCGGCGGGACTGCCTGCTCCCTCCTGCCGTGGCTGGCTGTGCTGCCGCCAGGCCATCCCTGAAACCACCCACACATCCTGTTATTTTCCGGCGACGTCAGCCTCACCCCGCAGCCGACCAGTCAGCGCTCGTTCTCCCCTCAGCGTGGGCATCCGCTGCGGTGGCTTCGCCGGCTCCGGGTGGTTCTCTTCCTGGGCCCCGCCCTCGTCCACCGCGTTTGTGCTCTCGGCGCGGCGAGGTCAACATGGTCAACAAACAACAGCCATCGGAAGAGGCTGACAGTAGGGGCCCACACAGGAAAATGCCTCCTTATTACGCGCAAAATAATGATTCCCCCACCTGATAGCTGGGACCCACCGGAAGGGTCTCTGTATTTCGCGAAAAAACGTTCCCCCCGCCGTCAACTCGGACCCACCGGAAATGCCTCCTTATTACGCACAAAAAAATGAATACTCCCCCTGCTAGCTGGGACTCACCTTGGTGGGAGGCTGACTTGTGGGCCTACTAAGTTTACGGGGACGGAGGGCTTTGTCAACTTAGTCAATATGAACGACTCTAGCTCCAGTGATCGTACGATGTCCATCCAACGGCCGTAGTGCTTCTTGAACCTCTGGTCTTCGTGCTCCAGCCGCCCAAAGCAGCGCCAGTCGTGCCGCATGCTCCTGCCTCCCGTGGCCGGCTGTGATGCCGCGGAGGCCTCACCGCCCCCTACTACTCCCACCGCTGGCCAGGCCATCCCTCTACTCACCCACACCCCCTGTTATTCTGCGGCGACGGCAGCCTCACCCTCGTACTCCTCTTCGCGTGGGCATCCACTGCTGCATCTTCCCCGGCTCCGCGTCGTCCCCTTCCTAGGCCTCACCGTCATCTACCGCCGTGGTGCTCTCGGCGCGGCGTGGTCAATATGGTCAACGACCGACTTCCATCGGAAGAGTACTGTGCGTGGAGAGGCTGACAGCTGGGTCCACGGTGGCCGCAAGGAAGTGCCTCCTTATTACGCACAAAATAATTATTCCTCCACCTGACAGCGGGGACCCACCGGACGGGCCACCGTATTTTGCAAAAAAAACGTTTCCCCCTGACTGCTGGGACCCACCAGCTACATCTTCGCACGCAAGGAAGTGTGTCCGGGCAAAAAAAACGATTCGCCCCCTGACTGCTGGGACCCACCAGCTACATCTTCGCACGCAAGGAAGTGCGCCCGGGCAAAAAAAACAAAACGATTCGCCCCCCTGACTGCTGGGACCCACCAGCTACATCTTCGCAGGCAAGGAAGTGCCTGACAGTCGGGACCCACCTGGTCGAAGCGTACGTAGCGTTGTCATTCTGGTCGCGAACGTGTAAGTACATACTGGTCGTAGTAGAGGCGCGCACGTACACGTACGTACAGCGGCGAGGGTGCAAGAAAGAAAATATGGCCACGTACGTACATACGGGCAGGGTCTCAAACGCCTACTCGCGCATACGTACATGGTTGGGTCGGAACGGAGAAACATCGACGTCGTTGTGTTCATGGGGAGGCAACGGAATGCGTCGTGTTCATCGGGAGGCAACGGAACGCATGGGAGCCAACCGGCTGGGTCGGAACGGAATGTGTGGTCGTGTTCATCGGGAGAGCTTGGACGGAACAGGGGATGGAAACGAGGCCTGGCGTACCGCACAATGGAGGAAACGGCCTGTTGATCGGGAGGGGCCTGGCGTACCGCAAAACGGAGGAAACGGACCTCCTACGGTCGAAACGGGGGTCCTGTTGATCGGGACGGGTGTGGCGTACTGCAAAACGGACGAAACAGACTTGTGTTGGAGCGCTACGATCGAAACGGGGGGAGGGGTGTGGCGTACCGCAAAACGGGACTCCACGGGATACTGTTCATCTCCACCGTCGACCTCCTCCAGCCTCCACGGGCTACCGTCCACCTCCTCCAGCCTCCACGGGCTCCTGTTCATCCAGCCTCCACCGCGCGCTACTCCATCGGCTACTATTCAACCACCCCTCCACGGGCACCCCTCCACCGTCTACTGTTCATCCAGCCCTCCACACCATGGGGTCCTGTTCAACCACCCCTCCACGGCCACCCCTCCACCGTCTACTGTTCATCCAGCCCTCCACACCACGGGTTCCTGTTCATCCAGAGGCAACGCCACCGCTCACTGTTCATCCACCCCCCCCCCCCCCGCAACACTCACTGTTCATCCAATCGATCGGCTTCAGTTAGCAGCAGTAGCGAAGGAATCGCTCCATCGGGTTCAGTTAACAACCATCGATCGATCGCTCGGGTTCAGTAATGCGTAGCCTGCAGTGCAATCGCTCGGGTTCAGTTAGAGCCCAATGCCTCGCTCGGCTTCAGTTAGGGCCAACGCCTCGCACACACACGCGCATATGTATGAGAGAAACATGCATCGCTCGGCCCCCGACCTCCCACCGTAACCGGCAACTCCCCAAAATTTTCCTCCCCCTTGCTTCTACCATGGGTTTTTCCGTCATGGACGGCCCAAAGAATGTCATGCAGCTGCGTCTCCATCCCGCCCAGGACGAAAAGCCAATTTTCTGTCATGATTTTTTGTCATAGAAGTAGGAGCCCACCACATCTATGATGATACCGGGTTTTGTCACAATGATCATCATAGAAGTGTCATATGTATGACAGAAAAAAAATTCGTTCGGCCCAAAATGTCACGGATGTGTCTTTTTTTTGTAGTGCTTGTTTGTTGCTCAGAGAGTCACAAGTTGGTGGTGAGATTGTCGATGCGGTCGCTCATTGCTTGTTATTCTTGATGCAAATCTCTTTGTGCACCAAAGAGATGGCTCTTGGTGACATAGGATGACATGTCATCGTCTTGCTCGATGAAGAGTGGGTTGGTAGAAGAACTTGGCCTATCCATCATTCCAAGCAAATATGTGAGTGGGAGAAAGAGAAGAACTTATACCAAATGTACCTTGACCGATGTTGAAGATGGATGAATGATCACTCAAATGTGGAACAAGGAAATAGCACAATTGGTACCAATTCTTGTCGGTTCTCACACCTACACAAGTAAAAGGTTATGGTGGAGCTCGGTTAGGATGGTGGCACAAAATTTGATGCAATTGTTAGTGAGCCTCAATAATGTTGGAAAAGATTCACAAAAATTTGCAAATGCAACAAGTAGACCAATAGCAAGATATGGTACACGGAAACACACATGCAAATAGACAAGTGGGGTCGTGCAACCAAGGAATGAGCCAAAATGTGGAATCCACGAAAATGCTCTTATTGCACAACACTAGAGAGACACTTGCACGATTGCACAATAGGCGGATACGAAACTTGTGCACAACGTACTAAGCAAAAATGCAACGACTTCTATCCCATGTATGCTGTATGTATGATATTCCGGTGATATGATCCAAGATGATCGAGTATGACAATCTTAATGTAGTATGATGATATGGTTCTTGCTTATAAGCTCTTTGCTTATCTTTCCCTTTTGCTTAAAAGCTTGTTTGGGTCTTTCTCTTTTGAGCTCTTTTCTCATGCAAAACTTCACGAACCAAGATATCAATTGTGTATGTGATGTCAACTTTGTGACACAAGAGATGATACCAAGATATGCACCACGATGATATGGTATGTATGCTATGGGAAGTGATGTCTACTACGCAACCTTCTCCTTGTAGACGTTGTTGGGCCTCCAAGTGCAGAGGTTTGTAGGACAGTAGCAAATTTCCCTCAAGTGGATGACCTAAGGTTTATCAATCCATGGGAGGCGTAGGATGAAGATGGTCTCTCTCAAGAAACCTTGCAACCAAATAACAAAGAGTCTCTTGTGTCCCCAACACACGCAATACAATGGTAAATTGTATAGGTGCACTAGTTCGGCAAAGAGATTGTGATACAAGTGCAATATGGATAGTATATATAGGTTTTTGTAATCTGAAATTATAAAAATAGCAAGGTAACTAATAATAAAAGCAAGCGTAAACGGTATTGCAATGCTAGGAACCAAGGCCTAATGTTCATACTTTCACTAGTGCAAGTTCTCTCAACAATAATAACATAACTGGATCATATAACTATCACTCAACATGCAACAAAGAGTCACTCCAAAGTCACTAATAGCGGAGAACAAACTAAGATATTATTGTAGGGTACAAAACCACCTCAAAGTTATCCTTTCTGATTGATCTATTCAAGAGTCTATAGTAAAATAACACAAAGCTATTCTTTCCGTTCGATCTATCATAGAGTTCGTACTAGAATAACACCTTAAGACACAAATCAACCAAAACCCTAATGTCACCTAGATACTCCAATGTCACCTCAAGTATCTGTGGGCATGATTATACGATATGCACAACACAAACTCATATTCATCTATTCAACCAACACAAAGTACTTCAAAGAGTGCCCCAAAGTTTCTACCGAAGAGTCAAGACGAAAACATGTGCCAACCCCTATGCATAAGTTTATTGAACCCGCAAGTTGATCACCAAAACATACATCAAGTAGATCACGTGAATATCCCATTGCCACCGCAGATAAGCACGACAAGACATACATCAAGTGTTCTCAAATCCTTAAAGACTCAATTCGACAAGATAACTTCAAAGAGAAAACTCAATCCATTACAAGAGAGAAGAGGGGGAGAAACATCATAAGATCCAACTATAAAAGCAAAGCTCACGATACATCAAGATCGTGCCAAATCAAGAACATGAGAGAGAGAGAGATCAAACACATAGCTACTGGTACATACCCTCAGCCCCGAGGATGAACTATTCCCTCCTCGTCATGGAGAGCGCCGGGATGATGAAGATGGCCACTGGTGAGGGATCCCCCCTCCGGTAGGGTGCCGGAACAGGGCCCCGATTGGTTTTTGGTGGCTACAGAGGCTTGCGGCGGCGGAACTCCCGATCTAGGTTATTTTCTGGAGGTTTCAGTATTTATAGGAATTTATGGCGTAGGTCTCACGTCAGGGGAGTCTCTGGGCTGTCCACGAGGCAGGGGGCGCGCCCTAGGGGGGCCCCTCCACCCTCATGGGCAGCCCAGAACTCTTCTGGCCCAACTCTTGCACTCCCGGGGCTTCTTTTGGTCCATAAAAATTCGTCAAAAAATGGCATGTCACTTGGACTCTGTTCGGTATTCCTTTTCTGTAAAACTCAAAAATAAGAAAAAAAACAGAAACTGGCACTGGGCTCTAGGTTAATAGGTTAGTCCTAAAAATCATATAAAATAGCATATAAATGCATATAAAACATCCTAGATGGATAATATAATAGCATGAATACTTCATAAATTATAGATACGTTGGAGACGTATCAGGAAGTATGATCACTAATGTGCACAAGTTACATTGCCGACAATACTCAAAGGCTAGTCTCGATGGGTAAGCGACACAAAAGTAAGGCTATGTGGTTATCAATGCAAAGGCAAGGAGTAGACAAAGATGTCGTCAAGGTTACCGTCGAGGTAGTCATTTGTAAGCAAGGACGGTTGTTGGTGATGACGAGTCCTTGGCGAAGATGAGCGGTGGTGATGTTGATGTCGAACCGTACCTATATAGCCGAAACACAATAGGACACGGGAACCACAACTCAAATTCTCAAAGACCAAAATGTGTCAAAATTGCCGGGTTGATAGCGGGTAAGCGATGGTGGTGCTTGCAGAAAGCGGTGGAGGTATCAGAGTGCATATGCAGTGGTGGAAGGTGGAGAGGTGGTAGTGGCCGAACTGAAATTTTTCGGTTTCTTCAGGGATCAGCGGACGTCTGATGGGGGCGTCTGGTCGTCGAACGTCCGGTATCTAGCAGACGTCTGGTGCCTAGGCGATTTTGGGCACGAGATGAACAACTAGGGTTCATGGTGGAGGTGGCGAAATTGGTCAAATCAGAACGATTTTGTGGATAGAAATGGTGGAGAAGATGGGGGAAAGCTAGATCCACTCGTGGCAAAGCAAATCCATGGATCAAATCCAACAAAACTTCATCACACCAACAAATCACAAAAAAATTGGGGCTATTTTTGGTGGGGATTTTCGAAATTGGGGAAGAACATAACAAAATCAAGCTAGAAAACAAGGGGCACGGGCTCCAAATACGCGATCAACGTGGCTCATGATACCAAGATGATGTAGGGTAGAGTCCTAGATGCCCGATCTTTCATGATTGGAGGGAATCCTACGAAGAACACGAAGAACACGAGGAGAAATCATGAGGGGAAACACGAGAGAATCACTCAAACCAACAAGATTCGGTCACACATATGCTAGATCCTCGGAACACAAATAGTGATACACGATTCAAAGTCAACAAAGGATGATACAAAAGGTCTTCTCCGTGAGGAGGTCTTGAAGGGTCTTCCCGTGATGGGGTCTTGAATCCGCTTGGAGGATCTTCTCCGAAGAGGTCGTGAGCTCTGATGGAGAAGTAACCAAGTGGATGTGCAAAGCTCTATCTCAAATATGAGCTAAACCAATGCTGACCCTAACTAGGAGGAGGAGGAGGTCTATTTATAGTCTAAGTGCGAAAGGGGGCGGAATGAAAGGGTACATGGGCCTTGGGCCCGAAGCTGCGCACACACACACGCAGCGGACGTCCGGTAGCTAGCGGACATCCGGTGGCTCTCGAGGGCCCGGACGTCCGGTAGGCTCGGACTTCCGCTAATTACGTTTTGTAATAGTGGTAGCGGATGTTCGGTCACCGGTCGTCCGGTCGCTTCGGACTTCCGCAGAATCGGCTCGGGTGTAGAACTGTCGGTCGTCTGGTGCGGGCCGGACGTCCGCTCGCTGGGAAGTGGCCGGTTGTCCGGAAGAGACCGGACGTCCGCTCGCTGTACCTCTCGTCGGCTGGGATTTGGGTCGGCTCGCCCTTCAGGCTCCGGACTTCCGGTCCTGGTCGGACTTCCGTTGGCTGGAGCTTCTTCGCTAGCTCTTCTTCTTGTCCTTCGTACTCGGTGTCCTCACCGTCTTGTCCATTGGATGTAGCTGTTCCTTAGCCTTCCTCCAAATACCTGATCACACATAGTGTTTCCGCTTGAGGTAGTAGCCATGTCTCATGTGTAGAGAGTGGGAGTTCGGAGAGGAGCGAGTTCACCTTATCTTCGATAGCCTTTGCTCGAGCTCTTGTCATTGGTCCAAGTGGTGTCGTGGGAGATGTAGATACGTCCATGGGAATGATTGTGGGATGCTCCGCATCATCAACATAATAGCACAGACGCGCGGAGGAACCGACAACGTGTGCCGGTGTCCGGGCGGCCAGGGTGCGTTATTATAGCGGTGTCATGGGGAGAAGCGCCCGTAGTCAGGCCCCGGGATATAGCTATATTGATGAACCTTATTAACAAATCTCGGTGTCGTCCTTTGTGATTGCTTGATTCTCGATAGATCGACTAGTGGCCCCGGATTTATTCTAACAGTTTTGTTCTTTAACTCTCTCCACAACATAGCTGGTGATGGTATATACCACGCAACAGCCGGCCATGTTGCTGTGAGAAGTGGATCGATGAACCATGTGCCAGCATGAGCATCCTAGGTCACTTTCACTGGCTTCATTTAGAAATCTCAAGTTCAAGAGTATACTACCTGATCTCCGTAACAGAGGGGCGGCTTCCTCTGATCAAGCAGATGATCGGGAATGGAAACGTCTAGTCTCTAGTGTATCCTTGGTCAAATATACGCTCCTAAAGAATCTCCAGCTCGAGGGAGGGTTTTATCTCTTGGTACTACCAGGGTGGCAGCAGATCGATCGACCAATCACATGATTTTGGTACCTACTAGAGCACTCGTTAACATGTTCATTCAGTCTTGCGGGGATGGACATGGACGATGATGGACTGTTGGAGGCCGCGAGTAATTTGCGGTCGGCACGCCGCAACCGCAAATCAATGGGCACGACGCGCGCACATGGCTCCGCACGGCGTCCATCCATGCTCCGCCTGTTCGCATCAAATGCACCTGTACCTTGTACACATCGCCTGCATTTTATACTCCTGCTGAGGATGGGTGCTACGCGCGGATCTGATTGAAGCGGCCCATGGCTCCATGTACATCGGGGGAGGCACCCGTTTGATGGACTTGTCGTTACCGCCGGGGGAGTACCTCCACTACCTGCTGCCGCGGCGGCACCGCACCGGCGTACGTGCACTCATCATGCCCGCTAGCCTTGCACTTGCACGCACGCGGAGCCCGCCGTGCGTCCACTCTTCCCGGTGCGGTCAGCTCCTGCAAACATTTTTGTGGATCTTGGCAGGGATCTTGCATGCATGGCTCCGCTCCAGGTGACAACAGCGTAAAAGTAAGCAGCAGGAGTGCAGGATGGCAGGTAGCAATTTGAATTCAATTCAATTCAATCCAGTGGTCTGGCCTGACATATGGATAACCAGCAATCATAATCTTTCCCTATGGAGTACAAGAGAAAATAATGATAGATAACCCGCCTGCTTACGTTTGCGAGCACGGGCAATTTGTTGTGTTATACAAGTGCATCTATAGCTGGACTCCCCAAATTTAGCCCTTCATCCGCAAACAAATTTGATCAATGTTTGGACGTGTCCATTTTGAACCTTTGTTTGTCTGTTCACGACTTTTCTCCCTATATGTCCAGCCATATGCATCTTTTTGGTGGGATGGAGGGAGAAAAAAAAAGAATAAAAAAAGATAAAATATTGTCTGTGGTGGGCCAATCCTATGTGGCACATTGATTGGACACGCCCGGTCATCCCTTATCGGCTGGGTACGATGGTTACATATTTGGTCTATGGAGTGGCATCCACCAAACAGAAACAATTTTCAAGTTGTTACATTTTGAGTGAAGTGCACTGTAGGTCCTTAAACTATTCCAGGGATGTTACGTAGGTCCTCGAACTATGAAAATCGTCATCTAGGTCCTCAAAGTGCAGTAAGTGTGTCATTCAGGTCCAAAATCTTCCTGACAGGCTCTAACTGGCCAGCTGGCACATAAACAGTAACCGTAAAAGTACGCGGCAAACCGTCCTGAATTCCTATGCGTGATGAACAGTACACGACAAAGAATAAATATAAAAAATATCAAAAAACTGAGATCCTCTGTCATCGAAGAGACCCTGGCGCGTGAACAGTAAAAATGTCATTAATTCAAAAAAAGCTCGCGAACGATGAATTTGGAAAAATATTTGTGACTTTAATAAAATGTTCGCAAACGATGAATTTGGAAAAAAATATTCGCGACTTCAAAAAAATATTCGTGAATTTATAAAAAGTTCGCGAATGATGAATTTGGAAAAAATATTCATGACTTTAAAAAAATGTTCGCGAACGATGAATTTGGGAAAAATATTCGCGAGTTTAAAAAAAGTTTGCGAACGATGAATTTAGAAAAAATATTCATGACTTTAAAAAAATGTTCACGAACGATGAATTTGGAAAAACTATTCACGACTTTAAAAAAATGTTCGCGAACGATGAATTTGGGAAAAATATTCGCGAGTTTAAAAAAAGTTTGCGAACGATGAATTTGGAAAAAATATTCATGACTTTAAAAAGATGTTCACGAACGATGAATTTGGAAAAATATTCGTGATTTTAATAAAATGTTCGCGAACGATGAATTCGGAAAAAATATTTGCGACTTTAATAAAAAGTTCACTAACATTTTTTAAAGTCAGGAATTTTTGTGGTTCGCGAACATTTTTTTCCATACCCACGAACAATATTTGTGGTTCACGAACATATTTTCAAATTTATTGTTTGTGAACTTTTTTAAAGTCGCGAATATTTTTCCCATATTCGCGAACATTTTTTTGAATTAATGAACATTTTTACTATTCACGCACCAGGGGTATCTTTGATGCCAAAGATTTTCAGATTTTTTTTGTTCATATTTTTTATTTTTCGCACTGTTCACCGTGCCAGCTGGCCATTTAGAGGAGGTTAGTGAGATTTTGGACCCGGATGACGCACTTACTATACTTCGAGGACCTAAATGACGATTTTTATAGTTCGAGGACCTATGTGACACCCCTGAAATAGTTTAAGAACCTACAGTGCACTTCACTCTTACATTTTATTATTAACATTTGATTGGATTTAAAACGCCATTACAAGTAGGTAGCTTAAATTGGAAAGTATATCTGCAGTTGTGATGATTTTTTTAATGTTATTTGACACGTCAACTGAAAGGCTTTTCGATTACTAGTTCCACCCAAGTGAGGTTTCCCACTTGATATGCACACTTAAATTATTACTAAATCTGCTTCCAATTTAGTATGCATAGCACCGCTATAAATTGATTTTTCAATGGCAATCTTGTCTTATCTATCATTGATTGAACATCTGAACCGTATCATTGACATTTCTGAGTTGCACATCTTTTTACTGTTTATGTGGATTCCTCGTGTACCAATACGACACTTCAACCAAACGCTTCGTCCCCTCCCCCCCCCCCCCCGGTCGTCCGCTCTCAGGCGACTCGGGGACGAAACCCCACGCGCCGCCGGTCCCCGCCTCCTCCTCCCCCGCCGTCGTCGGGCTTGCCCGCGCGGCGGTAGGCGGCGGTGGGGCTTCCCCGCACACCCGCCTCAGCCTCTGGAGGCCCCCCACCCCGCATTGGGCGCCGCCGCCCGCTTCCCCTGATTCGGCCGCCTTGGCTCCGATCTGGCGGCTGATGGGCCGGGGTTCGTCGGATCCGCCCGGATCTGGCCAGCGTGGCCTTGCCTCGTCCTGCCCAGCTTGGTTTCGCGGTGTGCTGCTCCCTGGTGGCGGCGGTGTGGGTCTTTCTCCATATCTCGACGGGATGTGTGCGGTGGGTGGATGTCGGGGTGGCGGCCTCGGGCGGTGTGAGGGGGGAGGGGGGATGGATGGACGGCGTCTTGACCACGCGGGCGGTGAGTTGCCGGTGGATCTCCTTCGCGCTGCAGGCTCTTTCCCGCTGTACTGGATGGCTTACGATCACGGTCGTTGGCCTCGGTGCGTTCGCAGGGACGGGTAGAGATGACATCGGACCGTAGGAAACTCTGGATGACTCGTTTGTCTGACGGTGGCGACGACCAGGGTCGTCGTTCTCCTCCTTGCAGGCGCCGTCGAGGTCCCTGCCCTCTACTCCGACCCCATTCCCGGGTGAAAATCCAATATCTCCTTAGATTGGGCGGCGGCGGCACTGTGTGTGCCGTACCTTTCTTGGAGGGGCCGTCTGGGGCGTTTGGATGCTCGGTTAGAAGGAACTGCAGGCGGAAGGGATGGAACCAGTGGCAGCAGGTGGTGTTTGCGAAGGAGGAGCGGCGTGGCATCTGGCACGTCGACAACGGCGGGTCTCATCGGCATGGAGCAGCGGGGTCTCGTCGGTGGGCGTGTGATGATGGACGAGCGCAGGATGGTGGCATTGTCTGGCGTCGTGGTGGCGTCGACGACAGCTAGACCGGGTAAGGTAGATGCAACATTACAACACTGAAAATGAATTGGTGGCAGGTGGCTGCGGCGGCCTCATACCAGGCAGGCGTCCTGGTTGAGGAGCACGCCGGACTGGTGGGTGCCCATACCCGACAGGCGTCCTGGTTGGGACCTCAGGTCTTAAATGTTAGGTTTAGCTGCGAGGTCTGTTTGGTATTAGGCCCAGACTATGAGCGCCCCTTCATCATCTGGATAGGAGTGCGACAGATGTTGCTTAAACGGTGGCTTTAGTCTTACTGTTGTATGACTTTATAAGGTCTTGTGTTAATAATTAATAAAATGGTTGTATGCATCATCTAGCTGCAGAGGCCGAGGGTCTTCCTCCTTTTCTAAAAAAGAATGTGGATTCCTTGTATCCGTTGATGTAAATGCGCTACGAACTAGTGTGAGTTTGCCCTTACATGTGCCCCCGATTCGCATCGATACTAATTCTACCAAGTGCATACTGAAATACTCCTTTAGTGATCTAAAACGTTTTATATTTGTTTTATATATGTTTAAGATGAAGTATGTAACTATTGTATTTCGGGAGAAGGTGCAGGTATAACTGTTTTTTTTTCACTGGTCAAGACGTCTCGACTGTTGTCACAAGAGATTTAAATCTTACAAACACAATAATGCTGTTACTTTATTAAATGGCGGTCAATTTGAACATGGACCTGCTATCTAACACTTTGTTTAGTGTAAATAATACAAATGAAAATACTAACACTTGTATTCTGCCAACTCTATGAACATTAAGCAACTCCTTTTAGTACACCTCTTTAAAGAAGTATAAGAGCGTTTAGATCACTAGTAGTGATCTAAACGCTCTTATATTTCTTTAGGGGGAGTAATGGTTAACAGAACATCAACAAATAAGAGGTGGCATCTAAAACAAAAAAATCAGGTTTATTCAGTCTAGTTTGACGGTGATCTTGCAACAAATGTCTTCCCAGTATTGCACAGTTTAAATCTTACCCCGGGCGACAAAATCTAGGATCATATTCATTTTCAAATTAAGAGCTCACACGCAACGAGGATAAATGTTCTAACTCAAGGATCTTATAAACCTACAACCTTTACCACCATTACTGCAGGCCAAAAATAAGATCTGATGAGTCAGGAAAGAATTCTTGCCTTCGCCACTGTGGTCAGGTGACTTGTTCGCCAGCGCTCCCAGAGGTACATTGAGCTGTGTAGCCTTCCTCTGCATGAGGTAGCGCAGTGCTCCAGTCGGCATTCTTGCCAGCCGTCGTTAGCATAACAGAGGTTAATGCATTTTCGAAACAAAACACATCACACATGCTAAGAATGATAACCACAGATAATACACACGTCAGGCAGTATATCTCGGCACAGAAGCATGCATTTTGTGCACATGCAATTGCTACAAAAAAGAAAGAAAACAACAACAAGGCAACAAGATAATTTCGTAACAGTTAGCGGCTCAGCGCAAGCATAATGTATTATATATGACCCTCAAAGTTCTTTTAATTTATCTTCAATGTTCTTATAATACTCCTGCATACCCCTCATACTTGATTTCCCTGGACAGTACGAATCTCAGCAATTAGAATATAGCCCTGACATGGGACCCAAAATTTCAATTACTCATAATTCGTCAGTAGTCAGTAAACCCTGCGGTTCTACAGTGTTATTTACATCCCCAAGCATTGTTGGTGATCATGAACGAAGTAGTTTTGGGCCAGAATTTGAAGCTATCCATGAAACAATTACATCCACAAGTGCATTGACATCCTCAGGGGCCTGTGTTCGCCGAACGCCAGAGTCAGTGCCAAAAGTGGTACCTACCTCCTTAGCAACAGCCTCCCATGGTGTGCCTGTTGTGAGATTTGCCAGGAGTTCACCTCCACGGCTTACTGCATCAGCCATTCCTGGTGGAACGTCAGGAAGTACCTGAATCAACAACACACAATTACTTTGCTGAAACAAGAGAAACAACTCATACATCGACTTCTAGTCTTCAGCAGAACTATTAATATTTCTAGCACTATATGGCTTTGTCGAGGAGTCCAAAACAGTACTTGTGTGAATCCCGACAGAGAAAAAAAAGCACCTGTTGCAATGGAAGGCCATGATCCCCAGGAAGTGAGCGAATCGACATATCAAGCAGTGAGCTAATGGCAGATTCTGAGCTTAGCACTTGTGCAATGATAGAGGTCTCATCAATTTGATCATCTTCGAACTTTACTAGGAGATTTCGAGATATTCCGTAGTAGGATTTTATCTGTCCAAAAAAGTGGTGAATCAGCAAGTAGATAGCAGTTGTAAAATGACGAGTTCAAACATCTACCTAGTACGTACAACATATCATGTAGTTTACTAAAAGTAAAATTCGAAGTTTCAGACTTAACAAAATGTCCAACTCAAACTTCTGGATATTGTATATTAGACAAATGCTAAAATTAGGACCATCATTTTGGAGAATTGTTGATTCCTTGTAAAAGTTTCTGGACACTATATATGTGGCCTACATTGTACATTGTTGTAAACAAAACTTCTTCTGCTTACTGCTAAGATGATAAATTTAATGTTTTGTCAGATAATTCACAATTGCAAATCGACAGCTACTGATAAGGATGCTTCCAGTGTCATACAACACTGGAGAAATTACGAAACAATGTTAGCAAATTTCACCTCTACGTGATGTAATTTACGTATTTCTATGAAGTATAAAGTTAATAAAAAGCATCATGTTAGAAGGGACTTACTATATACTTTTCACTACCTAACCTAAATTTAATGCAAACAGTTCAAATGCTATAACAGAAGAGTTTGAACATACCAGCCGGCGTGTCTCCTCTGGTTTTGGGATGAAGTCTTCTCGGCCCTTTACCAAGTCCATATACAGTGGAGGAAGTTGTTGAATCAAGGGAAGAAGTTGCTTAACAACAGGAGGGCCTAGATTCTCAATTTGCTTAATAGCCGCTTCAGCCTGTTGTGTAAGAATTATGATAAGTTTAGCTCAAACGTTTAGAAAGAGGGAATGACATGATATCTACCCAACTATTCTTAATGTGAAAAAGCAGCACGTGTTCCGTATTTGGGAGTGTGGCACTAATAAAAATATTTAAGAAAATAGCTCAAATGATACAAACATCATCATGCTTATTATAATATTCTTGATTACTTGTTAATTGTTTAGACTTCCTGTATTAGCATATGCTATTCTTGTACTCCCTCCGTTCCAAAATAGATGACCCAACTTTGTACTAACTTTCTATTTTGGAACGGAGGGAGTACTTAGTACGATGGCCTTCACGGTAAGGAAGAAAAGTTTGCTTTCCTCAAAACAAATATAAGGTCATCATAAGTCCAGAATATAGGAGACTGTTGTACTAAAAGTTGTGAAATACTCCCTCCATCCCAAAATTCTTGTCTTAGATTTGTCTAGATACAGATGTATCTAATACTAAAACGTGACTTGATACATCCGTATTTAGATAAATCTAAGACAAGAATTTTGAGACGGAGGGAGTACATAAAACCATGTTGGGTGATGTGGCATCTTAGTCGCTGCCACATCGGCCTAACATGTGGGCTCGGTAGTTGAGATTTTTGGTGACAACAACAACACCATATGCAAGTCCTTTTGCTCCTTGTATCTCTCCATAAGTTGTCGTACCAAGAAAATGGCTTCAATGGTCGACCTCCCAGGCATGAAACCAAACTGATTTTTGGTCACGTTTGTCATTCTTCTTAAGTGGTGCTCAATGACTCTCTCCCATAGCTTCATTGTATGGCTCATCAGCTTAATTCCATGGTAATTAGTACAACTCTGAACATCCCCCTTGTTCTTGAAGATTGGTACTACTCCGTCTCCATTCTTCTGGCATCTTGTTTGCTCGAAAAATGAGGTTGAAAAGCTTGGTTAGTCATACTATCCCTATGTCCCCGAGGCCTTCCCGAGGTCCATCACCTTGCCTCCTTTCATCCTTTTTAAAGCCTCCTTGACCTCAGACTCCTGAATTCGCCGCATAAAACGCATGCCGATCTCATCAAAGGAGTCGTCCAGTTCAATGATAGAACTCTCATTCTCCCCATTGAACAGCTTGTTGAAGTACTCCCGCCATCTATGCTTAATCTCCTCGTCCTTCACCAGGAGTTGGTCTGCTCCGTCCTTGATGCATTTGACTTGGCCAATATCCCTTGTCTTCCTCTCTCGGATCTTGGCCATCTTATAGATGTCCCTTTCGCCTTCCTTCGTGCCTAACCGTTGGTAGAGGTCCTCATACGCCTGACCCCTTGCT
Source organism: Triticum aestivum (assembly GCF_018294505.1). NCBI lineage: Eukaryota > Viridiplantae > Streptophyta > Magnoliopsida > Poales > Poaceae > Triticum > Triticum aestivum. The sequence continues at coordinate 449,327,049 of NC_057798.1, forward strand.
TCACTGACAGCTCGCTTTGCGGTCTTCTTCGCCATCTTGTACTTCTCTATGTTGTCTGCACTCCTATCCAGGTATTGGCGTCTGAAACAATCTTTCTTCTCTTCAATCGCCTTCTGGACATCATCATTCCACCACCAGGTATCCTTATCTTCGCTTCTCCTTCCCCTAGACACTCCAAACTCCTCCGAGGCCACCTTATGAATGCAAGTCGCCATCTTCATCCACACATTGTCCGCATCCTCTCCTTCCTCCCAAGGGCCCTCCTTAATGGCCCTCTCCTTGAACGCCTGAGCTACCTCCCCCTTGAGCTTCCGCCACTTCGTTCTAGCGACTTTGGCACGCTTATCCCACTGGACACGAATCCGAAAGCGAAAGTCAGCAACCACCAGCTTATGCTGAAGTACAACACCCTCTCTAGGTATCACCTTACAATCTAGGCACGCACACCTATCTTCTCTTCTCGAGAGGATGAAATCAATCTGGCTAGAGTGTTGGCCACTACTAAAAGTCACCAGATGCGATTCTCTCTTTCTAAGAAGGTGTTAGCTACAATCATGTTGTAGGCCAGAGCAAAGCTTAAGACATCTTCTCCTTCTTGATTCCTGATGCCATAGCCAAAGCGCCCATGCACCCCTTCAAAACCTGTGTTAGATGTACCCACGTGGCCATTGAGGTCTCCTCCTATGAAGAGCTTCTCACCAATCGGTACATTCCTAACCATGTCTTCCAGGCCTTCCCAGAACTCCCTCTTGGCGTTCTCATTGTGGCCTACTTGCGGGGCATACACACTGATAACATTAAGAACTAAGTCCCCAACTACCAGCTTAACCAGGATAATCCGGTCCCCACGTCTCTTGACGTCTACCACTCCATACTTGAGCCTCTTGTTGATCAAGATGCCTATGCCATTTCTATTTGCAGTCGTCCCGTGTACCACAGCTTGAAGCTGGTATCCTCCACCTCCTTCACCTTCTGTCCCTCCATTTGGTTTCCTGGACGCAAAGGGTATCAACACCTCTCCTCACCGCTGCACCAACTAGCTCCCGAAGCTTCCCTGTCGGAGACCCTACGTTCCAGCTACCTAAGCGAATCCTCCTAGGCTCGGCTAGCTTCCTTACCCTTCGCACTCGTTCAATGTGTCACAAAAAATATATCTGATTCAAACTCCTACAGGGCGGCAACTATGTGGTTCAGAGTCAAATTTACTCAAAAGATAAAAATACAGTGGTATGCGGCCAGGATGAAGCTGGATGAATCAATATATGCAAACTCTATGTATATATGGTAGTATATGTGTCCGATGAAAGTCACCCACACTTGCAAGCCATGCATGTATACACATACAAGAAAGTATTTTGCTTAAATAGCTGCTTATATCAAGAAACAGCTACTTAAAAAGGTCCATGGAGCTTGTTCATATGAGATGCCGATAGTAACATAGCAGTGGGTCTCCAAAACAATACAGTGATGACGGGGTGGCAATTGACAGTGTAAACATGGAAATAAAACAGTGCAATGTATGTAATTCCGTAGACATACAAGAAAAGATTGACTTGAAAAACAGGAACACGTCATACCCCAAAACGGATTGTTGGAGATGATGTCAGCTGGGATAATATTGGGCCAAAACTCTGTGCCATGGGAACGATTACAGGTGAAAATAATGGAATCGCCAGGCTTGCCTCCTGTAAAGGAATAATAGCAATATTACAGGCAGTTAGTTTTTTTATTTGAGTGGCAGGATTTTACAGAATGACAGATTGAGAAGAACAAAAACACTTGGCACCACCTTCGTTGATTTTAAGTAGGAAAACGAGATGCCATCTGACGTGAAGTGGTTTGTAGCATTAAGATTTGCATGCCATGTTCAAGTAACTCATCACATACTAAACATCTGATATGCCACATTCTCACTTAAGTTTGGCATTTGTATGTCTTGATGGATGACTAGCCAGTAGAAAATAGGCAGGACAATGTTGTCAAGTAAAATGACTAAATCTGGAGTATATGCGTAACTTATGAATAGTTTCAAACTATTGCCAAAAAAAAGGATTTCAGGTCGAATGTCATGGCCCTACACTCTAAACTTATGGAGATTTCATAGGGAAGGATGGGTAGACTGAAAAAACTATGTGTCATATTAACGCACCTTGTTATTGAATGACATCAGTATGTTTCCACTTCGCTGCACAGCATATCTTGATCCTGGTACAGGAAGGAGCATAAGCCACATAATGTACAATTAATTGAACAGCAAAGGGAATAAGAGTCCATGGTTGAATAAGTGTTACTTCATAGACAATCAGCTCATTAGTTGAAGCTCAATCCTGTTAGAGTTATAATATAAGTCATGTACCCCTTTGTATTTATCCTGTTGTATAAGGGGTTTCCTGCATATGTTTCACACCTGTACATGTATATATATCAGCCTATGGCCTCATGGGAATACAAGTTGCTTATTCCTAACATGGTATTAGAGCATTAGGGTTTTTTTTTTCTCGCACGCCGCAACTCGTGCTCAATCCCATCTCACGGCGCCACCCGTCTTTCTCTTGGTCCGACGCCGCTGCCATCCACCTCTGTCGCACGTCTCCGTTCGTGCTGCATCACCCCCGATCGCGCCCCTGCTGCTCGATCTGCTGATCCGCTCGCTGGAAGGGCGACGTTGACTGCACGACCACGCGTGGAGCTGCTCGATCTACCCACGGAGCTGCTCGATCTGCCTGCCAGCCGTCACGCACGGGTCCAGATCGATCTGCCCGTCCGCCCGTCATGCACAGCCCGTCACGCACGGGACCAATCTTCTGCCTGTGTGGCTGCCAGCGCGTGCTCAACCGGCTGTTTACGCACGCTCGCCAGATTCTTTTGGTCTGCTCCGTGATCCTCGATCTCACCCCTGACTGCTGCTGCGGTTCTCGTCCAGACCCTCTGCTGGTTCCCTTCCGTAAAAAAAAAAAAACAGGTGCGATGTCTCTGTCCTCAGGCTATGTTGCTGTCCCTCGCTGTCCGGTGATCTTTGATGGTACTAACTACACCGAGTTCAGTGGCTTCATGCGCATTCACATGCGTGGCATCCGTCTCTGGGGTGTTCTTTCTGGCGAGGTCTGCTGTCCGCTACGTCCGGTTCCTCCGGTGGCCCCTACTCCGCCGACTCCACCGGTTCTTCCTACGAATGCTAATCAGGCCGCCAAGGATGCGGCTAAGCTTGCTGATGAGGCTGTTGATCGTGCTTATGAAGAGAGGGTTTTGGCTTATGAGGAGGCTCTTCAGACGTATCATGGTGCTCTGTCTGTTTATACCCAGTGGCTTGATGATGATGCTCGTGCTGCAGCTGTTCTGCCTCAGTTTGCTTCTGAGTTTCTGGGTCTTCCTACTATCTTTGAGATGTGGACCCGTCTTCATCAGCGCTATGAGCCCTCTGGTGATGCCTTATACCTTTCTGTGGTCCGTCAGGAGCATGCTCTTCAGCAGGGTGACTCTGCTGTTGATGACTTCTATGCACAGAGTTCTGCTATATGGCGCCAGCTTGATTCTCTCCGCAGTGCTGGTTGTCGTACTTGCCCCTGTTGCCAGGCTGTCCAGGCCAATTTGGAGTTTCATCGCGTCTACGAGTTCCTGTCTCGGCTCCGAAGGAGTTTGAGCCCCGGCGTGCTCAGTTGTTTGCTCGTGGCCGTATTTCTCTCATGGAGGCGCTTTCTGAGATTCGTGCTGAGGAGACTCGCTTACGTGGTGCTGGTTTGCTGGAGGTTCCCTCTGTGCTCGCTACTCGACCTCCTTCCACGGCACCTGCTGCACCGACCCCCTCTCGCTCGAGTGCTCCGCCGCTCCTGCCCACTCCTTCTGGAGGCTCAGGTCGCCCTCGCCCACATTGTGACTACTGCAACAATGATGGTCATATTGAGTCCCAGTGCTACACGAAGAGGAAACACATGCGCAAGGCGCGATCATCATCTTCAGGGACTTCGTCATCTACCTCGACAGCTTCAGCTATTGCTTTGACTGAGCAGGATATTCTGAGACTTAAGCGTCTGCTCGCGGCTTCAGGTTCTTCCTCGGCGGGTACTGCTGGTTCTGTGACTGATGCTTCTCGCACTGAGCAACCACCCTCTATACAGTCAGGTACATCCCATGGGTTCTGGATTCTGGAGCTTCTTTTCATATGTCTTCTCATTCTTCCACTTTGTCCTCTCTTCGATCGCTGGATTCTCCTGTTCATGTTCTCACTGCTGATGGTACTCCACTTTCTGTTGTTAGTAGAGGCAATCTTACCACTCCTTATTCTGTTCCTAATGTTGCTCATGTTCCTCGACTTACCATGAATCTGTTTTCTGCTGGTCAACTTACTGATTCTGGTTGTCGCGTCATCCTTGACGTTGACTCTTGTTCTGTCCAGGACCGTCACACGCACACTCTGGTTGGGGCTGGCCCTCGCCGCCGTGTTTCTCAGGGTCTTTGGGAGTTGGACTGGCTTCATGTTCCTTCCGCTGCCACCACCATCGCCAGTTCCTCCGCTTCAGTCGCCTCCATTACTGGTTCCTTCAAGCAGTGGCATCATCGACTTGGTCATCTGTGTGGTTCTCGGTTGTCGTCTTTAGTTCGTCGAGGTCTTCTGGGGTCTGTCTCAGGAGATGTCTCTTTAGAGTGTCAGGGTTGTCGTCTAGGTAAGCAAATTCAGTTACCATATTCACATAGTGAGTCAGTGTCTAAGCGTCCGTTCGATTTAGTCCATTCTGATGTATGGGGTCTGGCTCCTTTCGCTTCGAAAGGTGGTCATAAATACTATATTATTTTCATAGATGATTTCTCTCGTTACACATGGCTTTATTTCATGACTTCTCGTAGTGAGGTGTTGTCTATTTATAAGCGTTTTGCTGCCATGGTTCATACTCAGTTCTCTTCACCCATTCGTGTTTTTCGTGCTGACTCCGCTGGTGAGTATATCTCTAAGATGTTGCATGGTGTTCTTGCTGAGCAAGGGACTCTCTCTCAATTCTCTTGTCCTGGTGCTCATGCTCAGAATGGTGTGGCTGAGCGCAAGCATCGACATCTTGAGACGGCTCGTGCATTGATGATTTCTGCCTCTCTCCCGCCTCATTTTTGGGCTGAGGCCGTCTCCACCTCCACCTATCTTATCAATATACAACCTTCCGCTGCTCTACAGGGTGTTGTTCCTTTCGAGCATCTTTTTGATCGTTCTCCCGATTATTCGATGCTTCGCTTGTTTAGTTGTGTTTGCTATGTTCTTCTTGCCCCTCGCGAACGCACCAAACTGACCGCTCAGTCTGTTGAGTGTGTCTTCTTAGGCTACAGTGATGAGCATAAGGCTATCGTTGTTGGGATCCTATCGGTCGTCGGATGCGTATCTCTCGAGACGTGACTTTTGATGAGTCTCGTCCCTTCTACCCACGCCCATCTTCCTCGACTTTTTCAGTGGAGGATATCACTTTCCTCACTTTTCCTGACTCACCTATCACCCCCGTCGAGCCTGTGTTTATTCGTTCCACTCCCTCTGCTTCTCCACCTCTCGTCGATTTGCAGCCACCATCTTCCCCCGTCTCCTCGCCTAGCATGTCACTGGATTCTACACCTTCATCTCCGGTGACTTCTTCGTCGCCACCCCCCGATTCTACCTTGGCGATTCCTCCTTCTATTGTTCCATCTTTTCCTCAGCATTACACTCGTCGTTCACGACCTATGGATGCCTCTGTGGATGAGTCGTCATCTTCCTCTCAGCCTACTTATGGCTTGCGTTCTCGTCCTCGTCCGCTTGTTGATCGCTTTGGATTTCCAACTGTTGGTGCTGCTGTTCTTGAGCCGACTTCTTATCATCAGGTTGTTGTTCATCCTGAATGGCAGTTTGCGATGGCAGAGGAGATTGCTGCTCTTGAACGCACTGGTACCTGGGATCTTGTTTCTCTTCCTCCCGGAGTCCGTCCCATCACTTGTAAGTGGGTCTACAAGGTTAAGACTCGCTCTGATGGTTCTCTTGAGCGTCACAAAGCTCGTCTTGTGGCTCGTGGTTTTCAGCAGGAGCATGGTCGTGATTATGACGAGACTTTTGCTCCTGTGGCCCATATGACCACTGTTCGTACACTTCTTGCCGTTGCCTCTGCACGCCACTGGTCTATATCTCAGCTTGATGTTAAGAATGCCTTTCTTAATGGTGAGCTGCGTGAGGAGGTATACATGCAGCCACCACCTGGGTATTTTGTTCCTGATGGCATGGTATGTCGTCTTCGTCGATCTCTCTATGGCCTTAAGCAAGCCCCCCGGGCCTGGTTTGAGCGTTTTGCCTCTGTGGTCACTGCCGCTGGTTTTTCAGCCAGTGCTCATGATCCAGCATTGTTTATTCAACTTTCTCCTCGTGGTCGGACTCTTCTTCTTCTCTATGTTGATGACATGATCATCACTGGGGATGACCCCGAGTATATTGCCTTTGTAAAGGCCCGTCTTAGTGAGCAGTTTCTTATGTCTGATCTTGGACCTCTTCGCTACTTTCTTGGGATTGAAGTCTCTTCTACCTCTGATGGCTTTTTTATATCCCAGGAAAAGTATATCCAGGATCTTCTTGCTCGTGTTGCTCTTACTGACGAGCGCATTGTTGAGACTCCTATGGAGCTCAATGTTCACCTCCGTGCTACTGATGGTGATCCTCTCCCTGACCCGACGCGTTATCGTCATCTTGTTGGCAGTCTTGTCTATCTAGTTGTCACTCGTCCGGACATCTCTTATCCGGTTCATATTCTAAGTCAGTTCGTCTCTACTCCCACATCGGTTCACTATGGTCATCTCCTTCGTGTTCTTCGATATCTTCGGGGCACGATCTCTCACCGTCTATTCTTTCCTCGCTCCAGTTCTTTACAGCTTCAGGCCTATTCGGATGCTACGTGGGCTAGTGATCCTTCAGATCGCCGTTCACTTTCTGCTTACTGTGTTTTTCTTGGTGGTTCTCTCATTGCCTGGAAGACGAAGAAACAGATTGCAGTTTCCCGTTTGAGTGCCGAGGCTGAGTTGCGAGCAATGGCTCTTTTGACGGCAGAGGTGACTTGGTTACGGTGGTTACTTCAGGATTTTGGTGTTTCTGTCACTACACCGACTCTGCTCTTATCTGACAGTACAGGTGCTATTAGCATTGCGCGCGATCCTGTGAAGCATGAGCTCACCAAGCATATTGGTGTTGATGCTTTCTATGTGCGCGCTGGTGTGCAGGATCAGGTTATTGCTCTACAGTATGTGCCTTCCGAGTTACAGTTGGCGGATTTCCTGACGAAGGCCCAGACTAGAGCACAACATGGCTTTTATCTCTCCAAACTCAGTGTTGTTCATCCACCATGAGTTTGAGGGGGGGTGTTAGAGTTATAATATAAGTCATGTACCCCTTTATATTTATCCCGTTGTATAAGGGGTTTCCTGCATATGTTTCACACCTGTACATGTATATATATCGGCCTATGGCCTCATGGGAATACGAGTTGCTTATTCCTAACAAATCCATGCTAAACTCTTACCAATCAGAAGATGGATGACAGATCCCAACGAGTGCCCAACACCAAATGTGGGAAGGTCATTCACCTGAATAAAATTTCACGTGCTTAGAGTGGTGGAAAAAACCTTGAGTTGATAGTTGAAGTGTACTACTTACAGGTTCTACCAAGTTTCTCAAGCACCTGTCAAATTTAAATTGAACTTGGTCTGCGATGAAGAAATGATCAAAGCCACTAGCATATGGTGTAGCGATCACCAAAGCTCCCCTGAATTTGAAACTGATAAATCAGCATTTGCAGAAGTAGGATACCAAGCCAAGAGAAAGTATACAGCAAACAATAACTGCTGAAGTAGTACTAGAAGCAGTTTAGAAATACATCATGACATCAATTTCTTTTGGAACTACAGGATACTACGCAAGTATTTACAAATCAAATGCGCTCTACTTGTAAGACTCAAGAGTGCAACTAAGAATCTCAGTAATTTATCCGTTGAACAGAGTAAGCATATGTTTGCTGAAGTAAATTTGATTCATTAGACAATGCTTATGAACGTACTTGTCTGCGAGACGCTCAAGGAAGTAGCGGTACGTGACCTGCGGCGCGGCCCCGACGAAAATCCCACCAATAAAATGAACGACAAACGAGGGCGCCGAGGACTTGGGCCTCAACACCCACGCCCCCTACAAGCAATCACCAGGGATCAATCCAGCTAAACACAGACATAAGGCAGTCGCAATTCGCAATAGAGGTGAAAGCCTACCGAAAGGTACCTCGATTTCGATCCAATCTCCGGTGGAACTCCAGCCCTGGTTGGACTGCTTTGCCGCCTCCGTGATCACCCTGCACGCCAGCCGCCGCAGCAGCGAAATGTTACGACTAATAAGAGAGTCCGTGGTGAACAGATAGGAACGACGTGGAATTATCGACCACCTACTTCTCGATCTGGGAGTAGAGCTGTATCGATCCGTCGGAAGGAGCCGGAGGCGCCGCGCCGCGGGCCCCCTCCCGGTCGTCAGACGAGCAGCAGGAGATAACGTTCCTCCTCCTCCTCCCACTTGTCGCCGCGACCCTACTTCCGGACCCCCTGGCCCTGAAGGGGCACGCGGAGGAGGAGGAGGAGGCGCCGCGGCTGCGTAGCCGCACGGCGGACGGAGGCCGCGGAGACGCCGCCCTTATCATCTCCCGCGCGTTCGTCTTCTCCGGTTCTCCCTCGCACTGTCACACCCCCCAGATGCACACACAAGAGAGTTGGAACGGGCTCGTCTACCGTGCTGAAGGCACGGCAGGGAGCTACAGTAGCCACGCAGTGGGAATCGCAGAAGGCACTGCAGGGCCCTATAGCACTATGTTATGTACTGTAGCGAATCTACTGTAGTAAATCTGTACTGTAGCGGGCACCCTGTAACACCACACTGTTCATGAGTTCATGTAGCGCGCAGTGAAAAATCATAGAGGCACTGCAGGCTACTGTAGCTCCCCTACCGTGCCTTCAGCACGGTAGACGAGCCGGTTCCCAGAGAGTTCAGTAATACGGGACTGCTGTTCCGTCTCCGCTTCAACTACCGCGAGTGCGCGGCTATCACGCGGCCCACGCCTGCAACCGGCGAAGCCTGAGAGCCGCACGATGCCGCACAAGACCACGAGTGCGGGCCGTTGGATCTACCGGGACCCCCGCCCCCCGGGTCAAACGTCTTCGTGCCCGTTGGGCGTTGGCCGTTGGCTTACGACGCACACCAGTGGGCAGTACTCCAGTACTCCTCCACCTCCGGCCCCCACGCGCTTATAACTTGCTTGCTTGCTTGCCTCGTTTGTGCTCGTTGCTTGCGCTCCCTGCGCACCGACGAGTCGAGAACAGCAGCACATCAGCGATGCGGCCATGGGAGCGCCGGGACCGGGACACGGACGACGGAGAGGAAGACGACGAGGCTGCCTGCTCCAACGCGGGCGCTAACACCAGTAGCGCGAATGCGAGCACGAGCTCGAGCACCGCTCCTAGTAGCGGTGGGAGGAGGACCGGCGGTGGTGCGGCGGCGGCGGGCGGGTGGGGGAGCAGCCCCGTGTCGGGGGCGACCATCAACCTCAGCCAGGAGTACACGCTCGCCATCCAGACCAGCTCCTACAACGAGATCTGGGGCAAGATCCACGTGGTCGTGGACGGCCAACGGGTTGACGGCGGCGACCAAGACGAGGACGAGGAGGACAGGAGCACCCTCGCCGGCGTGCTCCGTCCGGAGGACGCGGTGGTGGAGCGCGCGCTCGGGGACGCGCCGGACACGGAGCTCACCCGCCTCGCCGCGGACTACCTCCGCAGCACGCACAACGCGTCGCTGCACTGCCTCGTCCTCCGCCGAGCGCTGCGCCGCGCGCGGGCGCTGTACGGGCCCATCGCGGATGTTCTCGCGCTGATCCCGCACGCCACGCCTCTCGCCGTGCCGCACTGCGACTGCGCGTTTGACGCCTTCCTCCTGTTCGACAAAATACCCAACCCGTTCCTGCCTCCCGAAGCCAGCTTCCAGGGCATGCATCGGAGCTTTGCTGGCCTCAAAACCCATCTCGACCTCCGCCTCCTCAAGGCCCGACGGAGGCGCCGGCTGTTGCGGTGCGCGACGCGCGGGTCTGGCATCTGCCTCATCGGCTGCGCGACGGGGGCGGCGATCGCTGGCCTCGTCATCGCCACCCACGCCATTACCGCGTTGTTGGCCGCGGCTCCTGCCTGCGCAGCGTCGCGTGGTTCCTGCTGCTCAACCCCCGCTTGGATGAAACGCCTGCAGCAACACATGGACAGGCTTGACGCCGCGGCCAGGGGCGCCTATGTACTCAACAATGACGTTGACACCATTGAACGGCTGGTGGGCAGGCTCCACGCCACTGTCGAGAGTGACAAGATCTTGGTAAGGCTAGGGCTTGAGCGTGGGAGGGGGCAGCACCACACCATCGAAGAGGTGGTGCGGCAGCTCCGGAAGAACCATCCTAGCCTGCTACGCCAGCTCGCCGACCTCGAGGAGCACATCTGTCTCTACTTTGCAGCCGTTAACCGTGCAAGGCTGTTCCTTGTGCATCACCTCAATGCTCAGTCTGACCCCAATGCCGAGTTGCCTCTGTAGTGATTTACTGATTTATTAGTCAACAACAGTTTTCAATTCAAGAATAGTTTCATTTTTCATGTCGGTGACCCCCTTGTAAGGCGCCAAGTGAATTAATTATACTGCAGCAACTCTGCTGCAATTTTTTTTGTTTCAAGCAAGGTACTATGCATTCATTGTCTATTGCTTGACATATTTTGTTAGCAAATTTACTCAGTTTAACACTAGTTTTTTAGATGAAAGGCACTCGGTGCCTGACTTTAACAGTCTTACACGTAGCCATGTTTTTACTTTCACAATCATTACTATAGTGGGATAATAAATCTATGATTCTAAATCCACTGTGCTCCTTCTAGTCTTGTAATCTGTAAAGTTGAACTCCTGCTGTTGGAGAATCATGATGCTTAAAATTAATTACTTCTGGAAAACTTTGGGAAGTCCTATTTTGGCACATAACTGATATCTTTCTCTGGTCAAAATTGAATTGATTTGGAATTAGAACGGTTGCTTGCATACCACAGTTAAAGATACACAAGAAGCAATATGTTGCGTGCAACTACTGACAGCTGCCACAAAATACTTTAATCATTTCAGTGATGTTCAATCTGCTTGATGCTGAAACGTGAAATTCAACATCGATAAATTATTTATTTTTTGAAAAGGAGAATGTACCCCCGGCCTCTGCATCTGGGCATTGCATGCACTCATTTTATTAATTATTCACAAAGCCCTTACAAGGTACATCGGTAAGTCTGAAGCCACCATTGGCAACACTTGTCGCTACTCCTATCCCCGATGCCCTCCGCCTCCCGTTCGCCTCCCCTTCCCTCTAGATCCCGTCCGTCACTCCTATCCCTCCCCTCCACATCCCTCAAGGTAATAAAAAATGATCTACATGAATTGTCTTCGTCTCGTCGAATCGGTTGGTTTTGATATAAAAATCATCCCAATCCGAGTTCCTATGCAAAAGTTAGAGGCAACACTATGCAGACCGGTCCTCAGTGAAAAAGTAACGCGAGGGACCAGACACCCACCTAGGTGGTGTCTGATGGGTCGCGCGAGCTATTCGGCCTTTGCTGGCTGAATAAAGCTTGCTGGCATGAAAAGCTTGTCGGCGTTAAAGGATTGTCGGCCGAGTAAAAAGCTTGCCGACATGGAAAGCTTGCCGGCGTGAAAAGCTTGTCGGCACAAAAGGCTTGCCGGCGTGAAAAGCTTGCTGCCGTGGAAAGCTTCCCGGAAACTGTCAGGGCCAATTCGACCAGAAGATGAAGATGGGCTGAAAATATTATCTAGATGACCTCGGATGAAAAGGTGTTCTACATGGAAGTTGTGTGTATTGTCAAATGGTCAACTTTGCTTTTGGAGTCATCATCATCTGAGATAGTATATGGCCTGCAAAGTTGCTACAAGGCTCAGATAGACAAAAAAAACTGCATGGTTGAGTCCGACTGGAAGTCAAAGATGGCCTTCTAAGGTATTTAAGATGGCCTGGAATCAAAAAAAGTTCAACACGAAAGTTGTTTCTCGTCGAAATGGTTAAATTTGCTTTTGGGCTCATCTTCATCCGAGGTCGTTTGTGCATTGTGAGTCTCAAAAACCAAACTGTTGTCTCAGACTTACCTAAATCTGAGTCTGGATAGTTTTGGAAAGATCTGGACGGATTTGGATTCCTTTTCTTGTATGGGAAGTCCAGCCGCCTCACAAATAGATGAGTAGTGGCAGCCATTGAAAAATACACAATCGAACAAATCAATATACTACTTTTTCATCTACATTTTATCCCAACATTGTTTTTTCTCTCATTTTCACTGTTCTTCGTGAGAGCTGCGAATCCCGAGGCTCTAGGGGCGAGCGAATCGACCTAGGGCAGCCCATAGTTGTCACACTCCTTAACGGGGTCCCTCCCGGGCGTGTGGGGTTTCGGATCTGCAAAAGTGCCCGCCGACTGTCATGTGTTGTCGATCGGGTCTCCTTTGACGTGAGCTGCGGTGCATCACCCCCAGTGTCGGGGGTACACGTGACGTGTTCATGTGTCAACACACTTTTTGGCGACTCCCCTGGGGACTAAAGGTCAATCATCATCATCCATCATGTCCGATCTTCCCAAGCCATCTGAGGTAAACGCCGGTAACATCATTAAGCCCAGTCTTGATGAACTATGGGCCGATCATCGCCAAATTTATGAGGAGTACAAGAAGGCACGTGAAGAGAAGGAACTGTAGGAATTTCTTGGAAACTTCAAGAAGGATCGCCAAGGCAATATCACTCCGATTGGAGAAATCAAGTTCCCTCCTCTTCAAGCCGAGCAGGTTAAATCCTCTGCGAGTACTACCTTTTTTCCTTAACAATGGGATGAGATTGAGAGTCGTATTGCTGATGGTAATAATCTGATTTATCAAACTTTCTTATAGAATAATAATGCTCAGAAAAATACGCCTCGATCATCTAGTGGTAATGTTGGCATGCATGCTAGTGCAGAAAAACCTAGTCCAACTTTACCTCTATCATCGGCACCTCCCATGCCGATGAATTATTACCCTACCCATACTAATCATATCGTGGCTGCACCTATTAATCCTATCTTGAGTATGCCAAGTTCGGTGGCAACGCCAAACCAAACCCTACCTGTAGGTGCAAACGCCGCTAGGCCACAACCGAACAATGGTTCGGCGTACATGCCATAGTTCTTACCTACAACTAGCAATCCTACTCCACCTATGCCACTGCAGTAAGCTTCATCGTCTACTACGGACGATGCTCTAGCTAATTTTAGAGAGGAGATGGCTAAGATGCTTCGAGAAAATTTTGGTGTTGAATTACCTAGGAATCAGATTTATCAAAAACAGTATCCCGAGTACTTTGATGTGATTCAGCGCCCTCCAGGATATAAAATTCCAGATTTTATTAAGTTCAATGGAGAGGGCACGAAAACCACATGGGAGCATGTTAGTCAATATTTGGCACAATTAGGTGAAGCGGGCTCACTAAATGAATTGAAAGTGTGTTTATTTAATTTATCATTTACTAGCACCACATTTTCATGATTTTCTTCTTTGCCACATGGTTCTATTCGTGTATGGCCGCAGCTAGAACAGAAATTCCATGATCATTTTTGTAGTGGCGACAATGAACTTAAGTTGTCACATCTTACATCGGTTAAGCAGAAGCATGATGAACCGATCTCCGATTACGTCAAGAGATTTAGAGATACAAAAAACCGGTGTTATAGTTTGGTGATAACCAAGAGAGATTTGGTTGATCTTGTACTTAGTGGTTTGAGAACTCACATTAGAGAAAAACTAGAAGGTTATGAGTTTTTAAATATCAACAAAGTTTTACAAAGGGCTTTGGCTCAGAAAGCCAAAGCAAAGATCTCAAAGAAGTGCATAAATATAAAGTTGATCGTCCTAAGATGAATATGGTTGAATATGATAGTGATCACTCGGACGATGAGGGTGATATTTATGCTACTGAATTTGTTTGGCCGAGGGCCACCTGAAATACTTTTTCTGCCGTCGCAAGCTCCAGAACCACGAGATCCCGTCTGCAGGCCTTCTCCGGTACTCTGCCGGAGGGGCTAGATGGCTTCTTCTCTCTCTTTGATCTCCAATACAATGTTCTACTTGATGTTCTTGGAGATCTATTTGATGTAATGACATTTTGCGGTGTGTTTGTTGGGATCCGATGAATTTTGAGTTTATGATCAAATCTATCCATGAATATTATTTGAGTTTTCTCTGAACCCCTTTATGCATGATTGTTATAGCTTCGTATTTCTCTCCGATCTATTGATTTGGTTTGGGCAACTAGATTGATTTATCTTGCAATGGGAGAGGTGTTTTGTAATGGGTTCGATCTTGCAGTGCTCAATCCCAGTGACAGAAAGGGACATGGCATGTATTTTATCGTTGCTATTAAGGATAAAAAGATGGGGTTTATTCATACGTGAGTTTACTTTGTCTACATCGTGTCATCTTGCTTAAGGCGTTACTCCGTTCTTTATGAACTTAATACTCTAGATGCATGCTGGATAGCGGTCGATGTGTGGAGTAATAGTAGTAGATGCAGGCAGGAGTCGGTCTACTTGTCTCGAAGGTGATGCCTATATACATGATCATTGTCTTGGATATCGTTATAATTATTTGCTTTTCTATCAATTGCTCAACAGTAATTTGTTTATCATCGTATGCTACTTTCAAGAGAGAAGCCTCTAATGAAAACTATGGGCCCCGGGTCTACTTTTTATCATATATTAAAACCAAAAATACTGATGGCCCACAAGTATAGGGGATCAATCGTAGTCCTTTTGATAAGTAAGAGTGTCGAACCCAACGAGGAGCAGAAGGAAATGACAAGTGGTTTTCAGCAAGGTATTTTCTGCAAGCACTGAAATAGTCGGTAACAGGTAGTTTGATAGCAAGATAATTTGTAACGGACAAGTAATGGTAATGGTAAATAAAGTGCAACAAGGTAGCCCAATCCTTTTGTGGCAAAGGAAAGGCCAAAACGGTCTCTTATGATAAGCAAAGCGTTCTTGAGGGTACACGAGAATTTCACCATGTCACTTCATCATATTGGTTTGATTTGTGTTCGCTACTTTGATAATTTGATATGTGGGTGGACCAGCGCTTAGGTGTTGTTCTTACTTGAACAAACCTCCTACTTATGATAACCCCCTCGCAAGCATCCGCAACTACGAGAAAAGTATTAAGATAAAATCTAACCATGGCATTAAACTTTTGGATCCAAATCGTTCCCTTACGACGTAGGGCATAAACTAGGGTTTAAGCTTCCATCACTCTAGCAACCCATCATCTAATAACTACTCCACAATGCATTTCCTTAGGCCCAAATATGGTGAATTCCCATGTAGTCGACGTTCACATGACACCACTAAAGGAATCACAACATACATATCATCAGAATATCGAACACATATCAAGTTCACATGATTACTTGCAACATGACTTCTCCCATGACCTCAAGAACAAAATAAACTACTCACAAATAATAATCATGCTCAAGATTATAGGGGTATTAAATAGCATAATGGACCTGAACATATAATCTTCCACCAAATAAACCATATAGTAATCAACTACAAGATGTAATCAACACTACTAGTCACCCATAGGTACCAATCTGAGGTTCCGGTACAAAGATTGAACACAAGAGATGAACTAGGATTTGAGAGGAAATGGTTCTGTTGAAGATGTTGATGGAGATGGCCCTCCCAAAAATGAGAGAGTTGTTGGTGATGATGATGGCTTCAATTTTCCCCTCCGAGAGGGAAGTTCCCCCGGCGGAATCGCTCTGCCGGAGGGAAAAAGTGCTCCTGCCCAAGTTCCGCCTCGAGACGGCGGCGCTTCGTCCCGAAAGTCCTCCCCTAATTTTTCTAGGTCAAAAGGACCTATATACCAGAAGATGGGCTCCGGAGGTGGACCGTGCTGGGCACAACCCACCAGGGCGCGTCTGGGGGGCCTGGCGCGCCCTAGTGTCTTGTGCTCACAAGGTGCCCCCTCCAATAGTTATTTGTTCCAATAATTCTTAAATATTCCAAAAATAATTCCCCGTGAAGTTTCAGCTCATTTGGAGATGTGCAGAATAGGTAACTTTGACGTAGCTTTTTTAGGTCCAGAATTCCAGCTGCCGGCATTCTCCCTCTTTGTGTAAACCTTGCATATTATGAGATAAAAGGCATTAGAAATACTCCAAAAAGCATTATTATGCATAAAACATTAAAATAACAGTAGGAAATCATGATGCAAAATGGACATATCAACTCCCCCAAGCTTAGACCTCGCTTGTCCTCAAGCGAAAAACTGATATCGAAAAACATGGCCACATGTTGAGAGAGAGAGAGAGAGAGAGAGAGTTTCGATAAAAACAAAATACAGACATAGAAGCATCATAATTATTATTATAACATCAAAGAACTTTAACATAAAGCTTTATCACACAACTTTTATCATATAGCTTCTCATGAACAAGTAACAATTCATCACAAAACTGAAGTATAAAGCATAAACTCTATTGAAAACCAACAAACTATGTTCTCAGTCAACTTTGCAACTACAATTCATCATATTTTTAGGAAGGGTCACGTATCGGAGCCTTTTGGCAAGTCCACATACTCAACCATCATTTAATCTTCTATGATTGCTAACACTCAAAGCATACCCATGAGCAAAAAAATTCAACTGGACACATAGAAAGATATGGGCTTATAGTTTTGCCTCCCAATGTATTCAACTCAAGGGTGATGTCAACAATAATAATTCATGCTCACTCATATCCAACTGGATATATGTGCTTAGATCTTTGTTCACCACATGATGCTTGCCAAAAGAGAAAATAAAAAGGAAAGGGGAAGAATACTTTGACTCTTGCGTAAAACTAAATACATAAAAGTAAAAGATAGGCCCTTCGCAGAGGGAAGCAGAGGTTGCCATGCGCTTTTTGTTTGTATGCCAAATCCCTTAATGCAAAAGAACGTCACGTTATATTGCCCTTATGATAGCAACCTTTATTATGCAGTCCGTCGCTTTTATTACTTTGCCATCACAAGTTCATACAACGCTCAATTTTATCTTACACTAAATAATCCAACACATTTAGAAGCAATATTTATTGCCTTATTGCACCAATGACAACTTACTTAAAGGATCTTACTCAATCCATAGGTAGGTATGGTGGACTCTCAAGGCATGAATCTGGGTTTAAGGTTTTTGGATGCATAAGTAGTATCTCTACTTAGTGCGGAGTTTTTAGCTAGCAAAGATATTGAGCAAGCACCACATGTTGAAGGATCTATAACAATATAACTTCTATGTGGATATGAACAAACATAAATTATTACATTGTCTTCCTTGTCCAACGTCAACAATTTTGACATATAATATTTAATGGGGGCTCACAATCATAAAAGATGTCCAAGATAGTATATTTGCATGTGAATCTTCTCTTCCCTTATAAATTATTTCATGAGTTGCATCATCGACCAACGCTATATTTGTCAACCTCCAATAAATTTTACCACTTATACTTTTCCTTATGTGATGTCATTACTTACCATAAGATTAGCATATGATCTTTTTCATTTATTTCTTTTTATCTTTATTGCAACAAAGAAGTAAAGAAATGAAAACTCAAACTAAACTTTATTATATGTCTCGCACATGATTACATAGATAGATAAATCACTAAGCAATCACTCGAAAATTGATCGAACTAAACTTTTATTCAGCTAAATCATGGGATAACTAAAGATCGAACTAAAATAGATAAAGGCAAAGATAGTGGTGCTGATACGATACCGGGGCGCCTACCCCAAGCTTGGCACAAGCCAAGGGGAGTGCCCATACCATGAAGTCAAGTCTCCTTTAGTGGGGAAGATGATGATGGTGGTGGTGAAGTAGTGTTAGCCTTCAACAGGTACTCCAATCTGTGGATGATGCTCCGGAGGGCGATGATGTGCTATTGTAACAAAATATTTTCGCGAGTGAGGTACATATTTTGAAGACGAACCGTCTCGAAGGCCCTAAAGGCTTCGATTTCAGTAGGGGTAAGATGAGCGTAGTAAGGTTGCAGGATATCTTCTTCCTCTTCCAGAATAGCTTTTCCTCCTATTTGGGTTTGGTCCAGCGTAGCCTCCTTGCCCTTGCTCTCCTGGATGGCTTCCTTTGGTTCCTCTGTTTTTTGTTCTATCTTCATCAACCAAGCATTCTCTTCCCTATTTTTGGAAGGGGGAGAAGACATGATGCCTGGCTTTGCTAGATCTGACAGAGAAACACAAGAAAGAAGAACAGAAGATTTCTCTGTGATACGATGGTCAATACGTTAGGGGGTATATAAAAAAATTATCTTGGGAAAAGCAAACGAGAGGAAAACAGAGTCGGGAAGGTTCCTGAGGTGGGCACAACCCACCTAGGCGCGCCAGGCAAGGCAGGCGCGCCCTAGTGTCTTGTGCCCTCCTCAGTTGCCTTCCTAGTTGTTTCTTATTTTCCTAATTTTTGTAATATTCCAAAACTGACAAAAAATATCTTTGCGGATTTTTCGGAGTCCGTTTACTTACCGTATCACGTACCTCCTCTTTTTCAGGGTTCTGGAGTGTTCTGGAAGGTTTCTTATGTTTTCCTCCGGTGTCATGGTTTGAATAATATTGCTTGGCGTACCTGAGATATAGTATTTAATTCTTTGTCCATTGACCACCTTCGGGTTAGTACCTTCGGCATTTTTAATCTTAATAGCTCCAGAGAGATAAACCTCTTCAATAACATATGGTCCTTCCCGTTTGGAGAGAAGTTTTCCTACAAAGAACCTAAATCGAGAGTTGTATAAAAGAACATATTCCCCCACTTTGAATTCCCACTTTTGGATTCTTTTGTCATGCCATCTTTTTACTTTTTCTTTAAATAATTTTGCATTTTCGTAAGCTTGGGTTCTCCATTCATCTAATGAGCTAATATCAAATAACCTCCTTTCACCGGCAAGTTTGAAGTCATAATTGAGTTCTTTAATTGCCCAATATGCTTTATGTTCTAACTCAAGAGGCAAATGACAAGCTTTTCCATAAATCATCTTATAGGGAGACATGCCCATAGGATTTTCATATGCTATTCTGTAGGCCCAAAGTGCATCATCCAATTTCTTAGACCAATTCTTTCGAGACCTATTAACAGTTTTTGTAATATTAGTTTTATTTCTCTATTGCTAAGTTCAACTTGACCACTAGATTGAGGATGATAGGGTGAAGCAATTCTATGCTTAACATCATATTTAACAAGCATTTTACGAAAAGCACCATGAATAAAGTGTGAACCACCATCAGTCATTAAATATCTAGGGACTCCAAACCTCGGGAAAATAACCTCCTTAAGCATTTTAATAGAAGTGTTATGATAAACACTACTAGTTGGAATAGATTCTACCCACTTAGTAACATAATCAAGAACAACCAAAATATGTGTATACCCATTAGAGGAAGGAAATGGTCCCATATAATCAAAACCCCAAACATCAAATGGTTCAACAACAAGTGAATAATTCATAAGCATTTCTTGACGCTTATCGATATTACCAATTCTTTGACAATCATCACAAGATAAAACAAATTTACGGGCATCCTTGAAGAGACTAGGTCAATAAAAACCGGATTGCAATAGCTTATGAGTAGTTCTGTCTCCCGCATGATGCCCTCCATAAGCTTCAGAGTGACATTTCTGTAGTATTTGTTCCTGTTCATGCTCAGGTACACAACGTCTAATAATACCATCTACTCCTACTTTATAAATATGTGGGTCATCCGAAAAGTAATGTCTTAAATCATAGAAGAATTTTTTCTTTTGTTGGTATGTGAAACTAGGTGCTACTTCTTGAGCTTGTGTTGGTTTTTCCCTTGAATAGGAAAGGGTGATGCAGCAAAGTAGAGATAAGTATTTCCCTCAATTAGAGAACCAAGGTATCAATCTAGTAGGAGAAAATGCACAAATCACCAAGACCTGCACAAACAATCAAACAACTTGCACCCAACGCGATAAAGGGGTTGTCAATCCCTTCACGGTCACTTGCAAAAGTGAGATCTGATAGAGATAGATAAACAAAAAGTAAAATATTTTTGTTTTTTTATAGATCTAAAAGTAAAAGATTGCAAAATAGTAGATCGGAAACTAATATGATGGAAAATAGACCCGGGGGCCATATGTGTCACTAGTGGCTTCTCTCAAGATAGCAAATAATACGGTGGGTGAACAAATTACTGTCGAGCAATTGATAAAAAGCGCAAAGTTATGACGATATCTAAGGCAATGATTATGTAATTTAGGCATCATGTCCGTGTCAAGTAGGACAAAACGATTCTGCATCTACTACTATTACTCCACACATCAACCGCTATCCAGCATGCATCTAGAGTATTAAGTTCATAAAGAACGGAGTAACGCGTTAAGTAAGATGACATGACGTAGAGGAATTAGCTCAAGCAATATGATAAAACTCCCATCTTTTTATCCTCGATGGCAACAATACAATACATGCCTTGCTGCCCCTACTGTCACTGGGAAAGGACACTGCAAGATTGAACCCAAAGCTAAGCACCTCTCCCATTGCAAGAAAAAACAATCTAGTAGGCCAAACTAAACCAATAGTTCGAAGAGAATAACAAAGATATCAAATCATGCACATAAGAATTCAGAGAAGATTCAAATAATATTCACAGATAAGCTGAT
Source organism: Triticum aestivum (assembly GCF_018294505.1). NCBI lineage: Eukaryota > Viridiplantae > Streptophyta > Magnoliopsida > Poales > Poaceae > Triticum > Triticum aestivum. The sequence goes on from NC_057798.1 coordinate 449,347,845, forward strand.
CATAAATCCACAATTCATTGGATCTCGACAAACACACCGCAAAAGAAGATTACATCGGATAGATCTCCAAGAACATCGAGGAGACATGGTATTCATAATCAAAGAGAGAGAGAGAGAGAGAATAAGCCATCTAGCTACTAGCTATGGACCCGTAGGTCTGAGGTAAACTACCCACGCTTCATCGGAAGGGCAATAGAGTTGATGTAGAAGCCCTCCATGATCGAATCCCCCTCTGGCAGGACGCCGAAAAAGGCCCCTAGATGGGATCTTGCTACTTCTTGAGCACTGCGTTGGTTTTCCCTTGAAGAGGAAAGGGTGATGCAGCAAAGTAGCGTAAGTATTTCCCTCAGTTTTGAGAACCAAGGTATCAATCCAGTAGGAGGCTACACGCAAGTCCCTCGTACCTACACAAACAAATAAGAACCTCGCAACCAACGCGATAAAGGGGTTGTCAACCCCTTCATGGCCACTTGTAAAAGTGAGATCTGATAGAGATAATAATAAGATAAATATTTTTGGTATTTTTATGATATAGATTGGAAAGTAAAGATTACAAAATAAAGTAGATCAGAAACTTATATGATGGAAAATAGACCCGAGGGTCATAGGTTTCACTAGTGGCTTCTCTCAAGATAGCATAAGTATTACGGTGGGTGAACAAATTACTGTCGAGCAATTGATAGAGAAGTGCATAGTTATGAGAATATCTAGGCATGATCATGTATATAGGCATCACGTTCGCGACAAGTAGATCGAAATGATTCTGCATCTACTACTATTAGTCCACACATCGACCGCTATCCAGCATGCATCTAGAGTATTAAGTTCATAAGAACAGAGTAATGCATTAGGCAAGATGACATGATGTAGAGGGATAAACTCAAGCAATATGATATAAACCCCATATTTTTATCCTCGATGGCAACAATACAATATTGGCATTGCTGCCCCTGCTGTCACTGGGAAAGGACACCGCAAGATTGAACCCAAAGCTAAGCACTTCTCCCATTGTAAGAAAGATCAATCTAGTAGGCCAAACCAAACTAATAATTCGAAGAGACTTGCAAAGATAACCAATCATACATAAAAGAATTCAGAGGAGATTCAAATATTTCTCATAGATAAACTTGATCATGAACCCACAATTCATCGGATCTCGACAAACACACCGCAAAAAGAGTTACATCGAATAGATCTCCAAGAAGATCGAGGAGAACTTTGTATTGAGATTCAAAGAGAGAGAAGAAGCCATCTAGCTAATAACTATGGACCCGAAGGTCTATGGTAAACTACTCACACTTCATCGAAGAGGCTATGGTGTTGATGTAGAAGCCCTCTGTGATCGATTCCCCCTCCGGCGGAGCGTCGGATAAGGCTCCAAGATGGGATCTCACGGGTACAGAAGGTTGCGGCGGTGGAAATAGGGTTTCGTGGTGCTCCTGGATGTTTTTAGGGTATGTAGATATATATAGGTGAAGGAAGTCGGTCAGGGGAGCAAAGAGGGGCCCACGAGGGTGGGGGGCGCGCCCACCCCCCTAGGGCGCGCCTCCCTGCCTCGTGGATTCCTCGTGTGTTTCTTGACGTCCACTCCAAGTCTCCTGGATCGCGCTTGTTCCAAAAATAACTCTCCCAAAGGTTTCATTCCATTTGGACTCCGTTTGATATTCCTTTTCTTCGAAACTCTGAAATAGGAAAAAAACAGCAATTTGGGCTGCGCCTCCGGTTAATAGGCTAGTCCCAAAAGTAATATAAAAGTGCATAGTAAAGCCCATAAACATCCAAAACAGGTAATATAATAGCATGGAACAATCAAAAATTATAGATACGTTGGCGACGTATCAAGCATCCCCAAGCTTAATTCCTGCTCGTCCTCAAATAGGTAAATGATAAAAACAGAATTTTTTATGTGGAATGCTACCTAGCATATTTCTCAATGTATTTTTTTCTTTATTGTGGCATGAATGTTCAGATCCAAGTGATTCAAGATAAAAGTTCATATTAACATAAAAATAGTAATACTTAAAACATACTAACAAAGTAATAATGTCTTATCAAAATAGCATAGCCAGAGAAAGCTTATCCCTACAAAATCATATAGTTAGGCCATGCTTCATTTTTGTCACACAAAATACTCCCATCATGCACAACCCCAGTTTCCGCCAAGCAATTGGTTCATATTTTTTAACGCGCTTCAGCTTTTTTCAACCCTCACGCAATACATGAGCGTGAGCCATGGATATAGCACTATGGGTGGAATAGAATATGATGATGGAGGTTGTGTGGAGAAGACAAAAAAGGAGAAAGTCTCACATTGACGCGGCTAATCAACGGGCTATGGAGATGCCCATCAATTGATGTCAATGCGAGGAGTAGGGATTGCCATGCAACGGATGCACTAGAGCTGTAAATGTATGAAAGCTCAACAAAAGAAACTAAGTGGGTGTGCATCCAACTTGCTTGCTCACGAAGACCTAGGGCATTTTGAGGAAGCTCATCATTGGAATATACGAGCCAAGTTCTATAATGAAAAATTCCCACTAGTATATGAAAGTGACAACATCGGAGACTCTCTATCATGAAGATCATGGTGCTACTTTGAAGCACAAGTGTGGAAAGAGGATAGTAACATTGTCCCTTCTCTCATTTTCTCTCATTTTTTATTTTTATTTTGGTGGGCTTCTTTGGCCTCTTTTATTTTTCATAAAGTCTAAAGTCTCATCCCGACTTGTGGGGGAATCATAGTCTCCATCATCCTTTCCTCACTTGGGAGTTGGGACAATGCTCTAATAATGAAGATCATCACACTTTTATTGATTTACAACTCAAGAATTACAACTCAATACTTAGAACAAAATATGACTCTATGTGAATGCCTCCGGCGGTGTACCGGGATATGTAATGAATCAAGAGCGACATGTATGAAAGAATTATAAAGGTGGCCTTGCCACAAATACGATGTCAACTACATGATCATGCAAAAGCAATATGACAATGATGGAGCGTGTCATAATAAACGGAACGGTGGAAAGTTGCATGGCAATATATCTCGAAATGGCTATGGAAATGCCATAATAGGTAGGTATGGTGGCTGTTTTTGAGGAAGATATAAGGAGGTTTATGTGTGATAGAGTGTATCGTATCACGGGGTTTGGATGCACCGGCGAAGTTTGCACCAACTCTCAAGGTGAGAAAGGGAAATGGACGGTACCGTAGAGGCTAGCAATGATGGAAGGGTAAGAGTGCGTATAATCCATGGACTCACATTAGTAATAAAGAACTCATATACTTATTGCAAAAGTTTATTAGCCCTCAAAGCAAAGTACTACTACGCATGCTCCTAGGGGAAGGGTTGGTAGGAGTTAACCATCGCACGATCCCGACCTCCACTCATAAGGAAGGCAATCAAAAGAGCACCCCATGCTACAAATTTGTCACACAACTTTTACCATACGTGCATGCTACGGGACTTGCCAACTTTAACACAAGTATTTCTCAATTTCATAATTGCCCAACTAGCATGACTCTAACATTACCACCTTTATATCTCAATACAATTATCGAGTATCAAATCGATCATAGTGTTCAATGCACTCTATATGATAGTTTTTATTATACCCAACTTGGATGCCCATCATATTAGGACTAATTTCATAACCAAAGCAAATACCATGTTGTTCTAAAAGACTCTCAAAATAATATAAGTGAAGCATGAGAGATCAATAATTTCTACAAAATAAAACCACCGCTGTGCTCTAAAAAGATATAAGTGAAGCACTAGAGCAAAATTGTCTAGCTCAAAAGATATAAGTGAAGCACATAGAGTATTCTAATAAATTCCGATTCATGTGTGTCTCTCCCAAAACGTGTGTACATCAAGGATGATTGTGGTAAACTAAAAGCAAAGACTCATATCATACAAGACGCTCCAAGTAAAACACATATCATGTGGTGAATAAAAATATAGCTCCAAGTAAAGTTACCGATAGACGAAGACGAAAGAGGGGATGCCTTCCGGGGCACCCCAAGCTTAGGCTTTTGGTTGTCCTTGAATTTTACCTTGGGGTGCCTTGGGCATCCCCAAGCTTAGGCTCTTGCCACTCCTTATTCCATAATCCATCAAATCTTTACCCAAAACTTTAAAACTTCACAACACAAAACTCAAGAGAAAACTCGTAAGCTCCGTTAGTGCAAGAAAACAAACCACCACTTTAAGGTACTGTAATGAACCCATTCTCTATTTATTTTGGTTTTAAACCTACTGTATTCCAACTTCTCTATGGTTCATACCCCCTGATACTAGCCATAGATTCATCAAAATAAGCAAACAACACACGAAAAACAGAATCTATCAAAAACAGAATAGTGTGTAGCAATCTGTAACTTTCGAATACTTCTGGAACCTTAAAAATCCTACCAGAATAGGTAGTCCTAGTAAATTTGTCTATTAATCTACTGCAAAAAGAATCAACTAAAAATCACGTTTCTGCGATTTATTAAAATTATTCTCGTGTGTGCAAAAGTTTCTATTTTTCATCAAGATCAAATTAACTATCACCCAAGATGATCCTATAGGTTCTACTTGGCACAAACACTAATTAAAACATAAAACCACATCTAAACAGAAGCTAGATGAATTATTTAATACTAAACAGGAGCAAAAAGTAAAGAACAAAAATAAAATTGGGTTGCCTCCCAACAAGCGCTATCGTTTAACGCCCCTAGCTAGGCATAAAAGCGAGAATAGATCTAAGTATTGCCATAATGATAAGGTAAATCACGAAAACTCATCTCATATTCTCTACGTTCAGCAGAAAATTTTCTTTTTGGCAAGGAAAAGTAATCAAAAGGGCTAAATTTAATGGGACAAAAGTCCCCAAGATCAAGCTCGGGAGGTATGGGTTCCTCCTTTGGCCCCTCATATTGCACAACCAAATCATCATTATAAGCATTCTTTTGGAAAAAAGTCATGAGCCTTTGCTCAAGAGAAAATCCTAACCCATTGTTTTGAATGGCAAAATCATCATTAAGTTCGGAGATTCTATCAAACAGAACATCGGTAGGAACCTTTTTTCTAACATTTTCATTATGAGCAACATGATCTACAGATTGTAAACGCATTATGTCTTCTTGATTAAAAAGGATCGCCTCTATGGGAGGACGACCAGCGTCCACCCTATAGTGCACAAAAAATTCTTTGGCTTCTTTCATTATAAATCTAAACTCTTGTGCCAAAAAGATAGTAGCTGCATGCTTAACAGATGAATGCTCAATATTGGAAAATTCTAGGAAAATCCTTTGTATGCAAGGATGCATATGCATAAACTGTCTTTCAAGTTGCACTATAAGCAAGGATATAGCATCCGCAAGACTACTAGTTCTATGAAGAATAGATCCACCCATAGCGGGCAAAGCACCGACACAAGTAAACAAATCTTGAATAACCCCTTTTCCAATAATATTACCACTACCGATTCGAAACTTTTTAGTGTGTAAGATGGTGGGTTCTTCAACAGGATCATCAAAAGCATCAAACTTTCCCATGTTATTACTGTTGTCCTTATTAACGATAACCTCCCCAGTTTCAGACATAGCGGCAGCAAAAACGAGGAGCAAGTGAAAAAGAGGTGAACGGGAAAGAGAGGGCGAATATAACGGCAAGGGAGAAGTGGGGGAGAGGAAAACGAGAGGCAAATGGCAAATAATGTAATGCGAGGGAGAAGAGTTTGTGATGGGTACTTGGTATGTCTTGACTTGTGCGTAGACCTCCCCGACAACGGTGCCAGAAATCCTTCTTGCTACCTCTTGAGCACTGCGTTGGTTTTCCCTTGAAGAGGAAAGGGTGATGCAGCAAAGTAGCGTAAGTATTTCCCTCAGTTTTGAGAACCAAGGTATCGATCCAGTAGGAGGCTACACGCAAGTCCCTCGTACCTACACAAACAAATAAGAACCTCGCAACCAACGCGATAAAGGGGTTGTCAACCCCTTCATGGCCACTTGTAAAAGTGAGATCTGATAGAGATAATAATAAGATAAATATTTTTGGTATTTTTATGATATAGATTGGAAAGTAAAGATTACAAAATAAAGTAGATCAGAAACTTATATGATGGAAAATAGACCCGAGGGCCATAGGTTTCACTAGTGGCTTCTCTCAAGATAGCATAAGTATTACGGTGGGTGAACAAATTACTGTCGAGCAATTGATAGAGAAGTGCATAGTTATGAGAATATCTAGGCATGATCATGTATATAGGCATCACGTTCGCGACAAGTAGATCGAAATGATTCTGCATCTACTACTATTAGTCCACACATCGACCGATATCCAACATGCATCTAGAGTATTAAGTTCATAAGAATAGAGTAACGCATTAGGCAAGATGACATGATGTAGAGGGATAAACTCAAGCAATATGATATAAACCCCATCTTTTTATCCTCGATGGCAACAATACAATATGTGCCTTGCTGCCCCTGCTGTCACTGGGAAAGGACACCGCAAGATTGAACCCAAAGCTAGGCACTTCTCCCATTGCAAGAAAGATCAATCTAGTAGGCCAAACCAAACAGATAGTTTGAAGAGACTTGCAAAGATAATCAATCATACATAAAAGAATTCAGAGGAGATTCAAATATTTCTCATAGATAAACTTGATCATAAACCCACAATTCATCGGATCTCGACAAACACACCGCAAAAAGAGTTACATCGAATAGATCTCCAAGAAGATCGAGGAGAACTTTGTATTGAGATTCAAAGAGAGAGAAGAAGCCATCTAGCTAATAACTATGGACCCGAAGGTCTGTGGTAAACTACCCACACTTCATCGGAGAGGCTATGGTGTTGATGTAGAAGCCCTCCATGATCGATTCCCCCTCCGGCGGAGCGCCGGAAAAGGCTCCAAGATGGGATTTCACGGGTACACAAGGTTGCGGCGGTGGAAATAGTGTTTCGTGGTGCTCCTGGATGTTTTCAGGGTATGTAGATATATATACGCGAACAAAGTCGGTCAAGGGAGCGGCGGTGGAAATTATAGATACGTTGGAGACGTATCAGATCTCACGGGTATAGAAGGTTGCGGCGGTGGAAAAGTGTTTTCGTGGATGCTTCTGGTGGTTTGGGGATATTTGGGAATATATAGGATGAAGACTTAGGTAAGGGGACTCACAAGGGGCCCACAAGGCAGGGGGCGCGCCCTACCCCCCTGGGCACGCCCTCCCCCTTGTCGCCGCCTCGTGGCTCTTCCGACTTGATCTCCAAGTCTCCTGGGTGTTTTCTGGTCCAAGAAAAATCATCACGAAGGTTTCATTCCGTTTGGACTCCGTTTGGTATTCCTTTTCTGCGAAGCTCAAAAACAATGAAAAAAACAAAAACTGGCACTAGGCTCTAGGTTAATAGGTTAGTCCCCAAAATAATATAAAATAGCATATTAATGCATATAAAACATCCAAAACAGATAATATAATAGCATGGAACAATCAAAAATTATAGATATGTTGGAGACGTATCACCGGGTGGTATATTTAGCAACAATGTAATTAGCATAGTCAGCATACCAAGGAGTATTTTGAGAAACATTTATTGTGGCTAGTTGTTCATTAGGAAAGCTATCATCAATAGGTAGTGGGTCATCAAGAATATTCTCTAACCTAGACAATACATCAGCTACGGGGTTCTCAACTCCTTTTCTATCTGTAATATGTAAATCAAATTCTTGTAGGAAGAGAACCCACCTAATGAGTCTAGGGTTAGCATTTTTCTTTTCCATAAGATATTTTATAGCAGCATGATTTATAATTACTTTGGAATCAACTATAAGATCTGAATTTGTCACAAGCAAACACAACTGCTAAAAATTCTTTTTCAATAGTAGCATAGTTTCTTTGGGCACTATCTAGAGTTTTGCTAGCATAGTGAATAACATTTAATTTATTATCAACTCTTTGTCCTAGAACAACACCAACAACATAATCACTAGCATCACACATAATTTCAAAAGGCAAGTTCCAATCAGGTGGTTGAACAATAGATGCAGAAATTAAGGCTTTCTTAAGGGTTTCAAAGGCTTCTACACAATCACCATCAACAACAAATGGAACATCCTTTTGTAAAATATTAGTAAGAGGCCTAGAAATTTTAGAGAAGCCTTTAATAAACCTCCTATAGAAACCAGCATGACCAAGAAAACTATGAATACCTTTAATGTCTCTAGGACATGGCATTTTCTCAATTGCATCAACTTTAGCTTTATCCACCTCAATACCTCGTTCAGAAATTTTATGCCCCAAGACAACACCTTCATTAACCATAAAGTGTCACTTCTCCCAATTCAAGACAAGATTAGTTTGCTCACATCTCTGCAAAACTTGATCAAGGTTGCTTAAGCAATCATCAAAAGAAGTTCCATAAACAGAAAAGTCATCCATGAAAACCTCAACAATCTTTTCACAAAAATCAGAGAATATAGCAGTCATACATCATTGAAAGGTAGCAGGTGCATTGCATAAACCAAAAGGCATACATATGTAAGCATAAGTTCCAAAAGGACAAATAAAGGTGGTTTTCTCTTGATTAGGTTGTGAAACAGGTATTTAGGAAAACCAGAATATCCATCAAGAAAGCAAAAGTGTGTATGCTTAGATAATATTTCCAACATTTGATCAATAAAAGGCAGAGGGTAATGATATTTTCTAGTTGCTTTATTTAGTTTTCTAAATCAATTACCATTCTATATCCAATAACAATTCTTTGTGGGATAAGTTCATTTTTACTGTTAGGAACAATAGTAATACCTCCCTTCTTAGGGACACAATGAACGAGACTTACCCACATACTATCAGCTATGGGATAGATTATACCTGCTTCCACAAGCTTTAGTATTTCAGTTCTTACCACTTCTTTCATCTTAGGATTCAAATGTCATTGGTGATCAACAACGGATTTAGCATCAGGTTCCATATTAATCTTGTGCTAACAGAGAGTGGGACTACTGCCCTTAAGATCATCAAGAGTATATCCAACAGCGGCATGGTGCTTCCTCAGAGTTTTCAATAATCTTTCTTCTTCATGTTCTGAAAGGTTAGCACTAATAATAACATGATATATCTTTTTCTCATCAAGGTAAGCATATTTCAAAGTGTCGGGCAAAAGTTTTAATTTGAACACAGGATCACCTTTAGGTGGAGGAGGACCTCCTAGAGTTTCAATAGACAAATTGTGTTTAAGCAGAGGTCGTTTTTCAAAAAAAAAATTATCTATTTCATTTCTTTCACGCATATGCATATCATTTTCATGGTCTAGCAATATTGTTCTAGTGGATCAGTAGGAGGCACGATAATAGAAGCAAGACCAATTATTTCATCCTTACTAGGTAATTATTTCTTATGAGGTTGTCTATTAAACTTGGAAAAATTAAATTCATGAGACTCGTCACCAAAGCGAACACTGACAATTTGCTTATGACAATCCATAGTAGCATTCACAGTATTCAAGAAAGGTCTACCAAAGATAATGGGACAAAAGTCATCTTGTGGGGAACCAAGAACTAGAAAATCAGTAGGGTATTTTATTTTCCCACACGATACTTCAACATCTCTAACAATCCCAAGTGGTGTGATGGTATCTCTATTAGCAAGTTTAATAGTAACACCTATGTCTTCTATTTCAGTGGGTGCTATGTCATTCATAATTTCTTGGTAAAGAGTAAAAGGAATAGCACTCACGCTAGCACCCAAGTCACATAAACCATGATAACAATGATCTCCTATTATAACTGAGACAACAGGCATGCCAACAACAGGTCCATGTTTATCCTTTTCATCGGGTTTGGCAATTCTGGCAGCTTTATCGCAGAAGTAAATAACATGCCCATCAATATTTTCTACCAGGAGATATTTAACCATAGCAACACTAGGTTCCACTTTAAGTTGCTCACAAGGTTTAGGTGCTTTAATACTACTTTTGCGAACCACAGTCGAAACCTTGGCATGTTCTTTTATCCTAACAGGGAAAGATGGTCTTTCAATATAAGTAGTAGGCACAACTGGATCAACATTGTAAATAATAGTTTCATCTTTAACCATGATCGGTTCTTTAATTTCTTCTTTAAATAGGTTGGTGGTATTTAAATCACTTCTCCTTAGGGAGATCAAGGCACAAATTAACTATTTTTCTAAATAAACTTAATCTGTTAAATAAATGTGTGAGAGACAGATGGGGCCCACCTATTAGTTAACCACTTTTAGTTAATTTAAACATTGGATAACTCACCATGTATGTCATGCGGGGCACTGACACTATTTAAATGGATAAGGCCGACCCAGTCAGCTGCTGAGTCAGCAGCTAGGCCCACCAGTCAGCCACTACTGACTGGGCAGTTGACTCAGTCAACTGGGCCCACTATCAGCCACACATGCACCTTCCTGGGTACACGCTCTGTGTACCCATGGCATTTTCATCATTTATTTCGAAATTAAATTAATTTCAGTAAATTTTAGAAATTCTTTAAAACTTTGAGAATTAATAGAAAATAAACCATAGCTCAGATGCAAATAATGTATATATGAAAGTTGCTCAAAAACATTTGACGAATCTGAATATGCCATCCGTTCATCTATCACGTGCCTCTAGCATAGCGAACATGGATCTTGCCCCTCCGATTCATCTGTCTAAAAATTACCATACACTGGGAAAATATTCCCGGATATTTTCCCGCTTCATCTGTATCACGTAGCACTGCATTAGGTCACCTCTAGGACATCGTATTGTCATGTCTTGCTTTCTGATGCAATTGATTGCTCTCTTATTTATTGTGTTCCCCCTCTGTTACTTCTTTTCTAGTAGACCTCGAGAGCGTTGTTGATCCAGTGATTGACTACTTCACCATCGAGGGTCCATATCTGTCTGCAAAGCTTCCACGCAAGCAAACCCCCTTGATAATTCCTATATCGCCCAGTTCCTTGCCTCTAATGCTTGCATTCAATTTTTCTACTGTAATTGATTACTCCTATTCTGATAGCCTGATTTTGTAACCTGTAATTTCTACCTTACCTGCTTAACCTAAACTACTCAGTATAGGATGGTTAGTGATCCACCAGTGACCCCTCACCTTGTCCTAGTTGCCCCCACTAGGGATCGATGTCCAGAGCCCGACACATCACATCACACCCCCTTGGTTGCACGACTCTACAGAGCTACTATCGAGTGCTGAGGGTGATACCTCGTATAGCACTTGTGATGTTAACTCTATAGTGTAGCTAATCGGTCGTGGTCTTCGAGGGTGATTCCTCCTTCACCACACCCAATAATGACTCTATCGTGTAACCCCTCATGTGTGGACCATCGAGGGTGATTCCTCCAAGTCCACCTTGACAGTTACATCGAGGTGATTCCTCGGGTTTCCCCCTAGCTGTTGTGGACACACTGTTACTTTGACTTTACCACAGAACCATGATGAAGTCGGGTCGGCCCCGAGGGGTACTCGCGAGAGAAATGTGACGAGTGATGTGAAGTTGGGTTGACCTAGATGGTACCTGCGAGATTTCTATGTGGCACGACCAGGCATTCTGGGCCCTTGCCGTAAGTCCACAAGACGGGGCAACAGGGTCAGATGATCATGAGTCTCTGCTCGTTACCGCGCGCTCCCAAGACACTAACAAGATTGGGTATTTGATTTGAGTTGGTCTTTTGACCTATACACACGAACCACCACATGAGAACAGTTATGGGCACTCGGCGTTGTATGTATCAGCCGAAGCTCTCCAGACGTCAGCGACTGAGCGGCTCGCGCCCGGGTAGTCCGCGTAAGCCCCAACCTTGTATAAGGAGGTTGCCAGGACTGACACCGGCGGCCCTAACATGCAGGAGCGCAAAGGGCGATGGGCCCAAGACCTCTGTGTGCTTAGGATGTAGACCGGCGTGTTGGCCTATTTGTTGAGCCTAGGTAGGGATACGAGGTGTTGATCTTCCAAGGCCGGGCTTGACCTAGGAAAGTGTGTCCGGCCAGAGTGATCGAGTGTGTTGACTAATGTGGTGCACCCCTACAGGGAAGTTTATCTATTCAATAGCCGTGTCCATGGTAACAGGACGACTTGGAGTTGTATCCCGATCTATACAACTAGAACTGGATACTAAGATGTGAAATGGATATGATGGCTCCGGGATTGCTTTCTCGCAGGAGTCGAGGAAGGATCTCTGGGCGTTGATACTACAACATGCTTGTTACTTATAATATGCTAATCTGCACTCTACTAATGTGGCGAGAGGCTACGAGATGCTAGTCTTCGATAAGCTAGGTTTTCCCCCTCTTCTTGCATTTATGCAATTCAGTCCATAGATACAACCCTTCCATTTGATACTGATGCATACTTAGTATAGATCTTATGTAAGTCTTGTGAGTACTTTGAATGAGTACTCACGGTTGCTTTTCTACCTCTTTTCCCCTATACCCGATTGGTACGATCAGATGTCTGATCCTGGAGCCAGATGTCACCATCGATCACTACTACTACTACTAACCCGGCGGAGCCTACTACTATGTGGAGAACACCGACAACCAGGAGTAGTTAGGAGGCACCCAGGAAGGAGGCCTTGCCTTTTCGACCATTGTAGCTTTTGTGCTAGCCTTCTTAAGGCAAACCTATGTAACTTCTATCTGTACTAAGATATTATTGATTCCGCTGACTCGTTTGTATTCGAGCCCTCGAGGCCCCTGGCTTGTAATATAAAGTTTGTATGACTTTAATTTGTGTCTAAAGTTGTGTTGTGATATCTTCATGTGAGTCTGTGATCTTGATCGTACACATTTGCCTGTATGATTGAATCGGGGGCGTCACAAGTTGGTATTAGAGCCGACTGCCTGTAGGACCCCCCCTTCCAACTCCTTGGCCAAAGTTGAGTCTAGTCTTTGAAAAACTATTTTTCTAACATTGTTGTGTGGCTTACGGGCCCACATCACAAATGGGTGGTATTAGGATCTTTTATTCCCCGTCTTTACTCTGGGACTCTGATCTCTCTTTTATTCATGTAAATGAATTTTTTAACTCTAACACTAGGTTCTCATAACTACTTCCTTCAGGAGAGCCCCTCATTCCTGATGATCGCTTGGTGCACCAGAAGACTCCAAAGATACTCTCCGATGTTCTCCCGGGAACTTGTGCTCATCACATTTGCAATTCCCTTCCACCATCAACCCCTATGGATAACTACATACACTTGTCATTCATACTTCCATTCCCAGTTGCTCTTGTTTTTACAAGATACATCGAATTATTCTCCGACTTTTTAAGAATCCCTTAAGCCAGTGCTTTGCAGTTCCTTGCCGCCTGAATAACCCTATGAATAATTCTTCACATTTATCGAGGAATTCTTCATTACTAGTTGATTATATGATTCACAAGATACATTGAAATGCTATCTGATCTTTCGGTAATCCTCTGCCAACTATTGCTCTTCAAATACTTGTACGCTTGCATTATGGGTACTTCCATATGTGTAGCAATATTCATTTGCATCCTTTGTCATCGTCATATTGAGCCTTTGATTCGATATGTTTGTGAATGCTCTCAATCATCTGTCTCAACTAGAATTCTTCCTTTCATCTTAGACGTCATGCCGTACATGTGCTGGTTCTCGGCGAATCAAACCTTGATTGATTGCCCATCTAATTATATTCAACTTGCTACTCTTTGATCAAAGCGCTTGCTTCTGATCTTCTGATTTGGAAATCATAATTTTGTTGTATTTAAGCATAGAATTATTCAGTTGTTTCTATAATGCCCTGTTTTTGCATTCTTCTTCATTTGATTAAGTACAGATACTCACGTCAGCTCCGTTGTGGATCGCCATATCCATTGTTGGATTATTATCCGACAGTGTCCTTCATATTTAATCACCTTGTGAGTTATTTCCCTGATACATAATGCCTTTGGTAAATTGTATCCTCTCCTTTTGTCAATCATGCTCTGCTTTCGAGCTTGTCTTAATTACTCCTGAAGTTTGAGGTATATGTTCCTAGGATACCCCTATGGGTTGAACCTATGCCTTCCCTAATCCGTGTGAACCTGAGAGTTTTCACGAGTATTATTCTTCTGGTGTTTTTCCAGAAAAAATTCCAACAATACAACTTCATCAAAAGCGAGAAGTGAATGAAAGGTTGTGCGTTGAAGAAGTGGATGTCGACCTTGAACTTTGTGTTCATGCCCATGGACACGATGTAGATCTTATCATCGAAGCTTCTCTTAAAATTAATTGTCCCCTTCATATAAGTTCATCTTATATCTGGGATTTTTTTCTTTTGCAATCGTGGTTCTGACCATATTGTCCTTCTTTGATCCCATTTCTCGGAGGAGTTAAAGTACTTGCCTTATGCAGATCAATACGCATGCCCAACCTCTATTTTGATCTACATTAGAATATTACCCTTGGTATCTCAAGGATATCACATCACTGCACTACATCTTATGAATTTCTGATGAAGTAGTACCTATTCACTGTCATAGTCACTCCATGGGTTCTGGGTTGTCGTCAACCGAGAAGACTGAATCAACACAGTGGTTCAATACTCCTAGTACTTTGTTGTTGGAAAGTTTAGTACTCCATCACGTCATTCCTAGCCTTATTGGCTACATCATTATCGTACTAATTTAACTGTGCTACCTGGTCCTACTTCTCGAAGCACAATTTTTGATGATGAGCTAATCTTACATCGATCTTCCTCGTCATATCGTTTCTCCTTTAACAACAAGCTTGATTCCAAGTTTGTGTCATATCTGTGGTTCCAATAACATTTCGCTTCATCAGTCCTTTTGCTTGATGTTATCATTTATCGCTTACATCTTCATGAAACCTCTCGACAAAAGGTGTCGTAATCATAAGAAATATTTTGACTTCCTCCAAGATATGAATAGAATTCATGGTGAGAAATATCATCCTTGCCCATCGATGAGTTGTGTAATCATTGACAACATTGTTGCCTTCCCTCCAATACAAATTTGTTGATGTTTTGTGTTGTACCTTGAGTTCCTTGCTATCCATCTTATGTTATGTTCTACCATGGAGTATAACCATCTTTTATGTCAAGGATGTTGTGAGAATTACTCCACCTCTTAAGAATTCTTGACATAGTACTACTTCTCGCCATCTTCGTTCATTTCTTGGTCCCCGTGTTGTTTCTAACCGGAATACCGACAATTGAACTATATGATGTGTGAATTTAAAATATCTAGCAACCCTATTGATTTGAAGTGAATGGTCAATAGTTTCTTCTGAGTCTTAGGTTATTGAATCACCATTCTAACATTGAGCGTGCTACTGATAATTCCAGGTGCACTTTCATTCAATGTTTAATTGTCGATGTTTTACTCTAATATACTTCATTATATACTTTGGTGTGTCCAATGCTATCACCTTGTTCACTTAATTGTTGAAACACATGTTTATGGAAATCTCGATAAATTGTTGCTAAGCCCGTCGACCACATCCTCATCTTTTCCTGGCTGAAATTGTATGACTTATTTTATAAGTTGTTTTGATGGATTCTTTGTGTATCCAATGTATGACCTTTACCTGATGACCATGTCAATGCTATCTCGAAGCATGACTGTGGTACTCAAACATCAATAAGAACATTGGAAACATAATGCTAAACGTTTCTTGATCAGTTATCCAAACACCATTGTATGGGTAACATCGTGAGTTTCCTTGCCCCCTTCCCTAGATGGTTATTGATATGTCCATTTTGCATCATGTTTTTATGTTGATATTTATTGCGTTATGGACTGTTATTTCACATTATAGTAAAATACTTATGCCTTTTCTCTCTTATTTTACAAGGTTTACACAAAGAGGGAGAATGTCGGAGCTGGAATTCCGGACCGTAAAGGAGCAAATATGAGATACATGTTCTGCACAACTCCAAAAGTCCTGAAAAATTATGAAGAATTATTTTGGAATATATAAAAAATATTGGGCGAAGAAACTACCAGAGGGGACCCACCAGGTGGCCACAAGCCTGGGGGGCGCGCCCTACCCCCCAGGGCTTGTGGGCCCGTTGGCCATCGTCTGGTGCCCATCTTATGCTATATGGAGGGTTTTGACATGGAAAAAAATATGGAGAGAGCTTTCGATACGAAGCGCCTCCGTCTTGAGGCGAAACCTGGGCAGGAGCAATCTAGGGCTCCGGCAGAGCGATTCTGCCGGGGAAACTTCCCTCCGGGAGGGGGAAATCGAAGCCATCGTCATCACCAACGATCCTCTCATCGTCGGAGGGTCAATCTTCATCAACATCTTCACCAGCACCATCTCCTCTCAAACCCTAGTCCATCTCTTGTATTCAATCTTTGCCTCAGAACCTCAGATTGGCACCTGTAGGTTGCTAGTAGTGTTGATTACTTCTTGTAGTTGATGCTAGTTGGTTTACTTGGTGGAAGATCATATGTTCAGATCCTTAATGATATTCAATACCCCTCTGATCTTGAACATGAACATGCTTTGTGAGTAGTTACGTTTGTTCCTGAGGACATGGGAGAAGTCTTGTTATAAGTAATCATGTGAATTCAGTATTCGTTCGATATCTTGATGAGATGTATGTTGTCTTTCCTCTAGTGGTGTTATGTGAACGTCGACTACATAACACTTCGCCATGATTTGGGCCTAGGGGAAGGCATTAGGAATTAATAAGTAGATGATGGGTTGCTAGAGTGACACAAGCTTAAACCCTAGTTTATGTGTTGCTTCGTAATGGGCTTATTTGGATCCACATGTTTCATGCTATGGTTAGATTTATCCATGTTATTCTTTCATAGTTGCGGATGCTTGCGAGAGGGGTTAATCATAAGTGGGAGGCTTGTCCAAGTAAGGACAACACCCAAGCACCGGTTCACCCACATATCAAATTATCAAAGTAGCGAACGCGAATCATATGAGCATGATGAAAACTAACTTGACAATAATTCTCATGTGTCCTCGGGAGAGCTTTGGTTTATATAAGAGTTCGTCCAAGCTTGTCCTTTGATACAAAAAGGATTGGGCCACCTTGCTACATCTTTGTTACACTTGTCACTTGTTACCTGTTAAGAATTATCTTATCACAAAACTATCTGTTACTGATAATTTCGGTACTTGCAAAAAATACCTTGGTGAAAACCGCTTGTCATTTCCTTCTGCTCCTCATTGGGTTCGACACTCTTACTTATCGAAAGGACTATGATAGATCTCCTATAGTTGTGGGTCATCAGTTATCTACTTGCATCCCTGTCATGATTATCCCGCTCTTCTTGCTCTTCGGAAGGAGATACACCTAATACTCGTGTATACACATTTTCCTTTCCATTGTTTTGTTTAAATCTGGTAATCACTTTTCCTTTCCATTGGTTGATGATACACAAGTATACGGGATCTACTGTAGTCCTTTCGATAAGTAAGAGTGTCGAACCGAATGAGGAGCGGAAGGAAATGACAAGCGGTTTTCAGCAAGGTATTCTCTGCAAGCACTGAAATTATCGGTAACAGATAGTTGTGTGATAAGATAATTCGTAATAGGTAATAAGTAACAGAAGTAACTAAGGTGCAGCAAGGTGGCCCAATCCTTTTTGTAGCAAAAGACAAGCCTGGACGAACTCTTATATAAAGCAAAGCGCTCCCGAGGACACATGGGAATTACTGTCAAGCTGGTTTTCATCATGCTCATATGATTCGCGTTCGTTACTTTGATAATTTGATATGTGGGTGGACCAGTGCTTGGGTGCTGCCCTTACTTGGACAAGACTCCCACTTATGGTTAACCCCTCTTGCAACCATCAGCAACTACGAAATAAGAACTAAGATAATCTAACCATAGCATGAAACATATGGATCCAAATCAGCCCCTTACGAAGCAACACATAAACTAGGGTTTAAGTTTCTGTCACTCTAGCAACCCATCATCTACTTATTACTTCCCAATGCCTTCCCCTAGGCCCAAACAATGGTGAAGTTTCATGTAGTCGACGTTCACATAACACCACTAGAGGAGAGACAACATACATCTCATCAAAATATCGAACGAATACCAAATTCACATGGTTACTTATAACAAGACTTCCCCCATGTCCTCAGGAACAAACGTAAGTAATCACCAAGCATATTCATGTTCATAATCAAAGGAGTATTAATCATCATTAAGGATCTGAACATATGATCTTCCATCGAATAAACAAACTAGCATCAACTACAAGGAGTAACCAACACTACTAGTAACCCATAGGTACCAATCTGAGGTTTTGAGACAGAGATCAGATACAGGAGATGAACTAGGGTTTGGAGAGGAGATGGTGCTGGTGAAGATGTTGATGGAGATTGACCCCCTCTCGTGAGAGGATCGTTCGTGATGATGATGGCTTCGATTTCCCCCTCCCGGAAGGAAGTTTCCCCGGGAGAACAGATCCACCGGAGCCCTAGATTGGTTCTGCCCAGGTCGTGCCTTGAGACGGTGGCGCTTTGTCCCCGAAAGCTTCCTTCTGATTTTTTTCTAGGTAAAAACCCTTCATATAGCAAAAGATGGGCACTAGGGGCCTGCCAGGCTGGCGGCAAGGAAGGGGGGCGCGCCTAAGGGGGTAGGGCGCGCTCCCCCACCCTTGTGGTTGACTGGTGGGTCTCCCTGGGTGCTTTCTTCGTCCAATATTTTTTATTAATTCTAAAATGACTCTCCGTGAAGTTTCAGGACTTTTGGAGTTGCGCAGAATAGGTCTCTAATATTTGCTCCTTTTCCAGCCCAGAATTCCAGCTGCCGACATTCTCCCTCTTCATGTAAACCTTGTAAAATAAGATAGAAAAGGCATAAGTATTGTGCTATAATGTGTAATAACAATCCATAATGCGATAAATATCAAATATAAAAGCATGTTGCAAAAATGAACGTATCATTGGTTTGTTTAACCCTTCTTGTGGCCTATATGATATAAGCACTAATAAATCCCTACTTAAGTATGCACCTCAGTGTACAACTCTATCAGTAAGACTGTTGTTACTACTGTTGATGACATTCTGGTAACCACCGATGGAAGAGGACTTCGCCTATTAGCCCGCCTCGTTTCAACAAGCAGGAAAATGGTTCTCTTCGTCCTCCGCCCTTGTTACCAACGTTGTTGCCAACATAACTGACATGCTATCCTCTGACATACCTTGCTATCATGACCGTGCAAGATGTCAATGCCCTTCCTACTTTTAACCCACATGGTGGGCTCATAACCCACAGTTCCACATGATCAAAACCTATACACCCCTGTTTCTACAGTTATTCCTCATGCTTGGCTTTGTATGTAGATCATGAGTCACCTTCTAGAGATGATCTATTCTGGTTTTAGCTGCAATACTTATTCTGTTACTCTGAACCCCCTTCACACTCTACTTCAAGCATCGAATGATTGTTTACCCATTCGAAACTTGAGTACCCTCTTATAATGCTCTTGATATTTTTCATGTAATCTACTTGAGAGATACTTTGCTTCTTCCCCTGAGTTAACCATCCGATGCTCAATTTTGTAAGTACGGTGAAGATCCTGAAGGAAGGACAACAACTTCATCATGATGCATTAATGCAGAGGAATGAAGGCATCAACAAAAGGGATCAACTTTTTTGAGAAGAGCAACCAAGACCGAGAAGAGTCGTTATACTTACGTAACCAGAACCTTTGCCTTTCTCCACCTCTTAAATCTCGGGATGGGATTTCTTGTAGTGGAGGAGATTTGTAACACCCCGAGAATCATGCTGCAGTAAGTCCACACTAATGATGCCAAATCATCATCATTATGCCCTAGGAAAAACAATTAAGAAATATTTCAATCTCAAATTCAGATTTAAAATAAAGTCAAGATTTAAATTTCTCAAACATGAAAACAAAAATGTCCAAAGTGTTGCAAATAATCCCGGGATATTTTTCATAGTGAACCAAGATTTTTATAAAGTGTGTAATTGCCTCAAAATAATTAAAATAGTGGCTAACATAATAATTTAAATGCCTTTTTAAATGTGACAATTACAAACTATTTATTTTAATGCTAAACTTAATGCGGCGGTAGCATAATTTATAATAATGAATTAGGTGCTAGATTTATATTTTATAAGACTAAAGTAAATTGAAACTAAAATAAAAATAGAAAAGAATAAAGATAAAAGAAAATAAAAGAAAAGGGCCACCCGTGCCCCCCGGGCCTAGCCAGCCGAACCGGCCCAGCTAGCTCGGCCCAGCGGCTCACCCCCTTGTCGTCTTCCTCGTGCCCCTCTGTTCAACCGACCAAGGGGCGTGGTTGCTGCCGAACCCCCTCGCCGTCTACGCTGAACGGGAGGGGATAAGGGCAAGCCCCCAGGCTCCCCCTCTCACTCCCCCTCCTGAACCCTAGCACGCCCTTTCCCCTCCCTTTCTCCCCTCTCCTCGCCCCCATCTCCTTCTCCGATCGATCCCGAACGCCACTATCGCCGCACCACCTTCGCCGCCACGGCCACCGAGCCCCTGGCTCCTCGTCTCTGTGTCCGTCCGCCTCGCCGCCAGCCGCCTCGTCCTCTGGTGCATCTTGTTGGAGTCGAGGAGCCCTGCATCGGCAGATCACCGTTGTCGTCCACCTCTGGCCACCGGAGCTTCACCGCCTCGGACCACCGTCGTCTGGCCTCCCCAACCCCCCTCCCACCTTGCTCCGGCTTCTCCGGTGAGCGCTACCCTGTTCCCCCTTGATTTCCTCGCTCGCGCCACCCGTGCTTCGGCTACACCGCGCCACCAATGCTTCACGACGCCCTTACCCCGCTCGCGCTCACTGCCCAGTGGCGGCGCCCGCGCCTCGCTCCCGACCACAGACGCCCAGCGTCGCTCACATTATCACCCCTGGCCACACCCGTCGGGCCGCGCTCTAGCTCCTCCTGTAGGCCGCTGCTCGCCGCTCGTCGCTGCTCGCCTCCCACTGCTGCTCGCCTCCGGTCGCCACTCGCCTCCCACCGCTGCTCGCCTTCCGTTGTTGCCTCCCTAGCCCCGCGCTTCCCCTCTGCTGCTTGCTCCTTGCTCGCTCGGCCGCCCCCGCCGTTTGCCGCTCGCTTGACCGCTCCTGGCCGCAACCGCGCCGCCCGTGTGCACGCCCCACCGCGGCCGGTTGGGCCGCTGCTGCCTGTCGCCTCCTGCGTTGCCCACTGTCTCCCCGAGCGCTGCTCCTCCTCACCTACTCCTAGCCGCGCGCTGAACCGTGGCCTAGGGCTCAAACTTGAGCTCCCCTCCGCCGCTTCTGTTGGTTGCCGGAGACCACCGGCGCGCGTCGCCGCGTTAGACTCCAGCGCGGGTCACCGACAGGTGGACCCCACGGGTTTAGCCTCTAACGGCCACCCCTAAACATCTGCTTACACGTGGGCCCCACGCGCTAATTAACTGCTTTTCTAAATAAATGTGTGACCGATAGACAGGGCCCACCTGTTAGTTAACCCCTTTTAGTTAATTTAAACATTGGATAACTCACTGTGTATGGAATGTGGGGCCCTGGCACTATTTAGATGGATAAGGTCGGCCTAGTCAGCTGCCAAGTTAGTAGTTGGGCCCACCAATCAGCCTCTGTTGACTGGGCAGTTGACTCAGTCAACTATGCCCAGTGTCCGCCATGCATGCCCCTTCTTGTGCACCCATAACATTTTAATCAGTTATTTTGAATTAAAATTAATTCCAGTAAATTCTAGAAATTGTTTAAAACTTTGAGAATTAAAAGAAAATAAACCGTAGCTGAGATGAAAATAATTTATATATGAAAGTTGCTCAAAAAAATATGACAAATCCGAATATGCCATCTGTTCATATGTCACGTGCCTCTAGGCTCTAGCATAGTGAACATGGATCCGTCCCCTCCGATTCATCTGTGTGAAAATTTCCAAACACTAGGAAAATATTCCCGGATATTTTCCCGCTTCGTCTCTATCGCGTAGCACTACGCTAGGTCACCCCTAGGACAGCGTATTTTCATGTCTTGCTTTCTGATGCAATTGATTGCTATGTTATTTATTGTGTTCCCCCTCCGTTACTTCTTTTCTGGTAGACCCCAAGATCGCTTTTGATCCGGTGACCGTCTACTTCACCGTCGAGGGTCTGTATCTGTATGCAAAGCTTCCAGGCAAGCAAACCCCCTTGATCATTCCTATATCGCCCAGTTCCTTCCCTCTCATGCTTGCATTAGATTTTGCTACTGTAATTGATTGCTCCTATTCTGATGCATAGCCTGATTTTGTAACCTGCAATTGCTTCCTTACCTACTTACCCTAAACTTCTTAGAATGGTTAGTGATCCACAAGTGACCCCTCACCTTGTCCGTGTTGCCCCCGCTTGATGACCGATGACTCAATCAACGTGATCGACGTCCAGAGCCCGACACATCACATCACACCCTCCTTGGTTGTACGACTCTGCAGAGCTACTATCGAGTGCCGAGGGTGATACCTCGTATAGCACTTCTAATGTTAACTCTGTAGTGTAGCTAATCGGTTGTGCTCTTTGAGGGTGATTCCTCCTTCACTACACCCGATAACGACTCTGTCGTGCAACTCGTCAAGTGTGGACCATTGAGGGTGATTCCTCCAAGTCCACCTTGATGGTTACATCTAGTGGGAATTCATTGAGGGTGATACCTCGGGTTTCCCCCTTGTTATTTTGGACACACGATTACTTTGATTTTACCACGGAACCATGATGAAGTCGGGTTGGCCCCGAGGGGCACCAGCGAGAGAAATGTGACGAGTGATGTGAAGGTTGACCTAGAGGGTACCCGCGAGATTTCTATGTGCCATGGCTAGGCATTCTGGACCCTTCTCGTAGATGAGGCGACGGGTACACATGATCGTGAGTCTCTCCTCGTTACCACGTGCTCCCAAGACACTAACAAGATTGGGTATTTGATCTGAGTTGGTATTTTGACCTATACACACTAGCCACCACACAAGAACAATTATGGGCACTCGGCGTCGTATGTATCAGCCGAAGCTCTCCAAACATCAGCGACTGAGCAGCGTGCACCCAGGTAGCCCGCGTAAGCACCTGCCTTGTATAACGAGGTTGCCAAGACTGACACCAGCCGCCCTTGCAACATGAAGGAGTGCAAAGGGCGATGGGCCCAAGACCCCTGCATGCTTAGGATGTAGACCGACGTGCTGGCCTCTCTGTTGAGCCTAGGTAGGGCTACGAGGTGTTGATCTTCCGAGGCCAGGCATAACCCAGGTAAGTGTGTCCGGCTAGAGTGATCGAGCATGTTGGGTAATGTGGTGCACCCCTGCAGGGATGTTTATCTATTCGAATAGTCGTGTCCATGGTAACATGACAACTTGTAGTTGTATCTAGATCTATACAACTAGAACTGGATACTGAGACGTGAAATGGATATGATGGCTCCGGGATTGCTCTATCGCAGGGAGTCATGGAAGGATCTCTGGGCATTGATACTACAACATGCTTGTTACTTATAATATGCTAATCTGCACTCTTCTAATGCTGCGAGAGGCTTCGAGATGTTAGTCTTTGATAGGCTAGGTTTTCCCCCTCTTCTGTCATTTCTGCAGTTCAGTCCACAGATACAACCCTTCCATTTGAGACTGATGCATACTTAGTATAGATATGATATAAGTCCAGCGAGTACTCTGGATAAGCACTCATGATTGTTGTGATGAGATGGCGGGTCTAGGAGCCAGATGTCACCACCGATGACTAGTACTACCCCAACGGAGCCTACTACTACATGGAGATCGCCGACAACCAGGAGTAGTTAGGAGGCACCCAGGAAGGAGGCATTGCCTTTTCGCTCATTGTAGCTTTTGTGCTAGGCTTCTTAAGGCAAACTTGTTTAACTTATGTATGTACTCAGATATTGTTGCTTTCGCTGACTCGTTTGTATTCAAGTTGATGTATTCGAGCCCTTCGAGGCCCCTCGCTTGTAATATAAAGCTTGTACGACTTTAATTTGTATCTAGAGTTGTGTTGTGATATCTCCTCATGAGTCCCTAATCTTGATTGAACACATTTGCATGTATGTTTAGTGTATGATTGAATCGGGGATGTCACATAACCGCTGAGGGATGACAACCCCTTGTCCGCGTTGGGTGCAAGGATTTGTTATCATGTGTGTAGGTACTGCAAACGAGGTGTTGCGTGGTTCTCCTACTGTATTGATAACGTTGGTTCTTAACTGAGGGAAATACTTATCTCCATTGTACTACATCATCCTCTGCTTTTCAAGGAAATCCCAACGCAACTCACAAGTAGTAGGATGAATTTCTAGTGCCACTGCCTGGGAGACATCATCAACATCTATCGAGTACCTTCGCATAAACTTTCATCTCCTTGCATTTACATTATATGCCATTTGCCTCTCATTTTCATCTCCCCCACTTCTAATTTTTTTTTCACAAAATACAAAAATAGTTTATGTTTGCCTTTTTTGCTTGTTTGCTTGTTTGCTTGCTTTTTGCCTTCATGTTAACACTCAAAAATGGAAAAATAAATAAGAAAAATTAAGATGGATCCTCATCCTATTGATAATATTTTTTAAAGATCCAATTATTTTGAACCAATTGCTAGTGAGTTGAGTGCACTAGATTATCTTTATGAAGTTTTGCTTGAAATTCATGAATCTGAAAATTGTGATGAAGTGTTAAAAGAAGAAATTTATAAGGTGATTCATGAAAGCTCCTTGAATGAAAAGCATGATTGCAATGATATTATTATAAATTCTATTAATGTTAGTTGTGTTAATGATATGCAAAAACCCAAGCTTGGGGATAATGATTTGGTTATGTTCACTACTTATTGCAATGATCATGATTGGGGTGATAATGATTCTTATGATCTTGAAAATTTATTTAATCCTTGATACGTCTCCAACGTATCTATAATTTTTGATTGTTCCATGCTATTATATTATCTATTTGGATGTTTTATATGCATTAATATGCTATTAACCTAGAGCCTAGTGCCACTTTATGTTTTTCTTTGTTTTTGAGTTTTAAAGAAAAGGAGTATCAAACGGAGTCCAAACAGAATAAAACTTTTGCATGATTTTTCTTGGACCAGAAGTGTTGGAAATATGCCCTAGAGGCAATAATAAATTAGTTATTATCATTATATTTCCTTGTTCATGATAATCGTTTATTATCCATGCTATAATTGTATTGATACGAAACTCAGATACATGTGTGGGTACATAGACAACACCATGTCCCTAGTAAGCCTCTAGTTGACTAGCTCGTTGATCAATAGATGGACATTGGATGTTGTTGATAACGGGATCACATCATTAGGAGAATGATGTGATGGACAAGACCCAATCCTAAGCCTAGCACAGAGATCGTGTAGTTCGTATGCTAAAGCTTTTCTAATGCCAAGTATCTTTTCCTTAGACCATGAGATTGTGCAACTCCCGGATACCGTAGGAATGCTTTGGGTGTACCAAACGTCACAACGTAATTGGGTGACGATAAAGGTGCACTACAGGTATCTCCAAAAGTGTCTGTTGGGTTGGCACGAATCGAGACTGAGATTTGTCACTCCGTGTAAACGGAGAGGTATCTCTGGGCCCACTCGATAGGACATCATCATAATGTGCACAATGTGGCCAAGGGGTTGATCACGGGATAATGTGTTACGGAACGAGTAAAGAGACTTGCCGGTAACGAGATTAAACAAGGTATCGGCATACCGATGATCGAATCTTGGGCAAGTACAATACCGCTAGACAAAGGGAATTGAATATGGGATTGATTGAGTCCTTGACATCGTGGTTCATCCGATGAGATCATCGTGGAACATGTGGGAGCCAACATGGGTATCTAGATCCCGCTGTTGGTTATTGACCGGAGAACGTCTCGGTCATGTCTGCATGGTTCCCAAACCCGTAGGGTCTACACACTTAAGGTTCGATGACGCTAGGGTTATAAAGGAAGTTTGTATGTGGTTACCGAATGTTTTTCGGAGTCTCGGATGAGATCCCGGACGTCATAAGGAGTTCCGGAATGGTCCGGAGGTAAAGATTTATATATGGAAAGTTGTTGTTCGGGTTCCGGGAAAAGTTCGGGTTTTTCCGGTATTGTACCGGGAAGGTTCCAGAGGATTCCGGAGGGGTCCGGAGGTCCAGAAATTGTTCCACCACATCCAATACAGCAGTATGGGATATAAGGGGCGCCCTAGCCTTAATGGGCCAGGGGCACCAGCCCCCCCCAAGGCCCATGCGCATGGGAAGGGGAAAACCCTAAGGGGGAGGGCCTCCACTTGACTTGGGAGGCACTCCTCCCCCCCTTGGCCGCCGCCCCCTCCTCAGATTGGATATGAGGGGGCCGGCCCCCCTCTCCCTTGCCCCTATATATATGTGGGGGGTGGGAGGGCAGCCGCACCACATGTTCTGGCGCAGCCCTCCCCCTCTCCCAAGTACCCCTCCTCTCTCGCGGTGCTTGGCGAAGCCCTGCAGGATTGCCACGCTCCTCCATCACCACCACGCCGTTGTGCTGCTGCTGGACAGAGTCTTCCTCAACCTCTCCCTCTCTCCTTGCTGGATCAAGGCATGGTAGACGTCACCGGGATGTACGTGTGTTGAACGCGGAGGTGCCGTCCGTTCGGCACTAGGATCTCCGGTGATTTGGATCACGACGAGTACGAATCCTTCAACCCCGTTCTCTTGAATGCTTCCGCTTAGAGATCTACAAGGGTATGTAGATGCACTGTCCTTCCCTTCGTTGCTGGTTTCTCCTTAGATAGATCTTGGTGACACGTAGGAAAATTTTGATTTTCTGCTACGCTCCCCAACAGTGGCATCATGAGCTAGGTCTATTGCGTAGATTCTTTGCACGAGTAGAACACAAAGTAGTTGTGGGCGTTGATTTTGTTCAATATGCTTACGGTTACTAGTCCAATCTTGTTTCGACGGCATTGTGGGATGAAGCGGCCCGGACCGACCTTACACGTACTCTTACGTGAGACAGGTTCCACCGACTGACATGCACTTGGTGCATAAGGTGGCTAGCGGGTGCCAGTCTCTCCCACTTCAGTCGGAACGGATTCGATGAAAAGGTTCCTTATGAAGGGTAAATAACAATTGGCATATCACATTGTGGTTTTTGCGTAGGTAAGAAACGTTCTTGCTAGAAACCCATACCAGCCACGTAAAACATGCAAACAACAATTAGAGGATGTCTAACTTGTTTTTGCAGGGTATGCTATGTGATGTGATATGGCTAAGAAGAATGTGATGAATGATATGTGATGTATGAGATTGATCATGTTCTTGTAATAGGAATCACGACTTGCATGTCGATGAGTATGACAACCGGCAGGAGCCATAGGAGTTGTCTTTATTTGTTGTATGACCTGTGTGTCATTGAACAACGCCATGTAATTACTTTACTTTATTGCTAACCGGTAGCCATAGTAGTAGAAGTAATAAGTTGGCGAGACAACTTCATGGAGACACGATGATGGAGATCATGATGATGGAGATCATGGTGTCATGCCGGTGACGACGATGATCATGGAGCCCCGAAGATGGAGATCAAAAGGAGCAAAATGATATTGGCCATATCATGTCACTTTTTGATTGCATGTGATGTTTATCTTGTTTATGCATCTTATTTGCTTAGAACGACGGTAGTAAATAAGATGATCCCTCATTAAAATTTCAAGAAAGTGTTCCCCCTAACTGTGCACCGTTGCGAAAGTTCGTCGTTTTGAAGCACCACGTGATGATCGGGTGTGATAGATTCTTACATTCACATACAACGGGTGTAAGCCAGATTTACACATGCGAAACACTTAGGTTGACTTAACGAGCCTAGCATGTACAGACATGGCCTCGGAACACAAGAGACCGAAAGGTCGAGCATGAGTCATATAGTAGATACGATCAACATGAAGATGTTCACCGATGATGACTAGTCCGTCTCACGTGATGATCGGACACGGCCTAGTTGACTCGGATCATGTAATCACTTAGATGACTAGAGGGATGTCTATCTGAGTGGGAGTTCATAAGATGAACTTAATTATCCTAAACATAGTCAAAAGATCTTTGCAAGTTATGTCGTAAGCTCGCGCTTTAGTTCCACTGTTTAGATATGTTCCTAGAGAAAATATAGTTGAAAGTTGACAGTAGCGATTATGCGGACAGAAGAAAGCTTATGTCCTTAATGCACCGCTCAGTGTGCTGAACCCCAAACGTCGTCTGTGGATGTTGCGAACATCGGACATACACATTTTGATAACTACGTGATAGTTCAGTTAAACGGTTTAGAGTTGAGGCACCAAAGACATTTTTTGAAACGTCGCGGAACATATGAGATGTTTCGAGGGCTGAAATTGGGATTTCAGGCTCGTGCCCACGTCAAGAGGTATGAGACCTCCGACGATTTTCTTAGCCTGCAAACTAAGGGAGAAAAGCTCAATCGTTGAGCTTGTGCTCAGATTGTCTGAGTGCAACAATCACTTAAATCGAGTGGGAGTTGATCTTCCAGATGAGATAGTGATGTTTCTCCAAAGTCATTGCCACCAAGCTGCTAGAGCCTCGTGATGAACTATAACATATCAGGGATAGATATAATGATCCTTGAGGTATTCGCGATGTTTGACACCGCGAAAGTAGGAATCAAGAAGGAGCATCAATTGTTGATGGTTGGTGAAACCACTAGTTTCAAGAAGGGAAAGGGCAAGAAGGGATACTTCATGAAACGGCAAATCAGCTGCTGCTCTCGTGAAGAAACCCAAGGTTTAACCCAAACCCGAGACTAAGTGCTTCTGTAATAAGGGGAACAACCACTGGAGCAGAATTACCCTAGATACTTTGTAGATGAGAAGGCTGACAAGGTCGATAGAAGTATATTGGATATACATTATGTTAGTGTGTACTTTACTAGTACTCCTAGTAGCACCAGGGTATTAGATACCGGTTCGGTTGCTAAGTGTTAGTAACTCGAAATAAAAGCTACGGAATAAACGGAGACTAGCTAAAGGTGAGCTGATGATATGTGTTGGAAGTGTTTCCAAGTTTGATGTGATCAAACATCGCACGCTCCCTCTACCATCAAGATTAGTATTAAACCTGAATAATTGTCATTTGGTGTTTGCGTTGAGCATAGGCATGATTGGATTATGTCTATCGCAATACAGTTATTCATTTAAGGAGAATAATGGTTACTCTGTTTATTTGAATAATACCTTCAATGGTATTGCACCTAATAGGAATGGTTTATTGAATCTCGATCGTAGTGCTACACATTTTCATGCCAAAAGATATAAGATAGTAATGATAGTACCACTTACTTGTGGCACTGCCATGGAAGTCATATTGGTATAAAACGCATGAAGAAGCTCCATGTTGATGGATCTTTGGACTCACTCGTTTTTGAAAAGTTTGAGACATGCGAACCATGTCTATTGGTGTATACGCATGAAGAAACTCCATGCAGATGGATTGTTTAGACTCACTTGATTTTGAATCACTTGAGATATGCAAATCATACCACATGGGCAAGATGACTAAAAAGCCTCTTTTTCAGTAAGATGTAACAAGATAGCAACTTATTGGAAGTAATACATTTTGATGTGTGCAGTCCAATAAGTGCTAAGGCACGCAGTGAATATCGTTATGTTCTTACTTCACGGATGATTTGAGTAGATACTAAGTATATTTACTTGATGAAACACAAGTCTAAATTATTGAATGGTTCAAATAACTTCAGAGTGAAGTTAAAGATCATCGTGACAAGAGGATAAAATGTCTATGATATGATCATAGAGATGAGTATCTGAGTTATGAGCTTTGGCACGCAATTAAGACATTGTGGAAATTGTTTCACAATTAATACCGCCTGGAACACCATAGTGTGATGGTGTGTCCGAACATCATAGTTGCACCCTATTGGATATGGTGCGTACCATGATGTCTCTTATCGAATTACCACTATCGTTCATGGGTTAGGCATTAGAGACAACTGCATTCACTTTAAATAGGGCACCACGTAATTCCGTTGAGACGACACCGTTTGAACTATGGTTTGGAGAAACCTAAGTTGTCATTTCTTAAAAGTTTGGGGCTGCGACACTTATGTGAAAAAGTTTCAGGTTGATAAGCTCGAACCCAAAGCGGATAAAATGCATCTTCATAGGACACCCAAAACAGTTGGGTATACCTCCTAATTCAGGTCCGAAAGCAATAGGGATTGTTTCTTGAATCGGGTCCTTTCTCGAGGAAAAGTTTCTCTCGAAAAAATTGAGTGGGAGGATGGTGGAGACTTGATATGGTTATTGAACCGTCACTACAATTAGTGTGTAGCAGGGCACAGGAAGTTGTTCCTGTGGCACCTACACCAATTGAAGTAGAAGCTTATGATAGTGATCATGAAACTTTGGATCAAGTCACTATCGTACCTCGTAGGGTGACGAGGATGCGTACTACTTCAGAGTGGTACATCCTGTCTTGAAGGTCATGTTGCTAGACAACAATGAACCTAAAAGCTATGGAGAAGCGATGGTGGGCCCATATTCCGACAAATGGTTAGAAGCTATGAATCCGAGATAGGATCCATGTATCATAACAAAGCATGGACTTTGGTGGACTTGCCCGATGATCGGCAAGCCATTGAAATAAATGGATCTTTAAGAAGAAGACGGATGTGGACGGTAATGTCACCGTCTATGAAGCTCGACTTGTGGCGAAGAGTTTTTCACAAGTTCAAGGAGTTGACTACGATGAGATTTTCTCATCCGTAGCGATGCTTAAGTCCGTCGGAATCGTGTTAACATAAGCTGCATTTATGAAATCTGGCAAATGGATGTCAAAACGAGTTTCCTTACCAGTTTTAGTAAGGAAAGGTTGTATGTGATACAATCAGAAAGGTTTTGTCGATCCTAAGGATGCTAAAAGGTATGCTAGCTCCAGCGATCCTTCCATGGACTGGAGTAAGCATCTCAGAGTTGGAATATGCACTTTGATAAGATGATCAAAGATTTTGGGTTTATACAAAGTTTATGAGAAACTTGTATTTCCAAAGAAGTGAGTGGGAGCGCTATAGATTTTCTGATGAGTATATGTTGTTGACATATTGTTGATCAGAAATGATGTAGAATTTCTGGAAAGCATGTAGGGATATTTGAAAAGTGTTTTTCAATTAGAAAACCTGGATTAGGCTACTTGAACAATAAGCATCAAGATTTATAAGATAGATCAAAATGCTTAATAATACTTTCAAATGAGCACATACCTTGACGTGATCTTGAAGGAGTTCAAGATGGATCAATCAAAGAAGGAGCTCTTGCCTGAGTTGTAAGGTATGAAGTTAAGAGTTAAAGCTCGACCACAGCAGAAGAGAGAGAAAGGACGAAGGTTGTCCCCTATGCTTCAGACATAGGCTCTACAGTATGCTATGCTAAGTACCGCACCTGATGTGTGCCTTGCTACATACCTGGCAAGAGGGTACAAAGGTGATCAAGGAGTAGATCACCAGATAGCGGTCAAAATTATCCTTAGAGGAATAAGGATATGTTTCTCGGTTATGGAGGTGATAAAGAGTTCGACGTAAAGAGTTGCGTCGATGCAAGCTTTAACACCTATCTGAATGACTCTGAGTAGCAAAACGGATACGTATAGTGGAGCAACCATTTGGAATAGCTCCAAGTGGAGCGTGGAAGCAGCATTTACAATATGACCTAGAGATTTGCGAAGTACACACGGATCTGAATGTTGCAGACCCGTTGACTAAAACCTCTCTCACAAGCAAAACATGATCAAACCCAAGAACTCATTGAGTCTTAATCACATGATGATGTGAACTAGTTTAGACACTAGTAAACTCTTTGGGTGTTGGTCACATGGCGATGTGACCTGTCAGTGTTAATCACATAGCGATGTGAACTAGATTATTGACTCTAGTGCAAGTGGGAGACTGTTGGAAATATGCCCTAGAGGTGATAATAAATTAGTTATTATTATTATATTTCCTTGTTCATCATAATCGTTTATTATCCATGCTATAATTGTATTGATAGGAAACTCAGATACATGTGTGGGTACATAGACAACACCATGTCCCTAGTAAGCCTCTAGTTGACTAGCTTGTTGATCAATAGATGGTTACGGTTTCCTGACCATGGACATTGGATATTGTTGATAACGGGATCACATCATTAGGAGAATGATGTGATGGACAAGACCCAATCCTAAGCCTAGCACAGAGATCGTGTAGTTCGTATGCTAAAGCTTTTCTAATGCCAAGTATCTCTTCCTTAGACCATGAGATTGTGCAACTCCCGGATACCGTAGGAATGCTTTGGGTGTACCAAACGTCACAACGTAACTGGGTGACTATAAAGGTGCACTACAGGTATCTCCAAAAGTGTCTGTTGGGTTGGCACGAATCGAGACTGAGATTTGTCACTCCGTGTAAACGGAGAGGTATCTCTGGTCCCACTCGGTAGGACATCATCATAATGTGCACAATGTGACCAAGGGGTTGATCACGGGATGATGTGTTACGGAACGAGTAAAGAGACTTGCCGATAACGAGATTGAACAAGGTATCGACATACCGACGATCGAATCTCGGGCAAGTACAATACCGCTAGACAAAGGGAATTGAATACGGGATTGATTGAGTCCTTGACATCGTGGTTCATCCGATGAGATCATCGTGGAACATGTGGGAGCCAACATGGGTATCCAGATCCCGCTGTTGGTTATTGACAGGAGAACGTCTCGGTCATGTCTGCATGGTTCCCGAACCCGTAGGGTCTACACACTTAAGGTTCGATGACGCTAGGGTTATAAAGGAAGTTTGTATGTGGTTACCGAATGTTGTTTGGAGTCCCGGATGAGATCCCGGACGTCACGAGGAGTTCCGAAATGGTCCGGAGGTAAAGATTTATATATGGAAAGTTGTTGTTCGGGTTCCGGGAAAAGTTCGGGTTTTTTCGGTATTGTATCAGGAAGCTTCCAGAAGGTTCCGGAGGATTCCGGAGGGGTCTGGAGGTCCGGAAATTGTTCCACCACGTCCAATACAACAGTATGGGCTGTAAGGGGGCGCCCTAGCCTTAATGGGCCAGGGGCACCAGCCCCCCCAAGGCCCATGCGCATGGGAAGGGGAAAACCCTAAGGGGGAGGGCCTCCACTTGACTTGGGAGGCACTCCTCCCCCCTTGTCCGCCACCCCCTCCTCAGATTGGATCTGAGGGGGCCGTCCCCCTCTCCCTTGCCCCTATATATATGTGGGGGGTGGGAGGGCAGCCGCACCACATGTTCTGGCGCAGCCCTCCCCCTCTCCCAAGTACTCCTCCTCTCCCGCGGTGCTTGGCGAAGCCCTGCAGGATTGCCACGCTCCTCCATCACCACCACGCTGTTGTGCTGCTGCTGGACGGAGTCTTCCTCAACCTCTCCCTCTCTCCTTGCTGGATCAAGGCATGGGAGACGTCACCGGGCTGTACGTGTGTTGAACGCGGAGGTGCCGTCCGTTCGGCACTAGGATCTCCGGTGATTTGGATCACGACGAGTACGACTCCTTCAACCCCGTTCTCTTGAACGCTTCCGCTTAGCGATTTACAAGGGTATGTAGATGCACTCTCCTTCCCTTTGTTGCT
Organism: Triticum aestivum; assembly: GCF_018294505.1. Taxonomy (NCBI): domain Eukaryota; kingdom Viridiplantae; phylum Streptophyta; class Magnoliopsida; order Poales; family Poaceae; genus Triticum; species Triticum aestivum. The sequence continues at coordinate 449,381,438 of NC_057798.1, forward strand.
GGTTTCTCCTTAGATAGATCTTGGTGACATGTAGGAAATTTTTGATTTTCTGCTACGTTCCCCAACACGTAGGACTTGGAGATGAAGTCAGAGGAGTCCCGAGGAGGCCACAAGCCTCAGGGGTACGCCCTAGGGGGCGCCCTGAGGGCTTGTGTGCCCCTCGGAGCTCCTCCAACCCTAATTCTTGGCCTATAAATTCAGAAATATTCCCAAACGACCATAAGCGTCCACCAAAATACTCTTCCGCTGCCGTATCCTTCTGTACCCGTGAGATCCCATCTAGGGGCCTTTTCCAGCATCCTGCCGGAGGGGGATTCGATCATGGAGGGCTTCTACATCAACTCTATTGCCCTTCTGATGAAGCGTGACTAGTTTACCTCAGACCTATGGTTCCATAGATAGTAGCTAGATGGCTTCTTGTCTCTTTTATCTTCAATACAATGTTCTCCTAGATGTTCTTGGAGATCTATCCGATGTAATATTCTTTTGCGGTGTGTTTGTCGAGATCCGATGAATTGTGGATTTATGATCAGATTATCTATGAATATTATTTGAATCTTCTCTGAATTCTTATATGCATGATTTGATATCTTTGCATTTCTCTTCGAATTATCAGTTTGGTTTGGCCAACTACATTGGTTCTTGCAATGGGAGAGGTGCTTAGTTTTGGGTTCAATCTTGTAGTGTCCTCACCTAATGACATAGTAGGGGTAGCGAGGCACATATTGTATTGTTGCCATCGAGGGTAAAAAGATGGGATATTCATCATATTTTTTGAGTTTATCCCTCTACATCATGTCATCTTACTTAAGGCGTTACTCCATTCTTATGAAGTTAATACTCTAGATGCATGCTGGATAGCGGTCGATGTGTGGACTAATATTAGTAGATGCAGAATCGTTTCGATCTACTAGACACAAACATGATGCCTATATTCATAATCATTGCCTTGATATCATCATAACTTTGTGCTTTTCTATCAATTGCTCGACAGTAATTTGTTTACCCACCGTATGCTTTCTTTCAAGAGAGAAGCCTCTAGTGAAACCTATGGCCCACGGGTCTATTTTCCATCGTATATTTTCAGATCTATAAACCAAAAAACCCAAAAATACCTCGCTGAGTTTTATTCACTTTTATTTTGTTTTACATTTTAGTAATCTTTTATATATATCTCTATCAGATCTCATCTTGGAAGTGACCGTGAAGGGACCGACAACCCCTTTATCGCATTGGGTGCAAGTGTTTGATTGTTTGTGCAGGTGCATAGATTGGAGAGTTGCTTGTACCTCCTACTGGATTGATACCTTGGTTGTCAAACTGAAGGAAATACTTATCTCTAGTTTGCTGCATCACCATTTCCTCTTCAAGGGAAAACCCAACGTAAGCTCAAGAAGTAGCAGGAAGAATTTCTGGCGCTGTTGACGGGGAGGTTCTAGATCAAGCCTACCAAGTACCCATCATAAACTCTCATCTCTTGCATTACATTATTTGCATTTTACTCTCGTTTTCCTCTCCGCCACTTCTAAAATGATTTTCAGAAAAAACACAAAAATATTTGCCTTTTTTATTCGCCCTTCTTTCGTTCGTCTTTTCGTTTGCTTTTTGGTTGCTTGTGTGATAGATTGCTTGCTTTGTCACGATGACTCAAGAGAAAACCAAGTTATGTGACTTTTCCAATACTAATAATAATGATTTTATTAGTACTCCGATTGCTCCCGCCACTAGTGCAGGATCTTTTGAAATTAATGCCGCTTCACTGAATCTTATTATGAAAGATCAATTTTCCGGCCTTCCTAGTGAAGATGCTGCATCCCATCTAAACACTTCCATTGAGTTGTTTGATGTGCAAAAGAACAAAAGATGTGAATAATGATATTGTTAAATTAAAGCTATTTCCATTCTCTCTACGAGATCGTGCTAAAACTTGGTTTTCATCTTTGCCTAAAAATACTATTGATTCATGGAATAAGTGTAAAGATGATTTTATTTCCAAGTACTTTCCTCCCGCTAAGATCACCTCCCTTAGGAACGACATAATGAGTTGTAAGCAACTTGATCATGAACATGTTGCACAATCTTGGGAGAGGATGAAATTGATGATAAGTAGTTTCCTTACTCATGGTTTAAGTTTATGGATGATTACACACAAAAATTAAGTGGGGTTGAATTTTGCATCTAGAAATCTTTTGGATTCCGCCGTGGGTGGTACTTTCATGGAAATCATATTAGGTGAAGCTAATAAACTCCTAGATAATATTATGGAAAATTACTCTCAATTCCATACCGAAAGATCTTCCACTAATAAAAAAGTGCATGTGATTGAAGAAATTAATACTTTGAGTGGAAAGATGGATGAATTAATGATTTTTTTGCTAGTAAGAGTGCTCCTGTTGATCCTAATGATAGGCCTTTGTCTTCTTTAATTGATAATAATAATGAATCTATGGATGTGAATTTTGTTGGTAGGAACAATTTTGGTAATAACGCGTATAGAGGAAATTTCAATCCTAGGCCATTTCCTAGTAATTCCTCTAATAATTATGGTAGTTCCTACAACAATTCTTATGGAAATTATAATAAGATGCCCTCTGATCTTGAGAACAATATTAAAGATTTTATAAATTCTCAAAAGAATTTTAGTGCTAAGGTTCAAGAAAAATTGCTCAAGATTGATGATTTGGCTAGGAACGTTGATAGAATTTCTCTTGAGATTGATTCTTTGAAGATTAGATCTATGCCACCCAAGCATGATATTAATGAATTTCTGAAAGCTATTAGAATTTCTATTAATGAGTGTGAAGAAAGAACTGCTAATATTCGTGCTAAGCGAGATTGGTTTGTAAAAGCATGTTCTTCTAGTTTTTGTTAGAATAATGATGAAGATCATAAAGTGATTGGTGTGACTCCTATTGAATCTTTGTTTTCTAATATAAATCTTGATAAAGATGGGACTGAAGATGAGTCAACTTTAGCTAGAAAGCGTGATAGTCTCCATCGTATCTATAATTTTTGATTGTTTCATACCAATGTTATACAACTTTCACATACTTTTGGCAACTTTTTATATGATTTATTGGACTAACCTATTGATCCAGTGCCCAGTGTTAGTTCCTATTTTTTGCATATTTTTTGTATCGCAGAAAATCCATATCAAACTAAGTCCAAATGCGATGAAAATTTATGGAGAATTATTTTGGAATTTATGTGATTTTTGGGAGGTGGAATCAACACAAACAGGGGCCCATAGAGGCCACGACCCACCAGGGTGCGCCATAGGCCCCAGGCGCGCTCTTGTGTCTTGTGCCCTCCTCAAACAATGGTTGGAGCCCTTCTTCTGGTGCAAGAAAGATAATTTATGGAAAAAATCGTGTAGAAATTTGAGCGCAATCAGAGTTACGGATCTTCGGGAATATAAGAAACCGTGAAGGGCCAAATCTGGAGAACGCGAAAAAGAAGAGAATAGAGAGGGAGATCCAATCTCGGAGGGGCTCTCAACCATCCGCTTCCATGGAGGCCATGGACCAGAGGGAGAACTCTCCCCCCATCTAGGGGGGAGGCCAAGGAAGAAGAAGAAGGAGGGGGGCTCTCTCCCCCTCTCTCCCAGTGGCGCCGGAGTGCCGCCAGGGCTAGGATTGTGATGACGATCTACATCAACAACCTTGCTACCGTCAACACCAACTTTCTCCCCCTCTATGCAGCGGTGTAACACCCCTTCTCCCCGTTGTAATCTCTACTTAAACATGGTGCTCAACTGGATATATTGTTTCCCAATGATATTTGGCTATCCTATGATGTTTGAATACATCCATTTTGTCCTATGGGTTAATCGTGATCTTGGTTGGTATGATTGTATATTTTATTTATGGTGCTTTTCTACGGTGCCCTCCGGCTCGCGCAAATGTAAGCCCCCCCCCCGATGTAGGGTGTTGCAACATGATTCGCTTATGGTGGGTTGCGAGAGTGACAGAAGCTTAAACCCGAGTAGGTGCGTTGTTGCGTGTGGGATAAAGAGGATTTGATACTTAATGCTATGGTTGGGTTTCACGACCTTAATGATATTTAGTAGTTGCAGATGCTTGCTAGGGGTCCAATCATAAGTGCATATGATCCAAGTAGATAAAGTATGTTAGCTCATGCCTCTCCCTCATATAAAATTACAAGAATGATTACCGGTACTTGTTATCGATTGCCTAGGGACAAATGACTTTCTTATTGACAAAAGCTATCCACTTTTATTATCTTGCAATTTATTTGTAGTTTTATTCTTGAAAAATAGTTTCATACTTGTTTTAGGTAAAGCAAACATCAAGTGTGCGTAGAGTTGTATCGGTGGTCGATTGAACTTGAGGGAATATTTGTTCTGCCTTTAGCTCCTTGTTGGGTTCGACACTCTTATTTATCGAAGAAGGCTACAAATGATCCCCTATACTTGTGGGTTATCAAGACCTTTTTCTGGCGCCGTTGCTGGGGAGCAATAACGTGAGGTGAATACTCTCATGTGTGCTTGTTTGCTTTATCACTAAGTAGTTTTTATTTTCAGTTCTAAGTTGTTCTCTATCTTTACTTATGGACATGGAACACAAGACACCAAAATTTTTTAGTTGTACTTGCTACTCATGGATATGGGGAACCTCCTAAAACCCTCGATGATCGTTATGTGAAAGATATTATGCACTACTTTGATAATCCTGAGAAAACCCCATTCAACTATATAATGGGAGTAACGTTGGATCAACGTGAATACTTTAGGGATTATCGCTTGACTCAGAAAGGGAAATTGTTATGAGATCAAATTCATATGTTGCATTGGTATGCTTGGGAGCTATGCTTGAGATTTGATTATACTTGTTGCTCTAGGATGAACGCTCCACATCTTCCCTTTTCATGCAAATTTAATGATAATGAAACCTTGGCTTCTTATGCTAATGGTATATATGATTACTATGATGTGGAACGAATAGAAGAATTTGTTGCTTTTAAGGGTGCGTATGAAATTGAATCTTTGTTTGAAAATTTTGAAGATTTTGATGATTCAGTTTATAGACCTGAAAATTTTGCTATTCCTAAATATTGTTGTGATAATTATAAATACAATTCCGATATTGATGCATTTATTGACAAAGTCTCCGCTGTCCAAGAAGAGACTAAATATTTTGCAGGAGTCTATGGAAGAAGGAATTGATGAAACTGTGAGCTCATTGGATGAAAAAGATGCTGAGGAGAGCGAAGAAAAAAAGGAGGAAGAGCGGATTGATCACTCATTCCCACCTTATAATGAGAGTAACTCTTAAAGTCATACATTGTTTAACGTCCCTTCGTTCTTACCGAAGGACGAATGCTATGATAATTGCTATGATCCCGTTGATTCGTTTGAAATATCCCTTTTTGATGATGCTTGCTATGCATGTGGCCAAGATGCCAACATGAATTATGCTATTAGAGATGAACTTGCTATTGTTCCTTAGGTTAAACATGAAATTGTTGCTATTGCACCCACACATGATAGTCCTATTATCTTTTTGAATTCTCCAAACTACACCATATCGGAGAAGTTTGTTCTTATCAAGGATTATATTGATGGGTTGCCTTTTACCATTGCACATGATGATTTTGATGAATATAGTATGGATGTGCTTGCTGCCCCTACTTGCAATTATTATGAGATAGGAACTACATCTCCACCTCTCTATGTTTCCAACACGATAAAATTGCAAGAAACTACTTATGCTATGTATTGGCCATTACTCAATGTGCATGAATTGTTCTTGTATGACATGTCGATGCATAGGAAGAGAGTTAGATGTCGTCATTGCTTGATATATGTTGCTTTGTTCTCACTACTAAATGCCAAATCATTGTTAATTCAAATTGGCTTTGATATACCTTGGGATCCGGGTGGATTCATTACTTGAGCACTTTATGCCTAGCTTAATGGCTTTAAAGAAAACGATGCCAGGGAGACAACTCAGAAATTTTAGAGATTCATTTATTTCTGTTGAGCGCTTTTATGAAGTTTAAAAAAAAATAGAGGGGAACTTAAAAACGTTTTTTCACAAAAGAGAAGTGAGTGGATGTTATGCATTGGAGAAGTGAGGGTCGACCTTGAACACTTGTGTTCATGCTCATGGAAACAATGTAGAATTTTTCATGAAGATTCTCAGAAAAATAGTTATCCCCTTGTACAAATCCATTGTATTATAAAAATAATGTGCCAAGATTTGCCTTTAGGATGGGTAGATTGCTTGTTGGTATGTGCGGTGCTGAAAGAGAAACTTTGGCTGTAGCACGTGAATTTTCATTTTTTACTGGAACGTCAAAAGGTTCTGCAACTTTTTGCACAGTCTTGCTATACGAATTATTTATTTTGTCCTAATGTTGTAGAAATTTTGGAGTACCAGAAGTATGGTAGATGTTCATATTGCTACAGACTGTCCTGTTTAAGACAGATTCTGTTTTTGTTGCATTGTTTTCCTTGTTTTGATGAAACTATCGATTTTTATCGGTGGTATAAGCCACGGAAAAGTTATATTACAGTAGCTACAATGCAAAAATAAAATATGAATTGGTTTGCAACAGTACTTAGAGTAGTGATTTGCTTTATTATATTAACTGATCTTACCGAGTTTTTGTTGAGTTTTGTGTGGTTGAAGTGATCAAAGATCGAGGAGGTCTCGATATGAGGAGAAGGAGGAGAGGCAAGAGCTCAAGCTTGGGGATGCCCAAGGCACCCAAAGTAAATATTCAAGGAGACTCAAGCGTCTAAGCTTGGGGATGCCCCGGAAGGCATCCCATCTTTCTTTAACAAGTATCAGTATGTTTTCATCTTCGTTCCGTTCACGTGATATGTGTAAATCTTGGAGCGTCTTTTGTGTTTATTTTTCATTTTTCTTTTATGCACCATGCTGGTATGAGATAGTCCATGGTTGATTTATAGAATTCTCATTGCACTTCACTATCTTTTGAGTATGGCTTTATAGATTGCTTCATGTGCTTCCCTTATATCATTTGAAGTTTGGAATGCCTGTTTCTCTTCACATAGAAAACCATTATTCGTAGAATGCTCTTTTGCTTCACTTATACTTATTAGAGCATGGTCTTTTATAGAAAGAATTGAACTCTCATGCTTCACTTATATCTATTTAGAGAGACAAATGGAATTGGTCAATTGCATGGTTAGTCATAAAAATCCTACATAAAACTTGTGGATCACAGAATATGATATGTTTGATTCCTTGCAATAGTTTTGCGATATAGAGATGATAATATGTGGGAGGTACTAGTGGATGATCATGGTTAGTAGGAATATTGGTGTTAAGGTTTGTGATTCCTGAAGCATGCACGTATAGTCTCCCGTTATGCCGGGAAGCTGGAGCACAATTTATCCTTAATTGTCTATCTTTGTGTGAAGGTCGGGGGAGCGCGATGGTTAACTCCTACCAACCTCCCCCCTAGGAGCATGCGTGGTATCACTACAAAAAAAATACACTTCCGTGATGATACGTGTTTGTCATAGTAGGTCGCGTTTTTGTCATGCATGTACATCCATGACAAATTTATGACAGAATCAAGATAGTCATACCTGTGTTGTCGTAGAAGTGTTCCATGACATTACCAAAATTATCATCACGGAAGTGTCCACTTCCATGACGATAAATCGTGTGTCATAGAAGTGCTTTCGTCAAGGGTGACCGACACGTGGCATCCACCAAAAATAGGCTATTGTGGCCACTAGAAAAACACAAAAAAAGAACTGCAGTGACTACAAGCAAACAACTAAACAAGACAATAAGGAAATAAATAAGCAAGCAATTAAGGCTAGCCAATTACCGCTATTACACATATTACATCCACTTGGCATCAAAGTTTGCCACCAGTGCAAATATAGGGAACAAAGCAGCATATTACATACACTGGCCGTCAAAATTGGCCACCCGTGCAAATAAACGCGGCAGCAAAACAAGAGCATAACTGAAACAAATTCAGAAGAGCTCAAGAAACGTTATCCTGGGTATCCACCATGCTGGCAATAAGCTTAGCAAGCTGATTAGCTTTGTCCTGTTTGGCGCTAAAATCCTCCAACGCTTGCTGTTGCACCAGAAAGTATGCATCTGAATGCTCCAGGGACTTCCACAGTCCTTCCGCTTCTTGTCGCAGCATAGCTGATCGATGTCCTTCAGCTTGTAGTTGAGACTCAAGAAACTGAACTGATTCAGACAGTGAGTTTGAATAGGTTGTGCAAGCGGTAGTGGCCAGTAACTCGAACACTAAACCAAGACAGGACTTTGGGGTTGTCTCGCTGTCTTCAAGATAGTCTTCCTTAGCTGTTTTATCAGCTTTGTTGGAGACCAACAAGGATGTGTCACTATCCTAAACCTTATCTGCATTACTTCCTTTACCATTGCTTAATAAGGCACTCTTCCCCAATATTCTGTCAGCATTCTAAAAGAAGAAACAAGCAGACACATAACAAGTTTAGCATGTACTAGTATATGAAACTCATTTCGGTGAATCAGTTCATTAGTAAGGTGGACAGGATTAAACTACCAAGTCTTCTATTGTCAAGTACTAGTACATAATAAAAGCATCAAACAAACATATATCTATGTCCTATGGTCACTGCATTGTCTTGCCAAATCAAAATAGAGACACGGTTCAAATCATATCAGTTCAAGACAAAGCAGAAGTGAAAGAATACAAAGCGTGGGAAAATACACGGCACAACAAGATTTCAGACGGGTACCATGGGTCTACATGTACAACAACACTATTGGCTCTGTTGTGATGCTATTAATGTGCATGATATGAAAGTCAACTGTATACACAATTGAAATTGAAATCAAAAAAGCTATTGATAAGAGCAAACCTGTTAAAGAAATATGCGTGAACATACCTGCTGTGCCATTGGAATTTCGATTGGATCCTTAATTTAAAAATAAGTTTGTATCAGTAAATACAGTGATACAAGAGCAAAGCAAATTAGCAATGGAATCTTAAATTAGAACAGTTGTTCTTCAGGTTTAGGCACTTGTTCTACATGAACTTAGTACAGTAAGATGCAAGAATATAATACTTAAAAATAGAAAATGAGCTCATACACCTTACCACATTCTTGGTTCAGGACCAGTACAGAACAAGGTGTTCCCAGTCATCGTCCAGTAAATGTGTCTCAGGCGAACGTAAGGGAATTTGATGAATTACTTTGCCAGTGAAGTACGTTTTATTCAGGTAATTCTGATACTGCCACCAAGCATTCTTGAAGATAGCAGAGGTATTAGCATAGGTTACCTCATCCTGAGTTTCCAAATTGGTCCTTCTCTATAGAGAAAAACGGGAAAATTTGCTGTATTATAACCATCATGGAGGTAGGATGTATGGGACGAAGCAAAGTAATTGCCATGAATAACATTACTTACACATAACTCCTGGACAAACACCTGCAACTGGCATTTTCCTTCATCTTCAGTATAATATTTCCAAGATGGGAAGATACGCACACACGATTTAACAACATCAAATGCAATAGATGCTAAACTACGACTAGCTGGTTGTGCTTCCTCCACAGGAATAGGCGTACTAACTGGTGGAGTTGGGGTTCGCCGTGATAGTACTGGCCCTTTGGGCACTGGAGCTGCCTTACTAACTGCTCTTGTTTGGGAGCTCTGTGGTGGAGATGGTGTTGTGTCAACAGGAACTGGGTTACTATCGGCTGGGGTTGGGGTTAGATTGGGTGAAGCTGGTTCTCTGTCCATCGCAGTAGGGGTACAATCTGCGAGAGTTTGGGTTATGCGTGGTAGGGCTGGTTCTTGTGCATGTACAACCGGGGTGCTATCTCCACCAAGAGGTAGCACTGTTTTATTTGAAGACTGTGTTTTTATTCCGCTAGATACTAACATCACCCGCTCCAATTCAAATGGCTGATAAACAGGAAACATAGTTGAATGTACAAACATTGTATGAGAGACAGATGCAATAGATAGTATGGAAAAAAGAGGGCATGAAATAGTTGACATGTATATTGTTTAACTAAAACGGATAGCATGACATAATTTCACATATATGATGTCTATCTAAACTGGATAGCATAGCATAACATAATTCAAAGATATGGTGAATAACTAAACATGATCGCATGACATAATTCACCTACATGTTATCTAAGTAATCAGGATCGCATCATTTAATTCACATATGTGATTTATATGCTAAACAGAGGGCATTCAATATGATGTATGAACTAAGAACATGGTGTTGAATATTGTGTATATGATGTCTAAACTATGCAATGCAAGACACCGTATGCATGATATGAGCAGTATAACCGTGCCAAGTTAGAGCATACACCTCAGTAGGGGAATAGGACTGGTCATCTGTCTCTGAATCCATCTCTGAGGAGCTATCGGGACCCAACAAGAGATCTGCTTCGACAGGTAGCACTGTCTGCTCTGAAGGCCTTGTTTTCACTCCAGATTTTTCCATCTCCCACCCAAATGGCTGATTCACAGGAAGAGTAGTTTAATATACAAACATTGTCGACAAATGGAAATGTAATGAAGAAAAGGATGGGCAAGATATCATTCAAATATATGATGCCTGGTTAAACAGGATGGCATTGCACATTTCACATATATTATGGCTGGCTAAAAGACATGAGACTGCATAATTCCCATATATGATATAGAAACTAAACAAGTGGCATTACAGAACATGTCTAAACTAAGCAGATGACATATATGATGTCAAAAGTAGGCACTGCAAGGCAACATATGCATGATATGACTAACATCATCATGCCAAGGTAGAGCAAACACCTTGGGGGGTAAATAGGAGTGGTCAACGGCATCTGAATCTACCTGAGAACAAATATCTTCCTCTAGATGACAATCTGGAGAGGGGTGGGGAGGGTTTGCCATTGAACCCACCATGGAGCGATGTCTGCATGACATTGTATTGCCGCGCAAACCTCTTCTCTTTTTCTCTACATATTCAGCATGACTGTGCACAATATCTGACATGCATACAAAAAAATATGGTGAGATTATGTAAGGAGAGCATGCAGAAATTTAGAGTGATGGTAACAACCAGTGGATGGATCCAAAAATAATGATAGCAGGCTGATGATTGCTTTAAATTAATAAAAAGACAGATGATGATTGCTTTACTATGTGTTTCCAACCCAAGATGAACAACATAGGCATACCCTAGGTGAACCAGATATTAGACATACATACTATTCATTGCCGCCTCGATATGTGCCCCACAACTAATTTAGAACTCAAGTTTGAACATTAATTTGGACCTGAGTTGGGAGTCCAAGAGCTGAATAGGACGATAAAGTAGCAGGTAAGTTTAAGCAATGCATAACATAAGCAAAAACAAAAGAGTGCGACCTCTCTTGTGGACCCGTGTACTCCTCAGGTTCATCTGCTGAGTCGATAATGGTGATGCCGTTGGGGTGGGTGCCGACGGCAGGGAAGGAGATCTGAGGTGGCGAAAGACGGTCAGAAGTCGTGATGTCTGGTTTGGTGGATGCTTCTGTCGATGGAGCAGCTCAGGTGAGGTGGATGACGTCGCGGCAAGAGCAGGACAAACCACACAAAGTTCCCTTCGACACGTACCTGTAACTGAAGTAACTCTGTAAGGGCTCATTTGGCTTGCATGATTCTTAAAATGCAGGGATAGGAAAAACACCGAAATAGGATATGAAAATGCACATGGTAAACAGAGCATTTGTAAACACAGGATTTCTGTCAACTTGGGTGTCTGGTTTACATGAATTGGAAGAGCAGAGGAATGCAAAGAAACATGGCCAAAATAAAGAGAAACCATATGAAAGCGTGTACAGTTAGAATGTTATTCTGGCACTAATGCACTTGGTCTTGTTTTCATGCATAGGATTTTGAGAAGTAGGTCCAGGTGGATGTTTTGCTTCATTACTTTCAACAAAATGCATGAATAATTGAATAGTAGAGTGCCATTGGAAAATTCCCTATTGCTATGTTTTTTCGTTGAACCAAAATAGCCCTAATGGATCGACGTGAATGTATAGTAATAAGTGATGCAACAAGTGTACAACCTCTTTGCCGTAGCCATGTCGACCTCAGCATCATTGGGTTGGTCGCTGAAGCAGTTGAGGCAGAGGAGGCTGTCGGAGGTGTGGAGGAGGAATCTGTAGACGGCGTCCAGCGCACTGCTCTATTGTGATGGATCGTTCTGTCGTTGGAGCAGCTCCGGTGAGCCGTAAGACGTCAAGGCTGAAGCAGCACAAGACATACATCGTCAATCTCAAGTGGGATTCTAATAGCATCTCCAATAGATGATGTAAAATGGATGTAAAATTAACATCACCAAAAACCACCTGACTACAACAGATGAGGTAAAAACTGTTGACTCTGAACTTAACTGTCGAAACTGAAATTTACTATGGAATCTGAATGCTACTGTCGAAACTGAATACAATGGTAGCAGAGAGGCACTTGACATGTAGTTTAGGGAGGGCCTGCAGTTCATCTTCAACCTGCACCCCCTGAGCTGCCAGCCACCACCGGCCGAACCGCCGGCCCCAGCGCCGCCTCGCCGCCCCAAAACAACTCGCCACCGCCGCCCCGGCCAGCCCTCTAGGCCCCCGCCCCCACCCTGAACCCTAAGATAGATAGTGGGGTACCTCTCCGGCGAGCCCCCGTCCCCGCTGCGGGTGGTTCTTCCTTAACTCCGGCGAGCCCCCCCCCCCAAACCCTGAAAATCGACTGACCCAAAAGTCGATTCAGTCGACTGAAGTGTGGCTTAATCAGAGCAGAGCAACAACACGAGCGAGGGGGAGAGCAGCAGCATCAGTTGGGAGAGCGAGCGATCAAGCGAGAGCCAGAGCAGCAGCAGCAGCACGAGCGAGCGAGCGAGAGCCGGAGCAGCAGCAGCAGATCCGGCTGGTATGGCCGCCACCGCCGAAGGGGCCTCGCACTAGGGGAGAGCCGTCGTGGAGATGTCGCCCGCGGCGCCGGCTTCAAGGTAGCCGCTCCATGGGGGTGCGAGATGGAGCACCGTCGGCGCCGGGAGGTCGAGTTAAGGAGAAGGTGCGATGCGATGAGTGCACAACCTCTTTAGTGGCGCCGAGTAGGCCTCGGCTTCGTCCAAGGAGTCGATGAGGATGCTGCGGTTCCGGTGGAGCAGGTTAAGGCGGCGTTGTGGGGATGGAGCAGCCGCGATAGACGAGGCGATCGTTGGAGCATCTCCTTGGAGGTGGAGGACGGGGCGGCTGAACCGGCTGGACGGCAAGATGGACGATGGATCCTCATCCGGGGAGGTGGACGAGGGACGTCGAGCTGTTGCGGTGGACGACGTCGTCGGGGAAGAGGCTCCAGCTGGGCAGCGGTGACGTGGTGGACGGAGGAGGGTGGGGTTTCGCGGCTGGAGCGGAGAGGTTATGGCAGCCTGGGATTTCGAATGGCGAAAAGGGGGCGATGGGAGGGGGTGAAGCATGACTTAGGGACGCGCTTGTGCAAAATGTAGGGTGTTTTACAAAAGTACCCCCACCAATTTGAACTAGCAGCCCTTTCGGCTCAGGGTTAGAAGGGGGATTTCGCATGTCGGGATTTGGCGGCTGGAGGGAGTTTTCGCGCGTGTTGTAATTTCGGGATAGCAAGGCGCGGGTTGTGAAGGCGCCAGTTTTGGGAGCACGATATCAGAATTTTCGGGATATAACAAGACGTGGGTTGAATTTTAGGGACAAGCCTAACGTGTAGTAATATTGTACTTGTACGTACCAAATCAATTCGCACTTCCCTCAACCAAAAAGAAAACGAAAAAAATAAAACTATTCACACCACACAAAGAGAGAGTCTTGCCCCATTTTACTATATAAGTGCTATTCAAAGCTACTCCCTCCTTCCATCTATATAGGGCCTAATGTGTTTTTCGATGCTAACTTTGACCAAATATTAGAGCAATGATATATGACATGCAACTTACACAAAGCACACCGTTAACTTCGTGTGTGAAAGGTTCTTTCAATGATATAATTTTCACATTGTGCATGTCATGTACTATTAATCTTGTCAATAGTCAAAGGCGGTCTTAAAAATCTCATTACACCCTATATAGATGGAAGGAGGGAGTATGAATCCATGTTATGTCCGATTAAATTTTTTCGCTTGCTGTATAATGCATGTAACCTACTCATACCAACATTTTAGTGCATTCGAAATGTCTATACTACCACTGCAATTGGAACTAAATTTGAATTTGTTTCTCTATTTCAATAAGAATCTACAATCATGATTGTTGCCAACTTCAACCATCATAGTTTCCTTGCTATCCGTCAGATATAAATCGGACGACCTATAATGCAGGATGGCAGGCACACCATCATCAACAACTCCGTTTTCTTATACGAGTAGAGATAAAATATATTAAGTGTAGTATAACATGTTCATAAACACACCATGTGTATCACCGTTATATATATTCACACATGCGTCGGTTTAAAACACTATGATAAATTCTTCAAATATCTGAATTCGCTTTTTATAATGAAGTATACATGATCTCTATTCGTCTTTTACACCCACACAACCCTCTTATCTTTGTAGCTAGCACTAACTTTCTCTTGTGCATGTACACGCCCGCATCCCTCTCACCCTCCCTCAGCATTCTCTAGCTCCATGGCGCAAATTCGTCTTTTCACTTTAGGTCGTTCACCCACGGTGTGTGTAGGCCCCCCAGCTCCTTCTTTACGGCACACATCGATCGATATGCCTCTCTAGCCAGGTGTGCCTAGCACAAACACAAGCTTCCCCTCTTCTCTTGTCACCGTCCATGCCTCACTGCCACCACTCTTTTTCATCATTCTCGTACTCGCACACTCCTCCCCGCTCGATATAGTATGCCTCTCGTACCACCTCCTACATGCATCCCTCTATCTCTATCCTTCTCCTCATGCCTCGTTTGCTTCTAACACACACATGCATGTATACCGATCGATCTCCCAACATATACCTGGATCGACTTTAACTACCCCCTCCATCGATCCACGTACCTCACAAGTTATGTCTCTCCTTTCTCTAACAAAGGGCGATTGATCTTCCTATGTAGTTATGTCTGCTTACCACAGCCACATCATCCCCCCTCATCATTCGTGCATGCCTCCTGACCCGTCTCTTACACGCACGTGCACAGACAACAAGCAGCCATCTCCTCTCTTATTGATATTGCGGCCGTGCCCTCCGTTTGTCTAGCAAGCCTATCCCACCATTTGTGAGACGCCACTCCACCACCACCCCCTCCAACACTCTAGCTCTGTCTCTCTCCCAACCTTATTCCTCTCCTGCACATATGCATGGATGCCGATCGATCTCCCTTAATACATGAGGCAGATCGATCTCCTTAATACACTAGAACATATAGGCGCGCGTTGCCGCGCCCGTTCATAGTTTATGCAATAGTAGAGATGCTTTTGAAAATATACATGCTAGTTTCGAACACTCTTCCATGCTAAGTTAGGAAAAATGGTAAGAATGATGGTCTTTACCCTTAATTTGATGATTATGTTGTGTAGTGATTTTTCCTATAATAAAAAATATATAGGTTTTGTTTTTTGTTTTTTAGCCTTGGAACAATTATTTCTACATATTTAGACATTAGTTTCGTAGAAAAAAAACAATAGATTAATCTTATGGTCCCTCACAACCGGCCTTAATTGTCCGAACATGCAATTGGATGGGCTTGGAACGGCCTATACTATACTATATACTGTAAAATACTGTGAAAGCAATCGCTGCCTCCTCTTAGTTTTACTCTGTAAAAAACATATAAAACTACTTAATTTAATTTAAGATGAATGCGAAGGGTTGTAATTTATTTACTGTTTGAACTATAATTGTTAGTTTAATGGGTGGTGGGAAGTTAATGATTCAGTTACAATTAGTTTTGCTTGGTAATTAATATCTCAAAACTGGGCGCTCATTTGCTCTTTATTATGCCTCTTTGGTGCCATACTTGACGTAAGTTCCGTGTGGGTCATTGTGAGATGAAGCAAGAAGGATCCATGGCTGCGGAGGTAATAGATTTGATATGATTATTACTGTAAAAGAAGATTTGATATGATTAAATTATTTTGAATTGTGTTTCTGATTCTCCCTTCTAAATTTTGTGTACACATTGCCAGGAATACACAGATAACTTGGGGATTGTTCGCATCTCTTGGAAGATAACTTGGAGCATGCTATTGGATAACAAAGAGTCTTATTCCCTAAGCAATTTCTTTAGATAGAACAATGAAAGAGTAGCGAGGACTGGATCAGGTGCTCCTCCTTTGCACCTTGAAGAGCTATTGACACTGCATCGTGTACTACCACTACTCATCATCCATTGCTGCAGTCGACATCATGATCCCTAAGACAATCGCACGAAAAAAGCAACATAGATTAGCACCTATGTACGAAGGAAACTGGGTGAAGGAATGATGCCATCAGTTGACACTACCAACGCATATCCTAATGGATCAGTAGCAAAATCAGGTATCTCAGCACTAATAAGAGAGACGATAATGGAAAGTGAATCAATTTTACTCTTCTTTTTAAGCAAGGACAGTGTACATGTGGGAAGCCTCATTTCTGGAATTCAGTACTGTGTAGCACTACAGAATGAAGGATGAGTGTTATTTGGCAGAGAAGTATCCGTGATTTAAAAGCAATTCTGTAAAGAAAAGTACCTGCTACAGTAGGTCCAGAAACCTTGCCTCTTTTAATGTCATCAATTATGTTGTCTTGCTTCATTTTGTACACCCTATTAACAATGTCAACCGATCTGATGGGTGTTGTCCAGGTTAAATCCAAAGTGCCTCACCAACTTCTGGCCATTTAGGATTGCAAGTAAAAGTTGTGAATGTATCAGGACCACCATGTACTCGACAAATGGAGATGGTATCTCGATAGTGATGGACATAATACATATCCGCTTGTGGGCGTCATGATGTTTTTGTCTGTATGAGCTCCAAGAGATGTGAACTAAATAGGCAATTGTATTCTCGTATGTGGTTCATAAACACAAGACTCTCCTGGCTCCACTGAACCTCATCAAGCGTGCAAGGACTGGGGAAGGTGTCTGGAAGGCTGGGATGCGAACACGGCCACCACGGCAGCAACAGTTGAACTCAACAAGTCTCTTTAGCCAATTACAATCTTTATGGATCCATTCTTTTCTTCCCACCAGAAAACTGTATCACAATGCACATATCTACAACACGGGGATCCCCGATTTGATCGGCCATGGTCAGTAGCTAGAATTACCAGCAAGATTGCAAGATTAGCAAAAAAGGTAGGTTGCAAAATATTTGTACAGAGGTCAGTAATCTGGTAAAACCTTTAAGGTCATTGATGAACTCAGCAACAAACAAAATGGGGTTGTCCATTGGGATAAAACAGTGGCCCTAGCCGAACCATTTTGAATTGGTTCCTCAATTTGAGGCAAACATGATTTTCTCTTGCATGTCGCACAGAGTATTGAGGGAATAATTCGTATCCTAGTTTGTATGGCAGCACAGAACACAATTATCAAGGGAAAAATGTCAAGTGTAAGATAAATATGGCTGTAAAGTAGCAGAAGCAGAGGTGAATTAACATACTCGTTCTTTTTGGTCGCCCAATCGAATTGTATATAGTAAGTGGTTCATTAATCCTTTCCTTGCCCGCTTACTTTGGGGCAGGACTCTTCTTGGACTGCTAGCTCAACGTGCCTGGCACTCATCGGTTCCATGGGCCTGTAATCAGGAACAATTAGGTATTTTTATTCTATTGAGGTCCAGCACATCCCATAGATAGATTATATGAAATCTGAAACAATCAGAAAGAAAGGGAGCAGACAAAATGGATGTGCCCGGATGGAATAAAATGCACAATTAAACTCACAGTAACAAACAAAACAAAGAAGATGAAAAGGCCATGCAAACCATATGAAAGAATATCACAGCAGTGGCACCTATCCAGCAGACATTGTTGCAATTGGGTGTGACGCACACCCCGGGGAACCCCAACGAAGGAGCACCACAAACATGTAAGGAGGAATAATATGTCTGTTTTGTAGATATGAATACATGAAGGATAATTAGAGGGAGGAAGATGGATGGTTGGCAAGAACGAAACTAAGCAACGGGCATGGCCGTCCAACAGCGGGAGGTGAGAGACGACACAGAAGACAGGAAGAAAGAGATGGTGGGAGGCGTAATATATATGAGGGAGAATGGAAGGCGGGAAGGAAGGGATGGCGTGAGGCAATATATGAAGGAGAACAGGAAACTGTGATGATGCAAATTATCACCATTATTACAGGATAATTACGCATCAGCGCGGCGGCAGTTTCAGTTTCAGGCATGGAATGGGGAGGGACGTGCGTCATAGCTGCAAGGCATGGAGGCGAACGCAGGAGGAAGACAGTCGGAGATGGACGCCGACGGCAGGTGCGGCCGCCGCAGCCGCCATGGAAGAACGCTGCACTGCATCAAAAAAAGTAAGGAAGAGACCACCATGGGGCATGTGGAGGAAGAGTGGAGTGCGAGCGGAGGGCACCGACGCCGAAGCATATCTTCTGTAGAAGCTCACCGCCGGGACGAAGGACGGTGGCGACGCAGCGTCTAGGAACAGAGAAGCAGCCCTTTTTTTGTTTGAACTGAAGCAACCCTTTTTTATGAAGAAGAGAAGCAGCCCGGGGATAGCGCTGCCGACGGAAAACCTGGACGACCCGCTCCTCTACACGTTGGACTGGACCTGGGCCTTCTATCTCAAGGCCTGGTTACGGACGGAGACCGTAGCTCAATCCCCGGAGCAGCGGCCCGCGAGACTGTGTTGCTTGTGGCTGGGACGGCGGAACTAATTCCTGCGCTGGGCAGAGACACGAAGATCTGATCCGTCCGTAGATATGAACGATGGCTGACGACCTCTAATCGCTGAGAGGGCTAGTAGGTAGCTTTATTATACTGTTTCTCAATGTGGTAGGACTCTCTCCTCCTCCACACATATACCAACCATTGTACCTCTATAATTAATTGGGCCTCCCTTTTCCCCCACCACACACTGATAGTCGAGCGCTGCAGGTAGGTATCCATGCCACAGAGACAAACTGCACATGTCCGCTCTCACGTTCCAGTAGGCCAGCCACTCTATATCTTTGACGTGGGCACACACAAATTCGATGGCACTCTTTATTGATCGCGCGCGCGCACACACACATCATCCCTCTTTTCGATTCTATGGACACCTCAAGCCGGTGATACCTCCACTCTCTTCTCGTGGATCGCCCCCTATATATATATGTTATATCCAGGACTCTATTTCACACACATTGCATATGTTACATTTTTTGATTGACCCCCCCTCCAAAAAAAAACTCTCAAGAACCCACACACTATATCTCTCTAGGTTTGTATCTCTCTCACACAACTCCACGTAGGTGGTGTACATATACAAGAAGAGAATATGTGCACCGTGCACGTACTCACGCTTCGTGCCCAGCCACACCCGCGCGGGTACACGGCGGAGCTCATTTCTTTACGAAATGGCAGCCCACGTGCTAATTTGAACGCCTGTAGCGGTTGTTTACCTAGGGAGGTCGTGTACCATGCCTACACGAAACAAAGTTCGACTTGAAGCGTTGCCGCTTTATTTTTAAATAAAGTTATAGCGCTCAATGGCACGTACACAGAATATAAAACGGTTTTTATGGAGAAAAAGGTAGTCCGCTCACTATATACAATGGAGCCTTGCGTGCCTGGTTTGTCGCTCTTCAGAGTATCTCACACAAGGCTGCGGTGGCCTCTCTCTCTCTCTCTCACCGTTGGTCACTGATCCGGCCGCATCCCGTCCGCCGGGGGAAAGGGAGTGCGGTGGCCTCTCTCTCTCTCACCGTTGGTCACTGATCCGGCCACATCCCGTCCGCCGAGGGAAAGGGAGGAAGTGCATCATTTCTCCGTTCGACGGCGCCGAGGCAGCACGTCCCGATGTGCGGTACACGCCGTTCTCTCTGACCAAGCTCCGGCGCGGTAGGGCCTACGCCACCTGCTCGCAGATTCCGCCCGCCGCTGCTCACCTAGTTACATCCCGACGACCTCCAGGTATCCCCTCCGTCTTCCCACGTTGCTGCATGTGGATCTTCCATAGTTCTTTGCCCAAAACGTAGCTCGTCCAGCGTACTTTCCATATTGCATTCTCGTCCTCACACCGTTTTAGACAAACACAACCGTGTTGTTATCTTCCCTTAGGGCAAGGAATATGCTTCTTTTTTGTCGTCGCATGTGCCATCAACTGTTATTGGCCAGTAATTGTTTCCTTTCTACCTCTTTTTTGCAAACAGGGCTATCCATTTCACCTTGTTGCTATTGCAGCCTTTTGGTGAACTACACAAATCACTTTTTTCTTAAGAGTGTTTTGTGTAGTTGTACTAAAATGTCACATGGGCAACGTCTCTACATTTCAGTGCGACTGCACAAAGGGAGATTGGTTTTTCTCTATTCTCCTCATCCAACTCCGAGCCTAATCTTCTCCAACTAGTTAGTCTTAAGAGAGACTGCAAAGGTGACCGGCTTCTATTTATGTGTTTATTATTTCATCAACAGTCCTCTATTATCGTAATCACACTTAATATCTTTGGAACAGGGACGCTCAGCTCTATTTTAGTGGAACTGCACAAAATGATCGGAATGTTGCATGCTCCAGACAACTACCTTTTTTCCCAACATGCCTTGTTGATTTAGACTCGTACTACTGCGCTTGGCTCTTCGCCTCTTCGTGAAGTCGAACAATGATGGTACTCTGCATGTTGGGTACTACAGTGTATGCCTCTGACAATCTGACACCGAATGGACTGATGCATGTCCACCGAGGATAGGTTGCATTAGTCAAAAGGCGTAAGCAAGCTTCACCTTGTCCTGCAAGCTTCTCCTCGTTCTGCGAGTTGATGGGACACACCAAAAAGTAGTGCTAGTCCATAATCCCTCATTTCCGGTTAATATGGCTTAATATTTATTGCGGGTAAATGAGAGAGCTTTATTCATATATAAGCATTCTTAGGACAATCAGCCAAGACACTGGTCACTAGGTAGCAAAGTACCCCGCAAAAAAGAAGTAGGAAGCGAGGTGTTTCATCAAGCTAGCTCTCGGCCACATTCAAAGTGCAGCAAGCACAGTTCGCACGAAGATGCGCTGCAATCAACTTCCATTATCACATGCGAGAACCCTCGAAGAGAACCAAATGTGTTGAAGATTGCTTTATCACATTTTAAAATTATAATAAGAGTGCAGACGCTCCTCCATCCAGTTCCTAGTACTAGTATAGTATGTACCTTTATAGACTATATTAGTAGTACTAGTACTAGTAAACTTTGCGCTTGGTTGTTCACCTATTCGGGAAATCGAACAATAGTAGCACTAGTAGTATAGTGTATGCTTTTGGCAATCTGACACCGAATTAACTGTTGCACGTCCACCGCCTGAGCGAGGGAGAGCTTGCATTAGTCAAAAGTTTCTCCTTGTCCTGCGAGCCACCGTGTGCAAGTAATGCTAGTCCATACTGCCTCCTCTCCGGTTAATATGGATTAATTTCAAACGAGACAAATACACTGTCTGTCACTGTATATTTGTAAAAATATGGTTAGTGGACTTCATAATACCTCATTGCGCTCAGTATATATATTTTCCGGTGTTTATACGGTCACTAGCTCACCCTGACGGAGTATGTGTGTGCATGCACGTGTAGGTTGAGCACTTAGCGTGACCGTATGTGTTCTGTCGTGTGCTCGGACATGCATGCATTAGGGCGTCGCACACGTTTTTGCGTCCATGTGTACGTGTGACTGTTGCATACACGTAGGGGGAGTACGTGTAGGGGCCACTAAGGAGCAGTCAAATCACACAGTAAGTTAGTCGGAAGAAGCAACCACCATTTGACTCTTGAATGACATGTACGCAATATAAAATGGTTGATATGGAGAGAAAAAGAAAACCACTATATATACACTAGCAGGAGGCTAAGCTACAAGCCTGCTTGCTAAGGTTGCTCTCTTCACAAGCATAGAACGATGGGCCTGATCCCGCAACTGGGGGAAGGGAACAATGTTCTGCGTAGACGCTGTCGACATCGGCGAGGGAGAAAACCCACAGTCGGTGCGTCCCTACCGGGGGTCACCGCGGTATGGGCCGATGTCGCGTCCCAACCGCCCTTCTAGGTACAGCCCGATGTCCCAGGTAGTACATCTTCCTTTTGGAGCTGGCTTGCTCCACTGCTGTAGCTCCATCTCCATGTTGATCTTTCTCTACTTCTACCGGCTTCTACTTGTGATGAGTTTATGTCTCATGACCTAGTGCCAGTACTATTATTCTAATCACACTTCTTCAATATCTTTGCCATCAGGGATGCTCAGGTCGATTTTAGTGGAACTGCACAAAAGCATCGTATGATCCGAGGGTGCCAGCCGTCTTTAATTCGACAGGTTCCACCTGGCCAGGGAATTAAATCATGTTTAGGGTTTAGGGTTTAAGTCGTAGTGACCCCATCAGTAGTTTTTCTTTCGTACACGCTCTCACAACTTTTTTCTTTAGTTGTGAAGTAAATATTGGCTATGATCTGTGAATCATTGAGATGCATCAGCATGCGTGTTAGTTTTCCTTTGTATTTGATGGAATGTTGTAACGGGGCAATCTTGGAATAGGAATGAAAATGGAGTGGAAAGTTTCCGTTTTTCCGGAGAAAAAATGGAAACGGAGAGAAACCAACGTTTCGTTTCGTTGGATCGCACCATCGAGCAAAACCGAGGTTTAAATCACGTCTGTCGTGTTCGTGTCTCACCCTCCTCCACGGCTTGACCCCACACGGTCGCTCGGCATGCCACTCACCGCAAACCGAGTATACGATAACTTTCCCGCCTGCTTGTCGATGGATCGCGCCATGGAGTACTACTAGCACTACTAGAAGAGATTGACGAGTTGGGGGAGGACAACTAGCTGTAGCACGGACTCCCAAGAACTTTTTACATGCATGTTGTAGCCGGCTATTGCGACCTTTGAACATGGAGTAGCCGCGTACACCCGGAAGCGGCGCGGGCGACGCTCTCTCGGCCGGCGCGTCGCTTCAATGCCGGCTGATACGTCTCCGTCATATCTATAATTTTTGATTGTTCCATGCCAATATTATTCAACTTTCATATACTTTTGGCAATTTTTATAATATTTTTGGGACTAACATATTGATCCAGTGCCCAGTGCCAGTTCCTGTCTGTTGCATGTTTTATGTTTCTCAGAAAACCAATATCAAACGGAATCCAAACGGGATAAAAACGGACGGAGAATTATTTTGGAATATTTGTGATTTTTGGGAGGAAGAATCAATGCGAAACGGTGCCCGAGGTGGCCACGAGAGTGGCCCACGCCACTCCTCCAGGGGGGCACACCCTCCTATCTCGTGGGCCACCCGTAAGGCGGTTGATGCCCTTCTTTGGCCGCAAGAAAGCTAATTTTTGGAAAACGATCTGGGCGAAGGTTTCAGTCCAATCGGAGTTACGGATCTCCAGATATAAAGGAAACGGTGCCAGGGCAGAATTCCAGAACACAGAAACAGAGAGATAGATCCAATCTCGGAGGGGCTCTCGCCCCTCCCATTGTTGGGTACCGTAGTAATTTCAAAAAAATCCTACGCACACGCAATATCATGGTGATGCATAGCAACGAGAGGGGAGAATGTGTCCACGTACCCTCGTAGATCGAAAGCGGAAGCGTTATGACAACGCGGTTGATGTAGTCGTACTTCTTCACGATCCGACCGATCCAAGCACTGAACGTACGGCACCTCCGAGTTCAGCACACGTTCAGCTCGATGACGATCCCCGGACTCCGATCCAGCAGGGTGTCGGGGATGAGTTCCGTCAGCACGACGGCGTGGTGACGATGATGATGTTCTACCAACGCGGGGCTTCGCCTAAGCACCACAACGATATGAACGAGGTGGAATATGGTGGAGGGGGCACCGCACACGGCTAAGGAACGATCACGAAGATCAACTTGTGTGTCTAGAGGTGCCCCCCTCCTCCGTATATAAAGGGGGGAGGAGGAGGGGGCCGGCCAAGGGGGTGGCGCGCCCTAGGAGGGGGAAACCTACTCCAAGTAGGTTTGCCCCTCCCTTTCCTAGTCCAAGAAGGAGGGGGAAGGAAGGAGTGGGAGAGGGGTAAGGCAAGGGGGGCGCCGCCCCCCCCTTCCTTGTCCTATTCGGACTCAAGGGGAGGAGGCGCGCCTCTTGCCCTGGCCGCCCCCTCTCTTTCTCCACGAGGGCCCAACAAGGCCCATTAGTTCCAGGGGGGGGTCCGGTAACCCTCTAGCACTCTGGTTTTCTCCGAAATCACCCGGAACACTTCCGGTGTCCGAATATAGTCGTCCAATATATCAATCTTTATGTCTCGACCATTTCGAGACTCCTCGTGATGTCCGTGATCACATCCGGGACTCCGAAGAACCTTCGGTACATCAAAACTTATAAACTCATAATAAAACTGTCATCGTAACGTTAAGCGTGCGGACCCTACGGGTTCGAGAACTATGTAGACATGACCTAGAACTGTTTCTGATCAATAACCAATAGCGGAACCTGGATGCTCATATTGGCTCCTACATATTCTACGAAGATCTTTATCAGTCAAACTGCATAACAACATACGTTGTTCCCTTTGTCATCGGTATGTTACTTGCCCGAGATTCGATCGTCGGTATCTCAATACCTAGTTCAATCTCGTTACCGGCAAGTCTCTTTACTTGTTACATAATGCATCATTCTGTAACCAATGCATTGGTCACATTGCTTGCAAGGCTTATAGTGATGTGCATCACCGAGAGGGCCCAGAGATACCTCTCCGACAATCGGAGTGACAAAACCTAATCTCGAAGTACGCCAACTCAACATCTACCTTTGGAGACACATGTAGAGCTCCTTTATAATCACCCAGTTACGTTGTGATGTTTGGTAGCACACAAAGTGTTCCTCCGGTAAACGGGAGTTGCATAATCTCATAGTTGTAGGAACTTTGTATAAGTCATGAAGAAAGCAATTGCAACATACTAAACGATCAAGTGCTTGGCTAACGGAATGGGTCAAGTCAATCACATCATTCTCCTAATGATGTGATCTCTTTAATCAAATGACAACACATGTCTATGGTTAGGAAACATAACCATCTTTGATTAATGAGCTAGTCAAGTAGAGGCATACTAGTGACATTAAGTTCATCTATGTATTCACACATGTATCATGTTTCCGGTTAATACAATTCTAGCATGAATAATAAACATTTATCATAATATGAGGAAATAAATAATAACTTTATTATTGCCTCTAGGGCATATTTCCTTCAGTCTCCCACTTGCACTAGAGTCAATAATCTAGATTACAAAGTAATGATTCTAACACCCATGGAGTCTTGGTGCTGATCATGTTTTGCTCGTGGAAGAGGCTTAGTCAATGGGTCTGCAACATTCAAATCCATATGTATCTTGCAAATCTCTATGTCTCCCACCCGGACTTGGTCCTGGATGGAATTGAAGCGTCTCTTGATGTGCCTGGTCCTCTTGTGAAATCTGGATTCCTTTGCCAAGGCAAATTGCACCAGTATTGTAACAGAAGATCTTCATTGGTCCCGATGCACTAGGTATGACACCTAGATCGGAAATGAAGTCCTTCATCCAGACTCCTTAATTTTCTGCTTCCGAAGCAGCTATGTACTCCGCTTCGCATGTAGATCCTGCCACGACGCTTTGTTTAGAACTACACCAACTTACAGCTCCACCGTTTAATAAAAATATGTATCCGGTTTGTGATTTAGAATCGTCTGGATCAGTGTCAAAGCTTGCATCGACGTAACCATTTATGACTAGCTCTTTGTCACCTCCATAAATGAGAAACATATCCTTAGTCCTTTTCAGGTATTTCAGGATGTTCTTGACCGCTGTCCAGTGATCCACTCCTGGATTACTTTGGTACCTCCCTGCTAAACTTATCGCTAAGCACACATCAGGTCTGGTACACAACATTGCATACATGATAGAGCCTATGGCTGAAGCATACGGAACATCTTTCATTTTCTCTCTATCTTCTGCTGTGGTCGGGCATTGAGTCTGACTCAACTTCACACCTTGCAATACAGGCAAGAACCCTTTCTTAGCCTGATCGATTTTGAACTTTTTCAAAACTTTATCAAGGTATGTGCTGTGTGAAAGTCCAATTAAGCGTCTTGATCTATCTCTATAGATCTTGATGCCTAATATGTAAGCAGCTTCACCGAGGTCTTTCATTGAAAAACTTTTATTCAAGTATCCCTTTATGCTATCCAGAAATTCTATATCATTTCCAATTAACAATATGTCATCTACATATAATATCAGAAATGCTACAGAGCTCCCACTCACTTTCTTGTAAATACAGGCTTCTCCAAAAGTCTGTATAAAACCATATGCTTTGATCACACTATCAAAGCGTTTATTCCAACTCTGAGATGCTTGCACTAGTCCATAAATGGATCGCTGGAGCTTTCACACTTTGTTAGCACCTTTTGGATCGACAAAACCTTCCGGTTGCATCATATACAACTCTTCTTCCAGAAATCCATTCAGGAATGCAGTTTTTACATCCATTTGCCAAATTTCATAATCATAAAATGCGGCAATTGCTAACATGATTCGGGCAGACTTAAGCATCGCTACGGGTGAGAAAGTCTCATCGTAGTCAACCCCTTGAACTTGTCGAAAACCTTTTGCAACAAGTCGAGCTTTCTAGACAGTTATATTACCATCAGCGTCAGTCTTCTTCTTGAAGATCCATTTATTCTCAATGGCTTGTCGATCATCGGGCAAGTCAACCAAAGTCCATACTTTGTTCTCATACATGGATCCTATCTCAGATTTCACGGCTTCAAGCCATTTTGCGGAATCTGGGCTCATCATCGCTTCCTCATAGTTTGTAGGTTTGCCATGGTCAAGTAACATGACTTCCAGAATAGGATTACTGTACCACTCTGGTGCGGATCTTACTCTGGTAGACCTACGAGGTTCAGTAGAAACTTGATTTGAAGTTTCTTGATCAATATCATTAGCTTCATCACTAATTGGTGTAGTTGTCACAGGAACCGGTTCTTGTGACGAACTACTTTCCAATAAGGGAGCAGGTATAGTTACCTCATCAAGTTCTACTCTCCTCCCACTCACTTCTTTCGAGAGAAACCCCTTCTCTAGAAAGGATCCGAATTTAGCAACGAAAATCTTGCCCTCAGATCTGTGATAGAAGGTGTACCCAATAGTCTCTTTTGGGTATCCTATGAAGACACATTTCTCCGATTTGGGTTCGAGTTTATCTGGTTGAAGTTTCTTCACATAAGCATCGCAGCTCCAAACTTTAAGAAACGACAACTTTGGTTTCTTGCCAAACCACAGTTCATAAGGCGTCGTCTCAATGGATTTTGATGGTGCCCTATTTAACGTGAATGCGGCAGTCTCTAAAGCATAACCCCAAAACGATAGCGGTGAATCAGTAAGAGACATCATAGATCGCACCATATCCAGTAAAGTACGATTACGACGTTCGGACACACCATTTCGTTGTGGTGTTCCGGGTGGCGTGAGTTGCGAAACTATTCCGCATTGTTTCAAATGTAAACCAAACTCGTAACTCAAATATTCTCCTCCACGATCAGATTGTAGAAATTTTATTTTCTTGTTACAATGATTTTCCACTTCACTCTAAAATTCTTTGAACTTTTCAAATGTTTCAGAATTGTGTTTCATCAAGTAGATATACCCATATCTGCTCAAATCATCTGTGAAGGTGAGAAAATAACGATACCTGCCACGAGCCTCAATATTCATTGGACCACATACATCAGTATGTATGATTTCCAACAAATCAGTTGCTCGCTCCATAGTTCCGGAGAACGGTGTTTTAGTCATCTTGCCCATGAGGCACGGTTCGCAAGCACCAAGTGATTCATAATCAAGTGATTCCAAAAGTCCATCAGTATGGAGTTTCTTCATGCGCTTTACAACGATATGACCTAAACGACAGTGCCACAAATAAGTTGCACTATCATTATCAACTCTGCATCTTTTGGGTTTAACATTATGAATATGTGTATCACTACTATCGAGATTTAATAAAAATAGACCACTCTGTAAGTGTGCATGACCATAAAAGATATTACTCATATAAATAGAACAACCATTATTCTCTGATTTAAATGAATAACCGTCTCGCATCAAACAAGATCTAGATATAATGTTCATGCTCAACACTGGCACCAAATAACAATTATTTAGGTCTAAAACTAATCCCGATGGTAGATGTAGAGGTATCGTGCCGACCGCGATCACATCGACTTTGGAACCATTTCCCACGCGCATCGTCACCTCGTCCTTAGCCAATCTTCGCCTAATCTGTAGTCCCTATTTCAAGTTGCAAATATTAGCAACAGAACCAGTATAAAATACCCAGGTACTACCGCGAGGATTAGTAAGGTACACATCAATAACATGTATATCACATATACCTTTGTTCACTTTGCCATCCTTCTTATCCGCCAAATACTTGGGGCAGTTCCGCTTCTAGTGTCCAGTCTGCTTGCAGTAGAAGCACCCAGTCTCAGGCTTAGGTCCAGACTTGGGTTTCTTCTCTTGAGCAGCAACTTGTTTGCTGTTCTTCTTGAAGTTCCCCTTCTTATTCCCTTTGCCCTTTTTCTTGAAACTGGTGGTCTTATTGACCATCAACACTTGATGCTCCTTCTTGATTTCTACCTCCGCAGCCTTTAACATTGCGAAGAGCTCGGGAATAGTCTTGTCCATCCCTTGCATATTATAGTTCATCACGAAGCTCTTGTAGCTTGGTGGCAGTGATTGAAGAATTCTGTCAATGACACTATCAGCAGGAAGATTAACTCCCAGTTGAATCAAGTGATTATTATACCTAGACATTTTGAATATGTGTTCACGGACAGAACTATTCTCCTCCATCTTATAACTATAGAAGTTATTGGAGACTTCATATCTCTCAATTCGGGCATTTGCTTGAAATATTAACTTCAACTCCTGGAACATCTCATATGCTCCATGACGTTCAAAACGTCGTTGAAGACCCGGTTCCAAGTCGTAAAGCATGGCACACTGAACTATCGAGTAGTCATCAGCTTTGCTCTGCCAGACATTCTTAATGTCGTCAGTTGCATCTGCAGCAGGCCTGGCACCCAGCGGTGCTTCCAGGACGTAATTCTTATGTGCAGCAATGAGGATAATCCTCAGGTTACGGACCCAGTCCGTCTAATTGCTACCATCATCTTTCAACTTAGCTTTCTCAAGGAACGCATTAAAATTCAACGGAACAATAGCACGAGCCATCTATCTACAACAAACATAGACAAGCAAAATATTATTAGGTACTAAGTTCATGATAAATTTAAGTTCAATTAATCATATTACTTTAGAACTCCCACTTAGACAGACATCTCTCTAGTCATCTAAGTGATCATGTGATCCAAATCAACTAAACCATGTCCGATCATCTAGTGAGATGGAGTAGTTTCAATGGTGAACATCACTATGTTGATCATATCTACTATATGATTCACGTTCGACCTTTCGGTCTCCGTGTTCCGAGGCCATATCTGTATATGCTAGGCTCGTCAAGTTTAACCTGAGTATTCGGCGTGTGCAACTGTTTTGCACCCGTTGTATTTGAATGTAGAGCCTATCACACCCTATTATCACGTGGTGTCTCAGCACGAAGAACTTTCGCAAGGGTGCATACTCAGGGAGAACACTTCTTGATAATTTAGTGAGAGATCATCTTAAAATGCTACCGTCAATCAAAGCAAGATAAGATGCATAAAGGATAAACATCACATGCAATCAATATAAGTGATATGATATGGCCATCATCATCTTGTGCTTGTGATCTCCATCTCGGAAGCACCGTCGTGATCACCATTTTCACTGGCGCGACACCTTGATCTCCATCGTAGCATCGTTGTCACTACGCCATCTATTGCTTCTACGAGTATCGCTACCGCTTAGTGATAAAGTAAAGCAATTACAGGGCGTTTGCATTTCATACAATAAAGCGACAACCATATGGCTCCTGCCAGTTGCCGATAACTTCGGTTACAAAACATGATCATCTCATACAATAAAATATAGCATCACGTCTTGACCATATCACATCACAACATGCCCTGCAAAAACAAGTTAGACGTCCTCTACTTTGTTGTTGCAAATTTTACGTGGCTGCTACGGGCTGAGCAAGAACCGTTCTTACCTACGCATCAAAACCACAACGATAGTTCGTCAAGTTAGTGCTGTTTTAACCTTCGCAAGGACCGAGCATAGCCACACTCGGTTCAGTTGAAGATGGAGAAACAGACACCCGCTAGTCACCTGTGTGCGAAGCACGGCGGTAAAACCAGTCTCGTGTAAGCGTACGCGTAATGTCGGTCTGGGCCGCTTCATCCAACAATACCGCTGAACCAAAGTATGACATGCTGGTAAGCAGTATGACTTGTATCGCCCACAACTCACTTGTGTTCTACTCATGCAAATAACATCAACGCATAAAACCTAGGCTCGGATGGCACTGTTGGGTAACATAGTAATTTCAAAAAATTTCCTATGCACACGCAAGATCATGGTGATGCATAGCAACGAGAGGGGAGAGTGTGTCCACGTACCCTCATAGCCGAAAGCGGAAGCGTTATGACAACGTGGTTGATGTAGTCGTACGTCTTCACGATCCGACCGATCCAAGCCATGAACGTATGGCACCTTCGAGTTCAGCACACGTTCAGCTCGATGTAGATCCCCAGACTCCGATCCAGTAGGGTGTCGGGGATGAGTTCCGTCAGCACGACGGCATGGTGACGATGATGATGTTCTACCGATGAAGGGCTTCGCCTAAGCACCGCAATGATATGACCGAGGTGGAATATGGTGGAGGGGGGCACCGCACACGGCTAAGGAACAATCACGAAGATCAACTTGTGTGTCTAGAGGTGCCCCCCTCCTCCGTATATAAAGGGGGGAGGAGGAGGGGGCCGGCCAAGGGGGTGGCGCGCACTAGGAGGGGGAAACCTACTCCAAGTAGGTTTGCCCCTCCCTTTCCTAGTCCAAGAAGGAGGGGGAAGGAAGGAGTGGGAGAGGGGATAGGCAAGGGGGGCGCCGCCCCGCCCCTTCCTTGTCCTATTCGGACTCAAGGGGAGGGGGCGCACCTCTTGCCCTGGCCGGCCCCTCTCTTTCACCACTAGGGCCCAACAAGGCCCATTAGTTCCTGGGGGAGGGGGGGTTCCGGTAACCCTCCGGCACTCCGGTTTTCTCCGAAATCACCCGGAACACTTCCGGTGTCCGACTATAGTCGTCCAATATATCAATCTTTATGTCTCGACCATTTCGAGACTCCTCGTCATGTCCGTGATCACATCCAGGACTCCGAACAACCTTCGGTACATCAAAACTTATAAACTCATAATAAAACTGTTATCGTAACGTTAAGCGTGCGGACCCTACGGGTTCGAGAACTATGTAGACATGACCTAGAACTGTTTCCGATCAATAACCAATAGCGGAACCTGGATGCTCATATTGGCTCCTACATATTCTACGAAGATCTTTATCGGTCAAACCGCATAACAACATACATTTTTCCCTTTGTCATCAGTATGTTACTTGCCCGAGATTCGATTGTCGGTATCTCAATACCTAGTTCAATCTCGTTACCGGCAATTCTCTTTACTCGTTACGTAATGCATCATTCTGTAACCAACTCATTGGTCACATTGCTTGCAAGGCTTATAGTGATGTGCATTACCGAGAGGGCCCAGAGATACCTCTCCGACAATCGGAGTGACAAAACCTAATCTCGAAATACGCCAACTGAACATCTACCTTTGGAGACACCTGTAGAGCTCCTTTATAATCACGCAGTTACGTTGTGACGTTTGGTAGCACACAAAGTGTTCCTCCGGTAAACGGGAGTTGCATAATCTCATAGTTGTAGGAACTTTGTATAAGTCATGAAGAAAGCAATAGCAACATACTAAACGATCAAGTGCTAGGCTAACAGAATGGGTCAAGTCAATCACATCATTCTCCTAATGATGTGATCTCTTTAATCAAATGACAACACATGTCTATGGTTAGGAAACATAACCATCTTTGATTAATGAGCTAGTCAAGTAGAGGCATACTAGTGACATTAAGTTCGTCTATGTATTCACACATGTATCATGTTTCTGGTTAATACAATTCTAGCATGAATAATAAACATTTATCATGATATGAGGAAATAAATAATAACTTTATTATTGCCTCTAGGGCATATTTCCTTCACCCACGCCATGGGAGCCAAGGACCAGATGGGAAACCCTTCTCCCATCTAGGGAGAAGGTCAAGGAAGAAGAAGAACAAGGGGGCTCTCTCCCCCTTGCTTCCGGTGGCGCCGGAACATTGCCGGGGGCCATCATCATCACCGCAATATTCACCAACACCGCCGTCATCTTCACCAACATCTCCATCACCTTCCCGCTTCTATATACAATGGTCCACTCTCCTGCATCCCGCTGTACCCTCTACTTGAACATGGTGCTTTATGCTTCATATTATTTTCCAATGAGGTGTTGCCATCCTATGATGTGTGAGTAGATTTTCATTGTCCTATCGGTGATTGATGAATTGATATGATTGGTTTAATTTGCTTGTGGTTATGTTGCTGTCCTATTGTGCCCTCTGTGTTGTGCAAGCGTGAGGGAGTACCGCTGTAGGGTGTTGCAATATGTTCATGATTTGCTTATAGTGGGTTGCGTGAGTTACGGAAACACAAACCCGAGTAAGTAGATTGTTGCGTATGGGATAAAAGGGGACTTGATGCTTTAATGCTATGGTTGGGTTTGCGGATGCTTGCTAGAGTTCCATTCATAAGTGCATATGATCCAAGTAGAGAAAGTATGTTAGCTTATGCCTCTCCCACATAAAACTTGCTATCGGTCTCGTAACATAGTCAATTTCTTAGGGACAATTTCACAACTCCTACCACCACTTTTCCACACTCGCTATATTTACTTTATTGCTTCTTTACCTAAACAGCCCCTACTTTTTATTTACGAGTTCTTTATTATCTTGCAAACCTATCCTATCACACCTACAAAGTACTTCTAGTTTCATACTTGTTCTAGGTAAAGCGAACGTCAAGCGTGCGTAGAGTTGTATCGGTGGTCGATTGAACTTGAGGGAATATTTATTCTACCTTTAGCTCCTCGTTGGGTTCGACACTCTTACTTATCAAAAACTGTTGCGATCCCCTACACTTGTGGGTTATCAAGACCTTTTTCTAGCGCCGTTGCCGGGGAGTCATAGCGTGGGGTGAATATTCTCGTGTGTGCTTGTTTGCTTTATCACTAAGTAATTTTTATTTGCTGTTCTTAGTTGTTCTCTATCTTTAGTTATGGATATGGAACACGAAATACCAAAAAAATTAGGTGTACTTGCTACTCATGGAGATGGGGAACCTCCTAAAATCCTCGATGCTCGTTATGTTCAAGATATTATGTACTACTTTGATAATCCTGAGAAAACCCAACTCAATGATGTTATGGGAGTAACGTTGGATCAACGTGAATACTTTAGGGATTATCGCTTGATACAAAAAGGGAAACTATTATGGGATCAAATTCAACTGTTGAAGTGGTATGCTAGGCAACTATGCTTGATGCATGATTATACTTGCTGTTCTAGGATGAGGTCTCCACACCTTCCCTTTTCATGCATATTCAATGATAATGAAACCTTAGCTTCTTATGCTAATGGTATCTTTGATTACTGTGATGTGGAACAAATAGAAGAATTTGTTACTTTTATGGGTGCTTATGAGGTTGAATCTATGTTTAAAGCGTTTGATGATTTTGATGATTTAGTTTATAGACCAGAAAATCTTGCTATACTTAGATATTGCTATGAAAATTATGAATGCAATTACTATATTAATGCATTTATTGAGAAAGTCTCCGCTTTCCAAGAAGAGACTAATATTTTGCAGGAAGCTATGGAAGAAGAAATTGATGAAACTGTGAGCTCATTGGATGAAAAAATGATGAGGAGAGCGAAGGACAAAAGGAGGAAGAGCGGATTAGCTACCCGTGCACACCTTCTAATGAGAGTAACCCTCCAACTCATACATTGTTTAATTCCCCTTCGTGCTTACATGATTGCTATGATGATTACTATGATGATTTCTATGATGAGTGTTATGATCTTGTTGATTCTCTTGAAATATCCCCTTTTGATGATGCTTGCTATGCTTGTGGCCAAGATGCCAATATGAATTATGCTTATGGAGATGAACTTGCTATAGTTCCTTATGTTAAACATGAAATTGTTGCTATTGCACCCACGCATGATAGTCCTATTATCTTTTTGAATTCTCCCAACTACACTATATCGGAGAAGTTTGTGCTTATTAAGGATTATATTGATGGGTTGCCTTTTACCATTGCACATGATGATTTTGATGAATGTAATATGCATGTGCTTGCTGCTCCTACTTGCAATTATTATGGGAGAGGAACTTTATCTCCACCTCTCTATGTTTCCAATACGATAGAATTGCAAGAAACTGTTTATACTATGCATTGGCCTTTACTTGGCGTGCATGAATTGTTCTTTTATGACATGCCGATGCATAGGAAGAGAGTTAGACTTCGTTGTTGCATGATATATGTTACTTTGTGCTCACTACTAAATTACAAATCATTGTTAATTAAAATTGGCTTTTATATACCTTGGGATCCGGGTGGATTCATTACTTGAGCACTATATGCCTAGCTTAATGGCTTTAAAGAAAGAGCTGCCAGGGAGACAACCCGGAAGTTTAGAGAGTCATTTATTTCTGTTGTGTGCTTTCATATAGTTTAAAAACAAAAAAAATAAAGAGGGGAACCTAAAAACTTTTCAAAAAGGAAAGTGAAAGTGAGAAAGACAAGCATTGTTGAAGTGGGAGAGCTCCTTGAACTTTGTTCATGCTCACAGAAACTTTGTGAATCTTGATTACAGAAACGTTTCATCAAAAATAATTATCCCCTTGTAAAATTCCATTGTATTATAAAAATAATGTGCCAAGGTTTGCCTTTAGGATGTTTACAATGCTTGTTGGTTTGTATGGTGCAGGACAGAAACTATGGCTGTAGTGCGCGATTTTACATTTTTATCTGGAATGTCAATTGGTTCTGATTCCTTTTGCACTCTCTTTCTGTACTTGTTTATTTGTCCTAATTTTGTTAGAATTGTTGGGGTACCAGAAGTATGGTGGATGTTTAGATTTTTACAGACTCTGTTTTTGTTAGAATTGTTGGGGTACCAGAAGTATGGTTCTGTTTTTGACAGATTCTGTTTTTGATGCATAGTTTGCTTGTTTTGATGAATCTATCAATTTATATCAGTGGATTAAGCCATGGAAAAGCTATATTACAGTAGATACAATGCAAAAACAAAATATGAATTGGTTTGCAACAGTACTTAGAGTGGTGATTTGCTTTATTATACTAACGGATCTTACCGAGTTTTCTGTTGAAGTTTTGTGTGGATGTAGTGTCTAATCGAGGATGTCTCGATATGAGGAAAAGGAAGAGAGGCAAGAGCTCAAGCTTGGGGATGCCCGAGGCACCCCAAGTAAATATTCAAGGAGACTCAAGCATCTAAGCTTGGGGATGCCTCGGAAGGCATCCCCTCTTTCTTCAACAAGTATCGGTATGTTTTCGAATTCGTTCGGTTCATGCATTATGTGCAAGTCTTGGAGCGTATTTTGCATTTAGTTTTCATTTTTCTTTTATGCACCATGCTGGTATGAGATAGTCCTTGGTTGATTTATAGAATGCTCATTGCACTTCACTTAAATCTTTTGAGTATGGCTTTATAGAATGCTTCATGTGCTTCACTTATATCATTTGAAGGTTGGATTGCCTATTTCTTTTCATATAGACAACCGCCATTTGTAGAATGCTCTTTTGATTCACTTATATTTGTTAGAGCGTGGGCATATCTTTTGTAGAAAGAATTAAACTCTCTTGCTTCACTTATATCTATTTAGAGAGATGACAGGAATTGGTCAATCACATGGTTAGTCATAAAATCCTACATAAACTTGTGGATCACTGAATATGATATGTTTGATTCCTTGCAATAGTTTTGCAATATAAAGGTGGTAATATTAGAGTTGTGCTAGTTGAGTAATTGTGAAATTGAGAATTACTTGTGTTGAGGTTTGCAAGTCCCGTAGCATGCACGTATGGTGAACCGTTATGTAACGAAGTTGGAGCATGAGGTGCTCTTTGATTGCTTTCCTTATGAGTGGCAGTCGGGGACGAGTGATGGTCTTTTCCTACCAATCTATCCCCCTAGGGGCATGCGTAGTAGTACTTTGCTTTGATGGCCAAGTAGACTTTTGCAATAAGTATATGAGTTCTTTATGACTAATCTGAGTCCATGGATATACGCACACTCACCCTTCCACTTTGCTAGCCTCTATCGTGCCATGCAACTTTCGCTGGTATCATGAACCCATTATTTACCTTCCTCAAAACAGCCACCATACCTACCTATTATGGCATTTCCATAGTCATTCCGAGATATATTGCCATGCAACTTCCATCATCATTATATACATGACTTGAGCATTCATTGTCATATTGCTTTGCAAGATCGTAAGATAGCTAGCATGATGTTTTCATGGCTTGTTCATTTTTTGATGTCATTGCTATGCTAGATCATTGCCCATCCCGGTACACCACCGGAAGCATTCATATAGAGTCATATCTTTGTTCGAGATATCGAGTTGTAATATTGAGTTTAAGTAAATAAAAGTGTGATGATCATCATTATTAGAGCATTGCCCTAGTGAGGAAAGGATGATGGAGACTATGATTCCCCCACAAGTCGGGATGAGTTTCCGGACATTATGAAAAATAGAAGAGGCCAAAGAAGCCCAAATAAAAAAGAGGCCAAAGAAGCCCAAATAAAAAAAGAGGCCAAAGAAGCCCACCAAAAAGAAAAAAAATGAAAAAAAAGAAAATAAAAAGAAAAAAATGAGAGAGAAAGAGAGAAGGGGCAATGTTACTATCCTTTTACCACACTTGTGCTTCAGAGTAGCACCATGTTCTTCATAGAGAGACCCTCCTATGCTTTTACTTTCATATACTAGTGGGTATTTTCATTATAGAACTTGGCTTGTATATTCCGATGATGGGCTTCCTCAAACGCCCGAGGTCTTCATGAGCAAGCAAGTTGGATGCACACCCACTTAGTTTACAGTTTGAGCCTTCATACACTTATAGCTCTTAGTGCATCCGTTGCATGACAATCCCTACTCACTCACATTGATATCTATTGATGGGCATCTCCATAGCCCGTTGATACGCCTAGTTGATGTGAGACTATCTTCTCCTTCTTTTTGTTCTCACAACCACCACCATATACCATCATAGTGCTATGTCCATGGCTTGCGCTCATGTATTGCGTAAGAGTTGAAAAAGCTGAAGCGCGTTAAAAAGTATGAACCAATTGCTCGGCTCGTCATCGGGGTTGTGCATGATGGGAGTACTTTGTGTGACGAAGATGGAGCATAGCCAGACTATACGATTTTGTAGGGATGAGCTTTCTTTGGCTATGTTATTTCGATAAGACATAATTGCTTGGTTGGTATGCTTGAAGTATTATTGCTTTTATGTCAAATGATAGACTATTGCTTTGAATCACTCGTGTCTTAATATTCATGCCATGATTAGACATATGATCAAGATTATGCCAGGTAGCATTCCACATCAAAAATTATCTTTTTATCATTTACCTACTCGAGGACGAGCATGAATTAAGCTTGGGGATGCTGATACATCTTCGTCGTATCTATAGTTTTTAATTGTTCCATGCAATATTCTTAGACTTTCATATACTTTTGGCAACTTTTTATACTATTTTTGGGACTAACATATTGATCCAGTGCCCAGTGCAAGTTCCTGTCTGTTGCATGTTTTATGTTTTGCAGAAAACCAATATCAAACGTAATCCAAACGGGATAAAAACAGACGGAGAATTATTTTGGAATATTTGTGATTTTTGGGAGGAAGAATCAACGCGAAACGGTGCCCGAGGTGGCCACGAGAGTGGCCCATGCCACCCCTCCAGGGGGGCGCCCCTATCTCGTGTGCCACCTGTAAGGCGGTTGATGTCCTTCTTTGGCCGCAAGAAAGCTAATTTTTGGAAAACGATCTGGGCGAAGGTTTCAGTCCAATCCGAGTTACGGATCTCCAGATATAAAGGAAACGGTGCCAGGGCAAAATTCCAGAACGTAGAAACAGAGAGATAGATCCAATCTCGGAGGGCCTCTCGCCCCTCCCACGCCATGGGAGCCAAGGACCAGAGGGGAAACCCTTCTACCATCTAGGGAGAAGGTCAAGGAAGAAGAAGAACAAGGGGGGCTCTCTCCCCCTTGCTTCCGATGGCGCCGGAACGCCGCCGGGGGCCATCATCATCACCGCGATCTTCACCAACACCGCTGTCATCTTCACCAACATCTCCATCACCTTCCCCCTTCTATATCCAGTGGTCCACTCTCCCGCATCCCGCTGTACCCTCTACTTGAACATGGTGCTTTATGCTTCATATTATTTTCCAATGATGTGTTGCCATCCTATGATGTCTGAGTAGATTTTCATTGTCCTATCGGTGATTGATGAATTGCTATGATTGGTTTAATTTGCTTGTGGTTATGTTGCTGTCCTATTGTGCCCTCCGTGTCGCGCAAGCGTGAGGGAGTACCGCTGTAGGGTGTTGCAATATGTTCATGATTTGCTTATAGTGGGTTGCGTGAGTGACTGAAACACAAACCTGAGTAACTAGATTGTTGCGTATGGGATAAAAGGGGACTTGATGCTTTAATGCTATGGTTGGGTTTTACCTTAATGAATCTTTAGTAGTTGCGGACGCTTGCTAGAGTTCTAATCATAAGTGCATATGATCCAAGTAGAGAAAGTATGTTAGCTTATGCCTCTCCCACATTGTTGGGGATATAACTATTTGTGTAAGCCGCCTGGGAGGGGTCGGGTTACGCAAAGAGGACTCACCAGAGAGAAGCCCAAGACAAAGTATGAAGATGGCGGTTCATAGAGAGCTTAAGGCCCGCAGACGACTTAAGGCCCGTTGTAGTAACCCGCTGTAATAATATTACTTGTATCATAAGGTAGACTTAACTAGTCACCGAGCCGGACATTGTTTATGAGCCGGCCGGGACTCTGTAAGCCGTAGGGCGTCGACCCGTGTATATAAGGGGATGACCCGCTGGCGGCTTAGGGCAGGAAACAACTCATCAAGAGCCAGGCATAGCGTATCTCGCTCCCTGGTCATCGAAACATCAATACCAACCCAACTAGACGTAGGCCTTACCTTCACCGTAAGGGGCCGAACTAGTATAAACCCTCTCGTGTCCTTTGTCCCGTTTAAGCCCTTCAAGCTTCCTAGTTGCGATGGCTCCACAACTAAGTCCTTTCACGAGGACATCTGACGTGACAATTCCACGATAGATGGCGCCCACCGTGGGGCCAGCGCATGGTGGATTTGAGTTCTTGAAGGGCAACTTCGAAGGGCTCAAGGGATACGTAGTGGGCGGATGACCAAGAGTCGTCGCGGCAAGATCTACATCGACGATGAAGGCTGGGGCCCCGACGCCGGCTCAATTGAGTACGGGTACCGGGTCCCTTTGGAGGGATCCACGTCTTCATCGGCCGGATCGGTGAGCCGGGGCCTGAGCCAGACAACTGCACCGACCTCGTCGAGACGGCTCAGCGTGCGAAACCCGCTCGAGTTCAACCCGGCATGAAGCGTGTCTTTGTGGGCTGCGTCCACGGAGAAGAGCTTTCTGAAGGTCCTGAAGATGGTGGTGAGACGGCCGTCCCCTCTGACGGTGATTCGTCCACCGGTTCAATAGATTCTTTGTATCAAGTTCAAGATGGTGCGCTCGGGGGCTGTTCCGATGGCCTTAGTATTCCGGACCTCTGTGAGCCGCCAAATTGGGCAGGAGTCTTTATGGCTGGGACTCAACCCGGACAAAATTCTACAGCCGCGGCCGCAATCACTTCCGGGTTAGGAGCAGCCAGGGCAGGAGGCCCTGTGCGTCCGCCGGCTCAAGTGCTGATAGACCTCATGGACAAGCTTACGACCTTGTTAACCGCCACGGTTATTCCTGCAAACAAAGATGAGCATGAGCGGAGGTAGCACAGGTACGTGAGGAGATAGCTCAAGCCAAGGAGGCCTTAGCAGCTGAGGATACTAGGCTAGCTACGGAGCGGGCGGCTCTCGACGCCCGGGCACAGTGGTTGCAGTCAGAGGCTTATCAGCTCACAATGAGTTTAAACGCGTCCAATGAAGTAATGAGGAGGAGACACCAGAAGGCCCAATCCCGGTTACCTCCGAATTACGATCCTAGGGTTCTTTTTGCCACACCCAGGGCCGGCCCAAGTAACCCGCCCAATGCCAGTCAGTTTATGACACCCGGAGCGGGAGGACCGGCTCAGCGTCAGGAGATGCCACCTCCTCATATGAGCATGGCACCGCCGCGTTATGTACCAATACCGGAGGGTCACTTTTCCAACCCCATGGAGAATTTAATCGCAGCATCAGCGCGTTTAGCAGCTCTTCCGGTGGACGGTGATGATCCAACAGCAGTGGAGACCCGGAGGATCAGGGAACTTGTCCAGACGGCCCTGGCTCAGCAGGAGACCTATTCTTACAGCCGGGATAGGATTCATTCAACCCCTCCGCCTTGGTTAGTGCCGCCTCGTCAGAATTGGAGCCCGTGTTACAACAGGCACATGGAGTCCGAAGCTTTATCAAGCAACGCCCAACGCCGTAACCAACATGGGGGCTATAACCCGGTGCAAGATCGGGAGAACGAGCGGGCGGCTCAACAGGCGGCTCAGCTGACGGCTCATCAGGACATCCCGGAGTACCCAACGACTTCTATTGAGTTGGGAGTAGCCACCAGAACCGGTGGAGTTCCTTGTTTGATACCGGCTTTGCGCAATGTGCGCCTGCCTAAGGACTTCAAGGGACCTCGAAAGATGCCGAATTACACGGCCGACTTACAACCCAGAGCATGGATTGAGAGCTATGAGATGTCCATGGAGCTGTTGGAGGTTAGCGACGCGGCAATGGCTAAATACTTCACCATGATGTTAGATGGAACGGCCCGGTCCTGGCTAAAAGGTTTACCACCCAATTCCATTGGTTCGTGGGAGGAGTTAAAGGCCCGGTTCATCCAGAACTTCAAAGACACCTGTAAGCAGTCCATGTCAATCGTGGACTTGACAAGTTGTAAGCAGGGGGAGGGTGAGTCCACCACCCATTGGGTACGCCGG
The DNA here is from genome assembly GCF_018294505.1 of Triticum aestivum. NCBI lineage: Eukaryota > Viridiplantae > Streptophyta > Magnoliopsida > Poales > Poaceae > Triticum > Triticum aestivum. The sequence goes on from NC_057798.1 coordinate 449,422,878, forward strand.
GTCAAGGAGATAATTCATTCATCTGATAAGATGGATGCCGGCTCTGCAGTCCTCATGTTGGAGAAAAATTGCAACTTTGAGCCGCTGAGGCAGAAATTGGGACGCCTAAAGCGTGACTGCACCGATATGGGAACGCTGATGGCGGCTTTAGTCAAATACGCCGATTCTGATAATACCAAGGACCCTGCGTCTGACGATGAGAAAACAGGGAAGGGTAAAAGGAACGGTAATGGAAAAGGTCAACAGCATAACCCGGGGAATCAAGGCGGCAATAAGCGTAAGGCGGACGGTAGTCCGGAGCTTGTGGCTAACGCTAGTACACAGGGTAACAATCAGAGACGCAAGGGTAAGTGGCCTCGAACCGGCGGGTCAGGTCCATCTCTTGAGCAGCTACTCAACGAGCCCTGTCCGAAACACGGCACCCGGGAGCACCCCGCTACTCACCTGTGGAAAGATTGTGCGATCATGAAGGCGTTTAAAAATTCCAATATCTTCGATGGTGGTCATGGACCTGGTGGCGGTTCAGGGGCCGGCGGCTTTCATGGCCCGGGTGGCGGTTCAAATTCCGGTTTTCAGGGACAACCTGGTGGAAATAATCAACAGCAAGCTGGTCAGGGAGGACAACCGCAACAACAGTCGGGTTACCAGAGCCAACCGAAACAGTTGAGCGGTGGGCAATACCATGTGTTCACCACTAGCTTATGCAAACGTGACCAGAAGGTTCATAAAAGGGCTGTAAATTCGGTTGAGCCGGCGGTCCCTCGTTATTTGAGATGGTCAGAGCAACCTATCATTTGGAGCAGGGAGGATCACCCGCTACGAGTTGATAATCCGGGTCAGTTAGCCTTGGTTGTAGCACCCCAGGTTGGTGGATATAAATTCACTAAAATACTCATGGACGGAGGTAGCAGCATCAATATCCTCTATTATGAGACCTTCCAGCGTATGGGGTTAACAGAGAAGAATCTGAGGACGTCCAACACTGTTTTCCATGGGGTGGTTCCAGGTAAGTCAGCTTACCCAGTTGGTAAGATTGAATTAGAGGTGGCTTTTGGAGATGAGTATGATTCCAGGGCTGAGAAGTTGACGTTTGAGGTGGTCAAGATCAAGAGCCCGTATCACGCTCTATTTGGGCGACCGGCTTATGCTAAGTTCATGGCCCGGCCGTGTTATGTTTACTTACAACTCAAGATGTTGGGTTACAAGGGCACCATCACCGTGCATGGGAGTCGAAAGGTGGCCTTGGAATGTGAAGAAGGCGACGCGGCTTATGCTGAGACGGCCTGTGCAGCGGAGGAGCTCAAATTTTATCAAGACTATGTTGACCCGACGGATATGACCTCCCTCAAGAAACCAACTACAGAGCACGACCCGGCGTTGAAGTTTAAATCGGCCGCTGATACAAAGCTTGTTGACTTCACCCCGGGGGACACCTCTAAGCAGTTCAGTATCAGTGCCAATTTGGATCCTAAATAGGAAAGCGCGCTCATCGAGTTCATCCGTGAGAACCGGGACATCTTTGCATGGAAACCTTCTGACATGCCGGGTGTACCGTGGGAACTCGCTGAGCACACTCTCAATATTGATCCAAAGTATAAGCCGGTCAGGCAGTTTCTCCGACGATTCAACGAAGAGAGACGAGCAGCCGTTGGAGAAGAGGTGGCCCGGCTCTTAGCGGCCGGGTTTATTGTCGAAGTCTTTCATCCAGAGTGGTTGGCTAACCCGGTGCTGGTACTCAAGAAGAACGGCACTTGGCGGATGTGTGTGGATTACACGGACTTAAACAAGGCTTGCCCGGCTGATCCCTTTGCACTCCCCCGTATTGATGAAATCATTGATGCTACGGCAGGTTGTGAACGTTTGAGCTTTTTGGATGCTTACTCTGGCTATCATCAGATCAAGATGGCAGTTAAGGACCAGGAGAAGACAGCTTTCATCACTCCGTTTGGGGCCTTCTGTTATGTATCTATGCCGTTTGGGCTCAAGAGTGCCCAGGCAACTTATCAGCGATGTGTGCAGAACTGTTTGCACGATCAGATTGGGCGCAATGTTCATGCTTATGTGGATGACATCGTGGTGAAATCCAGAGAAAAGGAAACTTTAATATCCGATTTGAGAGAAACCTTTGACAATCTCCGGGTTTACAAGATGATGCTTAACCCGGCCAAGTGTGTATTTGGTGTACCTGCAGGCAAGCTCTTGGGTTTTCTGGTGTCAAATAGAGGCATTGAAGCTAATCCGGAGAAGATCACGGCGATCACCTCTCTGGCTAAGCCGGCGTGTATCAATGATGTTCAACGCCTGGCGGGACGTGTTGCTGCTTTAAGCCGGTTCATAAGCCGGTTAGGGGAGAAGGCCTTGCCGCTATACCAGATGATGAAGAAGACGGACACTTTTGTCTGGAGTGATGCTGCTAACACTGCCTTTGAGGATTTAAAGAGACAGTTGTCTGAGCCACCGGTTCTTGCAGCTCCCATTGATAAAGAGCCGCTATTGTTATATGTGGCTGCTAACTCACGGGCTGTCAGTGTTGCCATCGTGGTGGAACGAAAGGAGGCAGGCAAGGAGCATCCGGTTCAACGGCCGGTTTACTACATCAGCGAGGTGCTCATTGAGTCTAAACAAAGGTATCCACATTGGCAGAAGCTTGTTTATGGTGTGTTCATGGCAAATCGGAAACTGAAGCAGTACTTCCAAGGTCACCCTATAACGGTGGTGAGCTCAGCTCCTTTGGGAGATATCATTCAGAATAGAGAAGCTACAGGGCGAATCGCCAAGTGGGCCATTGAGCTTGGGCCTTATGGTTTAAAGTATATGCCCCGTACTGCCATCAAATCTCAGGCGTTGGTGGATTTTATCAATGATTGGACAGAGTTGCAGGCACCTGAGGAGAAGCCGGACAATACGTATTGGACTATTCATTTTGATGGGTCCAGGCAGTTAGAAGGATCAGGGGCTGGGGTTGTCTTAACTTCCCCTCGAGGTGACAAATTTCGTTATGTGCTCCGGCTCATGTTTCCTTGCACTAACAATGCAGCTGAATACGAGGCCTTGCTCCATGGTCTCCGGATGGCTAAGGAGATGAATTTAAGCCGGGTAAGGTGCTTGGGCGACTCAGATCTTGTGGCTCAGCAGGTCTCAGGCACATGGGATTCTAAGGACCCCCTTATGGCGGCTTATCATCGTGAAGTTGATGCTGTAGCTGGGTACTTCAAAGGGTATCAGGTGGAGCACATTGACAGAAGGAAGAATGAGGCGGCGGATGCTTTAAGCCGGTTGGGCTCTCAGCGTAAGCCGGTGCCGCCTAACACCTTTCTGGACGTTTTACATAATCCTTCTGTCAAGGTACCTACAGAGGAAGAGCTTGCAGTGCCAGACCCGGAGGCACAGTTGGTGGCTGCACTTCACATCATCCCGGATTGGACATTGCCATATCTGGCTTATATGACCCGGGGAGAGCTGCCTGAGGATGAGACCTTGGCGAGACAAATTGTCAGACGATCCAAATCCATGACAATTGTTAATGGCGAGTTACATCATCTCAGTGTCACAGGTGCGTTCCAGCGTTGTGTGTCGCCTGCAGAGGGTCAAGAGATACTTCGAGAGATCCATGAAGGGGATTGTGGTCATCATGCCGGCTCAAAATCTCTGGTGGCCAAGGCTTTCCGTCATGGTTTTTATTGGCTGACGGCTCATGCTGATGCAGAAGATCTTGTTAGCAAATGTGACGGGTGTCAAAAGTTCTCAAGACGAGCTCATGTGCCGGCTCAGGAGTTGAGGATGATTCCAATTACTTGGCCGTTCGCAGTCTGGGGGCTTGACATGGTGGGACCTTTCAAAAGGTCTAAGGATAAAAAACGCACCTCCTGGTGGCAGTGGATAAATTTACAAAGTGGATTGAGGCAGAGCCGGTCAGTCAGTGTGATGCGGCCACAGCGGTGCAGTTCATCAAAAAGGTGATCTTTCGTTTTGGTTTTCCACATAGCATCATAACTGATAATGGCACTAATCTCTCCAAGGGTGCCATGGAAGAGTTCTGTCAACGGGAACATATCCGGCTTGACGTTTCGGCTGTTGCTCATCCTCAGTCCAATGGTCAAGCAGAGCGAGCTAATCAGGAGATTTTAAGGGGTATCAAACCACCACTCTTGGTCCCCTTACAACGGACTCCGGGTTGCTGGGTGGAAGAGTTGCCCTCTGTGCCGTGGAGCATCAACACTACGCCTAACAGATCAACGGGTTACACGCCTTTCTTCATGGTTTATGGAGCGGAGGCAGTTCTGCCAAGTGATATCCGGCACGATTCACCCCGTGTGGCGGCTTACGTTGAGGCTGATAATGAGAAGGCTCGACAGGAGGCTCTTGACTTGTTGGATGAGGAGCGAGACTTGGCAATAGCCTTCTCGGTGATTTACCAGCAAGACCTTCGTCGCTATCACAGCCGCCGGGTCAGAAGCAGAACATTTCAGGAAGGCGATTTAGTGCTCCGGCTCATCCAGGATCAGTCCGATATGCACAAGCTATCCCCTCCTTGGGAAGGACCCTTTGTGTCAGCAAGAATCTGCACAACAGGTCATACTACCTCATCGATATTCGAGAGCACAAGGACTCAGATAAATCAGAGGAGGAGACCCGCCGGCCGTGGAATATAGCCCACCTTCGGCCTTATTATACTTAAGCTACCGGCTCTTTAGATGTATATATTTTTTGACAATGTATATATTATATAAAGTAATAAAGCAGGACCTCTGTCCTTTTTTCACCCTCAAAATAGTGTATATGTCCTTTTGACAGGTGGTGGAAACAACCAATAGGGACCGGATCAAATTTGAATCCGATTTTACCTTTGGTCCGGCTTATGATCATATCTGAATCTAGCCATGGTCATTTGGGGGCTTCCTGTTCAAACATAGGTCGTATCCAAACCAAAGAGAACATAGCTGTCGATACCCACTTGATCGGCATACTTGCCAAGCCTACTTGGGGGCTTCCTGATCATATTTGAATCACAACTTAACCCCTTTAGGTCTGACGTGGATCATATACAAATCAGCGTCATTAAACAAATCCTATGGTCACTTGGGGCTTCCTGTTCAAACATAGGTCGTATTCGAACCAAAGAGAACATAGCTGTCGATACCCACTTGATTGGCATTGCCACGCCACTGGGGCCTATATGATCTTATCCGAATATTAGCTTAACCCCTTTGGAACGGTTTACTGATCGTATCCGAATCAGTAGCCTGTAAAAGTATTTTGATTATTCTGATACCTTGTGGAAAGCATTTTAAGGTGTTTTTTGTCTTGCCGGTTTAATATTCGTCACCCCAGGTTATTAAGTACCGGGTGAACATTATATGAGCCGGAAAGATCTTTCAAGGATTGCAGAATAAGGCAAGCAAAATTTAACACGCCAAGGAAGTAAAAGCCAGAAATATACAGCCATGGCGGCTTACGAAAAGCGTTAAGAGCATGCACGAAGGCATGATGAGCATTAAGAAGTTACTTCTACCCTATTACATGACTCCCCGAGTCTGAATAGATGAAGCATTGTATTTTGGCCAAACACCTGGTGATTCACTCCTTCGGCGGGCTTGAAGGCTCCGGGTTACCCTTCTCCGCTTCTCCGTCGGCTGTTGTTTCCTGGAAAGTTGATGAAGCCCAATCAATGCCGCTCAAAGCTTAAAATTCAGCTTCATCATCTATTAAACCGGCCGGGTCCACTTCAGGGGCAAAAGTATGCTTACGAATTGGAGGGATCAGGCTGATTTGATCATATGGAGCGTTTGGGATTTTCTGGTTGTTACTGTCATAAGCCGACGCATACTTGCTGAGGTCAGTATCGTTTCCAATAAGGGTGGCCACCGGACGTATGGCTTTAACACAGGCGTGGAAGTCATGATCATCAAAGGCATTGCCGTCTTCCTTTAGACTCGGATATCCAAGAGCAAGGTCTGCCGGGTCTAGTTCTGGGAGCCATGCTTTTGCCCGGCTCAATGCGGCTACGGCCCCGGCTCTTGAAGATGAACGCCTTAAGTCTTGGATCCGCTGAGGTAGAAAGGCAAGGCTCTTCAAAACATCTTGCAAAAGGCGGGGTTGTGGAGTTGATAAAGCTACAACGGCCAGGGCATGTTGTGTTCCGGAGTATAACTGTTCCACTAACGTGTAAACAGCTTTAAGCTTGATCAGCGTGTTTTGCTTCAGATTGACACTCCTGGAGCCTGTATGTGCACAAGCATAACGGTAAGCCGGAAGTAATTATTACAATAGTCATTGTACGGTTGCCATGTTAAAACTGTGTCACAATAACTTACCAAAGATGGCTGAGGCCATTTGGGATATTTGCTGTTTTAAGTTGGACAGCTCGGTTGTTGCTTCTGCAAGAGATGTTTCGGCTGTTTCGGCCCGGGTCACCAGGGAAGCCTTTTCAACAGCCCAAATTTTCTTTTCCGACTCAAAATTCTTCTTTAGTTTCTCATTTTTAGAGACACTAAATTCAAATTTGGAGTTAGCTTTTTGCGTCTCAAGCTCTTGAGTTTCCAGACGACTCTTCAGGGCAGCGAGCTCTGATTCAAATTGACTTATGGCAGCCTGCATTGACACCGGGTTATGGTAAGGATTCTAGTAAGGTAAACATTCAAGTCCCAAGCACTTTACAAGTAAAGATACTTGGCACTTGGGGGCTAATGTATGCTGAAAGAAATTTTAACTTTATCCTGCCGGGTCAAACATATTAAGTCTCAAGCACCTTACAAGTAAGGATACTTGACACTTGGGGACTAATGTGTATTGCAAATTTAAAGGCCTTATGTTATACCGGGTTAAATAAATTCTTTTTAAGCCGGATAAGTTAACAAGTAAAAGCAGATTTCTAAGTCTACAGCGTATTTGTTCATAAGCAATAGACTTGGGGGCTGGTACAGTATATATAAGGCTCAGATAAAAGTATAAGTTTATACCTCAGATTTATGCTGTATTTGTTTCACCATGTCAACTTCCAGGTCACGGCTATTATGCACTTGATTCAGATAGCCTGAGACTATATCACCAATGCTTAGGTGAGTATAATCCGTAATGTCCTGCTTGGCTTTTCGGCGTTGGGCAAACTCTTCCTTGGCAGTACATTTGGCAAGGACTGTAGGCCGCCCTGGTTCAACAAATTGGGACTTCACAATCTCAACTTCCGGGTCATTTCTCTTCACCGGGCTAGGAGTCTCCGGGTCACTTGTGTGGAGAATGTCTTCGGTAGGTGGATCAGAGGTTGGCACTGGAATATCAGAAGCCGGGTCAGGCGGCGGCTGATGGGTAGCGTTGTCTGGAGCAGACGCATTAATCACCGGTTCAGCCACGACCGGTTCTTCGGACGGCTTATTCTTCTTTGCCCGCTTGCTGGGCTTCACTTGCATACTGTTAACAAAAGCAGAAGGATGAATACGCAAGCACGGGTAAGGTAAAAAGTGCATAAGTTTACATTACCCGGGAGCAGTTTTGAAAGTCGGCATATTTGACTGCATGGATTCACCAGAAGAAGGAGAGGTATCCTGATAATTGGAGTCAGATGAATTGAGAGGTTGACGAATTAAGCCTGCTAAAGGTAAGACAGAGCGTAAATCGGAGATAACCTCAGTCCGACGTTTCCTGGTTACATCAGGTAAGCCGGAGGAGAGTTCTGCATCCTTGTTGTTCCGGGTCTGCCTCCGGTTCTCAAGCTGTTGTTGCTTCAAAATAAATTGAGGATCTTGATAAGCAAGTGCATGTGAAAATCTTACTTTCCGGGTCACCCTTCGGGTCTTTCGCTTTGGCAAAGGCTCTGAGTCGGAGGAGATTATAGTTACCTCTTCATTAGCTGCTCGACTGTTCCCCGTATCCTCCTGAAAGGATAAAATGTCAGACAGGTGATAACAAGGGACTTAAGAAAATTTAAAGATTACCTCTTCCTCATCCGAAGAGCTATCCTCCAATCTGAGTAAGTCGGAGGCGCTGGGTTTCTTTTTCTTCGAGGTTCCTACCTTGGCGGCTTTCCTTTCAACTTTCTTGGTCGTTCTGGCTTGTTTGGCAGCTTCATGGTCATATTTGGCTTTCCAAAAGTCATCACCAGCCTGTGGAAAAAGTTAAAGAATCATGAGTATCAAGAAAGGTATCATATATCCGTAAACATTTGTTATGATTGATAACTTACCGCAGGGGCCGGGTTATTCTTGCAAAATGGAAGTAAACCGAAGGCGTTGCTCGTCACAGTGCCCTCCTTCAGCAGTAAATGAGTTGTAGCATCCACCATGTCATCTGGTAAGTCGTCAGGGCTATGGCGTTGCGGATCAGTCTTTTCTCCATTATAAGTACACATTAAGCCGGGATGGCGGCTTAATGGAAGTATACGCCAAGTGACCCAGACCCGGACTAGATCGATGCCGTTTAAACCATTTCCCAATAGAGCTTTAATCTTCTTGATGGTGGAGTTAAGAGGCACGCGTTCAAGGGTTGTCAGCTTGTCTGGTAGCGGATGATTAGATTCAAGGCGCATGGCGCGAAAGCCGGGCAGAGGCTTTTCATCAGCCGGAGAAGTTTCCTGACAGTAGAACCATGTCTGGTTCCAAGATTTGGGGTGACTCGGTAGCTCAGCATAAGGGAAAAGACAGTCTCTCTGTCGCTGGATTGAGATGCCGCCAAACTCAAGGCTGGGCCCGTTGGCACGTTCATTTTGCCGGTTCATATAAAAAAGTTCCCTGAACAAAAGCAGACTTGGCTCCTCTCCTAGGTACACCTCGCAGAAGACTTGAAAATTGCAAATATTTGACACGGAATTGGGTCCGATGTCTTGAGGTCTAAGGTCAAAGAAATTTAAAACCTCTCTGAAGAATTTTGAGCCGGGAGGAGCAAATCCACGGCTCATATGATCCGTAAAAATTATTACTTCCCCTACTTTGGGGTGAGGCTTTTCTTCAGACGGGTCAGGGGCACGGTACGATATGACGTCCTTTTTTGGCAGATGCCCAGACTTTACAAACTCAGCTAGTTTGCTATTGGTCACTGTGGATGGAACCCAATTGCAAGTTACAGGGGCCTTGGTAGCCTTAGGAGCCATCACAACAATTGTCCTATGGAAAACAAGAAGATCCGGTCAATTTTAACCAGGGAGGAAAATCTTGATTAAAGTGGTGGCTTAATGAGGGGCCTAATGATATAAGGATGACTGTGCAACAATATTTAAGCCGCTACAAGTATCAAGTGCAATTCAAAAAAATTCCGGGTCATGAGGAGCAGTCAAGGTTCTGTATCATCTATTTAAGCCGGATACCTCGACAGTGGTATTTCAGGACATTTACCATAGGAGGTTTTCCGGGTGATGAAGACAAGTTTCACAGAGGACAGTTATTACTCTGGATCAAAATATTTCCCTGGAAAGAAATTTTCCTAGACCTAAAAACAAAGCAGAGAAGCTCATATACTCGAAAAGGCGTTCTACGCAAGGGAAATGAGATCTATTCCTGTGCGAGATCAATACAAGTAAGCACCGCAGCAGTTCTATGTAGTTTTTACGGTCTGAACAGGGCGTTGGAGGAAAGAACTAGAGAAGGTTACGTCGGGCAGTGATGAACACCGACGAACTCGGCAAGAACCTAACGCAGATCTGAGAAAGGAAATGAGAAGAGCTCACGGATGTGAATGTGCCGTGGAGGTTTGCTGTCGATCTCTGGTGGGAGTCAGGTCGATGCAGCGGCCTGAGTCGGTGACAACGAGGGGGTCGACGGTGGCAGCGGCAGAGCACGGGAGGAGGCAAGAGGAAGAAGACGACTGGGGAAGACCTAGGTCGCTCTATTTATAAAGGAAGACTGACCGAGCGGGTGCAAAAAACGAGGAGATAACATTCATTATCCAGCGGCTCTGGTGCCTCGATTCTCGGGATGGTCAATAAAGACAAAGATCCATTGAAGATGAGACGATATAAAAAATATAGCTTTAGTGAAGATGACGTCATAGAGATTTAACCCGGAGTTAGATGATGACGTCACGGCGGGTTAAAATCCTTCACGCAAGATAAAAGACTGCATGGCGGTTCATAAGGTATTTTAAGATTGACATGAACTGCTTCAAATCAATCTGGGGCCTAATGTTGGGGATATAACTATTTGTGTAAGCCGCCCAGGAGGGGCCGGGTTACGCAAAGAGGACTCACCAGAGAGAAGCCCAAGACAAAGTATGAAGATGGCGGTTCATAGAGAGCTTAAGACCCGCAGGCGACTTAAGGCCCGTTGTAGTAACCCGCTGTAATAATATTACTTGTATCATAAGGTAGACTTAACTAGTCACCGAGCCGGACATTGTTTATGAGCCGGCCGGGACTCTGTAAGCCGCAGGGCGTCGACCCGTGTATATAAGGGGACGACCCGCTGGCGGCTTAGGGCAAGAAACAACTCATCGAGAGCCAGGCATAGCGTATCTCGCTCCCTAGTCATCGAAACGTCAATACCAACCCAACTAGACGTAGGCCTTACCTTCACCGTAAGGGGCCGAACTAGTATAAACCCTCTCATGTCCTTTGTCCCGTTTAACCCCTTCAAGCTTCCTAGTTGCGATGGCTCCACAACTAAGTCCTTTCACGAGGACATCTGACATGGCAATTCCACGACACACATAAAACTTGCTATTGGTCTAGTAACATAGTCAATTGATTAGGGACAATTTCACAACTCCTACCACCACTTTTCCACACTCGCTATATTTACTTTATTGCTTCTTTACCTAAACAGCCCCTACTTTTTATTTAGGAGTTCTTTATTATCTTGCAAACCTATCCTATCACACCTACAAAGTACTTCTAGTTTCATACTTGTTCTAGGTAAAGCGAACGTCAAGCGTGCGTAGAGTTGTATTGGTGGTCGATAGAACTTGAGGGAATATTTATTCTACCTTTAGCTCCTCATTGGGTTCGACACTCTTACTTATCGAAAACTGTTGCGATCCCCTACACTTGTGGGTTATCACCGGCGCCAGTGAGAGGTCGCGTCCGCTCTGGCCGGGCATGAATGCGGCACTGACCGTTTCGGGCGGGAAGCACACACGGGTGATGAAGAGGGTTCGGGTTGGTCAGGACCAGCCATGGCAGCGGTCCGGACGTGCGCAAACAAGAGATGATGTACATTAATATTGCTGCGTATATAATTAACAACGTAAATAATGTGCCAGTTGGAGAAATAAGATTGGAGATGGAGATGGAAATGGAATTTTACGTAAACACGGATATGCAGTTCTATGTCTATGTGTGTGTGCGCGACGACTCTCGTGACCTGGAAGCGGGGGCGTGTTTTTGATTGAGTTTTCTTTCTTGGTACGTTAGAAAATCAGTTTGTCTAATTCACATCTAGATGTTATTTAAGGATATCACATATAAGCTCCCACAAGTATATAATGTAGCAACAAGAAACAAAAAAAACTAGGACAAAAAAATAGACCACAAACAGAGTGGACATCAACTTAGACATCTAGATGTGTCCTAGGTAGACCCTTAAAAAATTGTCCTGATTTATGCCTTGGTGGAGGTATACATGTTGTTTCGAAAAAAAGTACATGGTGGTTGTGCGGTCATTGTCCATATGGTGGTGGTAGTACTATCACTGGTTAAATGAAGAAATGTTTTTTTCTCGGGTATCCTGGTTTAGTTCCCATCAAGATAGGTGAGGGAGTCCTGGACTAGGGGTGTTCGGATAGCCGAACTATCATCATCGGCCGGACTCCAAGACTATGAAGATACTGAAGACTTCGTCCCGTGTCCGGATGGGACTTTCCTTGGCGTGGAAGGCAAGCTTGGCAATACGGATATGTAGATCTCCTACCATTGTAACCGACTTTGTGTAACCCTAGCCCTCTCCGGTGTCTATATAAACCGGATGGCTTTAGTCCGTAGGATGAACAACAATCATACCATAGGCTAGCTTCTAGGGTTTAGCCTCCTTGATCTCGTGGTAGATCTACTCTTGTAATACCCACATCATCAATATCAATCAAGCAGGACGTAGGGTTTTACCTCCATCAAGAGGGCCCGAACCTGGGTAAAACATTGTGTCCCTTGTCTCCTGTTACCATCCGCCTAGAAGCACAGTTCGTGACCCCCTACCCGAGATCCGCCGGTTTTGACACCGACATTGGTGCTTTCATTGAGAGTTCCTCTGTGTCGTCACCGATAGGCTCGATGGCTTCTTCGATCATCAACAACGATGCAGTCTAGGGTGAGACCTTTCTCCCCGGACAGATCTTCGTATTCGGCGGCTTTGCACTGTGGGCCAATTCGCTTGGCCATCTGGGGCAGATCGAAAGCTACGCCCCTGGCCCTCAGGTCAGATTTGGAAGTTTGAACTTCACGGCTGACATCCGCGGGGACTTGATCTTCGATGGATTCGAGCCACAGCCGAGCGTGCTGCACTATACGACGGGCATGATTTAGCTCTGCAGCCGGACAGTACCCTGGAGGCCGCACACGAGTCCGCTCCGATCTTCAATTTGGAGCCGGCTGCGCAGATTGAGGACGGGTGGCTAGACACCGCCTCGGGGGCTGCAACCTCTACGGCGATAGAGCCGAACACTGACCTTGTCCCTCATGAAGCTCATGACTCCGAGGTGCCGGACTCCTCGCCGGACTCCAAACCTCCCGCGCCCCCTCCAATGGAATCCGATTGGGCGCCGATCATGGAGTTCACCGCTGCAGACATCTTTCAACACTCACCTTTCAGCGACATCTTGAGTTCGCTAAAGTATCTCTCGTTATCAGGAGAGCCCTGGCCGGACTGCGGTCAGGACGGTTGGGATGCGGATGACGAAGAAATTCAAAGCCCACCCACCACCCACTTAGTAGCCACTGTCGACGATCTAACCGACATGCTAGACTTCGACGGTATGGATGACGATGCCGGAGACGACCAAGAACCAGCGCCTACCAGGCACTGGAAAGCCACCTCATCATATGACGTATACATGGTGGATACTCCAAAGGGAAGCGATAACGAGGAACAACGGGATGTGGTGAAGGACAGCTCCCCCGACAAACAACCAAAACGGCGACGCAAGCGCCGCCCGAAGTCCTGCCTCGATAACAACGACACCCATACCGACCCAGCCTTAGAGCAGGGCGAAGCCGTGGAAGACGAACATGCCACCAAGCAACCATCCGAACAGGATGAACCGGACAAACAACCCATCCCCGGCGAAAACAACAGTGCAGACGATCTCATGTCGGACACATCACCGGAGCATAAGAACCTTCATAAAAGGCTCGTCGCCACTGCAAGAAGTATGAAGAAGCAAAAGCGGAAGCTCAAAACAGCAAAGGACGCACTCAGAATAAAATGGAGCAAAGTACTCAATACCGCAGATAAATACGGCAATAGTCACCAAACAAAGAGCTACCCGAAGCGCAAGCTGTTGCTCGAATTTGACGAGGAGGCCGTAGAGCCCCCACAGTCAAAAAAGAAAGAGGCCGCCTGGCCGGATAGACGACCAGATGACAGGCTAAGAGCGGCAAGCGGCGCCGCACACCAGCCGGCACACGATCCACATAAGGATCCTCGCAAAAGGATGGCCCGGTCAGGTCCATCTATGGGCCAAAAAAGAAGACTCCAGGGAGCAACACAACCCGCCGAGTGTTTGACAACGGCACACCTAAATACAGGGGCGCCGCACACCCACTATGTTTCACCGATGAGGTACTGGATCATGAATTTCCAGCGGGATTCAGACTCGTCAACATAGAGGCATATGACGGAACAACAGACCTGGAGTCTGGATTGAGGATTATATCCTACACATACATATGTCCAGAGGAGACGATCTCCATGCCATAAAATACCTACCCCTCAAGCTCAAAGGGCCAGCTCGGCATTGGCTCAAAATCCTCCCAGAAAATACCATTGGAAGTTGGAAAGAGCTCGAAGATGCGTTTCAAGCAAATTTTCAGGGGACTTATGTCCGCCCTCCGGATGCAGACGATTTAAGTCACATAACTCAACAGCCCGGAGAGTCAGCACGCAAATTCTGGAACAGGTTCCTCACCAAAAAGAACCAAATAGTCGACTGTCCGGACGCCGAAGCCTTAGCAGCTTTTAAACATAACGTCCGAGACGAATGGCTCGCCAGACACCTCGGTCAGGAAAAGCCAAGAACAATGGCCGCGCTAACAAGCCTCATGACCCGCTTTTGCACGGGGGAGGATTGCTGGCTGGCAAGATACAGTACCAGCGACCCAAGTACATCTAAGGTCCGGGATGGAAATGGGAAATCACGACGCAGAAAAGATCAGCGCCGGAATAAGGAAAATGGCCCAAATAGCACGGCGGTAAACGCCGGATTCAAAAGCTCTCGGCCGAATAATAAAACACTGCCTCTTAAAGACAACAGTGATGAGCTATCCAACCTAAATAACATCTTGGATTGGATGTGGCAAATCCATAGTACCCCCGGGAAGCCTGCAAACCATACCCACAGAGATTGTTGGGTCTTCAAGCAGTCCGGCCGACTTAACGCCGAACATAAGGGGCTCGACACACCAAGCGAAGATGACGAACCCCACAAGCAGCACACCGGGAAACAGAAGACTTTCCCACTAGAAGTCAAAACAGTGAACTCACTTCATGTGATCACAAGGAAAAATAGTGCGGCACCTGCCAAAACACGCGCTGCACGTTCCACCCCAGCAGAGTCCCGAAATTGGATGTTTAAACTAATTACTTTCGACCATCAGGATTACTCCAGAAGTGTTCAAAACGCAGGAGGGACTGCTTTGGTATTGGATCCCATAATCAATGGACTACAATTCACACAAGTCCTAATGGATGGCGGCAGTGATATAAACCTGCTATACCAGGACACCATCCGCAGAATGGGGATAGACCCTAACAAAATTCACCGTAGCAGCACTTCCTTCAAAGGAGTGACGCCAGGTCTTTACGCCAATTGCATAGGCTCTGTACTGCTAGAGGTTGTGTTCAGTTCATCCGACAACCTCCGTTGCAAAAAGCTCACTTTCCATATCGCCCCATTCAAAAGTAGCCATCAAGCACTACTGGGACGCGAAGCTTTCGCCCGCTTTAACGCAGTACCGCATTACGCATCTCTTACACTTAAAATGCCCGGTCCACGTGGCATAATCTCATTAAAGGGTAATTCCGAGTGTTCCTCGACCACAGAAAACGTGAGACTGCCTTGACAGCCACACACTAATCCGACCTTGCTGGTCAAAAGCCCCTAAAAACAAGTCATTCAGACCTCGGACACGGTTAGGCGAGTCTGGCATAAATAAACAAGGGGCTTCCCAGCCGCATACCTCTTTACAAGGGGCTGCACGTATAAACGATGAGAGCCAATAAAGCTCAACTTTATTCATCTTCCAAATCATACTTTATTTTAAATACATCTTTTGCACGATATTTTTTCCAAACTAAGTTCTTCTCTTTTTCAGATGAAGCACGTGCTACACCCGTCCAGGATGCATCACAATGGAGACACATGCGCAGACGTGCAGCAGGGACCCGTTGCAAGGATTCTTTTCAAATTAAGACCCTGCGTAAACCTTTCTTAATGTGTCTTGTTGATACGCATCCCCCGGTTTACTACCATAACCGAGGAGGAGGCTGGCGTTTTGGCATCAGCCGTGTCAGAAGTTCTCGCCCGTACCTGGACACTAGTGTCACATCCCTAGCTGCTGGTAGTGCTCTAGGCTAGCTTCATGTGTGCATCATGTCTATATTTTCGAAACTTGAACTGAGGAATTTTGGAAGCCTCAAAAACTTAAATAAAAGAGGGGCAAAAACCCTAGAAATCTCATTCATTGCTCCAAAATGCTCTTCTTAAATGTTTGATAATTTTTGGTAAGGATTCTGGTCCCAACCAAAATATTGAACATTTTTAAGGAATTATTTTTGGGACTTTGGATTTAATTCATTAGCTATTTGAATTTGAATTATATTCATATAATTAGAATATAATTTCAAATACCCCTGAAATATTTTATAAGCTTTTGGAAAATTCCATCTAGCAATATAAAATATTCAGAGGAGTTTTTGGCATTGTTTGAATTATTTTAAATTCAAAACAGTGGCAAAATAAATTAAATAAAACAAAACAGAAGAAAAAAATAAAACAGAGCAGAAAGCCTACCTGGCCTTACCCGTGCAGCCCACCAGAGCCGGCCCAGCTCCTGTGCTGGTCCAGCACTGTGCGGCCCAGCCCACCTCCTCATCCCTGTCGCCTTCCTCCTCGCGCCAGTAGGCAGAGGAGAGACTCGGCGCACGCGCCCGAGCTCGCCACGCCACCACCCTGCTCGTCTGCTTCGCCTGAGGCCACCACGACGCCTCGCGCCTTCTCCTCGGCGCCTCCTCGACCCCTGGAACCCTCCCGCTCACTCCCTCGTCCCCATCTCCTCCTCTGTTCTTTCTCTCGCACACACCCGAGAGCGACCGTCGCCGCCGTTCGCTATAGCCGCAGCCACCAGCCCTCCCTCGCCCCTCCGCCAGTTTCATAAGCTCCGCCGCGTCGTCCTCGACCTCCTCGCTGAGCTACGCAACGCCGGATGCCCTGAAGCCTTGCCAGTGCCGCCGTTTCCGACCTCGGCCGCCGGAGATCCCCCTCGATGCTTCGCTCGCTCCGGTGCCTCCCCGAGCTCGCCGAGGCCACCGCTGCACCCGCTGTGAGCTCCTGTGCTGTTTCCCCCTCTTCCCTGGCCCGATTTCTTCCTCTAACACCGATGCCGTCGCGGCCGAGAGCTTCTCGCCGCTGGCCATGGCGCAGCCGTGGCCATAGCCGCGCATGCCCACGACGGAGTGCTCCACCGTGCTCATAAAGCCCCCAGGAGCCCAACACACCAACCAGCTCCCCCTCCCGCGCACCGAAACGCCAAACCCGCGGGTGCCCGAACTCCGGCCGCCGCGGAAGTGCTCGTCGCCGTCGACTCAGGCCATCCCAACTGCTGTCGCTGCTACCAGTAGATGCGCAAGAACGCCAGCAAGCCGTAGCAACAAACCGCGCTCAAAATGGAGCCCCGTAGCGTTTTTCCGAAACGCTCCGCCGTCGTTTTGGTCGCCGCCGGCGATACTCCGGCGACTGCCGACGTGGCACGCTTAATTAGCGCTAATGACGCCCTAACCAACCCCCTAGGCCACTGACTGTGGGCCCCACCCCTGGTCAAACCTCAGTTAGCGCTGGGTTTGACCGGGATTAGGGCCTGTGTCACTGACGTGTGGCCCCCACACGTCAGGTTTGACCTGGACCCGCCCTGTTGACCTGATGACGTCAGGGTGAGGTCATGCTGACGCAATATTCATTTTCTGGAATTTAGTTTATTTTATTATATTCAGGAAATTCCAGAAAATGCCTAAAACTTCAATAAATCATAGAAAATTAACCGTAACTCCAAATTAAATAATTTATATATGAAAAATTATCAGAAAAATTCAAGGAATCCATCTGTACCATTTTCATGCATGTTAGAACAACTTATCACTACTGTTTAGGACAAATGAAGTGAATGACATTTGAATAATCACATATGGAGTTTGAATTTGAATCTTGTATTCAAACCAACTTCATTTAATCTGTTGCTAGTTGCATTAGCTCAAAACACATTCATTTTGCCATGTCATGATCATGCATCATATTGTGCATTGCATTGATTGTGTTCCTTTCTGTGTTGCCGGTATTTGTCCCATCTCGATAGACGTGATACCGATGACGTGATCGTTGACACTGATGAAGACTCAATGTTATCTTCAGAAGTGCTAGGCAAGCAAAACCCCCTTGTTCATTCCGATAAAATCCCACTCTCTCGCTCCTGCTCTCTTTTACTGCATTAGGACAACATCGACATATTTGATACTTGCTGCGGTAGCTGAACCCCTTTATCCTTTGCATGACCTGTCGTTGCCACAGTAAATAGATGAAACCCACTAGCATGAGTAGGAGTTGTTTGAGCCCTGTTGTGCCTACTCATTCATGTTTGTTGTCATGCCTGCTATTGCTTAGAGTTGAGTCAGGTCTGATTCATCGGGGATGAATCAGAGGCGTGTGAACATGTCCTACTGTGTGTGAGCTAAGTGTGTGAACACGATTTGGTAAAGGTAGCGGTGAGAGGCCATGTAGGAGTACATGGTGGGTTGTCTCATTGCAGCCGTCCTCAGGAACTGAGTTCTGTGTTTGTGATCCATGAACAACTACTACCACACATTGGGATCCTTAATTGACTCTCTCGACTTATTAATCAACATGATCTCTGTCCAGGAGTTGCAACTAGTTTCTGGTGTTTGTAGGTAGTGTTAGTAGTCTACCAAGTGGCACCCGGTATAGGTGGGCTTGGGACAGACTAGGCACAGTGGCACGGTGTACCAAGTGGCACCCGGATGGTGGGCTTGGGAACCCTGCTCACATTGTTTGGGGCCGTGAGCGACACCCCGGCCGGATCTCCTTGCGGATGGAACCCGAATAGGCGATAAACCTGGACTAGAGACTTGTTCGGTTAGTCAGGTCGTGGCCGACTCCCTTGCCCGGCTTCCGCTTGAAGGTTGCCAAGGTACATGACGTGTACAGGGCGGTAAGTGGCGAAAGCGTGTGTGAAGAAGTACACCCCTGCAGGGTTATCATCAACTATTCGAATAGCCGGATTCCTCGGATATGGAAACTTGGACCCCTTGCATAGTTCATAGACAAGTGAAAGTGGATACTCTAAAATGCGCAAGATAAGCGTGAGTGCTATGGATGGCGTTCTCGTAGGGAGACGGGAGCGGATCCATAGTGGTGTATTGGTTGGTGAATATGTGGACTCGTGTGCGCCACCTCAAAAGAGTTACTTGCAGTCGAAGTTCAGGATAGCCACCGAGTCAAAGCTGGCTTGCTGCAGTTAAACTCCTCCATCCCCTTTGTTGGTAATGATGCATATGTAGTTAGTTCTGATGTAAGTCTTGCTGGGTACATTTGTACTCACGTTTGCCTATTTTATGTTTTGCAGAGAGACTTCAGTCTCACTAGTAGTTCCACGTGGACTTCGACGTTTAGCTTGTTACCTCAGCTACGATCTTGTGCCCTCGGCAGGATCTGGTAGATAGTCAGGCTTCTCAGCCTTTTTCATTTATAGATGTCTGTACTCAGACATGATAGCTTCCGCTTGTGCTTTGATTTGTATGCTCTGAGTGTTGGGTCATGAGACCCATGTTTGTAATGTCTCGCTCCTCGGAGCCTATTGAATAAATACTTGAGTCGTAGAGTCATGTTGTGATGCCATGTTGTGTTTGCACATATCGAGCATATTGTGTGTATGTTATTGAAATGCTTGGTATGTGTGGGATCTGACTATCTAGTTGTTTATCCTTAGTAGCCTCTCTTACCGGGAAATGTCTCCTAGTGTTTCCACTGAGCCATGGTAGCTTGCTACTGCTCCGGAACACTTAGGCTGGCCGGCATGTGTCCTTCTTCGTTCCTGTGTCTGTCCCTTCGGGGAAATGTCACGCGATGAATACCGGAGTCCTGTTAGCCCGCTACAGCCCGGTTCACCGGAGTCCTGCTAGCCCAGTGCTACAGCCTGGATTCACTCGCTGATGACCGACACGTTCGATGCTGGGTCATGGATGCCTGTCCCTGTAAGTTTGTGCCACTTTGGGTTTACGACTAGCCATGTCAGCCCGGGCTCCTTATCATATGGATGCTAGCGACACTGTCATATACGTGTGCCAAAAGGCGCAAACGGTCCCGGGTAAAGGTAAGGCGACACCCGTGGGAATACCGTGCGTGAGGCCGCAAAGTGATATGAAGTGTTACATGCTAGATCTATGTGGCATTGAGTCGGGGTCCTGACAGCGTTGGTATCAGAGCTTGACTGCCTGTAGGATTACCAAGCCAAACTGGTCGAAGTTGAGTCTAGAAATTCTTAGTTATATAAGGGAGTTGATTGTGGGATGGAACGTAAGGCTCTTTTTACTCCTTATACCTTATGCCCTTCTGATCTGAGTCATCTTATCTTTCCGACGGGGATTAAGAACTAGGCTATCTCTTCTTTCTATCAGGATCACGTGTTACTAATCCGTAGACTTATAAGATTGTTGGATTTAAGTCTCAGTTCAGTTCCTACTACTTCCGTACGTTAACTGTTGATCTCGAAACCTTGATATTGTGCTTCTGAGTGGTTATGCCACCATTTTTGTGAATGTCTCAAATCTTTTCTGAGCATTTACAGCCGTTATGCTGTCCGAGTCATTCCAGGTTTCTAAATAGTCTGATGCATTTGCAAAATCCTTTCCCTCTGGTTTCGATGTTCCTTTATGCCAGCTCAATCACACTAATTGTTGAGTTGAGGTATTCTATTGCCTTGACATTATGTTGGAGTTACTATTATGACCCTAGGTGTCTCAGGGGATCATCTAGTAGTCTAGCCATGTTTTGTGTCCCAGTGTGATGATTCTGGCTTTTATTCTCGAAAGCATCCCGTGATGCCACTTAGTAGTAGGTATTCTACTCCTGGGTTTGAACCCGAGATTCACCCTACTTACTTCATGTGATAGTAATTGCTAGCTCCCTAGGATATTAGTAACCTTTGCGATAGTCCTTGAAGTCCGTGGTATCTTCTTCTTCCAAATACCATGAACTACTTATGGCAGGAAGTTCCTCGTTGAACTGAAATATCACAACAGGATTATTCTTGAAGAGTTCTCCATGCTATATTATGACTCTGCCAGCTCAACCTTTCTGCATGGTTATCCGAAAGAATTATGTTGAACTTTGTTCGGCATACCAACCCATGTATCCACAACTCAGAAAGTTATATGTTCCTTTGAGTTGTCCCTCTTAGTTGTCTACTGACCTTCGTCTATCAATTGATAGTCAAGAGTATGCGTGCGTTCGTTTATCGATGCCTATTACTCTTGTGGTCCGTCAAGCCATTCTGTCCTGAATGACTTGGAGAAACAAACTCCAGTACCTCTTCCATATCCAGGATTGGGTCAAAGAAGTTGTGCTCCACAGATCAAATTGCTAATCCAGCTTTTGTTCTGTTCTACCTTGGAGTATTACCATCTTTATATCGGGATTGTTATAGGAATTGCACGCCATCCTATGAACTCTTGGTACAGTGATACTTCTCGCCATCCTTAGTTATTCCTCGGTCCTCGTGTTGATGCAACCGGAATACCGACAAATGAATTGTGATGTGTGAAATCAATACTCCCAGCAACCTCGTTGCTTGGTAGTTAAAGGATAATAATTTCATTCTTAGCATGTTGGTTAGTGAATCATCATTCTAAGATTGATCGTGCTACCTAGTCCTTATTTTGGTGCACCCTTCGATTGATGAGTTAGGATCTTGTCAAGTCCTCACTCATTTGATCATATCGTCTTGCCCTCAAAAGCGAGATTGTTCTCGAGCTTAGTAACATACCGGTGGTTCATGATTTTCTGAATATCTTCTCGGAAGTATTACCAGGTTGTCACCTGACCGCTATGTTGAGTTCGTGATCAAGATGGTCTCCTGTGAACCACCTTCTCTCCAAGAATCGGTGTTAGATATCCCTGAGCTAGTTGGTTAAGCTAAACGACAACCTGGAGAGTTGGAAGGTAAAAGCTTGCCTAACTTAGTTTGTTCCAAAGGAATATTCTTGTGTAGTGTGTGTTGGAGAAAGATGATATCTTCATCGATTGGTCCCTGTGATCAGTTGCTGGACCTATTGTCTTATCAATCCTTTGATTTGAGTGTGGGCTATCGTCAAATCAAATCAGTACCAACGATGCTCGTAATGTTGTCTTATTCGTGGTTGATCCCTCGAGCATACACCATTATATCTTTTGGGTCTGACCAATGCTATCACTGTGTTCACTTAACTATGGAATTCCTTTTAAAAGGAAACCCAGATGAATTGTTGTTGTGCCCATTGACAACATCCTTGTCTTCTCCATAATGTTGCTGAACATTAAGCTAGTGTTGGAAACTTTTGAAAGCATTTGTTCATGCTAGCTCATGAAGCATATGTTTGGATGAAGGTAGTGACTTCCTTTAATTCATGTGCATCTGATGCAAGTTGCCGCCGTGGATTCGAGAAAGTCAATGTTGTTTTCTTTGGAATCATTCCAAATCAGTCATGCACACGTGCGAAGAATGCTGTGGTTTGAAGACTTGCAACCTTCAATCTATATGTGTCCCGAGCACACCAAGCCACTGATTGATTTGTTCAAGGAGAAGGAGTTCCTTCATAAGATATAATCCGGACTTATGTAAGGACTTCGATACCCTCGTTGATGGTTCCCCCTCCTGAACTCGGTAGTGTTTTATTGTAAGACTACCACGTGGTCATGCTTGTCTGGGACAACGTGTTCACATGTCTGTAGCAGAACCAGCTCATGTTTTGGAGCTTACTATCGTAGTTCATTCCCCGAGAATCTCGCAACGTCATCTCGTCGATTTGTGTTGCCAACTTTCGTTTTTCTTCCTAGACTCGATGAGTCTGGAATATCCTGACACCAACCAGATCTGAATCTCAGGCAGATATGATGGTTTGGAACATTTCCCAAAAACTATAATATCGGTCCCTCGGAAACCGGTAAAGTGGATGTCATGGCCAACACACCCAGCCGGAAGACCTGTTATTGTAGTATCTTGTTTGAGGAAGTTGGCCACCTCCCCATAAGGATTTCGTAGGATTTACCTCCGTAACTGTTCCTTATGGATTCTATTGCTCCCGAAGTCCGACCTTTTACTTGATGTCTAGTTACCAAACCATTTCAATGATTGGATTACACTAGCACATCAAGGAGAACATTAGAAGCGGAGTGCTAAATGTCTCTCGGTCGATCATCCAGATTTTGTTCCTTGGCTTCGCTAAGGTGTAATCTGAGAAGGTGTTATCTTCCTTTGCATCTGCATCATCCATCATCATTCATCATGGTAGCAAGTTGTGTTGCCAGGATCCTTGACACGGATATTGGTAAAACCTTGATGATTATGGAAATGCTCAAGTTCTTGAGAGCACGCACAAGCGTTAGGTGTTACGATCGGCACTAGCTAGGTTTGCTCTCAACTTCCTCGGTTATGCTACAACTTCTCAACAGTGGATTCACTCTCTATTGTTGGGTTCTCCCCAGTTACCTAGAATCATTCCCATCATTTGCATTTTGTTCCCAGCTTGCACCGCCAATGTGCCATTCTACCATGGGTCTCTTCCATTTCCGGTGATAAGCAAATTCATCCATTACGTTGTCTTCAACAAGGTAATCCACATCATCCAAGTCCGAGTATGCCATTCTACCGACCCCCTCCAATGATCGCTCGAGAATTGCCTTAGGCTGGTATAAAGAGTTCAATGATCTTTGAATCAAAGTAATTCTTTTGTCACTTAAGGGGATATTCTACAAGTCACCTTCCCTAAGGTGCATCGTTATGGTATCATGGCAATTCAACTCCTCGCTACGTTGACAACCGTTCACCACCCTCTTAGGTGTGGAATTGTGGTCTACCTAGTGAACCTTCGTCATCTGCTTCACTCCATTCCTATGGATGTGTGCTTCGCCTCTCAGCTCGAGAGATGTTGCTATGTCTCATTCCGTGAGTTAATCCTGAGTTGGTCGACCTTCGAGAAGAACCATTCTTTTAGGATCTTTCCTTTCCTCTCGTTGTCATGTTAGTTGGAGTTCTCAGAGCAAGACTTCGAGACAATGATGGTGAACGAATCAACGTCCATCTGAAGTGCAACTGGATCGTGAAGATTGTGCTAGTTTGCGTTCCCCTTCACCTTACCCTACACTTGAATCTCGGGACGAGATTTTGTTTAGTGGGGTGAGTTGTCACAGCCCTAGAATATTGTTTGTAAATAGTTGCATCTTCATCCAGGCATCATATTTAAATTTCTGAAACTTGAACTGAGGAATTTTGGGAAGCCTCAAAAACTTAAAATAAAAGAGGGGCAAAGAACCCTGGTAAATGCATTCATTGCTCCAAAATGCTCTTCTTAAATGTTTGATAATTTTGGTAAGGATTCTGGTCCCAACCAAAATATTGAACATTTTTAAGGAATTATTTTTGGGACTTTGGATTTAATTCATTAGCTATTTGAATTTGAATTATATTCATATAATTAGAATATAATTTCAAATACCCCTGAAATATTTATAATCTTTTGGAAAGTCCATCTAGCAATATAAAATATTTAGAGGAGTTTTGGCATGTTTGAATTATTTTAAATTCAAAACAGTGGCAAAATAAATTAAATAAAACAAAACAGAAGAAAAAAATAAAACAGAGCAGAAAGCCTACCTGGCCTTACCCGTGCAGCCCACCAGAGCCGGCCCAGTCCTGTGCTGGTCCAGCACTGTGCGGCCCAGCCCACCTCCTCCTCCCTGTCGCCTTCCTCCTCGCGCCAGTAGGCAGAGGAGAGACTCGGCGCACGCGCCCGAGCTCGCCACGCCACCACCCTGCTCGTCTGCTTCGCCTGAGGCCACCACGACGCCTCGCGCCTTCTCCTCGGCGCCGCCTCGACCCCTGGAACCTCCCGCTCACTCCCTCGTCCCCATCTCCTCCTCTGTTCTTTCTCTCGCACACACCCGAGAGCGACCGTCGCCGCCGTTCGCTATAGCCGCATCCACCAGCCCTCCCTCGCCCCTGCCAGTTTCATAAGCTCCGCCGCGTCGTCCTCGACCTCCTCGCTGAGCTACGCAACGCTGACGCCCTGAAGCCTTGCCAGTGCCGCCGTTTCCGACCTCGCGCCGGAGATCCCCCTCGATGCTTCGCTCGCTCCGGTGCCTCCCCGAGCTCGCCGAGGCCACGCTGCACCCGCCTGTGAGCTCCTTGTTGTTTCCCCCTCTTCCCTGGCCCGATTTCTTCCTCTAACACCGATGCCGTCGCGGCCGAGAGCTTCTCGCCGAGGCCATGGCGCAGCCGTGGCCATAGCCGCGCATGCCCACGACGGAGTGCTCCACCGTGCTCATAAAGCCCCCAGGAGCCCAACACACCAACCAACTCCCTCTCCCGCGCACCGAAATGCCAAAACCCGCGGGTGCCCGAACTCCGGCCGCCGCGGAAGTGCTCGTTGCCGTCGACTCAGGCCATCCCAACTGCTGTCGCTGCTACCAGTAGATGCGCAAGAACGCCAGCAAGCCGTAGCAACAAACCGCGCTAAAATGGAGCCCCGTAG
Organism: Triticum aestivum; assembly: GCF_018294505.1. Taxonomy (NCBI): domain Eukaryota; kingdom Viridiplantae; phylum Streptophyta; class Magnoliopsida; order Poales; family Poaceae; genus Triticum; species Triticum aestivum. The sequence goes on from NC_057798.1 coordinate 449,448,020, forward strand.
CGTTTTTCCGAAACGCTCCGCCGTCGTTTTGGTCGCCGCCGGCGATACTCCGGCGACTGCCGACGTGGCACGCTTAATTTAGCGCTAATGACGCCCTAACCAACCCCCTAGGCCACTGACTGTGGGCCCCACCCCTGGTCAAACCTCAGTTAGCGCTGGGTTTGACCGGATTAGGGCCGTGTCACTGACGTGTGGCCCCACACGTCAGGTTTGACCTGGACCCGCCCTGTTGACCTGATGACAGCAGGGTGAGGTCATGCTGACGCAATATTCATTTTCTGGAATTAGTTTATTTTATTATATTCAGGAAATTCCAGAAAATGCCTAAAACTTCAATAAATCATAGAAAATTAACCGTAACTCCAAATTAAATAATTTATATATGAAAAATTATCAGAAAAATTCAAGGAATCCATCTGTACCATTTTCATGCATGTTAGAACAACTTATCACTACTGTTTAGGACAAATGAAGTGAATGACATTTGAATAATCACATATGGAGTTTGAATTTGAATCTTGTATTCAAACCAACTTCATTTAATCTGTTGCTAGTTGCATTAGCTCAAAACACATTCATTTTGCCATGTCATGATCATGCATCATATTGTGCATTGCATTGATTGTGTTCCTTTCTGTGTTGCCGGTATTTGTCCCATCTCGATAGACGTGATACCGATGACGTGATCGTTAACACTGATGAAGACTCAATGTTATCTTCAGAAGTGCCAGGCAAGCAAAACCCCCTTGTTCATTCCGATAAAATCCCACTCTCTCGCTCCTGCTCTCTTTTACTGCATTAGGACAACATCGACATATTTGATACTTGCTGCGGTAGCTGAACCCCTTTATCCTTTGCATGACCTGTCGTTGCCACAGTAAATAGATGAAACCCACTAGCATGAGTAGGAGTTGTTTGAGCCCTGTTGTGCCTACTCATTCATGTTTGTTGTCATGCCTGCTATTGCTTAGAGTTGAGTCAGGTCTGATTCATCGGGGATGAATCAGAGGCGTGTGAACATGTCCTACTGTGTGTGAGCTAAGTGTGTGAACACGATTTGGTAAAGGTAGCGGTGAGAGGCCATGTAGGAGTACATGGTGGGTTGTCTCATTGCAGCCGTCCTCAGGAACTGAGTTCTGTGTTTGTGATCCATGAACAGCTACTACCACACATTGGGATCCTTAATTGACTCTCTCGACTTATTAATCAACATGATCTCTGTCCAGGAGTTGCAACTAGTTTCTTGTGTTTGTAGGTAGTGTTAGTAGTCTACCAAGTGGCACCCGGTACAGGTGGGCTTGGGACAGACTAGGCACAGTGGCACGGTGTACCAAGTGGCACCCGGATGGTGGGCTTGGGAACCCTGCTCACATCGTTTGGGGCCGTGAGCGACACCCCGGCCGGATCTCCTTGCGGATGGAACCCGAATAGGCGATAAACCTGGACTAGAGACTTGTTCGGTTAGTCAGGTCGTGGCCGACTCCCTTGCCCGGCTTCCGCTTGAAGGTTGCCAAGGTACATGACGTGTACAGGGCGGTAAGTGGCGAAAGCGTGTGTGAAGAAGTACACCCCTGCAGGGTTATCATCAACTATTCGAATAGCCGGATTCCTCGGATATGGAAACTTGGACCCCTTGCATAGTTCATAGACAAGTGAAAGTGGATACTCTAAAATGCGCAAGATAAGCGTGAGTGCTATGGATGGCGTTCTCGTAGGGAGACGGGAGCGGATCCATAGTGGTGTATTGGTTGGTGAATATGTGGACTCGTGTGCGCCACCTCAAAAGAGTTACTTGCAGTCGAAGTTCAGGATAGCCACCGAGTCAAAGCTGGCTTGCTGCAGTTAAACTCCTCCATCCCCTTTGTTGGTAATGATGCATATGTAGTTAGTTCTGATGTAAGTCTTGCTGGGTACATTTGTACTCACGTTTGCCTATTTTATGTTTTGCAGAGAGACTTCAGTCTCACTAGTAGTTCCACGTGGACTTCGACGTTTAGCTTGTTACCTCAGCTACGATCTTGTGCCCTCGGCAGGATCTGGTAGATAGTCAGGCTTCTCAGCCTTTTTCATTTATAGATGTCTGTACTCAGACATGATAGTTTCCGCTTGTGCTTTGATTTGTATGCTCTGAGTGTTGGGTCATGAGACCCATGTTTGTAATGTCTCGCTCCTCGGAGCCTATTGAATAAATACTTGAGTCGTAGAGTCATGTTGTGATGCCATGTTGTGTTTGCACATATCGAGCATATTGTGTGTATGTTATTGAAATGCTTGGTATGTGTGGGATCTGACTATCTAGTTGTTTATCCTTAGTAGCCTCTCTTACCGGGAAATGTCTCCTAGTGTTTCCACTGAGCCATGGTAGCTTGCTACTGCTCCGGAACACTTAGGCTGGCCGGCATGTGTCCTTCTTCGTTCCTGTGTCTGTCCCTTCGGGGAAATGTCACGCGATGAATACCGGAGTCCTGTTAGCCCGCTACAGCCCGGTTCACCGGAGTCCTGCTAGCCCAGTGCTACAGCCTGGATTCACTCGCTGATGACCGACACGTTCGATGCTGGGTCATGGATGCCTGTCCCTGTAAGTTTGTGCCACTTTGGGTTTACGACTAGCCATGTCAGCCCGGGCTCCTTATCATATGGATGCTAGCGACACTGTCATATACGTGTGCCAAAAGGCGCAAACGGTCCCGGGTAAGGTAAGGCGACACCCGTGGGAATACCGTGCGTGAGGCCGCAAAGTGATATGAAGTGTTACATGCTAGATCTATGTGGCATTGAGTCGGGGTCCTGACAACTAGGGGCTTAGGGCATTGTTCTGCCCAGTATCATAAAGACCGAATACCTCAGGGAGTGTTCGGCGTCTCGAGTTAGGCCTTATATGCATCAGCTCCGAATCATGTCTTTGGTCAAATGTTGGGTTTGCCTGGCTCCTGTGTTTTGCTGCCTTACGTTCCGCTCCATCGGCTAACGCGGGCACCAGGAGAAACTACTGCGATTGTGCCCCGGTTCGGCGGGCGAGCACCTCAGTAGAGAAAGCCGAAAACTAATTGTCATGATATAGCGAGAGACTGGTCAACCACTCGATCGACTACTGGAATGTTTAGAATTCCTCCGCTTTGACGAAGGATTGCTTCCCGGTCAGGCACATACGCGCCCCGAGTTCGGAGAGCGCGGTGCCCTAGGGCTATATAGGAGCCCCACATCGAGCTCCTATGGCTAAGTGAAAGTGATAAAGCATTATAGTCCGGTTGCCTAGTTTGCTATGCTATCACCTCCTTCAAAGGACCAAGACGTTGGATTAAGTGTGAAAAAGTGCTTTTTTTGGCAAACACCCCCGCACCATGTGCGTGGGGGCTGAAGCCAAAGACTGCCATCTTTCAGGTTATACACACATATACGGTCACACAGGAGATAGTCCAGTACTTGAACGCACAAGTATAAAAAGCTGTTACATTATAAATATGATCCCACAAATCATATATGTCATTTGAACATAACATGTTTCGAGCACTGCGACTCTATTAAACGAGCGCCCTGCAGGACTTCCTCAAAATAGTGCTCGGCGGGTAATCGGCTTTTGTCCGAACCTTGGGATGCAACATCGGTAGCATCCATCTCCACCCAGTATGTCTTAACACGGGCGAGAGCCATCCGTGCACCCTCTATGCATGCCGACCGCTGCATCGCCTCGATATGCGGCACCGCCTCAAGGAATTGCTGCAACCCAAAATAACTCTTCGGCTTGGGCCTTTCTGGCCACAGACGAGCCACCACATCCGTCATGGCAAGTCCGGACAATCTATTCAGCTCAGCCCACTCAGCCAACCGATCGGACAACGGAAGCGGACGCTCCGGACTATGGAATTGAGACCAGAAAAGCTCTTCCATTTCGTGATCCTTTTGGCTTCGGAAGTGCACGACTGCGTCTGCCGCACTCGCCGCCAAATCCAGATAAGGATCCTCCGCACCACACAATTGGCCCAACTGAGCATACTTCGGATCCGTGAACTTCCTACGCAGCAGAAAGGGCTTTCCAGCCGCAATGTCTCCGGCCTGACGTAGTTCCTCCTTCATAGCCCGCATCGCGCAACGGGCATCCTTGGCTTCGGCGGCGGCCTTCTTCAGGTCCTCTTGCTCCGCTCGGCGTTCTCTTTCAAGAACCTCATAGCGGTCGGTAGCATATTTTAATTTCACGGCCGTTCCGGCCGCCTCCTCCCTGCTTCGGCAGTGAGCAGCCTTTTCGGCTTTTAATTCCTCCGCTGCCTTCGAGGCAGCCGCATCACTTTTCCTGGCTTGCTCCTTGGCTCGAGCAAGCTCTGCTCGAAGGTTTTCCACAGCAGCGGCACCATCTGCATCAAGCATACTAATTGTAAGGAACGGGCATTAGCTCCCTCACTAGGTGACCGCGGAGAAACCACCTACCTTGTGACTCGTCAAGTCGTTTATTGACCAGCGCGATGTCCGCATCCGCAACATCAAGTTGTCGTTTCAGCTCGGCAACTCCATCAGTCCGGCTGGCCACCGAACGTTCCGCCACCTGCATAGGAAAGGTGACATTCTATAATTGAGACTATGATCCTCGGCACGCTGTCGCTTTCGACAACATCCCAAGTCTCAGGGGCTACTATCTATACAGGGCACACTCTATGTGCAAAACTGTCAAAAGGTATGTCATTTTTTGCGTACCTCAAACCCCGTCAGCAAACTTCCGATGGCCTCATGCAACCCGCTCTCGGCGGATGAGATCCTTTCAATCACCATAATCATTAAAGTGCGGTGATCTTCTGAGATAGACGCCCTCTCGAGCAAATCCTACAGCTCCACCGGCCGTACTCCAGTGGGTGCCGAACTCCCCGGCCCTGCCGGATTCGGGCAGACCCTCCGTGACGTCACCTCAGGATCGTCCGCCCCGCCCGACGGGGCGGCAGATGGAGGCGTTTCGCTCTCCATCATCTCCAGACGAAGGTCCCCCGAAGATGAGCTCTGCTGAGAAGGGCTAAGATCCGAACTACAAGGTGAAAACTTCGGTTACCCTCAGAAATAAAGTAGGAATGTCCCCTATTACAAAACTTCCCCTTTTTTACTTACGGCTTGCTGGAGGGTTGATTCCTTTGGGGAGACTGCGCGGCCGGGGCTCTTCCCAGCACAGGACCTTCCGGTGCAGATTTCTTTCCCTGCTTTGAGGCCTTGTCCTCCGGGTCTTCGGAAGCAGTCCTCTTCTCCCCCTGAAGGGAGGGATTCTCGATTCCTCCCTTACTGAAAGCCTCCTTGGCAGAGGTGGTAGTTTCCCTGTGCCCCCCTTCGCCATCCTCCGAGGGTGCAACTTCCAACATTTTGATTAATACGGGATCCGACGTGGTCTCAGGGAGATGGGCCGGACATCATATTAGTTTTGCTTGCGCTATCCACTCCTGTCCAAGGGATAGCTGGTTAAAAGGCAAACCCATGATAGATGAATGGACAATGTGTCCGAACACAAGGCTACTTACTTGAGAATCCGGGCGATTGCAGCTTAGGCCAGCGTCCTCGGTCAAGTCCGGACGCATCTCTTGCGATCCGAAGAACAGTTTGTACATCTCCACGGGTGTCAAACCCATGAAGTGTTGGAGAGCTCGTGGTCCCTCCGGATTAAATTCCCACAGGCGGAGAGGGCGACGTTTGCATGGCAGAAGGCGCCGAATCAGCATAACCCATGTCACTACGACCAGATTGATCTCCCTTTCTTGGAGGTCTCAAATCCGGCCCTGCAAAAGGGGGGCGTCTTTGGATGGCCCCCAGTCAAGCCCTTTGTTGACCCATGACGTCAGCCATTGTGGAGGGCCCGGGCGAAAGGCGGACGATGGCCTTTGCTTGCTGCCCCTGGGAGCGGTGATATAGAACCACTCCTGTTGCCACAAGCCGAGCTCCTCCTGGAAAGAGCCCTCGGGCCATGGAGCATCGGCCCTCTTACTTATAACCGCCCCGCCGCACTCTGCCTGACGCCCCTCAATCATCTTCGGCTCCACGTTGAAGGTTTTGAGCCACAAGCCGAAGTGAGGGGTAGTGAGGGAGTCCCGGACTAGGGGGTGTTCGGATAGCCGAACTATCATGATCGGCCGGACTCCAAGACTATGAAGATACAAGATTGAAGACTTTGTCCCGTGTCCGGATGGGACTTTCCTTGGTGTGGAAGGCAAGCTTGGCGATACGGATACGTAGATCTCCTACCTTTGTAACCGACTCTGTGTAACCCTAGCCCTCTCCGGTGTCTATATAAACCGGATGGCCTTAGTCCATAGGACGAACAACAATCATACCATAGGCTAGCTTCTAGGGTTTAGCCTCCTTGATCTCGTGGTAGATCTACTCTTGTAACCCACATCATCAATATTAACCAAGCAGGACGTAGGGTTTTACCTCCATCAAGATGGCCCAAACCTGGGTAAAAACATCGTGTCCCTCATCTCCTGTTACCATCCGCCTAGACACATAGTTCTGGACCCCCTACCCGAGATCCACTGGTTTTGACACCGACATTGGTGCTTTCATCGAGAGTTCCTCTGTGCCGTCGCGATCAGGAAGGATGCCTTCTCCCGTCTTTAAAGACGGCACCGTCGTCAAGAGAGCTTTGGCCACCGGCCAAACTGTCCGGCTAGGTGGTTTTCTTATGACCGCCTGTTCGGCCACCGCTCCGACGATGACCTCTCAGGTCATCAAAAGCGATCTTCACGTCAGCCCGGCATTCGCCGAGCTGTTAGATCCGATTGAGCTCTCCTTTGTAAACGAGCTCTTGGATCGCATCGCCGCCCTAGGAGTCGCCATAGACTACAATCAGATTGGGCTTAAACCCGATTTGAGAGAGATTAACTCTCCTCAGGCCACCCACCACGTTGTCGTGGTAGAGGAACAATGCGGCAACCCTTCTTCTACATTGAAAACCAACTATGTCCGGATTCCAGATCCCTCCAAGCCGGATTCCCGCGAAGGGACGGACGCTAATCAAATACTGAAGAGTCAGGCATCGGACTAGATTCGTTGGAAAGCATCCAGCAAGTCAAGCTTCCAAATCTGGAAACTTCTTGGCCTTTGAGCCTCAGATCGGGCGGGGTTCCAAACTTGATTCCACCCGCCCACCCAAACATAAGCTATCTATCTCGAATACGACAAGAGCCCGATGAAACAGTACATCATTACTGGGCCAGATTCCTCCTGGTTATGAACAGGATAAAGGACTGCTGTGAAGAAAGCGCGATTTCAATTTTCTACAACAATTGCACGGACAAGGGAATCATGAACGCCATAAGTCGTCGCGAAGTTACACGCTTCATCGACCTAGCGACTATCGTACAAAAATACTGTGCGGTAGAGAGTGCCAGGAACACCGAAACTAGGTTTTGGGACAGTCCGGCCTTGACCACAACCCTAGTCCGAAGTAAAAGGGTGCGCCATACTCAAGCACCTGGGTTAAAAACCAAAAAGCAAAGACCCCCTAAAGGGCATGGAACCGTACTGGAGGGCTGGCTCAACGGACCCTGCAAAATCCACAGTACGGAGGGCGCCACTCCAACACACAGCCTTCGAGCATGTTGGATACTACGGCAGGTGGCCAAAAGTGGCGAAGGCTTTTTAGCCCCGGGCAAACAGCCCAGCAGTACCGGTACGGTATTAACAGTCTTCGAGACTTTCGCATCAAATAACATGCGAAAACGAACAATCCGCGGCCTCGCCGAAGTCTACCAAGTAGCAACAGCAAATCCATGGAGTGACACGGCTATCACCTTCAACGCCAGCGACGAACCTAAATTCCGAACAGCTAGAGCACCAGCCGCATTGGTCCTCAGTCCGATAGTGGACGGCTTTCGCCTTACCAAGGTACTCATGGATGGCGGCAGCGGATTAAACCTCATCTACGAGGAAACCCTTCAAAAAATGGATATTTACTAGAGCCGCATCGAGCGAAGCAGCACAACCTTCAGAGGGATAATCCCTAGTTGAGAAGTACGCTGCACAGGAAAAATCACACTAGATGTAGTGTTCGGCTCACCGGACAATTACAGGTCCGAGGAGGTCACGTTCCAAGTGGCCCCATTCGGCAGCGGATATCACGCTTTGTTAGGGCGAGAGGCATTCACAATCTTCCAAGCTATACCCCACTACGGGTACATGAAGCTCAAAATGCCCGGACCCAATGGGATAATCACTCTTGCCAGTGATCCAGATACAGCACTCCGCGCTGAAAATAAGACAGCCGCACTGGCCCTAGAGGCATTGTCCGAAGCCCTAGCGGCAGAGGAACTAACTACGCTGCGCTCCATGGTGGATAGGGATGATGTGATACTCGATAAGAGGTCCAAGTCCACCTCTTTTAAACCAGCAGACGAAATAGTCAAATTTCAGGTCCATCCAACGGACCCCACAAAGACGGCCTCCATTGGGGCACAATTAAGTCCTGATGTCGAAGCCGCACTACGAGAATTCCTTCGGGAAAATTGGGACATTTTTGCCTGGCACCCTTTAGACATGCCAGGAATCCCACGCAGGCTGGCAGAGCACATCCTAAACATCCTAAAAGGATTCAAGCCGGTCAAACAAGCTCTTCGGCGATTTTCCGAACCCAAAAGACAGGCAATGGGAGAAGAGCTAGCCAAACTCTTAGAAGCCGGATTCATCAGAGATATAAAACATCCGGACTGGCTAGCCAATCTAGTAATGGTACCAAAAAAGGACAAATCCTGGCGCCTCTACATCGATTTTAAAGACCTTAACAAGGCCTGTCCAAAGGACCCTTCCCCCCTCCCTCGCATCGACCAAATCATCGATGCTACCGCAGGGCACGATTCATTGTGCTTCCTCGATGCATACTCCGGATACCATCAAATCAAGATGGCGGAGAAAGACCAGGCCACAACGGCATTCATTACTCCATATGGGCCATTCTGCTTCAACACAATGCCCTTCGGACTCAAAAACGCCGGCGCAACATATCAGCGCATGATTCAAACATGTCTGGCTACCCAGATAGGCAAAACAGTAGAGGCATACGTAGACGATGTGGTCGTCAAGACCAAACACGTTGAAACTCTAGTAGAAGACTTGAGGGTGACATTCGACAACCTCCGAGCATATGACATTAAGCTCAATCCGGAAAAATGCGTCTTCGGCGTACCAGCCGGAAAGCTCTTGGGCTTCATCGTATCCGGTAGAGGAATTGAAGCAAACCCGGCCAAAATCCGAGCTCTGTCACAATTGGATATTCCAAAAGACCTCAAGCAAATACAAAAACTAACCGGATGCGTAGCGGCCTTAAGTCGCTTCATCTCCCGTTTGGGAGAAAAGGCTCTGCCCCTCTACCGCCTCCTCCGGCGCACCGAACATTTCGAATGGACGGATGCTGCCACAGCCGGACTCGAAGAAATAAAGGCCATACTGGCAACAAATCCGGTCCTGGCCGCGCCCAACCTGGGCGAACCTATGTTATTATATATCGCAGCAACACATTAAGTTGTCAGCGCGGTACTCGTCGTCGAGCGAGAGACAGAAGGGCACAGATTCCCTCTTCAAAAACCAGTGTACTACGTATCCACTATTCTAACTCCATGCAAGTCCCGGTACCCACATTATCAAAAGATAGCATATGCGGTGTTCATGGCATCCCGGAAGCTGCGACACTACTTTCAAGAGTGTTCCATAACGGTGGCCTCCGAAGTACCTCTCAACGATATTATAAACAATCGCGATGCAACGGGCAGGATTGCAAAATGGGCTATTGAGCTCTTACCATTTGACATAACCTATAAACCACGGCGAGCTATAAAGTCGCAGGTTCTGGCCGACTTCGTCGCCGAATGGACCGAAGCCGAACTCCCTAAAGAGTACGGCGCATACTCCAATTGGATCATGCATTTCGACGGATCCAAAATGTTGGCTGGCTTGGGGGCTGGCGTCGTCCTGACGTCCCCAACTGGAGACACAATCCAATACATACTTCAAATAATGTACATGGACTCCAATAACGTAGCCGAATACGAGGCCCTTCTACATGGCCTCCGGATGGCAATCTCCATGGGCATTCAACGCCTAGAGGTGCGCGGGGATTCAAACCTCGCAATATCCCAAGTAAATGGAGACTTTGATGCCAAAGATCCAAAAATGGCAGCTTACCGCAACGCCCGTCCTAAAAATGTCAGCTCGGTTCGAAGGACTCGAATTCCACCATGTAGCTCAGGATAATAACCAGGCAGCAGACGTGTTAGCACGCATCAGCGTGAAACGAGACGCCGTCCCTCCAAACATCTTCCTGTAACGGCTCTTCAAGCCATTCGTGTTATGGGAAGAGGAGTCCGGAAATAACAATCCGGAGCCAGCTGCATCACCGAACTCAGACCATTCTGACACAATCGGCGGCTCAGCCAACGAAATAACACCTTTAGCTCACGAAATAATGGCAGTAATTGCCCCGTGGACAGAACCATTCCTAGCCTACTTAATTCGGCAGGAACTTCCCGAAGACCAAAATGAGGCCCGCTGCATAGTTCGGCGATCTAAAGCCTACAAAGTCCATGAGGGAGAACTTTATAAGAAAAGCACAACCGGAGTCCTTCAAAGGTGTATCTCCGAAGAGGAGGGGCGGAATCTCCTGGCTGAAATTCACGCCGGACTCGGCGGGCACCACGCTGCAGCCCGGGCACTCGTAGGCAAGGCCTTCCATACAGGATTTTATTGGCCGACAGCCCGGGCAGATGCTCAGGACTTAGTCCAACGATGCGTCGGTTGCCAGCTCTTTGCTAATCAGAGCCACATGCCACCCACCGCCCTCAAAACTATACCCATTACCCGACCGTTCGCGGTCTGGGGGCTTGACATGGTTGGACCCCTTAAAGGGGGAACCCACAAGCACAAATACTTATTGGTCATGGTGGACAAATTCACCAAATGGATTGAGGCCAAGCCGGTTAAAACGGCAGAATCCGGACCGGTGATAGACTTCCTATCCGGGGTAGTACACCGTTTTGGCGTCCCCCACAGCATCATCACTGATAACGGCTCGAACTTCACTGTCGACGAGGTTAAACTCTGGTGCAAAAACATGGGCATCAAGCTCGGTTATGCTTCAGTCTATCACCCCCAAACTAACGGTCAAGTCGAGCGAGCAAATGGTCTAATCATGAGCGGCATCAAATCCAGACTAGTGCGGTCCCTCAAGGAATCTAACACACACTGGGTAGAGGAGCTCGACTCCGTACTCTAGGGGCTGCGGACCACGCCAAACCGAACTACTGGATACACACCATTTTTCATGGTGTATGGCGCAGAGGCAGTTCTGCCTTGCGATATAATTCATGACTCACCTCGTGTGCGCATGTACGAAGAAAGAGAAGCCGAGTTGGATCGGCAGGACAGTTTGGATGCCTTAGAGGAGGAGCGGGACGTGGCAAAGGCTCGTTCCGCATTCTATCAGCAGCAGGCTCGAAGATATCAAAGCAGAGAAGTACGGGCCAAAACTTACAATGTCGGCGAACTCGTTCTACGCCCGCCGGACAAGAAAAAGGACAAACTTAAGCCCAAGTGGGAAGGTCCCTTCATCATCGACCAAGTCCTGACCGACGGAGCATACCGTCTACGTAAAGCATCTAACAACCGACTCGAGCCGAACCCATGGAACGCAGCCCGTCTCCGAAGATTCTACGCCTAAACACCGGACTCAGAGTTCGTCTCACTCCCCCGTCCACCTTTTTCTATTTTTTACTGTCTCTTGTCCCCCTCCTTCTTCCCACTTTTTTTCAATACCTTTTATAGGCTGATTTGCGCTTTGTTCGCACACACTTGATGTGCTCCTAGAACTCATTATACCTAGGGGCTTCTTTACCAGAAGCTTATTAATATGGGCTTCACGCCCAATACATGTGTCATACTTCCGCGTGTACCTTTTATTCACCATTATATGCATCGATATGACTTAAGTTTTGGCCAAGGTGGGTTGCCTGGCTCCTGTGCTTACCCCTACGTTCCCGATTGTTCGGCTAGGAGGTAAAGGGAGCACCTCTGCGATTGTTACTGCCGGGTCAGCCGGATGTGTACCTCAGACTGGGTGAAGCAGAAAGCTAGCGTTCTTAAGAGAATATTCGGTCGGTGACTTGAAAGATGATTTATTACTTACTTATTTATAAGCCCCCAGATGCTTTTTCTGCTATTTTCGCAGTCCGGCATTGCACCTTAGGGCATGCCTCCCAGGGAAAGGAACCCTTAACGGAACTATTCTCCCTGGAAGATGTTTCTTAGTAACCATGTAATATAACATAACTAGTTGGGCACTTGTCTGATAAAGCAATTATGACCCCGACGCCTTATCTCCATGCATGCCCCGGTTCTTTTATAACCGTAGGGGTATTCGGACACACTCCGGACTGTTGGGTCCCGAGGTTGAAGCGAAATGGTCCGCAAAGACAAATGATCTACAATCCGGCTAGAAGGCATCTTGCATGTCATTTCAAATTACATCGTCAAACCAACTGATTGTACTCCTCCTCAATCCCATCTAACAGGCTGTCTAATTTACAGTCCTGTTGGGAATATTTCGCGGCCAGTTCTACTTGGCCATACATCAAGCTCACAGGGATCTCCTTCCCATCAGGCCCCACAGGTCCGACCTCGGCCATGTGGTTTGGGTCAGCCTTCGGGTAGCGCGTCTTCACCATGGCCCAGGCCTCCCTGGCGCCATGATGGCAGGCCGATATCTTCCACAAACGGAGGCGTCGCCGTGCTCCCTGGAGCTTCTCAGCAAGCTCACCAAGGCCCTCGGGTAGGGAGACGGCTGGCCATAAAGCCTGAACGACGCCACTCATCGCCTGCCGAACATGTTTGAACAATTGCACCAGCTCGGGAAGTTGGTCACCTGTTGACCCAGGCATTTCCTCCGCAGGGCGACCTGTGAGCACACCTAAAGACATATTTCTGTCAAACGACTTCCTCGCCGAATTCTTCTTTTCAAAGGAATTTGCTCAAGCACTTACTATAAATGCGGCGACGAAGTCGCTGATTCTCCTTCAAGGAGCCAGAGAGCTGGGCCCGAACACCTTTCAGCTCTTCTCCTAGCTGGGTGTGGGCATCTTGGAGCTTGTTTCTCTCCTGCTGCACCTTCATAAGCACCATTTCGCCAGCCTTTAGCTGACGCAGTAGCTGTTGCTTGTCCGGATCTAGTCCGGCGCCCTCTGCAATATTATTGTCAGATTCACGCCGCACTTTGTTAATTAATTATCTTTTCAAAGTACTCTTACCAGCGGGGGTCTCTGTGGCTCCCCCTGTGGCGGCCAGTGCGGCCTCTAGTTGGGCCTTGCACTCTTGGAGCTCCTGGGACAGATGGGTATTCTTCTCCATAAGATCCTGCATAAAAATTGATCCTTAAATCAATTATTTTAACCATTTTAAGTCTCGGGGGCTACTGGCATATATAACTATTAAAATTACTTACATGTATGTCTTTCACATACTGCTCCGTGGCTCTGGTTAACCCATATTGAGAGGGACGGAGGTGCACGTTTCCCGTATCAAAGGCATTTAACGCCTCCGGGGAAAACACGCGTCACGAAGAACTGTCCGGCGACGCCTGTGATTCATGGCGCTCTCCACCTCAGACTGGGTGGCGGACAGCCTGTCGGCATCCTCCGTCGGAGGAGCGCCTGACTCATGCCTTGTATCCGCCTCCCCTTCCGGGCAATGCGTTGGAGCATGGCTGGCGGAGGCTTGATTGGCAACCTCTCTAGACACTGTCCGGCGAGCGCTCTTTCTGGAAAAGTTATGAGCATTAATATACCTCGTGGGAATCCTTCCCTTAAAAAATAGCGGTGCTTTGTACCGTTGCAGCGGCATTTCAGTTCGCGTCGCACTTCTCTTCCGCCTGCTGGGCCGGACTGACCCTTGTTGGCCGGTCGCCACGGGCTAGACTTCCTGCCGTAAAGGCGCTTCCTGTCGAACACCATTGGTCCACGGTGGTCAGAACTAAGCATTAAAGAAGTAACAGCGCCAGGACTTCGGTCGTACTCACCGGGGAAGCCGGACACAAACCGGGGTAGTCAGCCATAATGGCGACTAAAGCATTATCTATGCTGAGCTGGTGGTACACCCCATCGCTCAGTTCCACCGTTAAGTCCGGATCCTCTTCGGAGGCCGGATCAAGGGACCTTTCTGGGTCTTCGGGTTGTGGGGCTGGGCCTTTTATGCCGTCCACATCCCGACGCAGTTCCTGTGTCAAAATCATACAATAAGACAATTGCCTTTAAAGGCACGGTTCAGATATGCATGCGACCGCTTACCCAGCTCTGAGGGTTGTTCATGGAAAATCCGTTCAGAGGATTCGTGCGAAGGAAGTCCTCCTTCTCCTCCTTGTACAAGCCGGACAGGATCTTCACCAGATCGTCGGCCGAGCCAGGTCCCTTGCGGCCATGACGGGTGGCGTCGTCGTCTCCGTTGAAGTCCCACATGGGGTGGCCCCTATATTGGAGCGGCTGCACCCCACGCATAATGCATGTGGCCATGACTCCGATCATGGTTAATCCGGAATGGGCTAGCAGCCGTATCCGGCCCATCAAGTAATGGACGCTACTATCACCTTCTCGTCGAGGGCTCCGTGGGCGCCAACTTAGACGTTTCTTCAGGGGAGCGTTGCTGAACTCCGGAAGGCCGATCCGGACTGGATCTGGCAGCGGAGCATCCTCCATATAAAACCACTCCGAAGGCCAATCTTTGGATGCCTTCTTCGGAGTCCCGGACAGGTATCCGGTCCCGGCGATGCGCCATATTTCGGCTCCGCCCACTTGATATATCGACCCCTCATGAGAGCGGGGTACGAGGCAAAACAACCTCTTCCACAGCGCAAAATGGGGCTCAATGCCCAAGAACAGCTCGCACAGAGCTACGAAGCCCGCGATGTGCAAAATGGAGGCAGGTGTAAGGTGATGAAGCTGGAGTCCGTAGAACTCCAGGAGCCCCCGGAGAAACGGATGTATAGGAAATCCAAGTCCCCTTATTAAGTAGGAGACGAAGCACACCCGCTCTCCTTTGGAGGGATTGGGGGCGCTCTCCGCCTGCTTCCCCCCTTTGTAGGTGGCCAGTCCGGCTCGAACCGGAACCATGATGGCCGGGGGAAGATATCCCTCTGCTTGGAGTGTCACTAACTCGCTGTGCGGGGCTGAGCATCTCCTCCAATCTCCTGGCTTAGGGCTGGGAGCGCGAGAAGAAGGGCCGCGTCGAATGTCCATGTTGGAATGGGTTTGATGTCAGATGCGCCTCGATGAGTGCTTGCAGAAGGAGGAGGATGTGATTTGGATCTGGATCCTCGCCTCTCTTATAGGCAGCTTATTTGCGCAGCTAGGGGGTAGAACATAAAAATACCCTGGCTTTTCGCATTCGTGCGACGCATGGAAGAAGACCATTATTGGACGCGAAAGCCAAGGAGCGCAGCATTTATGAAGCAACCGGACACTATCCGGCAAACACATGGAGCATGTAGAAGAACCCGCCTTGCAAACGCCGAAGACAACATACGCGCCGGATTCGTCGTTATTGAAGCCTGGTTCGGGGGCTACTGAGGGAGTCCCGGACTAGGGGGTGTCCAGATAGCCGAACTATCATAATCGGCCGGACTCCAAGACTATGAAGATACAAGATTGAAGACTTCGTCCCGTGTCCGGATGGGACTTTCCTTGGCATGGAAGGCAAGCTTGGCGATACGGATATGTAGATCTCCTACCTTTGTAACCGACTCTGTGTAACCCTAGCCCTCTCTGGTGTCTATATAAATCGGATGGCCTTAGTCCATAGGACGAACAACAATCATACCATAGGCTAGCTTCTAGGGTTTAGCCTCCTTGATCTCGTGGTAGATCTACTCTTGTAACCCACATCATCAATATTAATCAAGCAGGACGTAGGGTTTTACCTCCATCAAACGGGGCCCAAACCTAGGTAAAAACATCGTGTCCCTCGTCTCCTGTTACCATCTGCCTAGACGCACAGTTTGGGACCCCCTACCCGAGATCCGCCGGTTTTGACACCGACAGGTAGTGCGGAGGAAGGCTTCGCAGACGACAATGAAAGATGAGATGTGGAGGATGGACTCTGGAGCCAAATCGTGGAATTCCAGCCCATAGTAAAACATGAGCCCCCTCACGAAGGGATCCATCGGGAAGCCTAAACCCTGACGGAAGTGAGACACGAACACGACGCTCTCGCCGGGCTCGGGAGTAGGAATAACTTGCCCTCGGGCAGGCAACCTATGCGAAATCTCGTAGGTTAAGTACCTGTCATCTCTCAGCTTTAGCACGTCCTCTTCCGTGACGGAGGAAGGCATCCACCGGCCTCGTAGGTCGGAGCCAGACATTGTCGAAGGTCGAAAGTACCCGAATCTGGAGCCCTGTGTGTTGGAACTCGGGGCGAGGGGCGGATTCGATTGAGGATTGGAGAAAAAGAACGGGCCTTGGTCTCATTATAAAGAGGAAGAATACCAAGAGCCGTCCCCGTGACTGTTTGGAACCCGCCTTCGATGGAGGGGGCGTGTAACGGGCACGGTTGGGTTACCCACGTCCGTATTGATGGGAATCCTGGAATAAGGGGAACACGATCTCTGCTTTGACAAGACGTGCCAAGGAAACCGCTTCTCTAAACGCGCAGAGGTGGTGTAATAAAAACTATTCGAATAAAGACTTGGCTGTGGTATGACGTCACGCCACAAAATATGTCAGCAGATTGAACTTGTGTAAATATTATTCTCTCTACGGTGGTATGTGGAATTTATTTTGCAGAGCCGGACACTATCCTGGTGTTCACAATCTTCTATAAATTATTCGGAGGAGGAACCCGCCTTGCAACACCGAAGACAATATGGGTGCCGGACTCGTTGTCATTGAAGCCTGGTTCAGGGGCTACCGAGGGAGTCCTGGACTAGGGGGTGTCCGGATAGCCGAACTATCATCATCGTCCGGACTCCAAGACTATGAAGATACAAGATTGAAGACTTCGTCCCGTGTCCGGATGGGACTTTCCTTGGCGTGGAAGGCAAGCTTGGCAATACGGATATGTAGATCTCCTACCATTGTAACCGACTCTGTGTAACCCTAGCCCTCTCCGGTGTCTATATAAACCGGATGGCTTTAGTCCGTAGGACGAACAACAATCATACCATAGGCTAGCTTCTAGGGTTTAGCCTCCTTGATCTCGTGGTAGATCTACTCTTGTAATACCCACATCATCAATATCAATCAAGCAGGACGTAGGGTTTTACCTCCATCAAGAGGGCCCGAACTTGGGTAAAACATTGTGTCCCTTGTCTCCTGTTACCATCCGCCTAGGCGCACAGTTCGGGACCCCCTACCCGAGATCCGCCGGTTTTGACACCGACAATAGGGTTTGCACTCTCCACACGCTTGCCGCAATACATATATGTTACACGCTGGAGGCTCAGCGTTCATTTGCTAGGGTTTGCTATATTCACAGTCTCTCACCCTCTCTTCACCAGATCTAAACAAGACTGTGTTGGCCTCTTGTCTCTCTCTCTCCCCCTCACAGCTGGTGAAGGAGGCGTCCGTATCCCGTCGCACCAGGAAGGGGAGGAGGTGCAACGTTAACTCTATCGCCTTCGGTGAGGGAGGCAATCCACTGCCGGCTGCGCTATTCTCTTTCACCCAGCGCCTGTGCGGGAGGCCCACCGACCCCTTCTTCCTTGCTACCGTACGTAGTGTGGGCAGATCCGGCCTCCCGCCGCACGCCTTGCCACATCCCGACGACCCTAAGGTATAAGTTTCTCTGAAACCGTCGTTACTCTAGCTGCATGTGGATCTTTTTCGATCTGTAGTCGAATCTACGTCTTGGTTCAAAGAGGAAGGAAAGGTGCGGTGGGGTGGAGCATGAATCTAGGACGTGGTTCAATGAGCAAAGGAGGGAGGAAAAGTAGTATAGACTGGCTATCCAGCCGCTTTGTTGGTCGAAAAGGGAAAATGGGGGTAACCGAGTACACACATCTGTAAGGAACTGATCTCTTTGTTGAAAAGGGAAAGAAACTGGGGGGGGGGGTCGGGTAGTTTGTGCAGGACTAGATTTGCTGCCCTCACATAGGAAAAAAGTTCAAAGAGAACAAATATGGGACCAACACAGATATGTTGCTTGGCTACATACTCTGCATCACCCATTTATACGTGTGGACGCACATGGTGCTAGCATGTCCCATACAACTATTTTGCTGTTGTTAATCTAAGAATGCCGTCGGAAAATTGAAGTAATGCCACTGTTAAAAGTAAATTACATTTTTTAACGAATGTTGTTTCAAGAGAGTGTCTCTGTTAATATGAATCAATGCAACCGTTTTAGAAATGCTACTATCCTATTTTGTCTTCCATCCAAGATAAGTTAGATGCTTCTTTCTGTCACGTTTGTTTCATCCTCCTTTATCGGCAAGTAATTGTTTCCTTTTTTGCCTCTGTTAAAACAGGGGTATCGATTCAACTTGTTGCTATTGCGACATTTTGCTTCGCTACTCGAAACACTTATGTTTTATGAGTGTTTTGTGCAGTTCAACTTGAATGTCACACCGGTGACTTTGCTTAATTTTGGTGGAACTGCACAAAAGGAGATCCGAGATTTGTTTCTAGTGTTCCTGTCGAGTTGTTTCAAATCTTGGTCTCAACCACATGATATCTATTCAACTTGTTGCTATTGCGACATTTTGCTTCGCTATGCAAAACACTTTGCTTGATTTCAGTGCAACTGCACAAAAGGAGATTGGATTTCCTATTCGTGTTAGCTGATTCATATTTTATCCTGGTGTTCTCATGAAATGTCAGTACAGGCCTTCATCCACATGATTGTGCAGTGTGCTTTGAGATGTTGTGCTACCTGTATTGGTACTGTTTTAAATAAATGTTAAATTGAAGCTATTGTATTGCTGTCTTTTCCCATTAAGTAGTGAACAAAAATGGGACCAACCCAGACATGATGCTAGTTGCTTTGTTACAACAAATTCTGCATCACCCCCTTTATAATTAGATGGAAACACATATTGTTGTTGCGCCCACTCTCCCATGGA
This sequence comes from Triticum aestivum, assembly GCF_018294505.1. Classification (NCBI taxonomy): domain Eukaryota; kingdom Viridiplantae; phylum Streptophyta; class Magnoliopsida; order Poales; family Poaceae; genus Triticum; species Triticum aestivum. The sequence continues at coordinate 449,467,071 of NC_057798.1, forward strand.
ACTGTTTATGCTTTTCGTTAATCTAATGCCGCTGGTAAAATTAAGCAATGCCACTCTCAGAATTAATTAACTACTGAATCTTAGTTCAAAACTGCAACACTTGTTAGGAATGGTACTATCCTGCTTTGTAGTTCTTTCTACATGTTTAACCAAGGTATTGTTAAGATAATGTCTCTTTAAAAATGAATTAGTTGCATTGTTTTAGGAATGGTACTTTTCTGCTTTGTCGTTCTTTATACATGATGAAACAAGGCATTGTTAAGATAATGTCACAGTCAATATGAATGAATCACACTGATGGAGAATTGCTACTCTCCTGCTTTGTTTCCCATTAAGACAAGTCATCAACCGTTATTTCTCAGTAATTGTTTCCCTTATATCTATTGTTGCTTACAGGGATATCAAAATTAAAGCTCGGTTTTATTCTGACTTCGATTTTAGTTGAACTGCACAAAAGGAGCCAATGTGTCCAAGGCAAACTGCTGCGTTACTGGGTCCAGTTGGTCGTTCCACTTTGCAGAAAGAAGCAGTCACTTGTTGCGGTACATTATAGAAGGAATGACCGAGAAGCTTTACAGAGTATTATTAGACACCGATGACATGACTAGTCTGCAGAGACCATTGGCAATTTAACAACACGTGGAGTGCCCTGGGCAAAAAGTGCCCAAACAAGTACAAGAAGCTACGACAGGACACGATCGTAGGCATTACATATGTTTAATGGGAAAAGCTTGTCAAAGTTTAATCATTGATGTTAGCAAGAAGACGTCAGTTTAATATATTGGAATTGGAAAACCTTGTCAAAATTTGCTCATTGATGTTAGCTAGAAGACATGCATTTGATATTTTTGAGTGGGACGCCCTTGCTATGAGCAGTGTTGAGTATTTTTTCCTATTCCTGTGTTCAGTTTAGAAGTAAATAGTTACTCTGCTGAGATATTCCTGTGTTAAGAGTTTGTTCTGAATATTGTCTATGTAATGCCAGGCCTTGTGTTTGATTGCAAAGTTGAGCTTGGAATGTTGTGGCATGCGGCATCACGAGCTGTTCACCGTGCCTCCTGAGAATAATGCTTCATATTGTTTTGCATGTCGATCTAATGTCAGTGATTTGCTTGTTAAGAAGATCATCCTCTTCTGTTGTTTCCGTGCGTAAGAAGTTCATCGTGTGATGTTTCATTCATAGCCTATACGACATGTCGGGTAGGTTAGACGTGAAACCATATGATCTTCCGACCAACTCATGATATTAGGCCGTGATTGGATCGTCGTTTTCCAACCAAAACCGCTTGTAAAACTAACGCTTGTAAATTAAAGCAGATGGTCTCGGGCGAAGGCGCTTGGTTGGTCGATTTCGACTAGTAAACTATCGAAACTACTTCACACACAATAAAAACCCTGAATGACACTCCGACGATTGCTAATCCAGCCGTTAGCTGTTGTTTTAGCCTTGCCCATGGATGGCATGATACGCATGTCGTGCATGTACCGTCTGGTAATGTCGTCCATATAGCAGTGCTCGTAAAATATACACCGGTCTCTCAAATTACACGTGTAACCCGCCGGTTTTACTTACAGACCTCGGGCCTTCCGATGATGAGTAAATTACACTTGTATGTTAATACAAGTTTGAAATAAAGCAGAGCTCCGAAGCGCGGCCTTACCGTTTCATGCCGTCTCAGTTTCTCGAAGGTGCTCATAGGTGTCCGATGATCCTGGCTTCCTGAATGAGCAGTGGGCGCTGTATCAAACCTCCGTAGGGCCCGCGAGGCCCTCTCCATCATCCTTCGAGTTGTTGCGCTCGCCATGGTGCCGAGCATTGTTAATATGGTCAACGAACATGAGGATTCAGGAGATGACTTTATTTTGACTAGATGACACTAGGGACCCACTAGGGCCATAGCCGTACGTACGCAAGTGCCTCCTTATTATGTACAACTATATTTTTTTTGCTTTCTCCTGGTTTCCTGACATCACGGTCCCACACCATTGTCAACCTATGTAGTCAATATAAACGAGAGAATTGCACAAGGTGCGGCCGACAGCTGGGACCAAGCAGCTCGAGCAGTATTTGTGTTTTTGAGGCGTGAGCACTGTAGAGTTTTTCTTGGCGATGATTTCGTTGTTGTTCAGAGGAGAGGAGGGTATTAACTGGGCGGGCCGTGGCCCGTCTAGCCCAAGCCAGATATCCAGCCCAGATACTACTTTTTTCAAGACGAAAATGGCTAGCCCAGCTATACATCTTTTTGAGGAATACCCAGGCAAGGTCAACTTGTTATTCTCCGCCCTGCTGGGCTGCAAATCTTTCCTAGGAGGGATGCATTAGGCTTAATAGGAAAATGGGCTTTAAAAATAATAAATGGGATGTAATTATAAAAACTAGGCAGTAACTATAAAAATGCACCAAACATGAAATTAGTTTATAAAATATTATTTATGGATTTTGAAAATCTTAAATTTTCATTGTTGCACGCGCAATGTTTCGTTGGATTTTTACGTAATACAAATTTATATTTAATCTGACTAGAAATTTCGGGATAAAAATATTTCGATCCCATAAAATGTGGGAAATTTTATTGAATTCTGTCTTCAACGGTTGGTTGAAATTATTAATCGTTGTCCTAGCTAGAAAATGGGCTGTACTTTTAAAAAATTGTAAATGGGTTGTTTTAAATTCCATTAGAATTCAAAAATGGGATGTACATTCTTACAAAATGCAAATGGGCTATAAGTTCTCTGCCACACACTTGTGGGCCTACTAAGTGACGCGTCCCCTAAAAAAAATAAGTTGATGCGTATGCAAGGCTTTGTCAACTTATTATAGTCAACACACGGTTCTAGCAGCAGTGGCCGTTGGATATCTATCCAACGGATGTCGTGCTTCTTCTTCAATCTTGGATATTCTTAGCTTCGGCCGCCCAAAAAATGATTCCTCCCCCTGACATCTAGGGCGCACCGTTTCGGAGGCTGACATGTGGGCCTACTAAGTTGGAGCGTACCAAGGGCTTTGTCAACTTAGTCAATATAAACGATTCTAGCTTCAGTGACCGTACGATGTCCATCCAACAGCCGTAGTGCTTCTTCAACCTCTGGTCTTGTTGGTCCAGCCACCCAAAGCAGCGCTGGTCGTGCCGCCTGCTCCTGCCTCCCGTGGCTTCCTGTGCTGCCGCGGAGGCCTCACCACCCCCATACTACTCCCACCGCTGGCCAGGCCATCCCTCCACTCACCAACACCCCCTGTTATTCTGCGGCGACTGCAGCCTCACACCGCAGCCGAACGAGTGAACCCTCGTACTCCTCTCTGCGCGGGCTTCCGCTGCTGCGTCTTCCCCGGCTCCGCGTCGTCCCCTTCCTAGGCGTCGCCGTCGTCCACCGCCCTGGTGCTCTCGGCACGGCGTGGTCAACGTGGTCAATGACCAACTTCCATCGGAAGAGTACTGTACGTGGAGAGGCTGACAGCTGGGTCCACGGCGGCCGCAAGGAAGTGCCTCCTTATTACACGCAAAATAATTATTCCTCCACCTGACAGGAGGGACCCACCGGACGGGCCACCTTATTTCGCGAAAAAAACGTTTCCCCCCTGACTGCTGGGACCCACCGGACGGGCCACCGTATTTCGTGAAAAAACGTTCCCCCTGCTGTCAGCTCGGACCCACCGGAAGTTCCTCTTTATTACGCACAAAAAAATGAATACCCCCCTGCTAGCTGGGACTCACCTTGGTGGGAAGCTGACTTGTGGGCCTACTAAGTTGATGGGGACGGAGGGCTTTGTCAACTTAGTCAATATGAACGATTCTAGCTCCAGTGACCGTACGATGTCCATTCAACGGCCGTAGTGCTTCTTCAACCTCTGGTCTTCTTCCTCCATCCGCCCAAAGCAGCGCCGGTCGTGCCGCCTGCTCCTGACTCTCGTGGCCGGCTGTGCTACCGCGGAGGCCTTATGGCCCCCTACTATTCCCACCTTAGGCCAGGCCCTGTGGTGATGGCAGCCTCACACCGCAGCCGAACGAGTGAATACTCATACTCCTCTCCGCGTGGGCATCCACTGCCACGTCTTCACCGGCTCCGTGTCGTCCCCTTCCTAGGCCTCGCCGTTGTCCACCGCCCTGGTGCTCTCGACGCGGAGTGGTCAACGTGGTCAAGGAACGACTTCCATCGGACGTGGACTGTATGTCGAGAGGCTGACAGCTGGGTTCACGGCCGCAGCAAGGAAGAGCCTCCTTATTACGCAGAAAATAATGATTCCTCCACCTGACAGCAGGGACCCACCGGACGGGCCACCGTATTTCGCGAAAAAAACGTTACCCTCCTGACTGCTGGGACCAACCAGCTACACCTTCGCACGCAAGGAAGTGTGTCCGGGCAAAAAAAAACCAAAACGATTCACCCCCTTGACTACTGGGACCCACCAGCTACATCTTCGCAGGCAAGGAAGTGCTTGACAGTCGGGACCCACCTGGTCGAAGCGTACATAGCGTTGTCATTCTGGTTGCGAAAATGTACGTACATACTGGTCGATGTAGAGGCACGCACGTGTCGTAGTAGAGGCGCGCACGTAGCATGTACACGTACGTACAACGGCGAGGGTGCAAGAAAGAAACTACGGCCACGTACGTACATACGGGCAAGGTCTCGAACACCTACTCGCGCATACATACATGGCTGGGTCAAAACGGAGAAACAACGTCGTCGTCATGTTCATGGGGAGCCAACCGGCTGGGTCGGAACGGAATGCGTGGTCGTGTTCATCGGGAGGGATTGGACGGAACAGGCGATGGAAACGAGGCCTGGCATACCGCACAACGGAGGAAACGGCCTTGTGTTCGACCGGCCATGTTCGAAACAGGATCCTGTTGATCGGGAGGGGCCTAGCATATCGCAAAACGGAGGAAACGGACCTCCTACGGTCGAAACGGGGGTCCTGTTGATCGGGAGGGGTGTGGCGTACCGCAAAACGGAGGAAAGGGACCTCCTACGGTCGAAACGGGGGTCCTGTTGATCAGGAGGGGTGTGGGCGTACTGCAAAACAGAGGAAACGGACCTCCTACGGTCGAAACGGGGGTCCTGTTGATCGGGAGGGGTGTGGTGTACCGCAAAACAGATGAAACGGACCTCCTACGGTCAAAACGGGGGTCCTGTTCATCGGGAGGGGTGTGGCGTACCGCAAAACGGGACTCCACGGGATACTGTTCATCTCCACCATCGACCTCCTCCAGCCTCCATGGGCTATCGTTGACCTCCTCCAGCCTCCACGGGCTCCTGTTCATCCAGCCTCCATCGCGCGCTACTCCACCGGCTACTGTTCAACCACCCCTCCATCGTCTACTGTTCATCCATCCCTCCACCATCTACTATTCATCCAGCCCTCCACACCACGGGGTCCTGTTCAACCACCCCTCCACCGTCTACTGTTCATCCAGCCCTCCACACCACGGGGTCCTGTTCATCCAGAGGCAACGCCACCGCTCACTGTTCATCCAACCCCCCCCCCCCCCGCAACGCTCACTGTTCATCCAATCGATCGGCTTCAGTTAGCAGCAGTAGCGAAGGAATCGATTCATCGGGTTCAGTTAACAGCCATCGATCGATCGCTCGGGTTCAGTAACGCGTAGCCTGCAGTGCATTCGCTCGGGTTCAGTTAGAGCCAACGCCTCGCTCGGGTTCAGTTAGAGCCAACGCCTCGCACACACGCGCGTACGTGTATGAGAGAAACGCGCATCGCTCGTCCCCCGACATCCCACCGTAACCCACAACTCCCCGAAATTGTCCTCCCCCTCGCTTCTACCACGATTTTTTCCGTCATGGACGACCCAAAGAATGTCATGCAGCTGCATCTCCGGCCCGCCCAAGATGAAAAGCCCATTTTCTATCATGATTTTTTGTCAAAGAAGTAGGAGCCCACCACATCTATGATGATACTGGGTTTTGTCATAATTATCATCATAGAAATGTCATATGTATGACAGGAAATTTTTTTGTTCGGCCCAAAATGTCACGGATGTGTCTTTTTTTTGTAGTGTATTACTTTGCTTCGAGGGCTAATAAACTTTCGCAATAAGTATATGAGTTCTTTATGACTAATGTGAGTCCATGGATTATACGCACTCTTACCTTTCCACAATTTGCTAGCCTCTACGGTACCGTGCATTGCCCTTTCTCACCTCGAGATGTGGTGCAAACTTCGCAGGTGCATCCAAACCCCGTGATATGATACACCTTTCCATAGCTACTCCGAGATATATTGCCATGCAACTTCCACCGCCTCTGTTTGACTTGAGCATTCATTGTCGTATTGCTTTGCATGATCATATAGCTGACATAGTATTTGTGGCACAACCACTATTCATCATTTTTTATCCATGTTACGCTAGATCATTGCACATCCTGGTATTTCCAGAGGCATTCATATAGAGTCATATTTTGTTCTAGGTATCCGATACGTCTCCAATGTATCTATAATTTATGAAGTATTCATGCCATGTTTATAATATTTTTACATGATCTTGGTATGATTTGATTAGAACTAACCCGGACTGACGCTGTTTTCAGCAGAACTACCGTGGTGTTGTTTTTGTGCAGAAATAAAAGTTCTCAGAATGCGCTGAAAATCAACAAAGAATTGTTTTTGGAAAATATAAAAAATACTGGCACAAAAAGCTATCGGAGGGGAGTCCTGAGGCCACCACGAGGGTGGAGGGCGCGCCCTATCCCCCCAGGAGGGTGCTCCTACCTCGCGGATTCCCCATGGGCCCCCCTTGACATGAAACTGATGCCAACCCCTCCTATAAATCCTAAAAACCCCAGAACAAAGGGGAGATCAGAAGTTCCGCCGCCACAAGCCTCCAGAACGACTAGAAATCAATCTAGGCCCTCACCGGCACCCTACCAGAGGGCGCCATCTTCACCGGAGGCCATGGAGAGGATCTCGGAGGGGCTATCATCGCCATGAAGGCCAAGGACCAGAGGGAGAACCTCTCCCCATCCAGGGGGAGGCCATGAAGGAGGAAGCACAAGGGGAAGAACTTCTCCTCCTCTCTCTCGGTGGCACTGGAGTGCCATCGGGAGGGGAATCATTGCCGCGGTGATCGTCTTCATCAACATCACCATCATCATCAACATCCTCATCTCTTTTATGCGGTCCACTCTCCTGCACCCCGCTATAATCACCTACTTGAACATGGTGCTTTATGCCACATATTATGATCCAATGATGGGTTGCCATCCTATGATGTTTTGAGTAGATTTCCTTTGTCTTTGGGTTGATTGATGGTCTAGATTGGTTTGAGTTGCATGTTTTATTATTGGTGTTGTCCTATGGTACCCTCCATGTCGCGCAAGCGTTAGGGATCCCCGTTGTAGGGTTTGCAATATGTTCATGGTTTGGTTATTGTCTGCGTTGCGTGAGTGGCTGAAACACAAACATGGATATGTGGGTCATGGCGTATGGCAATAAAGAGGACTTAATACTTTAATGCTATGGTTGGGTTTTACCTTAATGATCTTTAGTAGTTGCGGATGCTTGCTAGAGTTCCAATCATAAGTGCATATGATCCAAGAAGAGAAAGTATGTTAGCTTATGCCTCTCCTCATATGAAATTGCAATATTGATTACCGGTCTTGTTAAAAATTGCCTACGGCAATTCCTCACACCGACCCATCATTATTCCACACTTGCTATTTATAATACTTAAGTAATGTATTCTAACTTTATGATAACAACACCTAATTTTATATTTTATCTCTCCGGTATCATGCAAAGTTATCCTCTTCATACCCACAACATAGTTTTATTTCTCGTTTCCAGTTGGAAGCAAACGTTCGGTGTACGTAGAGTCCTATCTGTGGTAGATAGGACTTGAGAGAATATTTATCTTACCTTTAGCTCCTTGTGGGTTCAATGCTCCACACTTATCACTTCCACCTTTGGAAATTGCTACGATGATTCCCTGCACTTGGGGATTATCAAGCTCTTTTGTGGCGCCTTTGCCGGGGAGCAATAGCGTGGAGCTGATATTCTCGTGTGTGCTTGTTTGCTTTCTTCACTAAGTAGTTTTTGTATTCCCTTTTTGTTTTGCTTAGTTTTGGGTGAAACATACAAAAGAAAGTAAATACAATTTTGTTTACTTGCCTCTTATGCCTAAAAAGTTTTTTTCAAAAAGAGAAGTGATTGGACGTTATGCATTGGAGAAGTGAGGGTCGACCTTGAACACTTGTGTTCATGCTCATGGAAACAATGTAGAATTTTTCATGGAAGTTTCTCAGAAATAATTATCCCCTTTTATATATCCATTGTATTATAAAAATAATGTGCCAAGCTTTGGTTTTAGGATGATTAGATTGCTTGTTTACTATGTGCAGTGCAAAAATAGAGACTTTGGTTGTAGCACGTAAATTTAGATTTATTATTGGAAAGTCAAATGGGTATGGAACCTTTTGCACAATACTTATATAAAATTTGTTTAGATTGTCCTAATGTTTTAGAATTTTTGGAGTTACAGAAGTAGACGAAGTTTCCAGATTACTACAGACTGTCCTTTTTTTGACAGATTCTGTTTTCTATGTGTTGTTCACTTATTTTGATGAATCTATGGGTAGTATCAGGGGGTATGAACCATAGTGAAGTTGGAATACAATAGATATAATGCTCATATGAAATTGGAATTAGTTTACAATAGTACCTAAAGGTAGTGATTTGCTTTATTATACTAACGGATCTCACAAAGTTTTTGTTAAGTTTTGTGTGGATAAAGTGTTTGAAGAACGAGGAGTTACCAATGTGAGAAGAATAAAGAGAGGCGAGAGTTCAAGCTTGCGGATGCCCAAGGCACCCCAAGTAAATATTTCAAGGATACTCAAGCATCTAAGCTTGGGGATGCCCCAGTTGGCTTCCCATGTTTCTTCTTCAACAATTATCGGTATACCTTGGTTTTTGTTTTGTTCACATGATATGTGTCCTTTGTGTTTTTCTTTTTGTTTATGCTCCATGCTAGTGTGAGATAGTCCTTCATTTATTTATAGAATTCTCTTTGTGCTTCACTTAAATCTTTTGAGTATGACTTTATAGAATGCTCTTTATGCTTCACTTAAATCTTTTGAGTATGGTTTTATAAAATGCTTCGTGTAATTCACTTATATATTTTGATCTTGGATATTGGTTAATCTATATTAATTGTAGAATTCTCCATGAACTTCACTTATATCTTTTGGAGTATGAATAAGACTATCATCGAAAGTGGGTTTGGAAGAGTGTCAACTTTAGGAAGTAATGATCCCACTATTTTGGAGGGTGTTGAATCTTTGTGTGATATTTATGAAAGTGGATTTGGAGAGTTCTTGACTTTAGTTAGTAATGATTCCACTATTTCCGAAGAGGTTCCAATTGATTATGAGAACAAAGTTGCTATCTATGATGATTATTGTGATGACATGTATGCTATAAAGAATAATGTTAACCATGAAATGTGTCATCATGATTTTAATTTTCAATTGGATTATGCCTCACATGATAGTTATTTTGTTGAGTTTGCTCCCACTATTCCGAACGAGAAGAATTTTGCTCATGTGGAGAGTAGTAAAATTTCTATGCTTGTAGATCATGAAAAGAATGCTTTATGTGATGGTTATATTGTTGAATTCATTCATGATGCTACTGAAAATTATTACGAGGGAGGATTATATGCTTGTTGGAATTGCAATAATATCAAGTTTCCTCTCTATGTGCTTAAAGTTTTGAAGTTATGATTGTTTTGCCTTCCTATGCTAGTTGATTCTTTTTCCCGTAAATTGTTTGCTCACAAAATCCCTATGCATAGGAAGTGAGTTAGACTTAAATGTGCTAGTCATATGCTTCATGATGCTCTCGTTAGGTTTTCATTCTTAGACTTAAATGTGCTACTCATATGCTTCATGATGCTAGTCATATGCTTCATGATGCTCCCATAAATTGTTTGCTCACAAAAACAGTATGCATCATTGACATCATCATGCCTAGCTAGAAATGCATTAAAGAAAAGCGCTTGTTAGGAGACAACACCCAATATTTACCCTTACTGTTTTTGTGTGTTCACATGATTAATCTACTGTAGTAATCATGTTTTATAGCTTTTGTTTCAATAAAGTGCCAAGTAAGACCTTTGGGATGGCTTACGATGATAGTTGATTTGATCTTGCTGAAAAATAGAAACTTCTGCACTAATTGCCAGAATTTTAAAAAGTCACTGAAGCGTGATTTTGATCTGAAATTTTTACACATGATATATATACAAATTTCCCAGATCGTCCTAATTTTTCAGAATTTTTGGAGTAGCAGAAGTATGGTTTCTGTTCAGATCATTACAGACTATTCTGTTTCTGGCAGATTCTGTTTTCAATGCATAGTTTGCTTGTTTTCTAGTTTCTATGGCTTATATTGTTCAATATAAATTGTAGAAATGATGTGGTACAGTAGGAATTGTGTGAGAAAAAAAATGAATCTTGTCTTTGATAGTACCAAAGTGAATGATTTACTCTTTATAATACTAACCCATCTCATGAAGTTCCGTTAAGTTTTGTGTGATTGAAGTTTTCAAGCTTGGAGTGAGATATCGATATGAGGACAATATGGAGTGGAAGGACCCTAAGCTTGGGGATTCCCAAGGCACCCCAAGATAATATTCAAGGAAGACTCAAGCGCCTAAGCTTGAGGATGCCACGGAAGGCATCCCCTCTTTCGTCTTCAAAACCATTTGTATACCTTACTCGGAGCTATATTTTTATTCGTCACATGATATGTGTTTTGCTTGGAGCGTATTTTCATTTTACTTGCTGGTTGAATAAAATTATTGGATCTGAAATCTTGAATGAGAGAGAGTCCTCCCATGGCTAGTTAATTATTTGACTACTCAGTGTTCTTCACTTATGTCTTTTTGGAGTAGTTTGTCGTTTACTCACGTGCTTCACGTATATCCTATGAGTAAATGGTTGAATGAATTGAAAATCATAAATCTGAATTTATATATGTTTCATATGCTTATACCATGGGGAGTAATGACTTCACACATAATAAGTATAGGTGGTAAATTTATTGAAAGTTAGCAAACGCGGAATTGGTCACTTGAAAAATTCATGAAAGAATATTGAAGGAAGAGAGATTTCACATATAAATATACTATCTTGGACATCTTTCGTAACTGTGAGCACTCATTAAAATATGACATGCTAAAAAGTTGATGTTGGACAAGGAAGACAACTTAATGGGTTATGTTTTCCTATATCTGAATAGACGTTATATTGTCTTGGATCATCCAACATGTTTTGCTTGCCTTTCCCTCTCATGCTAGCCAAATTCTTTGCACCAAGTAGAAATACTACTTGTGCTTCCAAACATCCCTTAAACCAGTTTTTCCATGAGACTCCACCATACCTATCTATGGATTGAGTAAGATCCTTCAAGTAAATTGTCATCGGTGCAAGCAATAAAAATTGCTCTCTAAATATGTATGATCTATTAGTGTGAAGAAAATAAGCTTTATACGAACTTGTGATATGGAAGAAATAAAAGCGACGGACTGCATAATAAAGGTATTTATCACAAGCGACAATATAAAGTGACATTCTTTTGCATAAAGATTTTGTGCATCCAACCATGAAATCACATGACAACATGTGCTTCCCTCTTACTTTTATCTTCTACCCTTATAGAAGAGTCTTGGTGATCATCACCTTTCCTTTTTACAATTTTTCCTTTGGCAAGCACTTTGTGTTGGAGAGATCCAGATATATATACACTTGGATATAGGTTTTCATAAAGTAGTATTGTTGACATTACCCTTGAGGTAAAAGGTTGGGAGGCAAAACTATAAGCCCCTATCTTTCTCTATGTCCGATTAAAACTTTGAACCCATAAATATCACGTGAGTGTTAACAATTGTGAAAGATTAAATGATAGTTGAGTATGTAGAATTTGCTAAATCAAAGCTCTTACATAGGCCCTTCCTAAAAATAAGATGAATTGCAATTGTTTGATGACTGATAACATAGTTTGTTAGTTTTCAAGAAACTTTATGATCTATACGTTAACATGTGAATAGATTGTTACTTGATCATGAGAAGTTTTATGAGTTGAGCTACGGTTATGATATATAATGATGCTAGAAAAGGTGACTGAAATTATCATTGATCAAACCTGTGCACTTGCTAGCATTCACACTTCATAAATTATTTCTTTTATCATTTACCTACTCGAGGATGAGCAGGAATTAAGCTTGGGGATGCTGATACGTCTCCAACGTAGCTATAATTTATGAAGTATTCATGACATGTTTATAATATTTTTACATGTTTTTGGTATGATTTGATTAGAACTAACCCGGACTGACGTTGTTTTCAGCAGAACTACAGACGGTGTTGTTTCTGTGCAGAAATAAAAGTTCTCGAAATGCGCTGAAAATCAACGGAGAATATTTTTGGAAAATATAAAAAATATTGGAACGAAAAGCTACCGGAGGGGAGTCCTGAGGCCACCACGAGGGTGGAGGGCACGCCCTACCCCCGGGAGGGTGCTCCTACCTCGTAGACTCCCCGTGGGCCCCCTTGACGTGAAACCGATGCCAACCCCTCCTATAAATCCTTAAAAAAACAGAACAGAGGGGAGATCATAAGTTCTGCCGCCGCAAGCCTCCAGAACCACAAGAAATCAATCTAGGCTTTCTCCGGTACCATGCAGGAGGTAGCCATCATCACCGGAGGCCATGGGAGAGGATCTCGGAGGGGCTATCATCGCCATGAAGGCCAAGGACCAGGGGGGAACCTCTCCCCATCCAGGGGGGAGGCCATGGAGGAGGAAGCACAAGGGGGAGAACCTCTCCTCCTCTCTCTCGATGGCGCCGGAGTGCCATCTGGAGGGGAATCATCTCTGTGGTGATTGTCTTCATCAACATCACCATCATCATCAACATCCTCATCTCTTTTACGCGGTCCACTCTCCCGCACCCCGCTGTAATCACATGGTGCTTTATGCCACATATTATGATCCAATGATGTGTTGCCATCCTATGATGTTTTGAGTAGATTTCCTTTGTATTTGTGATGATTGATGATCTAGATTGGTTTGAGTTGCATGTTTTATTATTGGTGATGTCCTATGGTGCCCTCCGTGTCACGCAAGCGTGAGGGATCCCCACTGTAGGGTTTGCAATATGTTCATGGTTTTCTTATTGTCCGCGTTGCCTGAGTGACTGAAACACAAACACGGATAAGTGGGTCATGGTGTATGGGAATAAAGAGGACTTAACACTTTAATGCTATGGTTGGGTTTTACCTTAATGATCTTTAGTAGTTGTGGATGCTTGCTAAAGTTCCAATTGTAAGTGCATATGATCCAAGAAGAGAAAGTATGTTAGCTTATGCCTCTCCCTCATATGAAATTGCAATAGTGATTACCGGTCTTGTTAACAATTGCCTAGGTCAATTCCGCACACCAACCCATCATTATTCCACACTTGTTATTTATAATACTTAAGTAATATATTCTAACTTTATGATAGCAACACCTACTTTTATATTTTAGCTCTGCGATATCATGCAAAGTTATCCTCTTCATACCCACAACATATTTTTATTTGTCGTTTCTAGTTGGAAGCAAACGTTCGGTGTATGTAGAGTCGTATCAGTGGTAGATAAGACTTGAGAGAATATTGATCTTACCTTTAGCTCCTTGTGGGTTCGACACTCCATGCTTATCACTTCCACCTTTGGAAATTGCTACGATGATTCCCTGCACTTGGGGATTATCAGTATCGAGTTGTAATTTTTATTTCTTTTGAGTTATAAGTAAATAGAAGTGTGATGATCATCATTGTTCATTATTAGAGCATGTCCCAGTGAGGAAAGGATGCTGGAGACTATGATTCCCCCACAAGTCGGGATGACACTCCAGACAACGAGAGAGAGAAAACAAGAAAAAAAAATATAAAAAAATAAAAAATAAAAAAAGAAAATAGAGAGAGAAGGGGCATTGTTACTATCTTTTACCACATTTGTGCTTCAAAGTAGCACCATGTTTTTCATATAGAGAATCTTCTATGTTGTCACTTTCATATACTAGTGAGAATTTTTCATTATAGGATTAGATGCACACCCACTTAGTTTTCATATTGAGCTTTCATACACTTATAGCTCTTAGTGCATTCGTTGCATGGCAATCCCTACTCCTCGCATTGATATCGATTGATGGGCATCTCCATAGCCCATTGGTTAGCCATGTCGATGTGAGACTTTCTTACCTTTTTGTCTTCTCTATATTTACCCCTATTATCATACTCTATTCCACCCATAGTGTTATATCCATGGCTTGCGCTCATGTATTGCGTGAGGGTTGAAAAAGCTGAAGCGCGTTAAAAAGTACGAACCAATTGCTTGGCTTGTCATCAGGGTTGTGCATGATAAATAATTTGTGTTAAGAAGACAGAGCATGCCAAGACTATATGATTTTGTAGGGATAGCTTTCTCTAGCGTTGATATTCTGAAAGACATGATTGTTTGTTGGGATGCCTGAGTATTGATGTCTTTATGTCAAATTATAGACTATTGCTTTGAATCACTTATGTCTTAATATTCATGCCATGATTAGATATATGATCAAGTTTATGCTAGGTAGCATTCCACATCAAAAAAATATCTTTTTTATCATTTACCTACTCAAGGACAAGCATGAATTAAGCTTGGGGATGCTGATACATCTCTGTCGTATCTATAATTTTTTATCGTATCATGCCAATGTTATACAACTTTCACATACTTTTGGCAACTTTTTATATGATTTATTGGACTAGCCTATTGATCCAGTGCCCAGTGTTGGTTCTTGTTTTTTCATGTTTTTTGTATCGCAGAAAATCCATATCAAACAAAGTCCAAACGCGATGAAAATTTACGAAGAATTATTTTGGAATTTATGTGATTTTTGGGAGGTGGAATCAACGCAAACGGGGGCCCACAGAGCCCACAACCCACTAGGGCGCGCCACAGGCCCCAGGCGTGCTCTGGTATCTTGTGCCCTCCTTGAACGTTAGTTGGAGCCCTTCTTCTGGTGCAAGAAAGATAATTTATGGAAAAAATCATGTAAAAATTTCAGCGCAATCGGAGTACGGATCTCAGGGAATTTAAGAAACCGTGAAGGGCCAGATCTGGAGAACGCGAAACGGAAGAGAACAGAGAGGGAGATCCAATCTCGGAGGGGCTCCTGCCCCTCCGCCGCCATGGAGGCCATGGACCAGAGGGGGAACTCTCCTCCCATCTAGGGGGGAGGCCAAGGAAGAAGAATAAGGAGGGGGCTCTCTCCCCCTCTCTCCCAGTGGCGCCGGAGTGCCACCGGGGCTAGGATCATGACGGCGATCTACATCAACAACCTTGCTACCATCAACGCCAACTTTCTCCCCCTCTATGCAGCGGTGTAACACCCCTTCTCCCCGATGTAATATCTACTTAAACATGGTGCTCAACTCCATATATTGTTTCCCAATGATATTTGAGTAGATTCGTTTTGTCCTATCGTGATGTTGGTTGGTATGATTGTATATTTTATTTATGGTGCTGTCCTACAGTGCCCTCCATCTCGTGCAAACATAAGGGGCCCCCCGTTGTAGGGTGTTGCAATACGTTCATGATTCGCTTAGGGTGGGTTGGGAGAGTGACAGAAGCTTAAACCCGAGTAGGTGGGTTGTTGCGTATGGGATAAAGAGGACTTGATACTTAATGCTATGGTTGGTTTCACGACCTTAATGATCTTTAGTAGTCGCGGATGCTTTCTAGGGGTCCAATCATAAATGCATATGATCTAAGTAGAGAAAGTATGTTAGCTCATGCCTCTCCCTCATATAAAATTACAAGAATGATTACCGATACTTGTTATCGATTGCCTAGGGACAAATGACTTTCTTATTGACAAAAGCTATCCACTTTTATTATATTGCAATTTATTTTTAGTTTTATTCTCGCAAAGTACTCGCATTTTTATTCTTGCAAAATAGTTTCATACTTGTTTTAGGTAAAGCAAACGTCAAGTGTGGATAGAGTTGTATCGGTGGTCAATAGAACTTGAGGGAATATATGTTCTTCATTTAGCTCCTCTTTGGGTTCGACACTCTTATTTATTGAAGAAGGCTACAAATGATCCCCTATACTTGTGGGTTATCAAGAAGTCGTCCCAATGATTCGGAGTTTATAGATCTTAATGAAAAAAAATGAAAAAATCGAGATTGGAGAGGTCAAAACTTTAATTAGCAATGAACCCACTCTTTTGGATTTCAAGGACTTTAATTATGGTAATTGTTCTTCGGCAGATTGTATTTCCTTGTTGCAATCCATGTTGAATTCTCCTCATGCTTATAATCAAAATAAAGCTTTCACTAAACATATTGTTGATGCTATGGTGAAACATTTTGAAGAAAAACTTGAGTTGGAAGTTTCAGTCCCTAGAAAGCTTTATGATGAGTGGGAACCTACTATTAAGATTAAAATTAAAGATTATGAGTGCCATGCTTTCTGTGATTTGGGTGCTAGCGTTTCTACAATTCCAAACACTTTATGTAATGTGCTAGGTTTCCGGGAATTTAATGATTGTTCTTTAAATTTGAATCTAGCGGATTCCACTATTAAGAAACCTATGGGAAGGATTAATGATTTTCATATTGTTGCAAATAGGAATTATGTGCCCGTAGATTTCATTGTGCTTGATATAAATTGCAATCCTACATGTCCTATTAATAATCTTGGTAGAACTTTCCTTAGAACGATTGGTGCAATTATTGATATGAAAGAACGAAACATTAGATTTAAATTTCTGATAAGGACGGGCATGGAACACTTTTCAAGAAAGAAAATTAAATTACCATATGAATCTATTATGAGAGCTACTTATGGATTGCATACCAAAGATGACAACACCTAGATCTATCTTTCATGCCTAGCTAGGGGCGTTAAAAAATAGCGCTTGTTGGGAGGCAACCCAATTTTATTTTTTGTTTCTACTTTTTTGTTCCCATTTTCCTATAAATTTATCATCTAGACTCTGGTTAGATGCGTTTTCATGTTTTAATTTAGTGTTTGTGCCAAGTAAGACCTTTGGGATAGTGTTCCTTTGAGAAGTTGGAATAAAGTAGATATTACACCAATATAAATAAAGAACAAGTTCACAATAGTACCAAAAAGTGGTGATTTATTTTCTTATACTAACGGATTTCATGAGTTTTCTGTTGAGTTTTGTGTTGTGAAGTTTTCAAGTTTTGGGTAGAGATATGATGGACTATGGAATAAGGAGTAGCAAGAGCCTAAGCTTGGGGATGCCAAAGGCACCCCAAAGTAATATTCAAGGACAACCAAGTATCTAAGCTTGGGGATGCCCCGGATGGCATCCCCTCTTTTGTCCTCAATCCATCGGTAAATTTACTTGTGGCTATATTTTTATTCACTGCATGATATGTGTTTTGCTTGGAGCGTCTTGTATGATATGAGTCTTTGCTTTTTAGTTTCCCACAGCCATCCTTGTTGTACACACCTTTTGAGAGGGACACGCATTAATCATGATTTATTAGAATACTCTTTGTACTTCACTTATATTTTTTGAGCTAGGCAATTTGCTCTAGTGCTTCACTTATATCTTTTTAGAGCACCGCGGTGGCTTTGTTTTTTAGAAATTGTTGAACTCTCATGCTTAACTTATATTATTTTGAGAGTCTCAAAACAGCATGGTAATTTGCTTGGGTTATGAATTTAGTCCTAATATGATGGGCATCTAAGAGGGATATAATAAAAACTTTCATATAAAGAGCATTGAGTACTATGAGAAGTTTGATTCCTTGCATATGTTTTGAGATATAAAGATGGTGATATTAGAGTCATGCTAGTGAGTAATTGTGGATTGATAGAAATACTTGTGTTAATGTTTGTGATTTCCGTAGCATGCGCGTATGGTGAACTGTTATGTGATGAAGTCAGAGCATGATTTATTTATTAATTGTCTTCCTTGTGTGGAGGTCGGGATCGCGCGATGGTTAACTCCTACCAACCCTTCCCCTAGGAACATGTGTGTAGTACTTTGTTTCAATGACTAATAAATTTTTGCAATAAGTATGTGAGTTCTTTATGACTAATGTTGAGTCCATGGATTATACGCACTCGCACCCTTCCACCATTGCTAGCCTCTCTAGTATCGCGCAATTCTCACCGGTGCATTAAACCCACCATTTACCTTCCTCAAAACAGCCACCATACCTACCTATTATGGCATTTCCATAGCCATTCCAAGATATATTGCCATGCAACTTCCACCGTTCCGTTTATTATGACACGCACCATCATTGTCATATTGTTCTCATATGCATGAGGCATTCATATAGAGTCATATTTTGTTCTAGAATTGAGTTGTACCTCTTGAGTTGTAAGTAAATAAAAGTGTGATGATCATCATTATTAGAGCATTGTCCCATGTGAGGAAAGGATGATGGAAGCTATGATTCCCTCACAAGTTGGGATTTGTCTCCGGACTTAACAAAAAATAAAAGAGGCCAAAAAAGGAGAAAAAGAGAGGCAAAAGAGCCCAAAATAAAAACAATAGAGAAAAGAGAGAATGGACAATGCTACTATCCTTTTACCACACTTGTGCTTCAAAGTAGCACCATGATCTTCATGATAGAGAGTCTCCTATTTTGTCACTTTCATATACTAGTGGGACTTTTTCATTATAGAACTTGGCTTGTATATTCCAATGATGGGCTTCCTCAATTTGCCCTAGGTCTTTGCGAGCAAGCAAGTAGGATGCACACCCACTTAGTTTCTTTTTGAGTTTTCATACAATTACCTCTAGTGCATCCGTTGCATGGCAATCCCTAATCACTCACATTGATACCTATTGATGGGCATCTCCATAGCCCGTTAATACGCCTAGTTGATGTGAGACTATCTCCTTTTTGTCTTCTCCACAGCCACCCTATTCTATTCCACCTATAGTGCTATATCCATGGCTCACGCTCATGTATTGCGTGAAAGTTGAAAACGTTTGAGAACATCAAAAGTATGAAACAATTGCTTGACTAAAACCGGGGTTGTGCATGATTAAATACTTTGTGTGATGAAGATGGAGCATAGCAAGACTATATGATTTTGTAGGGATAACTTTCTTTGGCCATGTTATTTTGAGAAGACATGATTGCTTTATTAGTATGCTGGAAGTATTATTGTTTTTACGTCAATATTAAGCTCTTGTTTTGAATGTTATGGATCTGCATATTCATGCCACAATAAACAAAAACTACATGGATAAATGTGTTAGGTAGCATTCAACATCAAAAAAATTATTTTTATCATTTACCCACTCGAGAAGAGTAGGAATTAAGCTTGGGGATGCTTTATACGTCTCCAACGTATCTGTAATTTTTGATTGTTCCATGCTATTATATTAGTTGTTATGGATGTTTTATATGCATTAATATGCTATTTTATATTAGTTTTGGGACTAACCTATTAACCTAGAGCCTAGTGCCAATTTTTGTTTTTTCCTTGTTTTCTAGTTTTATAGAAAAGGAATATCAAACGGAGTCCAAACGGAATAAAACTTTTGCGATGATTTTTCTTGGACCAGAAGACACAATTAGGACTTGGAGATGAAGTCAGAAGAGTCCTAAGGAGGCCACAAGCCTTAGGGGCACGCCCTAGGGGGCACCCTGAGGGCTTGTGGGCCCCTCAGAGCTCCTTCAACCCTAGTTCTTGGCCTATAAATTCAGAAATATTCCCAAACGACCAGAAGCGTCCACCAAAATACTTTTCCGCCGCCGTAACCTTCTATACCTGGGAGATCCCATCTAGGGGCCTTTTCTGGTATCCTGCCGGAGGGGATTCGATCATGGAGGGCTTCTACATCAACTCTATTACCTTTCCAATAAAGCATGAGTTGTTTACCTCAGACCTACGGGTCCATAGCTAGTAGCTAGATGGCTTCTTCTCTCTCTTTGATTTTCAATACAATGTTCTTCTCGATGTTCTTGGAGATCTATCCGATGTAATATTCTTTTGTGGTGTGTTTGTCGAGACCCGATGAATTGTGGATTTATGATCAGATTATCTATGAATATTGTTTGAATCTTCTTTGAATCCTTTTATGCATGATTTGATATCTTTGTATTTCTTTTCGATTTATCGGTTGGTTTGGCCAACTAGATTGGTTCCTCTTGCAATAGGAGAGGTGCTTAGTTTTGGGTTCAATCTTGCGCTATCCTCACCCAGTGACATAGTAGGGGTAGCGAGGCACGTATTGTATTGTTGCCATCAAGGGTAAAAAGATGGGGTTTTCATCATATTGCTTGAGTTTATCCCTCTACATCATGTCATCTTACTTAAGGTGTTACTCCGTTCTTATGAACTTAATACTCTAGATGCATGTTGGATAGTGGTCGATGTGTGGAGTAATAGTAGTAGATGCAGAATCATTTCGGTCTACTTGACACGGACGTGATTCCTATATTCATAATCATTGCCTTTGATATTGTCATAACTTTGCGCTTTTCTATCAATAGCTCGATAGTAATTTGTTTACCCACCGTATGCTTTCTTTCAAGAGAGAAGCCTCTAGTGAAACCTATGGCCCCCGGGTCTATTTTCCATCATATATTTTCAGATCTATAAACCAAAAAACCCAAAATACCTCACTGAGTTTTATTTACTTTTATTTTTTTATGTTTTAGTAATCTTTAATATCTATCTCTATTAGATCTCATCCTTGCAACTAACCTTAAAGGGATTGACAACCCCTTTATCATGTTGGGTGGAAGTGTTTGATTGTTTGTGCTGGTGCATAGATGGGAGACTTGCTTTTACCTCCTACTAGATTGATACCTTGGTTCTCAAACTGAGGGAAATACTTATCTCTACTTTGCTACATCACCCTTTCCTCTTCAAGGGAAAAACCAACGCAAGCTCAAGAAGTAGCAAGCCTCATGATGAATATGTTTGCGATAATATTGAAAGTGGGTTTGGAAGAGTGTCAACTTTAGCTTAAAATAATCATACATATTTGGAGAGTTTTCAATCTTATGAGTTTTTTTATAAAAGTGGGTTTGAAGAGGTCATGACTTTAGTTGATGTTAATCCCATTATCTTGGAATATTATAAAACTTTTATGCCTGTGGATTATGAAGAGAAAATTCTATATGATAGCTATATTGTTGAATTTGATTATGAGCTTATATGTAATTATTATGAGAGAGGAAAATGTGATTGTAGAAAATTTCATGTTACTAAATTACCTCTCGTTATGTTGAGATTGTCAAAGTTTTATTCCTCTCCTTTCCATATGCTAGTTATTTCTTATCTTGATAATTTGTTTGCTTATAAAATCCCTATGCATAGGAAGTATGTTAGACTTAAATGTGTTTGTCACATGTTTTATGATTCTCTCTTTGTGTTTCAATTATTATCTTTCATGTGAGCATCAATAAATCTCAAGCCTATCTTAATGGCTATAAAGAAAGAGCTTATTAGGAGATAACCCAATAGCTTTCATTTTCTATTTTCTTGACTGCACAAAATTATGCTACTTTTATTATTGTATTTTTTGTGTTTTAATTAGTTTTCGTCCCGAGTAAAGCCTTTTGGATTATTTGGATGATAGTTGCTTTGATTCTCTGCAAAAATAGAAACGTTTGCGTCCAGTAGTAGAATTGGTGAGATTTGCTGGAGCGTGAAAATTTCTGAATTTTTTACACGTGATTGATATACAAATTTCCCACTTTATCCTAATTTTTCAGAAGTTTTGGAGTTACAAAAGTATGGTCATTCTTTGAATTGCTACAGAATGTTCTGTTTTGATAGATTCTGTTTTTGATGCATTGTTTACCTTGTTTTGATGGAACTATGGATTGTATCGGGGGGTATAAGCCATGGAGAAGATATAATACAGTAGGTATAATGCAAAAATAAAATATGAATGGGTTTGCAACAATACCTAAAGTAGTGATTTGCTTTGTTATACTAACGAATCTCACGAGGTTTTGTTGAGCTTTGTGTGATTGAAGTTTTCAAGTTTTGGGTGAGATCATGATGGATGAAGGCATAAGGAGTGGCAAGAGCCTAAGCTTGGGGATGCCCGAGGTATCCAAAGGTAATATTCAAGGACTCCCACGCAACTAAGCTTGGCGATGCCCCGGAAGTCATCCCCTCTTTCTTCTACCAACTATCAGTAATTTTACTTGGAGCTATATTTTTATTCATCGCATGATATGAGTTTTGCTTGGAGCGTCGTGTCTTATATGAGTCTTTGCTTTGTTTGCTTTTTTAGTTTGTCACAATCATCTTTGTTGGACACACCTTTTTGAGAGGGACACACATTTTTCGTCATTTTTAGAATAGTCTATGTGCTTCACTTATATCTTTTGAGCTAGGCAGTTGCTCTAGTGCTTCACTTATATCTTTTTTAGCACTACGGTGATTATATTTTGAAGAAATAGATGAACAAGGATATGAATTTGGTCCTAGAGAATATTCAACAAGGATATATGAGTTTGATTCCTTGCAATAGTTTTGCGATATGGAGATAATAATATGTGAGTTGTGCTAGTGAGTAATTGTGATTTAGTAAGAATATTCGTGTTAAGGTTGGTGATTCCATATGCATGCATGTAAAGTCATTAGTCATGCAACAAAGTTACATCCTAATTATGATGCATTATTTAGTGTTAGTTATGTTCAATGCATGTTTATGACCGTTTTTGTTTTTTGGTTGGTTGCTTCTCAATCCATTTGCTAGCCTTCATTTGTACTAATCGAGAATACTACTTGTGCATCCAATTCCTTAAACCAAAGTTGTGCCAAATGAGTCCACCATACCTACCTATATGTGGTATTTCCATGCCATTCCAAGTAAATTTGCATGTGTCAACTCTAATCATTCAAAATAATTTTCCTTTTTGTGCGTTCGTTCCGCTCACGAAGTGGCAGGGGGTGGCCAATATTTTCCATGCTAGGTGTGTTATTCTCACGATGAGTGTTTATTCACTTGTCATTACACGAGAAAGTGGCAAGGTAATAGGGATGCACAGTCGTGAAATGAAAAAAATAACAATAATGAATTGCTTGGAAAGTGTTGCTATGGAAGGCACTCGTGCATATGGCTAGCCATGGATTGTGAAAGAATGGTGGGAAGGAAATAAACTTTATTTTCTGTTTGGGAACCGCCTATAATGTGTCTAGCATGGAAGATATTGGGAATTATCGGCGTTTTCGTTGACAGGAAAAGCATGCCTCTCAAAATAATTTTAACCGTCTAATTTAAGTTTTGAGCTCTGGCACCTCTGCAAATCTCTGCTTCCCTCTGCGAAGGGCCTATCTATTTACATTTATGCAATTTTTTATTTTTATATTGAGTGTCCATATTCTCTTATAAAGCACCAACTACAGAGCACTATTGTCATACTTGTGCATTGGGTGTAGCTAATATTGAACTTGTTTCGTGAATGGATCAATGACTAAGCATAATGGGCTAGGGATAACTTAATTTAGCATTGATATTTTGAAAGACATGGTTGCTTGTTGGTATACTTGAGTATTTACGTTTTCGTGTCAAACTATACACTATTGCTTTGAATCACTCAAGCCCAAATATCTATGCCACAAAATAAAAGATTATATGATGAATATGATAGGTAGCATTCCAGATCAAAAATTCCGTTTTTATCATTTACCTACTCGAGGACGAGCAGGAATTAAGCTTGGGGATGCTTGATATGTCTCCAACGCATCTATTCTTTTTTATTGTTCCATGCTATTATAGTATCAATCTTAGATTTTATGGGGCTAACCTATTAACTTAGTGCCTAGTGCCAGTTGCTGGTTTTTCCTGTTTTTGTCTTTACAAGAAATCAATATTAAACAGAGTTTAAACAGAGAAAAAACTTTGGATTAATTTTTTCTAGACCAGAAGAGACCCTAGAAGGTTCAGAAGAAGGCCAGACGAACCACGAGGGAGTGACAAGCTCGAGAGGCGTGCCCAGGGGGCAGGCTTGTGGGCCCCTCATGGAACCTCCAACCCTAATTCCACCTCTATAAATTTTCAAAACATCATAGGGCCACCCAAAATACTTTTTCTGCCGCGGCAAGTTCCAGAACCACGAGATCCCATCTGGAGGCCTTCTCCAGTACTCTGTCGGAGGGGGAATTAATCACAGAGGGACTCTACATCAACCTTGTTGCCCTTCCAATGATGCGTGAGTAGTTTAACACAGACCTACGGGTCCATAGCTAGTAGCTAGATGGCTTCTTCTCTCTCTTTGATCTTCAATACAATGTTCTCCTTGATGTTCTTGGAGATCTATTTGATGTAATGACTTTTTGCGGTGTGTTTGTTGGGATATGTTGAATTGTGAGTTTATGATCAGGTCTATCCATGAATATTATTTGAGTTTTCTCTGAACACTTTTATGCATGATTGTTATAGCTGCATATTTCTCTTCGATCTATTGATTTGGTTTGGCCAACTATATTGATTTATCTTGCAATGGGAGAAGTGCTTTGTAATGGGTTCGATCTCGCAGTGCTCAATCCCAGTGACAAAAGGGACATGACATGTATTGTATCATTGCTACTAAGGATAAAAAAAGGGGTTTATTCATACGTGAGTTTACTATGTCTACATAATGTCATCTTGCTTAAGGCGTTACGCCGTTCTTTATGAACTTAATACTCTAGATGCATGCTGGATAGTGGACAATGTGTGGAGTAATAGTAGTAGATGCAAGCAAGAGTCGGACTACTTGTCTCAGACGTGATGCCTATATACATGATCATTGCCTTGGGTATCATCATAATTATTTGCTTTTCTATCAGTTGCCCAACAATAATTTGTTTACCCGCCGTATGCTCTTTTCAAGAGAGAAGCCTCTAGTAAAAACTATGGCCCCTGAGTCTACTTTTTATCGTATATTAAAACAAAAAAATACTTTGCTGCACTTTTCATATATTTATTTATTTTGTATTTTTGTTCGATCTATCTATCTATCACCATACAATTTAATCTTGCAAGTAACCGTTGAGGGATTGACAACCCCTTGTTCGCGTTGGGTGCAAGGATTTGTTATCTTGTGTGTAGGTACTACTAGCAAGGTGTTGCGTGGTTCTCCTAGTGGATTGATAACCTTGGTCCTTAACTGAGAGAAATACTTATATCTAATGTATTGCATCATCCTCTCCTATTCGAGGAAATCCCAATGCAGCTCACAAGTACCAAATCTTGTATCAAAACCTCAGATTAGTACCTCTAGGTTGCTAGTAGTGTTGATTACATCTTGTACATGCTAGTTGGTTTATTTGCTGGAAGATTAAATGTTCAGATCCTTGATGCTATTCCATACCCTTCTGATCTTGAACATGAATATGACTTGTGAGTAGTTACTTTTGTTCTTGAGGACATGGGAGAAGTCTCGTCATAAGTAATCATGTGAATTTGGTATTCGTTCGATATTTTGATGATATGTATGTTGTTGTTTCCCTTAATGGTGTATGTGAACGTCAACTACATGACACTACACCATTTTTGGGCCTAAGGGAATGCATTGTGGAGTAGTAATTAGATGATGGGTTGCTAGAGTGACGGAAGCTTAAACCCTAGTTCACATATATATCATGCAAGGGGCTAATTTGGATCCATATGTTTAACTCTATGGTTAGATTTATCTTAATTCTTATTTTGTAGTTGCAGATGCTTGCGAGGGGGGTTAATCATAAGTGGGAGTCTTGCTCAATGATAACCCACAAGTATAGAGTATCGCAACAGTTTTCGAGGGTAGAGTATTCAACCCAAATTTATTGATTCGACACAAGGGGAGCCAAAGAACATTCTCAAGTATTAGCAGTTGAGTTTCTTTTAATGGAGCGTGGTATAGTTGGTACTCCTGGATCTCCTAGTTTCTTGGGTATTCCACCCTTAAAAGTATAATTGGCAAGCATGGTGGAAATTTCAGCTTTCGATATCTTTCTTTTATTTGTAACAATATCTTTCATATACTTAGCATAAGGATGCATTTTAAGCATATCACTCAAACGCATACGCAAAAAGATAGGTCTATTCATTTCAGCAAAGTGCTCAAAATCCTCATCATCCTTTTTCTTGGATGGCTTAGGACGAAAAGGCATGGGTTTCTGAACCCATGGTTCTGTTTCTTTACCGTGCTTCCAAGCAATGAAGTCTCTCTTATCATAATGTTGATTCTTTGATTGTGGGTTATCAAGATCAGTAGCAGGTTCAATCTCTACATCATTATCATTACTAAGTTGAGCATCAACATGAACATCATCGTTAACATTGTCAATAGGTTCATGTTCATCACCAGATTGTGTTTCAGCATCAGAAATAGAAATATCATTGGGGTTCTCAGGTGTGTCAATAACAAGTTCACTAGAAGCATGAAAAGTCCTATCATTATTATTATTTTTATTAGAAGGACTAGGTGTATCAGTATTAATTCTCTGAGAGTCTTGCTCAACTCTCTTAGAATGGCCCTCAGGATACAAAGGCTCCTGGGTCATTTTACCACCTCTAGTCATAACTCTAACAACATTATCATTGTTCTTATTATTCAACTCATTGAGCAAATCATCTTGTGCCTTAATTACTTGTTCTACTTGAGTGGTAACCATGGAAGCATGTTTACTAATAAGCTTAAGATCACTTTTAACTCTAGACATATAATCACTCAAGTGTTCAACCATATAAGCATTACGTTTCAATTGTCTACCAACATAAGCATTGAGGTTTTCTTGTTTAACAATGAAATTATCAAACTCACCCAAGCATTGACTAGCAGACTTATTATGAGGAATATCACCTTCATCAAATCTGTAGAGATAATTTACATTTACTACCTGTGTTAGGTTATCAAGACCATGTATCTCTTCAATAGGCAGTAAATTCTTAACATCTTCAGCTTTAATACCTTTTTCTTTCATAGATTTCTTTGCCTCTTGCATATCTTCAGGACTGAGAAATAGAATACCCCTTTTCTTCAGAGTTGGCTTAGGAGTTGGTTCAAGAAGTGTCCAATCATTATCATTACTCAATATATTATTCAATAGCAATTCAACTTGCTCAACAGCTCTTTCCCTGAAAACACAACCAGCACAACTATCCAGGTGGTCTCTGGAAGCATCGGCTAGTCCATTATAAAAGATATCAAGTATTTCATCTTTCTTGAGAGGATGATCAAGCAAAGCATTAAGTAATTGGAGAAGCCTCCCCCAAACTTGTGGGAGACTCTCTTCTTCAATTTGCACAAAATTAAATATTTCCCGCAAGGCAGCTTGTTTCTTATGAGCAGGAAAATATTTTGCAGAGAAGTAGTAAATCATATCCCGGGGACTACGCACACAACCAGGAGCAAGAAAGTTAAACCATATCTTAGCATCACCCTTTAATGAGAAAGGAAACAATTTAAGAATATAGTAATAGCGAATTTTTTCCTCATGAGTAAATAAGGTGGCTATATCATTTAATTTAGTAAGATGTGCCACAATAGTTTCAGATTCATAACCATAGAAAGGATCAGATTCAACCAAACTAATTAACTCAGGATCGATAGAGAATTCATAATCCTTATCAGTAACACAGATAGGTGAAGTAGCAAACGTAGGATCATATTGAATTCTAGCATTCAAAGACTTATCTTTCACCTTAGCCAACAGTTTCTTAAGATCATATCTATCATTCCAAGCAAAGAAGTCTTCATCATCACTTTCATTAATATCATCAGTTTCAGTAATTTCATTCTCTCTAACCCTAGCAAGTTGTTCATCAAGAAATTCACCAAGTGGCACAGTGTTATCAAGCAGAAAAGTAGTATCATCATAAGCATCATGCATAGCAGAAGTGACATCATCAACAACATGAGACATATTGGAATCAATAGCAGGTGTAGGTGTTGCGGGTTTACTCAAAACAGAAGGTGAATCAAGTGCAGAGCTAGATGGCAGTTCCTTACCTTCCCTCGTAGTTGAGGGATAGATCTTGGTTTTGTTGTCTTTCAGATTCCTCATAGTGATCAACAGATATAAATCCCAAGTGAATCAGAGAATAGAGCTATGTTCCCCGGCAACGGCGCTAGAAAAAGTTCTTGATAACCCACAAGTATAGGGTATCGCAACAGTTTTCGAGGATAGATTATTCAACCCAGATTTATTGATTTGACACAAGGGGAGCCAAAGAGTATTCTCAAGTATTAACAGCTGAGTTTTCAATTCAAACACACCTGAAAGACTTATTATGTGCATCAAAGTATTTAGTTGCAAAGTAGTATGGAAGTAACAGTAACGGTGGCAGAAGTAACAGTAGCAGTTTTGTAGCAATCGTAACAGTGGCAACGGAGAAGTAACTAAGCAAAGATCAATATGAAACGAGCTCGTAGGCAATGGATCAATGATGGATAATTATGTCTGGTGGCATTCATCATGCAACAATTATAACATAGGGTGACACGGAACTAGCTCCAATTCATCAATATAATGTAGGCATGTATTCCGAATATAGTCATACGAGCTTATGGAAAAGAACTTGCATGACATTTTTTGTCCTACCCTCCCGTGGTAGCGGGATCCTAATGGAAACAAAGGGATATTAAGGCCTCCTTTTAATAGAGACCCGTACCAAAGCATTAGCACTTACTAAATACATGAACTCCTCAAACTACGGTCATCACTGGGAAGTGTCCCAACTATTGTCACTCCAGGGTTGCCGGATCATAAAATGTAGTAGATGAATATAACTTACAAGATAGGATCCAGAACACTCATATATTCATGAAAACATAATAGGTTCAGATCTGAAATCATGGCACTCGGGCCCTAGGGACAAGCATTAAGTATTGCAAAGTCATAGAAACATCAATCTTAGAACATAATTGATACTAGGGATCAAACCCTAACAAAACTAACTTGATTACATGGTAAATCTCATCCAACCCATCACCGTCCAGCAAGCCTATGATGGGATTACTCACGCACGGCGGTGAGCATTATGAAATTGGTGATGGAGGATGGTTGATGATGACGATGGCAACGGATTCCCCTCTCAGGAGCCCCGAACGGACTCCAGATCAGCCCTCCCGAGGAAGAACAGGGTTTGGCGGTGGCTCCGTATCATAAAACACGATGAATCCTTCACCTCGATTTTTTTCTCCCCGAACGTGAATATATGGAGTTGGAGTTGAGGTCGGTGGAGGTCCAGGGGGGCCATGAGACAGGGGGCGCGCCCCCCACTCTCGTGGTCAGGGTGTTGGCCCCCTTCGTCTGATTCTTCCGTCAGTATTTTTTATTAATATGAAAAAGTGCCTCCGTGAAGTTTTAGGTCATTCCGAGAACTTTTATTTCTGCACAATAATAACACCATGGCAATTCTATGGAAAACATCGCCAGTCCGGGTTAGTTCCATCCAAATCATGCAAATTAGAGTCCAAAACAAGGGCAATAGAGTTTGGAAAAGTAGATACATTGGAGACGTATCACTCAAATAAGAACAACACCCAAGCATAGGTCCACCCACATATCAAATTGTCAAAGTAACGAACGTGAATCAAACAAACATGATGAAAGTGACTAGATGAAATTCCCGTGTGTCCTCAAGAATGCTTTGCTTATTATAAGATATCGTTCTGGCTTGTCCTTTTCTACAAAAAGGATTTGACTACCTTGCTGCACTTTTATTACCATTACTACTTATTGCCCATTACAAATTATCTTTCTATCAAACTACTTGTTACCGATAATTTTAGTGCTTGCAGAAAATACCTTGCTAAAAACCGCTTGTCATTTCCTTCTGCTTCTCGTTGGGTTCGACACTCTTACTTATTGAAAGGACTACGATTAATCCCCTATACTTGTGGTCATCAATCATCAGGAGTAATTGTGTTTTTTCTGGGGTGGACTTCATACCAGTTATTAACTGCTCATGTGTGCACCTTGTACATAATATTGAATGACTGGCTTCCCGCTAGCACTGTCCAAAATTAGTTGAAACTGGATACGAACGATCCCGCGTACGGTGAAATCTCCCACCTCCTTCTAAAATTACCGTGACCAAGTATGTGGTATGAGAAATTCCCCTTTTGTTGTTGGTGCACGAAGAACAATACGACCCTCATTTACATAATAGGTCGGGGTTGCTTTGGTAACTTCCGGTTCCCCCTCCACACGACACCCCATTTCCTTTCCCCTCCCGCAAAAATGACTACTCCACAGCACCAGAGCATCTTACATCATGTCGTCCATACTTCATCGGCCATTCACTACTGCAGAATGCTGCTAACGCGGCACTACGATCAGAGACCCTTTGAGAAGCTGTGTGTGATGCAACTATCGCAAATGGTGGTGTCAGAGAACCGTCTAAAATGTGCAAAACATTTGTGATGACGGATGCATCAAACACGGTTCAGATTTTAGTTGCGTGTGCGATGAAGGGCATACGGTTGATCCAGCAGAACTATTTGCGATGAGGAAGAACAACAGAAACGGGCAGCCATAACAATGTGTGTGCGATATACGGCATACAGTTCCCTCCGATAAACTGTGTGCTATTAGGGAATGCAACATAAATGAGCCAGATCAAGGTGTGTGTGATATATGGCATACAGTTCACTTGGACAAACTGTTTTCGATTAGGCAAGAGAACGGAAACGCATCTTAACAAGATGTGTGTCATATGCGGCATTTGCGATCAGCCAAAAGAACACAAACAATTCGTGTAAACCAGATGTGTGTGATACGCAGCAAACAGCCCACTCGGATGAACTGTTTGCGATGAGAAATTATAACATAGACAGTTACTATAGTAAGTTCATGTGCGATTTTGTTCGTACAAAGAATTTTGGAAAATGCAAACTAGTTTCTTGCGTATAAACAATTACCAAAAAGTAACAAGATAAACCTTCTTCAAGCCAATCAACATGTGTTCAAAAAACAAAATATGTCAAAAATTACAAAACAAAGACCTCGATATTAACTAGATGGGATGGGTCAGTACAAAGGTTTATAATACAAAGATTTATAATAAACCTTTGTAGTTACCCATCCAACTAGTTAATATTGAGTCCACTTCCCATCCGGTCACCATCTCATGACTACTCTAGCCTTAGCACATTTAACTTGGGAGTTCTGTTAATGAGCTATCGGTAGGGAAGCTGGTCCTTGCTGCTGTAGATCCCTCTTTGCAGCCTTTATTGCACAACACAATGGAAACGGTTCAACTGAACAATATGTGTGTGATACGTGGAAAAACAGGTCCGTGATCAGAAATATGTGCGAAGACAAATAATAACACAGACGATTGCTGCTAATAAGCCGTGTGATTTGCTCTGTCTACAGAAGAATAACATGTGTGTGTGTGTGTGTCTATATATATATATATATATATGTATATATGTACATCTGGGCTATTTTGTTTCGCGAAACAGAATATTATTCTGTTACCCTACTTGAACAGACGGTTTCAGACAGTTGTACTGATAATTTTCATCTCGTCAAACCGACCGTCTTTCGTCAGAATGGAGCATGTAATATATCGTTGCAAAACTCTTGACATCTACATTACAAATATATATGAATTTTTTGCAAAATCATCATGGTTTAAGAGCAATTTTTAAAAAACTGTTTGTTTCAAAACCAAAAACGTGAATCGTATTTTGGACTCAATTTTCAAACAGTTTGTCGGAATTGAACAAATAAGACGACGTTGGAAAGATAGTAAAAATCCGCATCTTCCATATATTTATTGTTTTTTCAAATTATATACAATTTAAAAGTAATTTGAAAAAGGTGAAATTCTGTGCGAAACGTATTTTTGTGATTTTTGTAAACGGTTTGTCGGATTGACGCAAATGATATGGCGTTCGAAAGCTACGGAAAATGCGCAACTTTTTCATACAGAAAAGTTTTTCTAATTCCTTATGGTTTAAAAACAAATTCAAATACGGTCAAATTTGATTTTGAAAGCGATTTTTTTTAGAAGTTTATCGAAATGGGGCAAATAATATACCATTGGATAGCAACCGTTTAAGAGTAATTTGGAATACGACATTGACGGATCCTACTGTTTTCTCGTCTGAAAAACAGAGTAGGCATACTGATATATGTGTATGTTTGTACTGAGCTATTTTTTGTAGAGTAATTTTGAATGGTTCCGAAAAAGGGTACTTGTACTGATGTTTGCATGGGTTTGTACTAAGCGTGTTTTCACTAACTAGACTTTGCTCTGTTTTTTGGGTAATATTTTTCTCGTAAGTTTTCAACGGTTTACTATATCCTAGCTCCGAACTTGCATGGTTTTTATTGTTGAACTGAATGTTATTTTTTTGCAAAAAATTTTTTGCTTGTTTCTTTTTTTTAAGTCAATTTTTTTGCAACGAATGTTCTAGGTTTCTCTTGTTTTGCAACTTGAACTTTTTACCATTTTAAACTTTTACCAACTTGAATTACCGTGTGTGGATGAGCACTTGATCTTGTAGAATTTAAAATTTTCTGTTTTAGTTCTTATTTGTTTTCTTGTCCGAACTTATGGTATCATCATCACTGAACCTGCGTGGTTTCTGTAGCTGGACTAAAATCCATGTTGTCTGTGAAAACTAGGAAAATTGCATCTCCTCAATGGGCCATGATGCAAGCATCGTCGCCGGCAATACTTGGGCCACCAGAGAACCTGCACTGCTGGATTTGTCGAGAGAGAACTGAGGGCAGCACATCACATGTCTTTTTTCTGCAGCAGCTACACTTGGTTTACCAACTCACACGCACACAAAATTGATAACAAGTTGGCACACGACCTTATAAAAAAAGCACACATGAACTGACAAACAAGAACACACCGGTGATTAACATAATATAAATCCATTGTCGTTTTTTCCATTTGTTAAGTTGCTTTTTTCCTTCAAATCTTTACTGCTATGATTTTTTTTTTGCAAATTTGTCCCCTTGAGTCAGAATTGAGGCAATTCTTAATTTTTAATTTATGGCACTATAGAAACTTAGTCATGTTGAACATTTTCTCAAATTCGCAATCGTTTAAGAGTAATTTTGAATACGACAAGACGGATCTTACTGTTTTCCCGTCCGAAAAACAGAGTACTCGTACTGATATATGTGTGTGTTTGTACTGAGTTATTTTTTGTAGAGTAATTTTGAATTGTTCTGAAAAAAGAGTACTTGTATTGATGGTTGCATGGGTTTGTACTAAGCGTGTTTTCACTAACTGGACTTTGCTCTGTTTTTGGGTAATATTTTTGCTCGTAAGTTTTCAACGATTTACTGTATCGTCGCCCCTCTACTTGCATGGTTTGTAACATCGAACTGAATGATATTTTTTTCAAAAATAAAATGTTTTTTTTATTTTTTTGAACTAAACATTTTTTACAATGATGTTCTAAACTTCTCTTATTTTATGACTTGTACTTTTACCATTTGAATTGCATGGGGTTTCTTTTTGCTTGAACTTTTACAATTGAATTTATGTCATTTCTTTTATTCCGAACGTACCAACGTTTTAACTTGTACTAATCAATATTTTTAATTACACTATTTTTCCTTTGTAGAACGGGCCATTGTTTTTGTTCGTACGGATTAGTTGTAGAACTTGAATGTCAACGTCACATAATTACATTTTGGACGGATCACCCTCTCCCATTTGGACTGACCACAAAACTTGCATCAGGAAACTCACAAAAACAAGGACGATTACAACAAGATCGACGAGTTAACACTTTTTATAATAAAAAACCAAATGGTTCACTTTTACCTCCTCTTTTTGAAGTATTACAAACTGATGAACTAAAATAAAATGGTGAGCACAATGCATTTTTGTACCACAGTTGGTAAAAGCTCTGGTCGTGCTCCGGCCAGAAAAAGATACATAAGTACACTGCGGCCAAAGTATTACAAACTGACAAACATAATCAGCCACCTCACTAGAACAGAGCATCTCAGACTTCTGTTGCTTTTCCATGTGCAGGAGGCTTGTTGACGAAGCACGCAGTGACACAGGGGGCCATGGTAGCGACACGCGCAGTGACGCAAGTCTCTAAACTGATGGTCGCGACGAACTTGGCCACCCTAAAGCCACGGGGTTGGACTGAGCATGGCGCTAAAGTTGAGTAGAACATTTAGGAATTAGGATAATTAGGAAACAACAAACAGGTGAAGAAATCGTGAAGTGAAATGAGTTATACAAGACAGTATGCATTACACCTTGCTAATTTCTCAACTGAAACTGTTTACTGCACAATTGCCATATTTGACTGAGCTACCCTGAAGTTGCTGGAATGGACAAAAGTCTTAATCAGAATCTCACCAACGTTTGACACTAGAATGAATTTATAAAAACTTAGCTAGTTTGGTTAGCTGCTGACTTGAGAAGAGCCATCCTTTTTTCATCGAAGAGCTGCTATGATGTACTGAGCAATTGCTTTTTCTGACCTTAAAAAATTATGTCCAATGAATCTCTCTAATATGGATGTGTGAACCTTCCAAAATTAAATATGGATGTGTAAACATGGCATTTTGTTTTTTCCAGAAAAACAACAGGAGCGCATCCGCATAGTTATTCATCTCCATATCAATAGTACTTGGCCACCAAAAACCTGACAAATGTTTTTTCTTGAAAACACACAAACCATTTTTGGAATGCATCAGTACAAGCTGACATTTTTCAGTTTTCAGAAGCAACCAAACTTGCTAATTAATACGCATGTACTTACTGGGACCACATACATATCCTAATATTAGTAATCATGTACTTACAGCGGCCTGCACTCAGCTCCTTGAGCGACCGGCCACAAAACAAGAAGTTGTACTGTTGAGCCTCCAGCAGGCTCCACTGTTTGCTCAGCGCTCAAGCAAAAAAAATTGTAGGGTGCTCAGCGCTATATTATTCAACATGACAAAATTGAACGTTCAACATTAGATGGGACTTGGACGGGGTGCAGTGCTCTACTCGGACGGCGCCCAATGCTCAACTTGGACAGAGGAGTGCCCCGAAGCTCGAGTGGTAGTTGGGGTACATCAGTAGCAGATCGGGGAGGAAGGGGGTTAGGCGAGAAGATTGAGCAGTGGTAGGGCACGAACGGAAGTGTCGGCTGTGGCCCAACCCCTGCACGCCGGCCCTCCGGCGACGGGGATAAGCGCGGTGAGGGCAGCCCTTTTCCAATAGAACTAAATCTAATAGGAAACTTGAACTTTTCCTAATGCATTGCGGCAGCGACAGACAGCCCTGTGATTGGGTCCTCGACGAGCAAGACCAGAATGTCATCATCTTTGATATTGTAGAAGTAGCAACACATTTTGCCCAGCTTGTCGACTCCCAGCCCAATTTTCCTGAGAACCAAGATAGATAAGAGAGAGAAATTTCTATCTTACAGCTGAAAAATTAAACACATAAAAGAATCAGTTTTTTTGGCTCTCAACCTCCTGCATATATATTTGAACTGATGTTTTTCTGTCATTGAACATTACTGCCTCTCGAGTATGAACTATGCAAACTTTATTTTGGCCAAACTGTTAGAAATTTTCTATGAAGTGAAAACTACCATACAATATAAAACTGAATTATTTTTTTAACATGCACACTGCACTGTTTCAGCTTTTCTTTATGAACTGATGATAAAATACATACGGGGTGCTATACCAGTAGCAAATTCATGAATACATGACTTTTTTGGAGAGCAATCTAACAAGTGTTATAGCAAACCACGGAACAAGTACATGTTTTGAACTGCTCAAGAACACGCATCAAGCAAAAAAGTACAAACCACTTCTGATTCAGTAAAATGTGAGCTAATTTTCAATAGAGATTCACTAAAATAACTTCTAATTTTTTTAAACATCTAGCTTCTCATTATTTTCACTTTGAACTTGCTTGTTTTTTGTTTTTAGGAACACAAATGAAGCAGTAAGCAAGAGACGGGACAAGGGTGAGTACCTGCCGGTGCCGGCGGAGAAGAGCGATGGTCTTGCCAGCGAACATGGGGCCAACGATGACGTGAATCATGCCGAGTTGGACTGCCGAGATGGACATCCTGGACCCCCCACGGTTCCTCCTGCAGGTTGCACTGTTTCGCCACGGAAGCACATGCGAGGGAGTTGGAGTGGGGCATGCCCATGGCGGCGAGATTGAATGGACAAGGGTTGCGGCATTGAACTCTCTGTACGCGGCGGCAGAGTGATAGCGGCGCGTCGATCCAGTGCGGGGCCACAGCGGTGCCAAGAACTATGGAGGGGGGAGGGCGGCAGTGGAGGGAGATGGAAGCAGGGGGTGCATAGGAGAGGCAGAGCGCCTCCGGCGACATGTGGTTTGCTGGGGCAGATCCTACCGTGTATTCTTCACCTGTAGGAATGGAAGTTTAGATGGAAAGATGCTTAACAATGATGTAAGTACATGTGAAATATATGACCAAGTACCACGTATATTAACTGGAGAAGTTCGACATGAAACTTCATCTTCAGCATACTGACTACACCACACATACATATTGCAGGGGAAAGATAGATGCACACAGGAGTTAATTGCCAAAGCATGCACTTCCAAAATGCTAATTAATCGAGATGGTTTTTTTGGTGAGCTTTCTGCACCAAATAAACATTACTGCTACAATGCACGCACAGTTACTTGATTCAACATCATGGCAAAGAACGATTAAAGTATGACAGACAGAGAGAGACGAGCCTAAGTTCAAACTACAAAGAGAAGCTGCGAGCTCTATGTTTCAGCTTGTATATGATTTCATTTTAATGCCAAATTCCTCAGTCCAACATTAAAGTAACACACAAGACCGACGAGCACAGAAGTTCATAGTACCAATTCTGCTGATTTTTGTCGACTGAAGTGCAGATGTGCACGCATACCTCGAGTGGCTTCAGAGAGTAGTCTGGGACGAGCACTATGAGGTCTCTGCGAGGTGCCCATATTGCAGATGGACTTCCCGAGGATGCGCACGCCCAGGACGAACTCGTCTCCACCCCCGCCATGGTAGCCACTCCGCTTCCACCGCTGATGGCTAGCAGGGCCACCCCGGCGTGGAGGGCGGCCTAGTGCCCTTACTTATAGATGGAGGGGTTGGACGACGGCGGTACGACCGTGGGATCTCAGGGGAGAAGGCGGACGGATCTCGGGGAGGAAGGTGGACGGAGCGTGGGGAGGGAGGCAAACTGATTGCAGGGAGGAAGGAGGCCGGAACGGGGGGAGGAAGGCGGTCGAAGTGCGGGGAGGAAGATGACCGGAGAGCGGGAAGAAAGGCAGATAGAGCGCGGGTAGGGAGGAGGCCGGCGCACGAGGAGGAAGGCGACCAGAGCGCAGGAAGGAAGGCGTCCTGAGCGTGGGGGGTGGAGGAGGCTGGCGCGCGAGGGAGGGCGGCTGCCGGCGCGAGGGAGGGCGGCTGCCGGTATGAGGCAAGGGCGGCGCCGGTGTAGGAGGGAGGGAGGCGGCGGAATTTGTGGGGAGTGACGGGCGTGGGCTCACGGGGATGAGGATGTGGTGCTGGTGGCGGTGGGAGGTGGTGGTGGCGGCGAGGGCCGTCGCGGCGGTGCGCTTGAGGCGAGGCTGACCGGAGGCGCGTTGGGAGGAGGTCGGTTGGCGGCACGCTGGGAGGGAGTCCGGCCGGCGGCGCGCTGGGGAGGAGGCCGGCGCTAGGGAGGAAGGAGGCCGGCGCTGGGGAGGGAGGCGACCGGAGCTGGGGAGGGAGGCGGCCTGAGCGGGGGAAGGAGGCCGACGGAGTTGCGGGGGACGGCGCCCGGCGGTGGAAGGTGGAGAAGAATCGGGAGGCTGCGGGGTGGGAATGGATAAGAGGTTTTCTTTTTGGGTTGGTTTTCTGGTTTCTGCTGGAGGGTGCTGTATATAGGGACGGGAGTAACAGAATATTATTCTGTTACAAGTAAAAAAAATAGCTCTGTCCTTCGCACACACCTTAATAAACAATTGCATGCATTTCAAAGTAGGAGAAACGACCGTCTAGTCATCTACTTCTTGTGATGCTCCTGCCACTGCTCTGTGGCTCGATCCCTCGACTGGGTCATGAACAAGACACTTCCTCATGTCAATGATCCGTCTGTACATCTCGTAGCTTGTGTACACGTCATTGGCCGCGTACTTGACGTGTTCTTCATCCAGTCTCTTATGCCAAACACTGTATGATACGTCTCCAATGTATCTATAATTTTTGATTGCTCCATGCTACTTTATCTACTGTTTTGGACTATATTGAGCTTTATTTTCCACTTTTATATTATTTTTGGGACTAACCTATTAACCGGAGGCCCAACCCAGAATTGCTGTTTTTTGCCTATTTCAGTATTTTGAAGAAACAGAATATCAAACGGAGTCCAAACGGAATAAAACCTTCAGGAACGTGATTTTCTCAACGAACGTGATCCAGGAGACTTGGACCCTACTCCAAGAAGTGCCAGAGGCGGTCACGAGGATGGAGGGCGCCCCC
This sequence comes from Triticum aestivum, assembly GCF_018294505.1. Lineage (NCBI taxonomy): Eukaryota > Viridiplantae > Streptophyta > Magnoliopsida > Poales > Poaceae > Triticum > Triticum aestivum. The sequence continues at coordinate 449,505,542 of NC_057798.1, forward strand.
CCTGGGCACGCCCCCCTGCCTCGTGGGCCCCCTGTTGCTCCACCGACGTACTCCTTCCTCCTATATATACCTACGTACCCCCGTCAGATCAAAAACGGAGCCAAAAACCTAATTCCACCGCCGCAACTTTCTGTATCCGTGAGATCCCATCTTGGGGCCTGTTCCGGAGCTCCGTCGGAGAGGGCATCTACCATGGAGGGCTTCTACATCAACACCATAGCCTCTCCAATGAAGTGTGAGTAGTTTACTTCAGACCTTCGGGTACATAGCTAGTAGCTAGATGGCTTCTTCTCTCTTTTTGGATATCAATACAATGTTCTTCCCCTCTCTTGTGGAGATCTATTCGATGTAATCTTCTTTTAGCGGTGTGTTTGTTGAGACCGATGAATTGTGGGTTTATGATCCAGCTTATCTATGAATAATATTTGATTCTTCTCTGAATTCTTTCATATATGATTGAGTTATCTTTCCAAGTCTCTTCGAATTATCCGTTTGGTTTGGCCAACTAGATTGGTAGTTCTTGCAATGGGAGAAGTGTTTAGCTTTGGGTTCAATCTTGCGGTGTCTTTACCCAGTGACAGAAAGGGTTGCAAGGCACGTATTGTATTGTTGCCATCGAGGATAACAAGATGGGGTTTTTATCATATTGCATGAATTTATCCCTCTACCTCATGTCATCTTGCTTAAGGCGTTACTCTGTTTTTAACTTAATACTCTAGGTGCATGCTGGATAGCGGTCGATGAGTGGAGTAATAGTAGTAGATGCAGAATCGTTTCGATCTACTTGTCTCGGACGTGATGCCTATATACATGATCATACCTAGATAATCTCATAATTATTCGCTTTTCTATCAATTGCTCAACAGTAATTTGTTCACCCACCGTAGAATACTTATGCTCTTGAGAGAAGCCACTAGTGAAACCTATGGCCCGCGGGTCTATTCTCATCATATCAATCTCCATAACTTTATTACTTGCTTTGTTTTTACTTTGCCTTTTACTTTTTACTTTGCATCTCTATATCAAAAATACCAAAAATATTATTTATCATCTCTATCAGATCTCACCCTCGTAAGTGACCGTGAAGGGATTGACAACCCCTAATCGCGTTGGTTTCGAGTAGCTATCGTTTTATGTAGGTACGAGGGACTCGTGCGTGATCTCCTACTGGATTGATACCTTGGTTCTCAAAAACTGAGGGAAATACTTACGCTACTTTACTGCATCATCCTCTCCTCTTCGGGGAAATCCAACGCAGTGCTCAAGAGGTAGCAAGAAGAATTTCTAGCGCCGTTGCCGGGGAGTTTGCGCAAAAGTCAACCATACCAAGTACCCATCACAATCCCTATCTCTCGCATTACATTATTTGCCTCTCGTTTTCCTCTTCCCCACTTCACCCTTGCCGTTTTATTCGCCCTCTCTTTTTCGTTCGCCTTCTTCCCGTATGTATCTTTGTTTGTGTTTCCTTGTGCCTTCTATATGCTTGCATCTTTGCTTGCTAAAAATCTATTGATATGGATCCACTTAAAGTGTTCTACTTGGATCATCTTCGATCCTTATGCGCTCGTGCTGAAACCCCAACTAGCCTAGTTGATGGGAAATCTTTAGATGAGCATGCTCATTTTGTGCGCCATCGTTTATCTGAAAAAGGGAGACTCTTACGGTATCATATAAATAGTTTGCTATGCTATGCTTGGAATCTTTGTGAAATGTGTGATTTTACTTGTTGCTCTAAGAACCCTAAAAAACACCTTCCCTACCTATGTGAGTTCAATAATAATGAAATCTTATCTTCTTATGCAAAGGGTGTTTATAGTTACTATGATATCGAACAAATTGAAGAATTTGTCGTTTTTAAGGGCGCTCATGAAGTTGCTTCTTTGATTGAAAAGTATGATTTTACTCTCAACAAATCTAAAAATTCCGTCATACTTAAATATTGCAATGAAAACCTTGCTCATAATGTCTATGTCCAAGAATTTATTAAAAGAATGACCGTTGCTTTTGAAGAAAATAATGATATGCATGAATCTATAGATAATGATGATTTCGATGATTTGATTGAAATATCCCTTGACGAACATGATGCTTGTTATTCTTGTGGCCATGAAGCCAATATTTATGAAGAAGAATTTGCTATAGTTCCTTATGTTAAAAATGAGATCGTTGCTATTGCACCCATGCTTGATAGCCCCCTCAACGAAAAGCATGATTTAAATGATTTTACTATAAATTCTCTTGATGTCAATTGTGCTAATAATATGCAAAACCCTAAGCTTGGGGATGCTAGTTTTGCTATGTCTACTACTTGTTGCAATGATCATGATTGGGGTGATTCTTCTTATGATCTTGAAAATTTATTTAATCCCCATGATGAATATGAGATTGATAATATTGTTTGCAATAATATTGAAAGTGGGTTTGGAGAGGTCATGACTTTAGTTAATGTTAATCCCACTATTTCAGAAGAGTGTCAACATTGCATGCATGTGGATCGTGTTGAAAATTTTTATGTGATAGCTATTTTGTTGAATTTTCTTATTATCCCACATGTAGTTATTATGAGAGAGGAAAATATGGTCATAGAAATTTTCATGATAATAAATTACCTCTCGTTATGTTGAGATTGCTATTGTTTCTTTCCGCCTCCTTGCATATGCTAGTTTTTGCTTGCCTTGATAATTTGTTTGCCTATAAGATGCCTATTCATAGGAAGTATGTTAGACTTAGATGTGTTTATCACGTGTTTTATGATTCTCTCTTTGTGCTTCAATTCTTGTCTTTCTTGTGAGCATCATTGAAATATCAATGCCTAGCTAGGAGCATTAAACGATAGCGCTTGTTGGGAGGCAACCCAATTTTATTTTGTGTTTTTTGTTTTTGCTTCTGCTTAGGAATAAATAATCCATATACTTTATTTTTAGATGAGGTTTTATGTTTTAATTAGTGTTTGGGCCAAGTAGAACCTATAGGATAAGCTATGATGATAGTTGATTTGATTCTGCTGAAAAACAGAAACTTTGCGCTCACGAGAAAAACTTCAATAAATCACAGAAATGTGCTTTTGCATTGATTATTTTTGCTGCTTATCAATAAACAAATTTTCCAGTACTTCCTATTTTGGTAGAATTTTTAGAGTTCCAGAAGTTTGCGTTAGTTACAGATTGCTACAGACTGTTCTGTTTTTGACAGATTCTGTTTTTCGTGTGTTGTTTGCTTATTTCAATGCATCTATGGCTAATAAATTAGTTTATAAACCATAAGGAAGTTGGAATACAGTAGGTTTAACACCAATATAAATAAATAATGAGTTAATTACAGTATCTTAAAGCAGTCTTTTGTTTTCTTTCACTAACGGAGCTCACGAGATTTCTATTGAGTTTTGTGTTGTGAAGTTTTCAAGTTTTGGGTGAATTCTTTTGATGGATTATGGAACAAAGAGTGGCAAGAGCCTAAGCTTGGGGATGCCCATGGCACCCCCAATATAATCCAAGGACACCAAAAATTCAAAGCTTGGGGATGCCCCGGAAGGCATCCCCTCTTTCGTCTACTTCCATCGGTAATTTACATGGAGCTATATTTTTATTCACCACATGTCATGTGTTTTGCTTGGAGCATCTTGTATTATTTGCGTCTTTGATTGTTAGTTTACCACAATCATCCTTGCTTTACACACCTTTTGAGAGAGCCATACATGATTTAGAATTTGCTAGAATACTCTAGGTGCTTCACTTATACCTTTTGAGCGTAATAATTTTTGCTCTAGTGCTTCACTTATATCTTTTAGAGCACGATGGTGGATTTGTTTTAAAGAAAGTATTGATCTCTCATGCTTCACTTAGATTATTTTGAGAGTTGTTAATAGCATGGTAATTTTCTTAATGTTAATATACTTGGTATTCAAGATTTGTGAAACTTTCTTTTAAGTGCGTAGAATACTAAGATAAGTTTGATGCTTGATAATTGTTTTGAGATATGGAGGTGATAATATCAAAGCAATGCTAGTTGGGGTGATTATGAATTTAAAGAATGCTTGTGTTGAAGTTTGTGATTCCTGTAGCATGCACGTATGGTGAACCGCTTTGTGATGAAGTTGGAGCACAATTTTATTTATTGATTGTCTTCCTTATGAGTGGCAGTCGGGGACGAGCGATGGTATTTTCCTACCAATCTATCCCCCTAGGAGTATGTGTTTAGTGCTTTGGTTTTTTATGACTTCTAAATTTTTGCAACAAGTGCATGAGTTCTGTTCTTTTGATTAATGTTGAGTCCATGGATTATACGCACTCTCACCCTTCCACCATTGCTAGCCTCTCTAATACCGCGCACTTTTCGCCGGTATCATACACCTACCATATACCTTCCTCAAAACAGCCACCATACCTACCTATCATGGCATTTCCATAGCCATTCCGAGATATATTTCCATGCAACTTTCCACCGTTCCGTTCATATGACAAACATTAATTTTGTCATATTGCTTTTTGCATGAACATGTAGTTGACATTGTATTTGTGGCAAAAGCCACCGTTCATAATTCTTTCATACATGTCGCTCATGATTCATTGCATAGCCCGGTACACTGCTGGAGGCATTCATATAGAGTCATATTTTGTTCTAAGTATTGAGTTGTAATTGTTGAGTTGTAAGAAAAATAAAAGTGTGATGATCATCATTATTAGAGCATTGTCCCAGTGAGGAAAGGATGATGGAGACTATGATTCCCCCGTAAGTCCGGATGAGACTCCGGACTTTATGAAAAATAAAAGAGGCCAAAGAAGCCCAAATAAAAAAAGAGGCCAAAGAAGCCCACCAAAATAAATAAAAAATATATATGAGAGAAAAAGAGAGAAGGGACAATGCTACTATCATTTTTCCACACTTGTGCTTCAAAGTAGCACCATGATCTTCATGATAGAGAGTCTCATATGTTGTCACTTTCATATACTAGTGGGAATTTTTCATTATAGAACTTGGCTTGTATATTCCAATGATGGGCTTCCTCAAAAGGTCCCTAGGTCTTCGTGAGCAAGCAAGTTGGATGCACACCCACTTAGTTTCTTTTGTTGATCTTTCATATACTTATAGCTCTAGTGCATCCGTTGCATGGCAATCCCTATTCACTCACATTGATATCTATTAATGGGCATCTCCATAGCCCATTGATACGCCTAGTTGATGTGAGACTATCTTCTCATTTTTGTCTTCTCCACAACAACCATTCTATTCCACCTATAGTGCTATGTCCATGGCTCACGCTCATGTATTGCGTGAAAGTTGAAAAAGTTTGAGATTATTAAAGTATGAAACAATTACTTGGCTCGTCATCGGGGTTGTGCATGATTAAATACTTTGTGTGATGAAGATAGAGCATAGCCAGACTATATGATTTTGTAGGGATAACTTTCTTTAACCATGCTATTTTGAGAAGACATGATTGCTTTAATTTGTATGCTTGAAGTATTATTACTTTTATGTTAATATGAACTTTTGTCTTGAATCTTTCGGATCTGAATATTCATGCCACAATTAAGAAGATTCACATTGAAATTATGCCAAAGTATCACTCCGCATCAAAAATTCTTTTTTATCATTTACCTACTCGAGGACGAGCAGGAATTAAGCTTGGGGATGCTTGATACGTCTCCAACGTATCTATAATTTTTGATTACTCCATGCTACTTTGTCTACTATTTTGGACTATATTGGGCTTTATTTTTCACTTTTATATTATTTTTAGGACTAACCTATTAACCGAAGGCCCAGCCCAGAATTGCTATTTTTTGCCTATTTCAGTATTTCGAAGAAACAGAATATCAAACAGAGTCCAAACGGAATAAAACCTTCGGGAACGTGATTTTCTCACTGAACGTGATCTAGGAGACTTGGACCCTACTCCAGGAAGTGCCAGAGGCGGTCACAAGGGTGGAGCCCCCCCTGGGCGCGCCCCCTACCTCGTGGGCCCCCTGTTGCTCCACCGACGTACTCCTTCCTCCTATATATACCTACGTACCCCCGTCAGATCAAAAACGGAGCCAAAAACCTAATTCCACCGCCGCAACTTTCTGTATCCATGAGATCCCATCTTGGGGCCTGTTCCGGAGCTCCGCCAGAGAGGGCATCTACCACGGAGGGCTTCTACATCAACACCATAGCCTCTCCGATGAAGTGTGAGTAGTTTACTTCAGACCTTCGGGTCCATAGCTAGTAGCTAGATGGCTTCTTCTCTCTTTTTGGATCTCAATACAATGTTCTCCCCCTCTCTTGTGGAGATCTACTCGATGTAATCTTCTTTTTGCGGTGTGTTTGTTGAGATCGATGAATTGTGGGTTTATGATCTAGCTTATCTATGAATAATATTTGATTCTTCTCTGAATTCTTTTATGTATGATTGAGTTATCTTTGCAAGTCTCTTCGAATTATCTGTTTGGTTTGGCCAACTAGATTGGTAGTTCTTGCAATGGGAGAAGTGTTTAGCTTTGGGTTCAATCTTGCGGTGTCCTTACCCAGTGACAGAAAGGGTTGCAAGGCACGTATTGTATTGTTGCCATCGAGGATAACAAGATGGGATTTTTATCATATTGCATGAATTTATCCCTCTACATCATGTCAGCTTGCTTAAGGCATTACTCTGTTTTTAACTTAATACTCTAGATGCATGCTGGATAGTGGTCGATGAGTGGAGTAGTAGTAGTAGATGCAGAATCGTTTCGATCTACTTGTCTCGGACGTGATGCCTATATACATGATCATAGGTAGAAAATCTCATAATTATTCGCTTTTCTATCAATTGCTCAACAATAATTTGTTCACCCACCATAGAATACTTATGCTCTTGAGAGAAGCCACTAGTGAAACCTATGGCCCCGGGTCTATTCTCATCATATCAATCTCCATTACTTTATTACTTGCTTTGTTTTTACTTTGCCTTTAACTTTTTACTTTGCATCTCTATATCAAAAATACCAAAAATATTATTTATCATCTCTATCAGATCTCACCCTCGTAAGTGACCGAGAAGGGATTGACAACCCCTAATCGCGTTGGTTGCGAGTAGCTATCGTTTTGTGTATGTACGAGGGACTCGTGTGTGATCTCATACTGGATTGATACCTTGGTTCTCAAAAACTGAGGGAAATACTTACACTACTTTACTGCATCATCCTCTCCTCTTCGGGGAAATCCAACGCAGTGCTCAAGAGGTAGCACTGTGCCAGGTGTCCTTGTCCTTCTTGCTCTCATCCTTCATCTTCATGTAGTAGGGGTCGTTGATGGCCGAGGCGAGGTCAACCAGGGAGTTCAGTTTGTTCTTGGCACTGCCCCAGACCTTGTAGTGGTCCTTGATGTTGAAAAGATTCGGGCATTTCAAGCCCGAAACCTTGAGCGCTTTTAGATCGTTGGTGGTGTCCACCGCAGCGAACATGTAGTCGGAGTTGTTGATAAAACTGGAGAAACGCTCGCAAGGCCTTGTGGCCAGGTGGTAGTGGTAGACGAGGACGTCATGTCGCACGCACAACTGGGCGACGACAACCTTCTGATCGTGCCCGGCACGACCGATGGTGTACTCGAGGTCGAAGCCGACCACTTGGTACTTGTCCTCGGCAAGGAACTGCTCCATAGTTTGGATGGAGCTCTCCACTGACATTGGATCATTCATGTACACCATCGAGAGGGCCTTCCCCCTCAGTGCATGTCCACTACGTGATGCATGGTGAACTGCCCACCGTTGTCGTCGGCGGCCACTGGGAGCACCATTGGAGCCACGGGGATCGCCATTGGAACCGCTGGATGTCCTCTCTGTATGTGTCGTCGTGGAGGTGCTTATTGTGTTATGTGACATCAGAGATGAAGGTAAATGGCCGCATGAATAAATGGGGGCCGGGCGGCCTGGATTCTCGGTGTGCCCGCATGGCATTGTAGAGCCGCCCCTGGTGCAACCGCATGCACATGAACATGCGTGATCATGCGCCGGCCCCAAACACTGGCAGCGTGCGTGGAGGGACGAGGGCAGAGCACCTGGAGGGACGCGAGAGGGTAGAGCGCGCGCGGCGGGACACGAGCAGAGTGTGTCATGGCCGCCTCAACCGCAAGCAACCACACGCATAGAGCAGTTGAACACACAGGAAATGGTCGCCTACAAGCCGGCCGACACTTGAGTCGCTGCGTAGAGAGCGACCGTGTGCTACTACCTCCGTCTTGGTCTATAGTCCCCTTTATATTATGTTCCATACTTTGCCCTCAAATTTAACCAACAAAATATTAATGCATGTTAGAAAAATTATATAATTGGAAACTATGTTCAAATACGAATCCAAGTATATAATCTTTGGCACCATGCATTCGTATTTTATTAGTTAAATCCTGCTTATAAACCGGGACAGGTGTATAGTAGGTAATTCAATCACAAATTTTTTTTATTAACAGTATGTGTACGTGGCCTTTCGTCCTCCTCTCGCACGTCTTGTCAGCCCGATGCTGCAGATGGCTTACAGCGCAAGCTTGCGCAGCGCGGGGGAGCGTTCTTTTGGCCAAACGGTGGCGCCAATGAATCACCGGTGAGCCCGTTCCTGCGCAACCTCATAGGTTCCCTAGCAAGCTTCCCGCCCGACTGGGTGAAATCCCCCAAAATCCCAATGATTACCGGTCTGCTATGAAAACCCTCACGGCCGGCGAGTCTTGCGTCACATTTTCCCCTCCCTCCCTGTAGCTTATCTCGTCTGCTTCTCCCACAATCGCCAATGGCACCGATACCTCGTGGTTGCTCAGCCATTCCGCCGTCATCAGACGACAGCTCCAGCTGGGAGCCTACACCGTAGTGGCGGCGCAGTCCTCAGCATAGTGTAGTGCGCGTGGCGTCCCTGTTGGGTTTGCAGGAACACCCACCACACGCTCCGCCGCTGGTGCCTGTTGGCAGCTGTTGCCGGCCGCCGTTACCGCCACACCATCATCGAAAGCCAGGGCTATCACCCACTCCGCCGCGGCGGCCCAAAGGCGGGAGGTGGCCGTCGTGGCTGCCACCCCACTGCCGGCCACCGTGGCCATCACCCGCTCCGCCACCATGGCTCAAAGGCGGGAGGTGGTGGTCGTGGCCACCACCCCATCATCGTCCGCCCTGGCCACCAGCCCACCGTCGACCTCTGGGGTCATCACCCGCTCCGCCACCGCCACCCGAAGGCGGGAGGCGGAGGTGGATGCCGGCATGTGCATCAGCGACCTTGCGCGCTACACTGAGTTCCTGCGGGAGGAGGAGGAGCGCCTCGTCGAGCATGCAAAGAGCCTTAGTGCCGCCGTGGCCGCGGCACATGCCGCCTTAGAGGCGAGGAATCAGGAGATCTACGAGGAGAACCACCGCTTCAAGAGGAAACGTCTGGAGCGGCAGTGGGCGTTCGAGCTGGCGAGGGTTGCCGAACATGCAGCGGCGGTAGACACCGTATTGCATTTGTCCAACTTGTCGGTAGAATCCTCCTCCTCTGCCTCTTACTAAGCATGCTCGGCAGAGGAGAGGCTACAAGAAGTAGTACAAAGCCCCTTCCATAGTAGTGGTAGTATTTAGGGGCTATTTTGTTCAGTTCATCTGACTATAGATGTGGTGGAACTGTACAACGTACTTAAAATTAGCTAGTATATAAAGTAGGACTAGCTATTTCAGTGCGTGGTTGGCAACAATTGGGGAAAAGTTTGGTCGGTTCAGCTGTCGAGTTGAACTGTTTGTATAAATTAAGCACGATTGCTTAATCTATGAATGAAAGCTATGCTTAATTACTAAATTTTAGTTGCAAAATTTAGATAGTGCTAGTGATTTTTAGCTGCATATTTTGAAAAATCGCAGTGTTACAAGGTTGACAAATGGCAACGTTACTAGATCAACAAATGTCAATCTTTCAAGTTTGACAAATGGCAACATACCCAATATAACATATGCAAATCTTACCAAATTGTTTGTAAGTGGTTGCACACGGATCATCCAAAACGACCGTTTGAGTTGAAGAGAAATCCTGCTCTCGCTTTGCATATTGGTGTTCTATCTAAAACCTTTGCGATCAAGAGCTGCACAAATCCTCCTCGACACATTTTCCCTTGGATTCCTGGGGAAGCTACGGTTTGCATACGGGTGTTCTAACTAAAACGTCTGCGATCGAGATACAATATTAAACCCAAGAAAAAAAACTATTTTCGGCAGTGGCGGAGGCGGCGTGTCACACCGTCCTTGTCGTTGTCGTCCTCCGGGACGCTATTGTTGAAGTCTTCAAGGCAGCTCAGAATGTTCTTCACTTGTGAATCAAACATCAAGTTGTCGCGCGCTCGACGGGCGGGGCGCGGGAGGACGGTACTGTTGGGGAACGTAGTAATTTCAAAATTTTCCTACGCACACGCAAGATCATGGTGATGCATAGCAACGAGAGGGGAGAGTGTGTCCACGTACCCTCGTAGACCGAAAGCGGAAGCGTTATGACAACGCGGTTGATGTAGTCGTACGTCTTCACGATTTGGCCGATCCAAGCACCGAACGTACGGCACCTCTGTGTTCAGCACACGTTCAGCTCGATGACGATCCCCGGACTCCGATCCAGCAGGGTGTCGGGGATGAGTTCCGTCAGCACAATGGCATGGTGAAGATGATGATGTTCTACCGACGCAGGGCTTCGCCTAAGCACCGCAATGATATGACCAAGGTGGAATATGGTGGAGGGGGGCACCGCACACGGCTAAGGAACGATCACAAAGATCAACTTGTGTGTCTAGAGGTGCCCCCTCCTTCGTATATAAAGGGGGGGAGGAGGAGGGGGCCGGCCAAGGGGGTGGCGCGCCCTAGGAGGGGGAATCCTACTCCAAGTAGGTTTGCCCCTCCCTTTCCTAGTCCAAGAAGGAGGGGGAAGGAAGGAGTGGGAGAGGGGAAAGGCAAGGGGGGCGCCCCCCCCCCTTCCTTGCCCTATTCGGACTCAAGGGGAGGGGGCGCGCCTCTTGACTTGGCCGGCCCCTCTCTTTCTCCACTAGGGCCCAACAAGGCCCATTAGTTCCCGGGGGGTTACGGTAACACTCCGGTACTCCGGTTTTCTCCGAAATCACCCGGAACACTTCCGGTGTCCGAATATAGTCGTCCAATATATCAATCTTTATGTCTCGACCATTTCGAGACTCCTCGTCATGTCCATGATCACATCCGGGACTCTGAACAACCTTCGGTACATCAAAACTTATAAACTCATAATAAAACTGTCATCATAACGTTAAGCGTGCGGACCCTACGGGTTCGAGAACTATGTAGACATGACCTAGAACTGTTTCCGGTCAATAACCAATAGCGGAACCTGGATGCTCATATTGGCTCCTACATATTCTACGAAGATCTTTATAGGTCAAACCGCATAACAACATACGTTGTTCCCTTTGTCATCGGTATGTTACTTGCCCGAGATTCGATCGTCGGTATCCAATACATAGTTCAATCTCGTTACCGGCAAGTCTCTTTACTCGTTATGTAATGCATCATTCCGTAATCAACTCATTTCTTTCAAGGCTTATATGTGCCAAAAATAGACCACTCTGTAAGTGTGCATGGCCATAAAAGATATTACCCATATAAATAGAACAACCATTATTCTCTGATTTAAATGAATAACCGTCTCGCATCAAACAAGATCCAGATATAATGTTCATGCTCAACACTGGCACTAAATAACAATTATTTAGGTCTAAAACTAATCCCGATGGTAGATGTAGAGGTAGCGTGCCGACCGTGATCACATCGACTTTGGAACCATTTCCCACGCGCATCATCACCTCGTCCTTATCCAATCTTCGCCTATTCCATAGTTCCTCTTTCGAGTTGCAAATATTAGCAACAGAACCAGTATCAAATACCCAGGTACTACTGCGCATTAGTAAGGTACACATCAATAACATGTACATCACATATACCTTTGTTCACTTTGCCATCCTTCTTATCCGCCAAATACTTGGGGCAGTTCCGCTTCCAGTGTCCAGTCTGCTTGCAGTAGAAGCACTCAGTCTCAGGCTTAGGTCCAGACTTGGGTTTCTTCTCTTGAGCAGCAACTTGTTTGTTCTTCTTGAAGTTCCCCTTCTTCTTCCCTTTGCCCTTTTTCTTGAAACTGGTGGTCTTATTGACCATCAACACTTGATGCTCCTTCTTGATTTCTACCTCTGCAGCCTTTAGCATTGCGAAGAGCTCGGATATAGTCTTGTCCATCCCTTGCATATTATAGTTCATCACGAAGCTCTTGTAGCTTGGTGGCAGTGATTGAAGAATTCTGTCAATGACACTATCATCAGGAAGATTAACTCCCAGTTGAATCAAGTGATTATTATACCCAGACATTTTGAGTATGTGTTCACTGACAGAACTATTCTCCTCCATCTTACACCTATAGAACTTATTGGATACTTCATATCTCTCAATCCGGGCATTTGCTTGAAATATTAACTTCAACTCCTGGAACATCTCATATGCTCCATGACGTTCAAAACGTCGTTGAAGACCCGGTTCCAAACCGTAAAGCATGGCACACTGAACTATCGAGTAGTCATCAGCTTTACTCTGCCAGACGTTCTTAACGTCGTCGGTTGCATCTGCAGCAGGCCTGGCACCCAGCGGTGCTTCCAGGACGTAATTCTTCTGTGCAGCAATGAGGATAATCCTCAGGTTACGAACCCAGTCCGTGTAATTGCTACCATCATCTTTCAACTTAGCTTTCTCAAGGAACGCATTAAAATTCAACGGAACAACAACACAAGCCATCTATCTACAACAAACATAGACAAGCAAAATACTATCAGGTACTAAGTTCATGATAAATTTAAGTTCAATTAATCATATTACTTAAGAACTCCCACTTAGATAGACATCTCTCTAGTCATCTAAGTGATCACGTGATCCAAATCAACTAAACCATGTCCGATCATCACGTGAGATGGAGTAATTTCAATGGTGAACATCACTATGTTGATCATATCTACTATATGATTCACGTTCGACCTTTCGGTCTCCGTGTTCCGAGGCCATATATGTATATGCTAGGCTCGTCAAGTTTAACCTGAGTATTTTGCGTGTGCAACTGTTTTGCACCCGTTGTATTTGAATGTAGAGCCTATCACACCCGATCATCACGTGGTGTCTCAGCACGAAGAACTTTCACAATGGTGTATACTTAGGGAGAACACTTCTTCATAATTTAGTGAGAGATCATCTTAAAATGCTATCGTCAATCAAAGCAAGATAAGACGCATAAAGGATAAACATCACATGCAATCAATATAAGTGATATGATATGGCCATCATCATCTTGTGCTTGTGATCTCCATCTCTGAAGCACCGTCGTGATCACCATCATCACCGGCGCGACACCTTGATCTCCATCGTAGCATCGTTGTCGTTACGCCATCTATTGCTTCTATGACTATCGCTACCGCTTAGTGATAAATTAAAGCAATTACAGGGCGTTTGCATTTCATACAATAAAGCGACAACCATATGGCTCCTGCCAGTTGCCGATAATTTCGGTTACAAAACATGATCATCTCATACAATAAAATATAGCATCACGTCTTAACCATATCACATCACAACATGCCCTGCAAAAACAAGTTAGACGTCCTCTACTTTGTTGTTTACAAATTTTACGTGGCTGCTACGGGCTGAGCAAGAACCGTTCTTACCTACGCATCAATACCACAACGATAGTTCGTCAAGTTAGTGTTGTTTTAACCTTCGCAAGGACCGGGCGTAGCCACACTCGGTTCAACTAAAGTTGAAGAAACAGACACCCGCTAGTCACCTGTGTGTGAAGCACGGCGGTAAAACCAGTCTCGCGTAAGCGTACGCGTAATGTCGGTCCGGGCCACTTCATCCAACAATACCGTTGAGCCAAAGTATGACATGCTGGTAAGCAGTATGACTTGTATCGCCCACAACTCACTTGTGTTCTACTCGTCCAAATAACATCAACGCATAAATCCTAGCTCTGATACCACTGTTGGGGAACGTAGTAATTTCAAAATTTTCCTATGCACACGCAAGATCATGGTGATGCATAGCAACGAGAGGGGAGAGTGTGTCCACGTACCCTCGTAGACCGAAAGCGGAAGCGTTACGACAACGTGGTTGATGTAGTCGTACGTCTTCACGATCCGACCGATCCAAGCACCGAACATATGGCACCTCCGTGTTCAGCACACATTCAGCTCGATGACGATCCCCGGACTCCGATCTAGCAGGGTGTCGGGGATGAGTTCCGTCAGCACGATGGCATGGTGACGATGATGATGTTCTACCGACGCAGCGCTTCGCCTAAGAACCGCAACGATATGACCGAGGTGGAAATGGTGGAGGGGGGCACCACACACGGCTAAGGAACGATCACAAAGATCAACTTGTGTGTCTAGAGGTGCCCCCCTCCTCCGTATATAAAGGGGGGGGAGGAGGAGGGGGCCGGCCAAGGGGGTGGCGCTCCCTAGGAGGGGGAAACCTACTCCAAGTAGGTTTGCCCCTCCCTTTCCTAGTCCAAGAAGGAGGGGGAAGGAAGGAGTGGGAGAGGGGAAAGGCAAGGGGGGCGCCGCCCCCCCCCCCCCCGCCCCTTCCTTGTCCTATTCGAACTCAAGGGGAGGGGCGCGCCTCTTGCCCTGGCCGGCCCCTCTCTTTCTCCACTAGGGCCCAACAAGGCCCATTAGTTCCCGGGGGGGTTCCGGTAACCCTCCGGTACTCCGGTTTTCTCCGAAATCACCCGGAACACTTTCGTTGTCCGAATATAGTCGTCCAATATATCAATCTTTATGTCTCGACCATTTCGAGACTCCTCGTCATGTCCGTGATCACATCCGGGACTCCGAACAACCTACGGTACATCAAAACTTATAAACTCATAATAAAACTGTCATCGTAACGTTAAGCGTGCGGACCCTACGGGTTCGAGAACTATGTAGACATGACCTAGTACTATTTCCGGTCAATAACCAATAGAGGAACCTAGATGCTCATATTGGCTCCTACATATTCTACGAAGATCTTTATCGGATAAACCGCATAACAACATACGTTGTTCCCTTTGTCATCGGTATGTTACTTGCCCGAGATTCGATCGTCGGTATCCAATACATAGTTCAATCTCGTTACCGGCAAGTCTCTTTACTCGTTATGTAATGCATCATTCCGTAATCAACTCATTGGTCACATTGCTTGCAAGGCTTATAGTGATGTGTATTACCGAGAGGGCCCAGAGATACCTCTCCGACAATCCGAGTGACAAAACCTAATCTCGAAATACGCCAACTCAACATCTACCTTTGGAGACACCTGTAGAGCTCCTTTATAATCACCCAGTTACGTTGTGACGTTTGGTAGCACACAAAGTGTTCCTCCGGTAAACGGGAGTTGCATAATCTCATAGTTGTAGGAACTTTGTATAAGTCATGAAGAAAGCAATAGCAACATACTAAACGATCAAGTGCTAGGCTAATGGGATGGGTCAAGTCAATCACATCATTCTCCTAATGATGTGATCTCGTTAATCAAATGACAACACATGTCTATGGTTAGGAAACATAACCATCTTTGATTAATGAGCTAGTCAAGTAGAGGCATACTAGTGACATTAAGTTTGTCTATGTACTCACACATGTATCATGTTTCCGGTTAATACAATTCTAGCATGAATAATAAATATTTATCATGATATGAGGAAATAAATAATAACTTTATTATTGCCTCTAGGGCATATTTCCTTCAGGTAGCTGGCGGCGCTGAGAGGTAGCGGTCGATAGCAGCGTCCCGTTTCGCTGAGGGGGGCAGGCGCACGGGCACGGGCGCGGTTGGTGCAGCCAAACGCATGGGTACCAGCGCCGCGGTGGGTGGAGGGACGCGCAGGGGCACGGGCACGGGTGCTAGCGTTGGCGCTGGCATGTACATGAGCTCGCGCGGGTCCACGGAGACCTTAGTGACGCCCGCGGCTTCCAACTCTGCGACAGTGCTCGGCGACCAGCCCGTCAATACTATGGGGATGGTCCCTGGTGCGGGCGCGGGGATGGGAGCTGGGACGGGAGCGGGGGCAGCAACAGCCACGGCCAGCTCGTTCTGGGCCATGTCCTTGAGGCCCCATTCCTCCTTATTTTCTATCTCCTCCGGCTCGGAGTCGACTTCACCAAACTTGAAGACTATTGGCAGATGATCCTTTTGCGCCATGGCATTGGTGAAGGTCTACGGGAGGGAGGGGAATGGGAGGCAAACAATAAGGCCGCCCGTATTAACCAGCAGCTCGGGCGCCATTAATGGAGAGGAAGGCGGGCGACCATGGAAGTCAAAGGGCTCGATTCCAAGTGAGCATGCACAACGTACAGCTCGCACGCTTCCCGGTGAGCATGTGCATTGGAGGACAGCTTGCATGCCTCTTGGTCAGCCTGCGCACCGGACTGCGCTTGCACGCCTCCCGTTCAGTCAAGCAGCTGTCCGCACGGCACCTCCTATAGCCATTAGAACGAAGACACATGGTGTCACATGAATGGTTAACATAACACAGACGATTTGAATTATACAAACGTTTGCGAGGTTAGAGTGGCAGCTATTTGTTTGAAAATGCCTTTGTTGGCTTTTATTCGCGTGCTTCTTCTCTCAAAATTGACATGAAAAATACCACAACATGTCGGGTGCCATTCCATGATAGCATGCCAAGTTTCATGAATTTCGGACAAGTTTTGGAATTGCTAGAATTTAAAAACAAAGTATCTCAACATTTTGCCAGCGATCAATAGTGCCCTAGTGTTTGAAATTCATTCCTATTTCTTGCATGGGACCTAAGCATGCACCGAAGGACAAAGATTTTATTTTTCAACCAATTTATATGCATTGGAGCATGTGCATGTAGTCCAAATTTTAATTATGCACATAAAAATGCCTAGAAAACCTAGTTAGTGTACCTCCGGGATAATTAGAGAACGATAGCTGGAATGATGGCCTCCGGTGAAAAGAAATGGAAAAATAACTCCTGACAAACTCCGGATGGGTAAGAAAAGGAATATCTGACAAATAGAATAATTCGATAGGAT
Organism: Triticum aestivum; assembly: GCF_018294505.1. NCBI lineage: Eukaryota > Viridiplantae > Streptophyta > Magnoliopsida > Poales > Poaceae > Triticum > Triticum aestivum. The sequence goes on from NC_057798.1 coordinate 449,522,594, forward strand.
AACAAGAAGCTAGAACCACGAAACTTCGAGAGAACGAGAAAGATTTAGAGGAAAAACTCTTCTTCGATCTTCAAAAGACAATGAGAAACACCACCAAATTTACTGAGATACTCTGGTAGAATGGAAAGCAAAGGGGTTGAACCAACAATGAAATGATTTGAAATCGATCTTGGCAAGGCATGTGACTGATGGAATCCATTCTTACGTCACACTGGAAAAGAATTGAGAATAACTCCGGGGAAATTAGAAGAGTCGGGTAAGATCTTGGGAAAAGACATGTGGGTTAGGGCCCACTGAAGAGAAAAACACCGTTGGAAAGGGATGATGAACAAATAGATGATGCACCGGAACAATTGAAATATTAGAATGAGGTGACAACCTCAAATTAATTGGAACACGGACGAATCTTTTGAGATGTCTTCCGAACTCTGGAATGATTGAATGGCGAGAGGCAAACGAGCAAGGAGAACACTTGAGCCAAGGAAAAGAATATGATCAACCTCAAACTTGAATTGGGTCCACCGGAAAAGAGATGAAGAATGTCCACCGAGACGAGAATTCACCGGTTGAAACAATTGACGAAAGACTAAAGAGGCTCCACATGAATGAAAATTGATGTTCGAAAGAGACTCAGGCTCCAGGAAGAAGTGGGTGGGAGGGCGGGAAAACAAGGCAACTGGGACAGGGAATTAACGAATATCTGGAAGAGAAAACACCGGTTGAAATCATTGGAGGAAAAAAACAAAGACTTCACACGAGTAGGATGGATACTCGATTACGGACTCCGGCTTCGAGAATAAAAAGGGCGGGCGGGTGGGAAAAGAAAACAACTGAGGACAGAGAAACAACTTCGTTGAGAGCGAACTGAGGATTGAACTTGGCAAAGGCGAAGAGACTCGAGTCAACTTGACGAGAAATGTGCCGGATGAAAAGAGATGAGAACCAACGACCGGAAAACCAACTGCGTGATCCTAAAGAAAACTTTGAAGGGGAAGAGGAGTAATTCAAAACACCTACGTCAAGATTCTTGACCAGAGCAACGAAGGGGCTGAGGAGTAAAAAGAATTCCTACTCTCCGATATAACTAGACTCCAAGAAAGTTTTCTTCTAGACTCAACAACGGCCAACAATCAAGGGGGCTCCTATGGTCGGTCGAGGCTCTAATACCAACTTGTCACGCCCAATATGCGACCCTATCCAAAAGGAACTCGAAGGTCCCACCAAGGATAGACCCGCATATTGAAACGCTTTTGCAAGGTGGATATCATTACATCAACATTTCATAGTAGATGGGGATACATACAAGAGGCATACAAGGCCACACGAATACAACAATACATCACAACACATAAGAGCATCATCCGACTACGGATGAAACACAAACAGAAACTCAAATGACATCCGCCCTGCTAGCCCAGGCTGCCGACCTGGAACCTATCCCCTAATCGAAGAAGCAGAAGAAGAACTCAACGCAAGCAAGCATCGCTCTCGCGTCATGATCATCGCAAAACCTGTTGATGCGTTTTAATTCGGATCTGGTGTCAAGTTATCTACAACCGGACATTAACAAATTCCCATCTACCTATAACCGTAGGCACGGCTTTCGAAAGATTATACCCTGCAGGGGTGTCCCAACTTAGCCCGTGATAAGCTCTCGCAATCAACAAAGGATATACCTTTTCCCAGGAAGACCCGATCAGACTCGGAATCCCGGTTTACAAGACATTTCGGCAATGGTAAAACAAGACCAGCAAAGCCGCCCGATGCGCCGACAATCCCGATAGGAGCTGCACATATCTCGTTCTCAGGGCAACACCGGATGAACACTACGTACAACTAAAACCAGACCTCGAGTTTCCCCGAGGTGGCGCTGCAAGTGGCTCTGGTTCGGACCAACACTTAGACAAGCACTGGCCCCGGGGGGGCTATAATAAAGATGACCCTCGAGAGAGCGACTCCCAAGGAAAAAGGTAGGTGGTGGTGAGGCAAATGGTAAAACCAAGGTTGGGCCTTGCCGGAGGAGTTTTATTCAAAGCGAACTGTCAAGGGGGTCCCATAATCACCCGACCGCGTAAGGAACGCACAATCCGGGAAAATAACACCGGTATGACAGAAACTAGGGCGGCAAGAGTGGAACAAAACACCAGGGAAAAGGCCGAGCCTTCCACCCTTTACCAAGTATATAGATGCATTAATAATATAAGAGATATTGTGATATCCCAACCAAAATCCTGTCCACCATGGAGCAATCTTCAACTTCACCTGCAACTAACAACGCTATAAGAGGGGCTGAGCAAAGCGGTAACATAGCCAAACAGTGGTTTGCATAGGAAAGGTGTCAAAGGTTAGAGGTTCATGGCAATTTGGGAGGCTTGATGAGCAAAAGATAGGTAACGCAGCATAGCGATAGAACGAAGCAACTAGCATAGCAATGATAGTAGTGAGATCCAGGGTAGTGGTCATCTTGCCTGAAATCCCGCAAGGAAGAAGAACGAGTTCATGAAGAATACGAACGGATGAAGCCACGGAGACGAACCAAGCGTAGACGAACGAATCCTCACGAACGCAACGAAACAGGAACTATCGAGAAGAAACACACAACATGGTAAACACACCACACATGAACATGACATGATGCTCAACCAAGTATGATGCATGAAAAAGCTACATGAAGCTACTCATGGCAAGAGATGATGCAAACAAGAGCAACACATCAAGGCAAGTTTAAATGAGGCCGGAAACAACATATAACAATTCCGGTAAGTCCTCATATGCATATTTCGAAATTGGTCCAGATCTGAATAAAACTTATGTTCAAGTTGTTAAACAGCAAGTTAAGATGCACCAAGATGATCTACATGAGATTCTAGTCAAGTTACATATAAAGTTCATAAGATTTGGAGCTACGGCCTAGAAGATATGAGCAAAACAAGTCAAACATGGCATTGATGCAAAATGCATACAAACATCAAGCAAACACACCAAAACATGGATGCAACATGATAATATGAAACTATATGCAAAACTAAGCAAGTTTCATATAGAGCACACTCAAAACGGAGCAACAGTTCAACACACACACACGAAACAAGTTTAAAGGACAAGCTGTCCAAAACAGCAACTAGGCATATTGCAGGCATCAAAACCACATGCTAAAGTACCACAATATGAAAACAAAAGGCATGGACATGATGTACAGGTAAAGCATAACAAAACATGAACACTGAGCTATCTCCAGAAATCACTAGAACATGCTCAAACACACATGGCAAGATTGCAAATAATAACAGTTCAGACTGCAGAAAATAACATCAGGTTACAATGTTCAGAGCTATCAAACAACATGTTACAGGAACTTAACATGGCAAACAAAGGCATGTCATGAATCTACTAAATGCATAGATCAAAAGTCCCTTACTGACCATGAGCCAAAAAGGAGCATAAAATATGATGGCACCCATGTCAATATAGCAAGTTATATTACAGATTCAAACATGGCAGTAACAACGATACGAAGGCATGTAGATGAGCTTGTGCAACTCACTACAGAGCAATATATGGCATCGAAAGGCAACCAACAGTAATAAGGCATGTTTGTGAAGTTAAGCATGGCAATAGCAAGGTCATAGGGTGCATGGAACACTAGGAAAACACATGGCAACAACTGAACTTAATGTTAACAGGCTGACAGCAACATTATGAAGCAACTTTAGAGCAAGATTAAAACAAGCTACATCAAGCTACAAATGCAACCAGGGGCATGGATGGATAGAGCATGATATGTAGAACAAAACATATTTAGTGATCATCTCCAGATTATGCTTAGAATGATTTGTAGCAGCAGGTTTACATCGTATCACGAAATAACAGATTCAGCCTAGCAAAACAGCAACAGCAAGTACCCTACTTAGCAAGCTCGATTCACTCACCACAAGTCATTTCATGACAAGATAAGCATAGCATCATCAAGAAGACATGTTTATGAAGCTAACCAAGTCAAGAACAAGTTCATAGCATGCAAGGATCAACTACAACAACCTTGGCAAAATTGAATAACATGTAAACAATCTGCCAGGAAACATTTTGAAGCAAAAGTAGAGCATGCAAATGACATTCTAGACTACTCCATAATTGCAACTAGAGGCACGAATGGATATACAAAAACCACATGTTCAAAACATCCTTACTGAAGTATCTCAAAATATGCATGGATCTCTCTGTAGCAACATGTTTGCATGGCATCAAAATAACAGCAGAACAGGGACTAAAATCAGCAACACCACAATGCCTAGTTTGCATGCTTGTGCTAGTCACCACATTGATCACAAAAATACATGGCATACACCACTGTGAAGATGGCATGGCATAGTTCAAAACACATGTAGACATCAACCTCATAGGATGCACACATCAAGCATGGCAAAAATGACAAATGAGCTCGTTATAACAGTTTCAGCAGATTAACATCATGAAGCACTCTTGCAACGATGATTCGGGCATCAAGATGAGCTCAAATGAATATGATGCAATGTAACGAAATTAAGTACTCGTCGAGACGAAAAATTTGACATATTACACACACAAAACACAGCTATGGATGAAAGGATACGATGCGATGAACATGGCATGATAATGTTAGGAATTTCGGGACTTGGCCAAAAAAATCACCTCGGGGAAAAGCTGGACGGGGCGATCCGGGACGGGGGCGTTTGGAAGGAGGGACTGGTGGATCTGATCCACCCCGAGTGGATCCGGCCGGAGAGAGCTCCGGCGAGGGGGGAGGCCGAAGTGGGGCGGCGCGGACGGTGCGGTGGAGGTCGGCGGCGAGCGGGGCGGCCGGAGGCCGGCGAGGCCGGGACGGGGCCGCGGCGCGGGGCCGCGGCTCGGGCTGCAGTGGCGGAGCGCCACGGCGGCGAGGAGGCGGGCGGCGAAGTGCCACGGCGGCGAGGAGGCGGGCGGCGGCCGCGGCCGGGCCGGTGAGGGGCGCCGCCCACGGCGGCGGAGGCAGGGCGAGGCGCGGCCCGGGACGGCGTCGGAGGCGAGGGAGCGCGGGAGGCGAGCGGCGGTGCCGGCAGAGGACGCGCGGCAGCGGGGTCAGCGAGGTCCGGGCGGCCGGCGGGACGGCTCGCCGGCGCCAGAGGCGGGCGGCGGCGGGGCTCGGACGCGGGGGCGCGGGCCGGGCGGCGGCGGCGATCGGGCCCCGCGGGCCGGTGGCGGAGGGTGGCGGCGGCGCGCCACGTGGCGCGACGGGATTGGAGCGGGAGGCGGTGGCAGACATGTCCGGCCAGGGGCGGACGTGTCCGGCGCGGAGAGGGAGGAGATTTAGGGTTTGGGGGGAAAAACATCCGCGAATTTGGACGGGGAGGGCATATTTATAGATTCTGGGAGCTAGGAGACTCCAAATGAGGAGTGGTTTTCGGCCACGCGATCGTGACCGAACGACCGAGAGCATGGAGGGGAGTTTGCTGGGTTTTGGGCCACTTTGGAAGGGTGTTGGGCTTCAAAGAGAAAGGGGGTTTTGGGCTACGCGGTTAACCGTTGGAGTATCAAACGGACTCCAAATGGTACGAAACTTGACAGGCGGTCTACCGGTGCTATACCAAGGCCGCTTGGCAAGACTCGGTCCATTCCGAGAAAGTTTAACACCCGCTCACAACAAAAGACAAAAGGGGGACGCCGGAGGGCATAGGAGTGCTGGATTGCAAAACGGACAACGGGGAAAATGCTCGGATGCATAAGACGAACATGTATGCAATGCAATGCAATGGACATGATGACATGGAAAAATGCAATACGCAAGCAAATGACATGGCAACGACGGTGAATAACTGGCGGACACCTGGCGCATCGGATCCGGGGCGTTACAGGCATTCATTCCCATTTCTTGCATGGGACCTAAGCATGCAACCAAGGACACAAATTTGAATTTTCAACCAATTTATATGCATTAGAGCATGTGCATGTAGTTCAAATTTGAATTATGCACATAAATGCATTGAAAACTCAATTAATGCATAAAAATGTCCAAGCGAACCCCGAAAAATCCCAAAAATTGACACAACACTCCTATTGTTCTAAGTTGACACTAGAAATTTTTTGAAAGCAATAAGAGGCAGCGGATATTGTTTCATCCCCAAAGGTGGGACGTACCATACCGAAAACATTAGGCTTGTTGTGAGAACCTTTGGTTTGTGAGAAGCATATCCCCAAACCTGCCCCAAATGGGACAATATTTTTACCATGACATGTTGATGCCGCTCCATGATAGCATGCCAAGTTTCATGAATTTCAGACGAGTTTTGGATTTACTAGAATTTAAAAACCAGGAATCTCAATGTTTGCGGCCGAGTGACGGCGGCAGGGTGTTTGACATTCATTCCCATTTCTTGCATGGGACCTAAGCATGCAACGAAGGACACAGATTTGAATTTTCAACCAATTTATATGCATTAGAGCATGTGCATGTAGTTCAAATTTGAATTGTGCTCATAAATGCATTGAAAACGCATTAATGCATAAAAATGTCCAAACAAACCGCAAAAAATCCCAAAAATTGACACAACACTCCTATTGTTCTATGTTGACACTATAAATTTTTTGAAAGCAATAGGAGGCAGCGGATATCATTTCGTCCCCAAAGGTGGGACGTACCCTACCGAAAACATCAGGCTTGTTGTGAGAGCCTTTGGTTTGTGAGAAGCATATCCCCAAACCTGCCCCAAATGGGATAATATTGTTACCACGACATGTTGATGCCGCTCCATGATAGCATGCCAAGTTTCATGAATTTCAGACGAGTTTTGGATTTACTAGAATTTTAAAAAAATAGGAATCTCAATGTTTGCGGCCGAGTGACGGTGGCAGAGTGTTTGACATTCATTCCCATTTATTGCATGGGACCTAAGCATGCAACCAGGGACACGGATTTGAATTTTAAACCAATTTATATGCATTAGAGCATGTGCATGTAGTTCAAATTTGAATTGTGCTCATAAATGCATTGAAAACGCAATTAATGCATAAAAATGTCCAACGGAATCCCGGGAAATCCCAAAAATTGACACAACACTCCTATTGTTCTATGTTGACACTAGGAAATTTTTTAAAGCAATAAGAGGCAGCGGATATTGTTTCGTCCCCAAAGGTGGGACGTACCCTACCGAAACCATCAGGCTTGTTGTGAGAGCCTTTGGTTTGTGAGAAGCATATCCCCAAACCTGCCCCAAATGGGATAATATTTTTGCCACGACATGTTGATGCTGCTCCATGATAGCATGCCAACTTTCATGAATTTCAGATGAGTTTTGGATTTACTAGAATTTAAAAATCTGGAATCTCAATGTTTGCGGCTGAGTGACGGTGTTAGGGTGTTTCACATTCATTCCCATTTCTTGCATGGGACCTCAGCATGTAATCAAGGACACATATTTGAATTTTCAACCAATTTACATGCATTAGAGCATGTGCATGTAGTTCAAATTTGAATTGTGCTTATAAATGCATTGAAAATGCAATTAATGCATGAAAATGTCAAAACAAACCTCAAAAAATTCTAAAAATTAACACAACACTCGTGTTGTTCTATGTTGACACGAGAAACATTTTGAAAGTAAGAATAGGCAACATATATCGCTTCGTACCCAAAGGTGGCACGTACCCTACTGAAACCATCAGGCTTGTTGTGAGAGAAGCTCTGGTTTGCAAGAAGCTTATACCCACACCTGCCCCAGATGGGATAATATTTTTACCACTGCATGTTGCTGCCGTTCCATGATATCATGTCAAGTTTCATGAATTTCAGACGAGTTTTCGATTTACTAGAATGTTAAAAGCATGTATCTCAATGTTAGCGGCTGAGCGACAGTGTGAAGGTGTTTGACATTCATTCTCATTTCTTGCATGTGACCTAAGCTTGCAACCAAGGACAGACATTTGATTTTGCAACCCGTTTTTGTGTACTAGAGCATGTGGCTTAATTTTGAATTGTGCACCTGAAATGCCTAGAAAACCAGGTTACCATATAAAAATGTCCAAAGGAACCCTGAACAATTCCAATTTTTTTACGACACACATATAGTTGCATGTTCACTGTAGATAAAAGGTCTAGCAATTCATACACCGTCTATGGCCGCTGTGACCCCATTCTATAATTCAAATCAAAATTAAAAATCAAGTAGGTCCCACACAGTTTATTATCACCAACCGTGTGAGATGCAGTACAAAATATCCTGGAGCATTGTTGGTGTATAGTAGGCCTATGGCTTACGCGAGAAGGTGCGTCAGCTACAGTCCACAGCCGGTGTGTCAAGCACAATAGCTCGCTCCCCAAATATCATTTCACTGTTCAATCACCACCTGTGAAAGATGGGGACATGGACCCGCATCGTGAGGGCAACTTCGGCGAGAGCGCGGCCGCAGCCGCCATGCGCGTGCTAACAAGGTGCATAAGCACGGCCGCAATCTGTGACTGGGCGGCCATGGCAGCCCAAACGGCATTGTTGCTTATCAGGTGGCGGCAACAACATCTGCCTTGGGGATAGCAGCTGGCGAGAGCGGCACAGTAGTTGTTTGTTCCACAGCAGCGGCCTTAGCCCTGATGGAGGCTGCCCATGACCATGTCGAGGCCGCCCACACCTAGCTCGTGGTGGTCAATGCACAAATCGAACAAAGATTCTCTGACAACGGTCGGCAACCCACGGCCGAAGAGTTGGCAATCGCCGAGAGCATTCGAGCAGCCGTTCGTTCCTCCGTCGCATACCTTGCGACAACAGAGCCCATCCAAGCCCAGATCACGGCCGCCCACACCCAGCTCGTGGAGGCCTTTTCCAAAGAGATGGCAGACGCGGATGGCGAGATGCTTGCCGAATATGGTGCGATGGATGCCATGGAGCTCCTTCCCTAGGAGACCGTCGGGCGCGAGCTGGACATGGAGGAGGCGGTGGAGATCGACGAGCACCAGCCATAGTAGTACTCATTGTTTTGTTTAATTAAGAGCGCCGGTCTTTAATTTTAGAGTAATATTTAGGCCAGCTAGCTCTATTTAATTGCTGAACTTGCTCGATTAAGAAGTGTGGGTGTGTTGTAGTCTCCTTTGTGTACCCAAATTATGCAATGACGTGGATGAGCATTGTAACCAGGGAAATTGAAACCAAAATTTTTGACGTTCAAACTCATCGCACACGGGTTAAGCTATCTGAACCGTTTGTGATGTTCACATATCGTACACAGTTCTGAATAAGGGACCGTGTCTGATGACACTTTGCGTGCCAATTTTTCGCTAAAGCGATTCCAAACTTTTGGCTTCCGCGGAAATATCTACCTCCCCGCCACCTCCCCCTTACCAAAAGCCACATTTCCCCTATTTCCGCCTTCCTTTCCAAGTTGAAACCTTCACTCCTTGCTTGCAGTGCCGCCCCCCTCACCACGACCATCCTTCACGCTGCTCGGCCTCATCTATCCAGGCAGGTAATCCACACCAGACCCCATCCTCCTCTCCTTCCACATCCCACATGCCCCGAACGCCGGCGCGACACCTTCCACCTAAATCACCGACCCATCCACCAAATAAGCGCCGCCCTAAGCCATGGTGCACGCAGTATATCCAGGAGCTCAAGGAGCATTTGGCAGCGGAGAAGCAAATCGTGGCCGCACGCGCGGATGAGGTCGTGATGGCTACCATTTGTGGCGACCCCCAGATCTTGGAGGAGCACCTTGTCATTTACTAGCTACGCCGGTTAAGCATGCTCGGTTTACCCGTTGCGTGTGCTACTTCTTCCTTTCCTTAACGAATTCTAGTGAATTGTGCTATCTAATTTTACCATGCAATCTGTTGCTCCTGTGTATATGTTCTATATGTTGTGTAGTGTGGTTCTCACTTATTAACTGTTTGGTTAATTAGTTGTCATCTTCAGGTAACTGTTTGGTTCAATTCTGCAAATGTGATGTTCAATTCTTCAAGCTGCAATTTTGTATTGTCTTCCATGTGAGAAATAAATCGAATTTATCTTTATAAAATACATGAGAAACAAATACAATTTCTATATTTGCAAGTTGTCAAGCATGCTTGGTTTGGTTATACATTGTGCGATGTGGTGCTCACTTAATGTTTGATTCATTTGTGTTGTGGTGTTTAGTTAACTGTTTGGTTCAATTCTGCAATGTGATGTTCAATAGTTGTGGGTGCATTCTGTTATTGTATACCATGTGAGAAGTAAATCAAATTTGGTTGTACTTAATACATGAGAAACAAATACAATTGCTATATTTCCGAGTTGTCACGCATTCTTGGATTGGTTATACATTGTGCAATGTGGTGCTTAGTTAACGTTTGGTTCATTTGTGCTGTCATGTTTAGTTAACTGTTTGTCAATTCTGCAATGCGGTTGTTCAATAGTTGTGGGTGCATTCTGTTATTGTATACCATGTGCGAAGTAAATCGAATTTGGCTGTACTAAATACATGAGAAACAAATACAATTGATATACTTCCAAGTTGTTAAGCATGCTTGGTTCAGTTAACTGTCTGATCTTCTATTAGGGGTATGTTATATTGTGCAATGTGGTGCTCAGTTAATATTTGGTTCATTTGTTGTGGTGTTTAGTTAACTACTTGGTTCAATTTTGCAATGCGATGTCCAATTGTCGTGGTTGGAATTTTGTATTGTTGTGCATGTGAGGAATAAATCGAATTTGGCTACACTTAATACATGAGAAACATATACAAGTGTTATGTTTCCTAGTTCCTAATCTTGCTTGGTTTGTGTAGGATCGAAAGTATGTCTCGAGGGGGGGGGGGATTAGACTACTTGACCAAATAAAAACTTAACCTTTTCCGAATTTTAGTTCTTGGCAGATTTAGCAATTTAGCACAAGTCAAGCAATCAAGATATGGTTCAAGCAAGTATGCAAAGAGTATATGAGCAGCGGAAAATAAAGCATGCAACTTGCAATAAAGTAAAGGGATGGGATTGGAGTATGCAAATGCAATTGGAGACACAACTGTTTTTGGCATGGTTCCGATAGGTGGTGCTATCGTACATCCACGTTGATGGAGACTTCAACCCACGAAGGGTAACGGTTGCGCGAGTCCACGGAGGGCTCCACCCATGAAGGGTACATGAAGAAGAAACCTTGTCTATCCCATCATGGCCATCGCCCACGAAGGACTTGCCTCACTAGGGTAGATCTTCACAAAGTAGGCGATCTCCTTGCCCTTACAAACTCCTTGGTTCAACTCCAAAATCTTGTCGGAGGCTCCCAAGTGACACCTAACCAATCTAGGAGAGACCACTCTCCAAAAGGTAATAGATGGTGTGTTGATGATGAACTGCTTGCTCTTGTGCTTCAAATGATAGTCTCCCCAACACTCAACTCTCTCTCTCATAGGATTGGATTTGGTGGAAAGATGATATGAGTGGAAATCAACTTGGGGAAAGCTAGAGATCAAGATTCATATGGTTGGATTGGAATATCTTGGCCTCAACACATGAGTAGGTGGTTCTTTCTCAGAAAATGAATGCTGGAAGTGTAGGCATGTTCTGATGACTATCCTCATGAATGAGGAGTGGGTGGAGGGGTATATATAGCCTCCACACAAAATCTAACCATTACACACAATTCACCAAACTTGGTGGGACCGAATCAGAAAACTCGGTCGAACCGATTTAGTTCATAATGTGACCGTTAGGCATTTCGGTGGGACTGACACGTCAACTCGGTGGGACCGATATCATTATGGTTAGGACATAACGTAATCTTGGTTTGACCGATTACACAAACTCGGCTGGACTGAATTTGGCAATAAGCAAACCAGAGAGTTGGTCAGGCAAACTCGATGGGACCAATTTGCTCGTCTCGGTGGGACCAAAGAGTTACGAAAAGAATAGGTAGTCTGCATTGTAGACTCAGTGGGACCGATCGCTCATCTCAGTTTGACCAAAATGTTACGAAGGGAAACAGAGAGTTTGAAATCCCACCTTGGTGAGACCGAGATCCCTATCAGTGAGACCGAAGTGACTAGGGTTTCTGGCAGTGGCTATGTCAAATGAACTCGGTGGCGCTGGACGGATCAAATTGGTGGGGCCGAGTTTGACTTTTGGTTTGGGACATATGTGGATATGAGAAAGTGGTTGAGGGCTTTGGAGCATATCACTAAGAATTTTGAGCAAGCAAGCCATTAAGCAACACCTCATCCCCTTTTAATAGTATTGGCTTTCCTATAGACTCAATGTGATCACTAAAATAGAAAAAGGTAGAGTCTTGAACTTTAGAGCTTGAGCCAATCTTTTGTCCTTAGCATTTTGAGGGGTCCACATTCCTAATCCATGCCATGCCAATCATTGAACTTTCCTGAAATATTTATCTTGAAATGGCATTAGTTCAATGAGCTATATGTTGTTAATCATTACCAAAACCACCCAGGGATAGTTGCACTTTCAATCCCCCCTTTTTGGTAATTGATGACAACATATAGATCAAAGCTTTGACAAATGATAATAAGATTGAAATACATCATTGCTTTGAGAAGTATGTGATAAGCAAAAGCTCCCCCTAAATTTTTGCATTATTTAAAATTTGCTTTGGACTGCAAATGCACAATGTGTTAGGATCATGGGTCACTCTTCCATGTCACATACATCTTGGTGGAGCGCTCAAAATGATAACAGTTGAAAACATGCACTCATCACCAAGCAAAGTGAATGATCATAAATGGATATAAGGGATAATATCATTCAAGCACACATTAAGGTAGCATATGATCAATCACATGATCATCCAAGTATCTCACAAAAGGAAATAATGTATCAAGCAAACACACATAAAAGTTCAACCAAATAAAGTGCAAAGAGAGACAAAAGGCAACATTCTCTCTCTCTCGAAGACTATGATCTATACATATTTCTCCCCCTTTGGCAACAAGTTACAAAAAAGTTCAAATATGCATAGTGCTATGCGTATCTCAGGCTTGGTCTCCATGAGCTGGTGTAGTGATGACTCCCAGGAAGAAGGCTTCTGTTGATGTAGCTGGAGCTGGTGGAGTGGCTGCTGGAGGTGGCACTGAAGTTGTGGCTGCTGGAGCAGATGTAGTGGCTCTAGTATCAGGAACAGGCACTGCATCAGACCTCTGACCTCTTGGCACATGCACTCGATAAAAAACATTTGTAGTTGTCTTTCCCTTCTTCTCCTCTGCTTCCTCCTGGAGTTGCTCTACTGCTGACTGAATCTTGGTTACTTTGACATCAAGATCATAGAACTTCTGCTCAATAATCCTCTCCAAACTCTCCTGATTTTGAGTCAGGGTGGCCAAGCCCTTCTCAATCCTCACGGTGGATTGGATCAGATACCCAAGTTGATCTTGTTTGCTCTTTAGGAACAATTTAGATGCCTCTTCAGCACTTGGCATCTTTGCATCTTTCTCTGCCTTTGCTTTTTCTCTCTTCTCATGTGCTTGCACTGAGGAAGGATCTTTCTCATCCATGACCACAGTGTTATCCTCAAAATATGGCTTGAGAGGTAAATGCTCCTTGTCCAACAAATAAGTGCATGTGCCCATCTTTGAGTTGATGAGCACCTGAATATGTGGAGCATACCCACAAGACCTCTTCTAATCTGTTGTTGTCCTCTTGATTGTTTCCACAATCAGACTCATCACCTTGAACTTTTGAGGGACATCAAATATGTGCAACAAGTTGATGGAATGTCCTCTTATCATTCTGTGATCTCCAGATTTGGGCAAAAGAGTATACCTCAGGATGGTATTGATAGTAGGCAAACAAGACAGTAGAAACTTCACTAAGCCCAACTTATGAGTTTCTAGGGCATCATTAGGAATCTCCTTGTACATACTTGCCATAGAGTTGTGGTCTTTCTTCTTCTTGGCATACACATCCAAGTCATCCTCATGAGCTGCTGGGGCATTTATCAATCTGGCCCATTCATCAACAGTGGATTGATACCTAGTACCTTCTGACATCCAGACAATCCTTCCATCGGGATACAAGTGAGTAGTGGAGTAGAATTGCATGATTAGCTCATCATTCCACTTAGTGAGCTTCTGGCCAACAAATTTGTCCACTCCACAAGCCTTGAAGCTATCATAGACACCTGGGAAGTGATCTTCATTCTCTCTGATGTATGTCCAGTCAACACATCTCATATCACAGACTATTGACTTCTTGTCAAGCAGAATGGTCTCATAAAAGTCTTGTTGTTCCTTAATGCGGAACCTGTAATCCACAACAGTTCTCCTCCTTGAAGCATATGGGTCACTTTTCCTCCAAAGTCTCAGACCTGCATCCTTCCTGATGCTCATGTCCTCTGCCACTGGATGTGTATCATTGTGGTCTGCGATCTTTGGTTTGAGCTTCCTTAGCACTTGGGCTTCAGCTTCAGGCACTGGGGCCTTGCTATTTTCCTCACTAGGAATGTTTCTTGTGCTCCTCTTAGGTGCAAACTTGGTGGCCGAAGCAGCAGCTTTGGGAGCAGGTTTGGTCTTAGGAGCAGCCCCTGACTTAATTGCATCTCCCATTAGCTTTTGCGCCTTAGGTGCTGGAGCAACATCCTCTTCCTCTTCCTCTTCATCATCATAATCTCTCATTATGGAGGGCTTGCCAATGACTCTGGCAATGGTCTTCCTGACCCTCTCCTTTCTTTTCTTCTTGCCATCTCCAACTGCCTCACCATCATCTGATTCTCTAGTGGGTTTCATAGTTTCTCCTGTGGCAACTTTTCTTGGCTTGGATGTAGGCACTCTCCTTGTTGGTGCCTTCCTGTTCATGTCTGGCTTTGTGGATGCAGAAGTGCCAAACTCCTTCTTCACCACTCTATTCTTTGAGATGGCCTCATCCTCAGCTGCAACATAATCTTCATCTTCAGAATCTGAAGTTCTCTTCTTCCTTGCTCTAGTAGCTTCCTTGGGCAAGTTACTAGGTGTGCTCCTGCTGCCCTCATCATAGCTGCTTAAGGGACTAGTGCCCTCACTCAACTGCTCTTGTTGTTAAGATTTGTTTTGGCTGTCACTCTGGTCAGACATCTTGGCAACAACTAATAGCAAGCCATGTTAATAGATTATAGATGAGGTAGAGTAGATGAGCATCACAAAGTACAGAGGTTTTGCAAAACAAATGAGTCAAAAACTTAGTTTTAGTTCTCTACAGAAATGATCTCGGAGCTACCAAATTTACAAACTCGGTGATACCGAAGCAACACTTGGAACCTAAACTAGTGAACTCGATCAGACCGAGTCATAGTTCGGTGGCACCGAGATTGCTAGGGTTTCTCAGAATCTTGAACTCGATCACAATGATTTGCAATTTTCGGTCAGACCGAAAAGCACATGTGCAATGGCCTAAGCCAAATCAGTGAGACCGATTTCTATGATTTGGTCGGTCCGAGATGAGTTATGCGGAGAGCTAATCCTAAATTTTTTGAATCAAACTAGGCCTAACAAAGATTTAGCTGGATATATCTGTCTCATTCGTGGCAAGAATCATGGCATTGTCCTCGTGCTAGGAATCAGAGTTAAAAAGACAGCACAAGGGGTCGAACACGTACCCTAGTTTGGCAGATGTTCGCTACGGCGGCGATGGCGGAGCAGATTCCGTCAACGGTGGCAGAAACCAATGGCGGGAGGTCGCTGACTGTGAGGAGGCAATCTGGAGACCTGAGGAGGCAGAGCAGGACACGCGTGGGCTGAGGGGTTTTGAAGAATTTTCTAAAATCTCACCCGTGGGTATTTATATCCCGACCCTGTCGGTGTGACCGAGTGGAACAACTCGATGGCACTGAGATTGCAGAATCGCAAGAGGTTGCTGCAACTCAGTGTGACCGAAGTGTTCAAATCGGTTCCACCAAGATGAAAACCTAGATCAACTTAATGAACTCGGTGTGACCGAAATGGATGTCTCGGTCAGACCGAAATGCACAAAGAGGTTTTGGAAGTTTAAGTCTATGATGAATCGGGGACTCCGAGTGCTCCTCACACAGAGTGGTTCGAATCTGACTTGATCAAACTTTGTGATGTAGCATGAATAGAGTTTGAGACAAGAAAAGTATAGATAGCTAGAGAAGGTTCTTAGGCATTCTTTACCATCCACTTGGCAAAAGAAATAGAGCCAAACAATCAAAACAACAAGTGGATGTCCTCGAATGTGTAAAATATGCAACCAACATGCTCACACAATAGAATGGCAAATGAAATATGTGGCAAGGCATGCACAATTATTCTAGCATCTATCAAGCAATTGGCGATGACTAGGTCATCTATATATGAGTATATTGACTTAGGAGTCAAATGTGAACATTTGATCATAGGTTATACTCATCGTTTAAGCACAAGTGGGGTTACCACTTTTACATAAAGCATTGTTGTGTTCACACCATTAGAGTTGCTTTATCTCAATTCTTAAAGTAAAGCTCCCCCTAGATGTGATATCCCCCCTAAGAGGGATGAACTAACCTTGGGTTTTGTCGATGATGACTTCATGTAGGTGTTGAAGATGTGGATGCTCAATGTTGATGTAGATCTTTCAGAGCTATCCATTGGAGTGAGTTGCACTTTCAATACCTACACGGGTTAGTCCCACAAGGAACAAACAAGGATATCCATAGACATAGAGTGATGCACACACAAGATGATGCCAATGAAAGCATTAGGTTAGCTTGTCCCTTGTCTTACCAACAAGAGGATTTGCGACTCCTTGAACTAGTGCAAGATGTGGAAGTTGATTGCACTTGTCCTTGCCAAAATGATATGAGTGAAGTATGTTGGTGGAGTCACCCTCAAGAACTCTCTATTTCTTCTTCTTCGGGATCCACATCATCTTGATGGGAATCCTTGGGGTTGTAGTGGAACTTGATGAGGTAGAACTTGATGTAGTCTTGGGAACCCACTTGACCAAGGACTTGGGAGCTTCTTCAAATGCATTAATCTCCTCTTGAAGCTTTTCCTTGCCTTTTTGCTTGTGGTCTTGTGGTGGAAGATCATCTTGAACTTGTGTCCCTTGGAAAGAAGTAGGATCATACTTCTCTTGTTGGGGAACAAACTTCGTCTTGGGGTATTGATCTTCTTCCCACTCAACTCCATTGCCATTGAACTTTCATTCAAAACCAACACCTTGATTCTTCCGGTGCCTTCCTTGCTTGCGTACAATTTCCTCAAATTGCTTACTTCCGGCAAGGCTCTTGTAGACACCTTCCTCTATAATTCCTTCAATAAGCTATTTTATTGCTCAAGTGTAACTTGGCTAAGAGAATCATTAGTGGAATCAGGAGAACTACTAGAAGCAACAATATTGGATTTAGCATGATTATTGTTACTACGAGAAGAAGAATCTTGCTTACTCTTGTTGCTGGATTTTACTTAAGGCATGTAAGTAGATAAGAGTAAACGCTTGGCAATGTAAGAAGAACTTTTCTTGCGAAGATCATCATTGATTGCCTTTAAAAACTCACGCTATTGCTCAAGGTTGAGCTTTTCAAAGCGTAACTTCTCATGAGTCTTTAAAAGTTCTCGATGATCTTCCAAGGTAGATTCATGAGCTAACTAAGAGTGTTTAGTTCTTTAGTTGGACGCTCAAACTTCTCCTTATCATTGTCATTCGTTTTATCTTGATTAGCATGATTAATTGGTGTTTCATCATAGTATTCATGACTAGAGTTGTCAACAAGTAAATCATCATCACCTAACAAGTCATCTTCATCACTATTGAAATAAACATACTCGGGGTGTGATACCTTTGGGCCTTTAGCCATGAAGCATCTTCCAATTCCTTCATTTGGTGAGTCAAATATGTCGTAGGAGTTGGTTGACATAAGTGCTAGACCGGCAACACCTTCATCTTGAGTATATTCGGAGTCGGAGTGATAACTTCTCTCGGAGTAATGGTCGGATTCGGAGTCGGATACCCATTCACCAACATTAGCTTGATGTCTTCACTTTGTGTAGCTCTTTGATGATTTGTCCTTCCTTTCTAAATCCTTGCTTCTCCGGGAGGTTCTTCATTCATAACGATCATCTCTACTCCTTCTCTCTCTTGGTGGTGATTCTTCTCTTCTACTTATTCTTTTAGGTGAATATTCTCTTCCTTGTAGGGAGTCGTACACTCATTGGAGTAGTGTCTGGGTCTTCCACAATTGTAGCAATTACGTTCACGACTCGAAGATCTTTTGTCATTGTAGGACATTGACTTGGAACTTCTTTCCTTGCTTCTACTCTTGTAGAACTTGTTGAAGTTTTTCACCATTAGGCTCAATTCCTCATTGAAGGTTTGTTTCTCACTTGATGATGTAGGAGCATCACATGAGGCTTTGTAAGCACCACTTGACTTGTTGTGAAGCTCTTCCTTATCCTTCAGTGACATCTCATGAGCAACAATTCTTCCAATGACTTCTGTTGGCTTGAGATCTTTGTAATTGGGCATCATTTGGATCAATGTGCACACGATATCATATTTTCCATCCAAGGCTCTTAGGATCTTCTTGATGATGAATTTATCGGTCATCTCTTCACTTCCTAAGCCTACAATCTCATTTGTGACGAGAGCAAGCCTGGAGTACATTTTAGAGACACCTTCACCATCCTTCATTTTGAACTTGTCAAGTTGACTTTCAAGCGCATCCAATTTGGATTCCTTGACGGAGTCGGTACCTTCATGCATATCAATCAAAGTATCCTAAATTTCCTTTGCATTCTCAAGGCAGCTGATTTTGTTGAATTCTTCAGGGCATAATCCGTTGAAGAGGATATCACAAGCTTGAGCGTTGTATTGCAGCATCTTCAACTCTTCTGTGGTAGCTTCACGGTTCGGTTCTCTCCCATCGAAGAATTCACCTTGCAAGCCAATACAAACAATAGCCCAAACGGCGAGGTTATGTCCAAGAATATGCATTTTCATCTTATGCTTCCAACTAGCAAAATTAGTACCATCAAAGTAAGGACCTCTACGGTGGTAGTTTCCCTCGCTAGACGCCATACTATCCTACATTGTGAAACCAAGGCTATGATCGCCAAAAGCTATGGAAATCAAGGCAAATGGAGACCAAAGCTCTCATACCAATTGTAGGATCGAAAGTATGTCTAGAGGGGGGGTTAGACTACTTGACCAAATAAAAACTTAACCTTTTCCCAATTTTAGTTCTTGGCAGATTTTAGCAATTTAGCACAAGTCAAGCAATCAAGATATGGTTCAAGCAAGTATGCAAAGAGTATATGAGCAGCGAAAAGTAAAGCATGCAACTTGCAAGAAAGTAAAGGGATGGGATTGGAGTATGCAACACAATTGGAGACACGGATGTTTTTGGCGTGGTTCCGATAGGTGGTGCTATCATACATCCACGTTGATGGAGACTTCAACCCACGAAGGGTAACGATTGTGCGAGTCCACGGAGGGCTCCACCCATGAAGGGTACACGAAGAAGCAACCTTGTCTATCCCACCATGGCCATCGCCCACAAAGGACTTGCCTCACTAGGGTAGATCTTCACGAAGTAGGCGATCTCCTTGCCCTTACAAACTCCTTGGTTCAACTCCACAATCTTGTCGGAGGCTCCCAAGAAACACCTAAACAAAAGGTAATAGATGGTGTGTTGATGATGAACTCCTTGCTCTTGTGCTTCAAATGATAGTCTCCCCAACACTCAACTCTCTCTCATAGGATTGGATTGGGTGGAAAGATGATTTGAGTGGAAAGCAACTCGGGGAAGGCTAGAGATCAAGATTCATATGGTTGGATTGGAATATCTTGGCCTCAACACATGAGTAGGTGGTTCTTTCTCAGAAAATGAATGCTGGAAGTGTAGGCACGTTCTAATGGCTTTCCTCACGAATGAGGAGTGGGTGGAGCGGTATATATAGCCTCCACACAAAATCTAACCGTTACACACAATTCACCAAACTCGATGGGACCGAGTCAAAAAACTCGGTCGAACCGATTTAGTTCATAATGTGACCGTTAGGCATTTCGGTGGGACCGACACGTCAACTCGGTGGGACCGATATCATTAAGGTTAGGTCATAACGTAATCTCGGTTTGATCGATTAGACAAACTCAGTTGGACTGACCTTGGCAATAAGCAAACCAGAGAGTTGGTCAGGCAAACTCGGTGGGACCGATTCGCTCGTCTCAGTGGGACCGAAGTGTTACGAAAAGAATAGGGAGTCTGCATTGCAGACTCGGTGGGACCGATCACTCATCTCGGTTTGACCAAAACGTTACGAAGGGAAACAGAGAGTTTGCAATCCCATCTCGGTGAGACCGAGATCCCTATCGGTGAGACCAAAGTGACTAGGGTTTCTGGAAGTGTCTATGTCAAATGAACTCGATGGCGCCGGATGGATCAAATCGGTGGGGCCGAGTTTGACTTTTGGTTTGGGACATATGTGGATATGAGAAAGTTGTTGAGGGCTTTGGAGCATATCACTAAGCATTTTGAGCAAGCAAGGCATTAAGCAACACCTCATCCCCTTTTAATAGTATTGGCTTTCCTATAGACTCAATGTGATCTTGGATCACTAAAATAGAAAAAGGCAGAGTCTTGAACTTTAGAGCTTGAGCCAATCTTTTGGCCTTAGCATTTTGAGGGGTCCACATTCCTAATCCATGCCATGCCAATCATTGAACTTTCCTGAAATATTTATCTTGAAATGGCATTGGTTCAATGAGCTATATGTTGTTAATCATTACCAAAACCACCCAGGGATAGTTGCACTTTCAATTTGGATAAATGGGTTTTCCATGTGGCTTGAATTAATCCGATGAATCTGCAATGTGCTTGTTTTTCATCAACATATTTTACTAATAGCATGCAAACCCTTACTTAACCTGATGACTAACTACCTTATATCTGTTGTAGGGAAACAATGGTAAGCACTGAGGTTTACAATCGAGGTTAGCACGTGCATGGTCCGTTGTCTAATAGCACATTATTGTGGAATTGCAGGAACCATTCTAATACTCCGGGTTTTAACAATTTGGTCTTCACATGTAGGTCCTGTTGTCAGAGGTTTTGACCCACTGTTCGACCCTTTTTGAATATGGGGAAATGAGTTGTCCATGAATATCAATCAAGTCAAGAAACTCAGAAAGATTGTTAGGATAAAGAAATTGGCAACAAAAAACAACAAGATCTTTGTGTGCACAATGAAGAAGACATCAGTTCACTACAAGATGGTACTAACTATTATACCATTGCCTTTTTTATTCCTTTGCCCCATTTCCAATATAGAGAAGATATTTATGCACATCCTTGTTTTCAGGCCTTTCCAGAGCAGTTCACTGATGATTACCTCTCAAACCACCTCTAGGGTTAGGAGGCGAGGAAGGTTTTCATACAACACCCACGGTTCAATATTGAAGTGTTCCTAAAGAGGACGAATGATGGGCGGTCAATCATCCACAGGCACTGGCCTAAAGTTGCAAAGACCTTGAACATCAATGAAGGCTCAATATTTGCCTTCCGCTTCAGCAGTTTTCCCGATGAGATCATCTGTCTATGTACCATCTATGATGCTAATTTCGAAAGGTCGTGTGAAACTTGGTGCTAGTGCAGTTGTGTAATGGGGTAGTTGAGTGCTGAAGCTATCATGTTGTACTCTAATGTATTTCAATTATGAAATCCTGCTTCCTTAATATGGGAATGAAATATATTATGTGTTTAATATGAATGTCAATTAGATTAATAAATGGATTATTAATAACAGGGCAATTATCCTGCTAATGGTGAATTAGCCTGCTAATTGGTTTTTGCTATTGCAAACGGTTATTGAGAAAATACCATGGGCGATGACCTAAGGCAATGCACACAGTTTATAGGAATAAACTGTGTTGGATCGATGAACAATCACACACGACATTCTATTGAAAACTGTTTGCGTTAGGCCACCTTGTGCAGATGTTTACCGCATAAAAACTGTGTGTGCTGGACAACCTTTGCCACATAGTTTCTTCTACGCACCATGTGTGATGCATTCAATAATGCAAACAATAATTTTTTTAATATTGTGTGCGATGGGAACGCCATCACAAATGATTTAACGGGGTATATACGAACCAAAACATTTTGCGGGGACTGACTGTGTGGGATGTACTTACGACCGGAAAAGATTTTGCCTGTATAATTGTTTTTATAGCACTGTTGTACGTATAACCGTATTTTCTTGCTCGCCGGTCGCACACGACCTCATTTTGCCGAGCGTGTGTGCCAGGAGGGCATATCCCTGATGGTTTGTGAGTCGTGTGGGAAGGACCCCCTAATTGCCCACACTCACTAGGTGACGGTTCCGAACGCAGTCGCGGAAAGGGGTTAAAAACGTTTATATAGCACCTCACTGTACCAGTGATTCTACCCCTTCCCTCTCGAAACCCTAGACTGCTCATCCACCGGCGTACCAGAGCCCATTCACTATTGGTGTCGTCCACCTCGTAGGATCTGCTTCTGCGGTCGCATCTACCCCTCCCACCTCCCCTAGAATTAGTAGATTGCTCATCCACCACCGTACCCCAGCCCATTCAGTGTCGGCCTTGTCCACGGCACCTGATATGCTTCGTCCGTGCTCTCGTAAACTGCAGCACATCTACATCGGCTCCTTCATACACCGCACCGGAGCTGCTTCGTCCACACCCCCGGAGCCGCCCCACCGATGCCCCCGTCGAGGACCTTTGATCCGCTTCGTCGATACCGTCCTCAACCCTACTGAAGCCACTTCACCGACACCATCCTCAACCCTACTGGAGCAGCTCTGTCGATACCATTCTCAACACTACTAGAGCCACTTTGCCAGTGCCCAAGTCCACGGCCTCAGATCCGCGTCGTCGACACCCTCGTCCAACCTACTGGACTAGCTTTCGACGACCTCGTCCATGGTCGCAGATCTGCATCGTCGACACTATCCTCAACCCAACCACCGAAGCATCTTCACCAACGCCCTTGTCCACGGCCTCAAACCCACTTCGTCCACACTATAGTCCACCCTACGGGAGCCGCTTCACAAACACCCTCCTCCATCATCCTAGATCTCCTTACTGGACCCCGACAGCCAGCGCAGCGTCATCACCCTTTGACGTTTCTAACCTGATTCCCACCGTTTGGCATGATGCCAAGCACCCGCCGTGGCCTAGGTACTTCACCTTTAAACCCGTCCAGCATCACCTGCCAGTTGTACTTCAAATATACTAATAGGTCGCTGTTACATGTTATGGAGCTGACAAGAGCTACAAGGAAGATGTTTCTTCTAGATCTAACACCTTGGCCAACCAATATCCCGGATTGAGGCATTGCTATGATCTTGTAAGTGCATCTTTCTCTTGTATTGTTGTGTGCCTGCCAGCGTGCTTTGCTAGGATTTTCGACCAGTAACCCCTTTGTGCAGCCAATGATTTCCACTACTAGCTGCTAAACTAGAGATGTAGATGTCATACATTACACAAAATCATAGGTGCCATGAAGGCATTCCACTGCACTAAATTAGGCTCCCTTAGAGTGCCTACAAGTCAAGTACACAGAGTCATGCCTAGTTTATGCAACCCACACAATCGTTAAATTGGTGGTTATGTGCAAGGGATACGCAATGTATTATCATGTAGAGATATCTCAAATTAGTCGTGTCAACTTGCAGATGGGAATGAAAAAGCACAAGATTTCTTAGTACAAGATGTATGTGGCATTTTCATGGAACATCGCAAAAAGGAGGGGTAGAGGTGAGCCTATAAAGCGTGGTATGGTAGGTCATTGCAATCATTATGACATGTTATTTGTATGTTAGTGTTGTTGGTCAGGGTTCATAGAGATAGTTATTTCAAGTCATCCTAAGAAAATAAGCTCCTTTGAATATAAGCTCCAGATAATAAGCCAACCAGTTCTCTTCATTGCCTGCTTTTTCATCTTATATGTGGTATGATCAATGAAAAGTCTAGCTTGCATTATATTTTGTCATTTTGGTGCCCGTATAAAAATTAATTTGACTTGCAAACATCACGAACTGAACCCATTGTAGTAATTAATATGATAATAAGACAAACCATCATTATTTGTTCAAAATGCAAATACAAAGATACCATCCACTTGGCAATATCTACTTTGGTTGATGTCTTCCAAACAGATCCCATTGCCTAAATTTAAATGAAGAACCCATTGCCTAAATTTAAACGAAGAACGGTCCAAGTGGTTGGTTATTATCATATAGCAGCACCACCTAAAAGCATCATATAGTAGTAGCAGCAGCTCATAGCAATTCATCATATAGTAGCAGAAGCTCGTAGAAATTCATCATATAGTAGCCATAGCTCATTGCAATTCATCATATAACAGCAGCAACTCATAGAAATTCGTCATATAGCAGTAGTAGCCACCGCCGCAGCAGCAACAACTCATAGCAATCCATCAAATAGTAGCAACAACAGCTCATAGCAATTCATCATACAGCTGCAATAGCTAGTAGCTCATAACAATTCATCATATATTTGCAGCAACAGCTCATAGCAATTCATCATATAGCATATCGGGATGAAATTTTGCAGAACATCAGAGGAGATCCTCACCTTGTTGGATGAGCTCATCCCGCAACAACACATCAAGGCCATGGCCTGGGAGGAGGGGAGGGGGAACGAGGTGCCTTTTGCCGGAGGTGGGGCGTCGGCCGTAGTTGTGCAGCGACCGCTAGAGTTGAGCGTTGGATGGACCATAACGGAGCAGTTGCTGGAGACCATGAGAGTGAGGGACAACGCCAGAGGGAGGAGCAGCCGAGGAGATGGGGCCCTACTCATTGGCCATGTATCCTAGCTAGACAGAGCATCGCCAAGGAGCAGGCTAGTTGGGACCTATGGCGGCGGCTCACTGGAGGAACCCTAGCACTGCAGGAAAGGGATTGAGGTAGAGGGAAAGGCGAGAGGAGATGCGAGCGGGCAGGGCAATGAACGCTTGCGTGTTTGTTTTCTTACTTGGGGGGCAGGTGTGTCGCGGGCGTGGGTAATGGCATTTTGAGTGTAATATAGGTAGACAACAGAGTCATTTCGCTATTCCCCTTCCCTTCAATTTTAAGTGTGCTTCTATGGGAAGCATCCCCAAGCTTTTTGTCATTGTGAAGGAATTGGTGGAGGACATAAGTTAAGCCCAAGCCCATAACTCAAAAATGAGTTCTTTACATCTTTTATGGCTAATTTTGACAATATGCTCTCAAGTGGTGGAATAGAACTGACCCTTAACCTGCAATTCAATTGTGCATGCAATGATGAATCACTCTTGCCTACTATAGTGTAGATTTAGGCATCATACATGGCATAACCTAATACATGTGCATTTCATTATAGAATCTGAAATATGCAATGTTTTTGTTAGTTCATACGTTGCACATGATGTTTAAATGCGTCCTAAATCTGGTCAGTCAAGTGATGGTCTTTAAGCCTGCTTCTATGCTTGTTTTCTTTATATGTAATTCAGTGTTGTGCAAGAGATGCTCATGCATGTGTTCAATTGCTTGTTTGTATCAGCCAGCCATACAGAACTGTTTGCTTTCATTACTTGCTGCTCTTGACCTAACAGAGCTTGTCAACGAATTAAACACTGAGGGTTGCTGTAGTGGGGCCTTGTATAACTCATAGGTGACACAAAGGTTGGGTGTACACTAAACTAGGCTCTCCAAGAGTATCTGGGGGTCCAGTTTGAAGGTACGCCTAGTTTTTACATAGCGCACACATAGTAAATGCCCATTTGAGTGTGTGCAAGAGATGTGGCATGTTTGATTATGTGATGTCATTTTGTTATAAACTCATGCTTTGGTGTTGTTCAAAGACTGAAATGTATGCATATTTATCTTCCATGTAAGGAGACCAGTAACTGGTTTGTGTCATGTTGCAGAGGGGGTGCAATGAAGCAAAGATTCAGGATTTCCAAGTACAAGACGTTAGGAAGGAGCCCTGCAAGAGAAGGAGGAGCAATGTTGAGCCTGTACAACTAGTTATGGTAAGTCACTGTATTACAATTACCAGGACATCCTATTTGTCTAACATTGTGCTTGCCTATGGTTCTTCACCTGTAACCCAGTCATTGGGCCATTGATTAATACTCCCTCCGCTCACTACTATAAAATGTTCTAACTTTTTTAAATCAGATGTATATAAACACATTTTAATGTGTCAGTTCACTCATTTCAGTATGGATGTAGTCTACATTTAAATAACTAAAACATCTTATATTAGTGAACAGTGAGAAACTCCTTCCTGCTATGGTAGAGTTCTCGATGTCATAAACGTTATAACCAAATGCATGTTCACATCATTAGCTTCCCTATCATTACTAGGATCTTGATTACATACTAGTTGAGATACTTCATAGGGGGCAAACAATGTTACATTACTTATTCCATTAGATAGATGATACATCAGTTGATTCAACTGTAGCTAGGCAAAGGATGCTATTGAGGCGTGCATGTATGCATGCTGCCAACTCAATAGTTCAATTGCTTGTTTGCTTCAGGCATAGTTAAATTGCTCTTTTCAATTGCTTTATTTGTCCTCAGATAATGAGATGCCCAAACAACGATGCCAGATGTAGGGTTATAACTATTTGTTGACATAATTAAATGCCTTACCATTTCATTATTCTCGCGAAGTGTGCCTAAAGCTTTTGAAGTCTATTAACTATCTATTAATGCATCAGGCTTACAATCTAGTTTATACGAGGCTAATGATTGCATAGTTTTGCTTGTTATAGTAGGTTTGTGTGAATCCTCTGTAGTTCATTATGCTCCCTAAGACTTTGTAACATGGCACACAATGTTCCAGCTAGTTAATACGAGCTACAAAATGGCTAACTGCTTGCTTACTTATACGCAAGATATAGATAATGTTCAGTAGCTATGCGTGGTCCAAATTTGCAACATGTCTGTGTTTTGGATTTGGCCCCAACATAATGCTCCTTTGGTGAGCTACGAGAGACCTTTGTACGCGGTCTACAGAGACTACCATTTTTCATAATGTTTAAAATATCACATGCATATGCTTCATGATGTGTGCATTATTGTTAGTCCTGTTTTGCAATGTACAAGATAGTATGTCTTTCTTGCTTCACTGTTGTAACTATATTTTTACCCTAGTCATGTTTACTTATAGAAACATTTCAGGATGAAGTGACATCAACAAAAAGATCTCAGAGTAGTGCAGCATGGCCGTTACCAAATGATTATGGATTGGAACTAGAATGTGTTGATGTTCCAGAGCATCAACTAGAGGTGGCAAGACAACATGCATATGAGTCCCAACATGTAATCAACATGTTGAGACTGGCGGTGCAGATATCAGATGCACAAGTCAAAAAAACGAAACAAGACACTAAGGTAACCACAAAGGAATTGGAGATTTTGCAGACTGAAATTTGTGCTATCTCAATCCGGCCAATCCTATTTTCTGAAGAGATTATAGTTCAAATGTTAAGTTATGTTGATGCGCGTCCATGATGTATGAGTTTTATTTGCCCAGTGTATGTAATTTGTTGTTTGTATGCTTTATTATCACTGGTGGCGAACTATGATGCCCAGTGGGTAATCTGTTGTAATTTCTTTATTGTATAGTGTAGGATTATTCTTCGTTTTATGCCTCAATCTATGTATTGTATAGTGTAGGTTTTTTAGAGGGCATAGTATATAGTAGGATAATTCTTTATATGTGCTATCGTTGAAAGGGGGGCCAACACGCCCAAACATTACCTGGACACCATCCGAAGTGGGTAGTCAAACTGGGCCTTAATTGGGTTGGTTAACTAATTAGTTAGTGGATTCTAATCTATGTGGGCTCATAATGGCCTACATGGCCCAATCAACTAGGCCCATTACAATTAGTAGATTTTGGCCTAGAATGTGGGCCCATCGCAATAAGGGCACCCGACCGCAAAAGCTCAATAAGGCCGCAGTAATGGAAATGGCCCGCTGGCCTCTAGTAGGTTGAAATAAGCATCATTTTTGTCTCGGCTCATTTCCATATCGATCCATTAAGAGGCCTAAAGCCTTTTGGGCCAAAAGAGGCCCATTGTACAACATAGGCTTTTAACAGCCAAAAGTCGGGGCAGGCTTGAATTGTGCCATGGAGAATGTGGGTCGCTAATGGACCCAAAGTGATGTTGGACCATCAAAGGCCCAATTGTTGTGCAGGCCGTTACCAGGCCGAAAGACACAGTGGGCTAGAAATTGGCCCAACTACAAAACGGGCCGAGATCAGGCTAAAAGACGTACCGGCGGGATATTGGCCCATCTCTATAATGGGATGATAATAGTCCGAAAGAAGCTCGAGCCTCAATTGAGCCCAAAAATGGCGGGCTGTTAACGTGCTAGAACTGACGATGGGCCGGAATGGTGTCAAATCTATAATGGGCCTTTGACGGTCTGATTTTGCGTAAGTTGTATGGGCCATGGTTGTTAATGGGCTAGACGCAAGTAGGTTGGTAATAGGCCGGCCCGCTTATTCTGACAGGCCGGCCCACTTATTTTGTCAGGCCTGGCCTTTTAACCTAAATGGGCCACTGTTGGGTCGTGCCACGTGTCGACGTATCATTGGCGGCTCCTGTCCATTGGACAGCTGACATTTGTCACAGCGCGGAGCTGACACGTGGTTCCTTTAGCCAATGAGAATTTTACACTTGGAAAATCGCCATTGGTCCGGGTTGTTAACGGGTTATCGGATCCAAAACTAGACCCGATAGCTTAACCGCGACCTGTTATGGGGGATGCCATGTGTCGGTTACTCTTGACGAAACCACTTCCATGACGCGTCGTTTATCGTCATGGAAGTTGACACTTCTGTGATAATAATTTGAGTATTGTCATGGAACACTTCTACGACAGCACAAGTATGACTATCTTGATTCTGGCATAAAATTGTCATGGATGTACATGCATGACAGAAATCGTGACCTAATACGTCTCTGATGTATTTATAATTTTTGATTGTTCCATGTTATTATATTATATGTTCTGGATGTTTTATATGCATTATCATTTTTTCGGACTAAACTATTAACCTAGTGCCCAGTGCCAGTTGTTGTTTTTTCCTTGTTTTTGGCTTTTCCAGAAAGGAATATCAAACGGAGTCCAAACGGAATAAAACTTTCGCAATGATTTTTCTCGGACCAGGAGACACTCGTAGGACTTGGAGATGAAGTTAGAGGAGTCCCGAGGCGACGACAAGCCTCAGGGGTGCGCCATAGGGGGCGCCCCTGGCTTGTGGGTCCCACGAGAGTCCTCCAACCCTAATCTTTGGCCTATAAATTCAGAAATACTCTCAAACCACCAAAAGCGTCCACGAAAATACTTTTCAACCACCGCAAGGCTCTGACCTCGCGAGATCCCATCTTGGGGCCTTTTCCGGCACCCTGTCGGAGGGGGATTCGATCATGGAGGGCTTCTGCATCAACCCTATTTCCCTTTCGATGAAGTGTGAGTAGTTTGCCACAAACCTACGGGTCCATAGCTAGTAGCTAGATGGCTTCTTCTCTCTTTTTGATCTTCAATACAATGTTCTCCTCGATGTTCTTGGAGATCTATCCAATGTAATATTCTTTTGTGGTGTGCTTGTCGAGAGCCGATGAATTGTGAATTTATGATCAGATTATCTATGAAAATTATTTGAATCTTCTCCGGATTCTTATATGCATGATTAAGTATCTTTCGAGAGAAGCCTCTAGTGAAACTATGGCCCCCGGGTCTATTTTCCATCTTATATTTTCATATCTATAAACCAAAAAACCCAAAAATACCTCACTTAGTTTTGTTCACTTTTATTTTATTTTACGTTTTAGTAATCTTTTATATCTATCTCTATCAGATCTCATCCTAGCAAGTGATCGTGAAGGGATCGACAACCCCTTTATCGCGTTGGATGCAAGTGTTTGATTGTTTGTGCAGGTGCATAGATTGGAGACTTGCTTGTACCTCCTATTGGATTGATACCTTGGTTCTTAATCTGAGGGAAATACTTATCTCTACTTTGTTGGATCACCCTTTCCTCTTCAAGGGAAAAGACAACGCAAGCTCAAGAAGTAGCATGACCTACTATGACAAACATGTATCATCCCGGAAGTGTTTTTTTATAGTGTTTACTTTTGTAGGTGTGATAAACAAGCCTGTTACCAATAATACTATTGTAGCATTACTTTGAGTGATACTTGATAGATCCTCAATCTTTGGAAAAGGTAACTTTGGTATTGTTTTCTCATTTCCTACTCACCACCACTTGACTATTATGGATAGGCCAATCACTTTGGCAAACCCACTCTTCGAGGATCAAGATGAAGTGCACGACTACATCACCAAAAATCATATCTTCGGCGTTCAACGAGCTCTACATCAAGAAAGTGAAGCTTTGGTTGACCGCATCAAGCAACTCGCCACTGACCTTCGTCAATAGAAAGCAAGGTACCGGGACTATCTTGGCGCCAAGATATCCACACAAATGGAAGAATTTCGTCACATGATGGTCAACCGCGCGTCATCCACAACATCTTCATCAAGACGGCACCTCTCAAGTCGATACTCTACGGACTCTTCTTCTGATGCAAGTCTTCCATGAGTTCGTTCTCATAGTAGAGACGACCATCAAGATCGCAAGGCTCCACAAAATCCATTCCATGGCAATGGTTTGCAAGACCGTATTCGAGAGCGCGAACAACTTCGTCGTCAAGAACAAGGTGCCAGGGAACAAGAGCAAGCCCCACGACGCCAACGCCAAGACAACCAAGACAGTGATGCACTACAACAAGAGGAACAACTCCATGAGGAGTAAGTGCTTGAAGCGCAACATGCACTCCGAGAGGCCACTCATGTCGTTGACGAGCGCAACCGTCGAGTGTGTGAACAAGAAGAAGTGCTTTGTCAAGAGATACAAGATGAAGACACTCGTCTTGAGGAGCGCCAAGAAAGGAGGAACCGGGCACGAAACCCCCTTCCTCAATGTCAAGCCAAACATGAGGGGCAAGAGTTTGAAGACACCCCCTCCAAGACAAGATCGACTACACCATCGTCACTGTGATGAAGGACAACGCTACATCAAGCTCAAGTTCACCATGCCCAAGTTCTCGGAAAGCACCGATCCCAAAGAATATCTCTCATGGGCATTGAAGGTCGACAAGATATTCCGCCTTCACAATTATGAAGAGGAGAAGAAAATCGCCATGGCCTCCCTCGAGTTCCAGGACTATGTCCTCATTTTGTGGGAGAAAGTGATCGAGCGGCGAAGGGAGAAAGGCGAACCACCCATCATGACTTGGAATCAAATGATGGATGTCACGAGAGCTTGTGTCGTGCCTACACACTATAGCCTGGATCTCTTCAAGAAGTTGCAACTTCTCAATCAAGGCACGGAGACGGGGGAAGAATACTACCAAGAAATGGAGATTGCCATGATATGAGCCAATGTCAAGGAAGATGACAAGCAAACTATGGCTCTCTTCTTGAATGGCCTCAACCATCCTATCAAGAAAATTACGGATTTCCAACCGTACTCCAACCTACTCGAGCTAGTGCACCAAGTGACCAAGGCGAAGCGACAAGTGCAAGATGACTCCAAATATGCCAAGTACTCTTCCAAGACCTATGGATCATATAATCAAGCTTCAACAACTTCGACGCCTTCTAATACGACAAAAGGTTCTCCAAGCACCAGTGCCAAGTCAAGCTACAAGAAACCTATGACATCTTTGAGTCATCCTCCTACAAGCAACTTCAAGCCACAGGCTTCTTCCTTGACTACTCCAACGAACGAGACCAAGCCAAGTTTCATCAAATGTTTCACTTGCCAAGGTCGTGGACACAAGATATTTGATTGCCCCACACGGTGCACCATGATAGCTAATGATGACAACACTTAAGATTCCATGGAAGCACTTGAGCACGTGGCCATGCACCATCAAGTGAATGAACATGAAGACGATCAAGTCTTTTGCAACAATGATTCAAGCCCCACTCTCGTTGTCTCCAAGGTCTTGACACTTCAACAACAAAAAGACAAGACCAAAGTTACCACATATTCCACACCAAAGTGGGCATACAAGGACGCTCCGTCAAGGTCATCATTAACGGCGGAAGTTGCCATAATTTGGCAAGTGAAGAATTAGGCTCCAAGCTACAATTGGTCAAGAAGAAGCATCCCCGCCCCTACAAGGTACAATGGCTAAGCTAAGATGTTGAACCTGACCTTCAAGAGAGAGACTAAACACAAGGATATCATCAAAGTATACGACAACACAAATGCCAATATATTTTTGAAGGACATAATGCATCACACTCATAAATGTGCTAGGTGCTTCGGATAAGCCCATAGGCATGACCAACCATTCATATAAGCCAAATTTGGTTTGGAAAGTCGTTTTCCATTCATCGCCCTCTTGTATGCGAATTTGATGGTCACCACTTTTAAGATCATTTTTTGAGAAAATGATGGCTCCACTAAGTTCATCTAGCATGTCATCTAGGCGTGGAATGGGGTGACGATACCGAACGATGACATCATTAATGGGATAACAATTGGAGTGCATGCAGAAACTACCGTCTTTCTTAGTCGCAAGTATGACTAGAACGGCAGATGGGCTAAGGCTCTTGCGTACATACCCGTTCTCCATGAGGTGTTGCACTTCCCTTTGTATCTCTTTAGTCTCGCTGGGTTTGACGGGATACGGTGCCTTGCTTGGTAGAGGTGCATCAGGGATGAGGTTGATGCAGTGCTCGATTCCGTGCAAAGGAGGTAGTCCAGGAGGTAGCTCATCGGGAAACACATCTTTGAATTCCTGCAATAGATGAGACAAAACCAGAGGAAGATGTTGTGAAGTATTAGTCCTCAATGCTTCATCTTTGCACACAAGTACAATGTGAAGTACACTCGATGGGATCTCACTCACATCCCTCAGATCTCTTTTGGTGGCTAAAATCACTAAGTTTTTCTTGTCGCTCATTGTGGAGTCACTCAGTTTTGGCTTGTGGCGCTCACTCTCTTTTTGGTGGTTCACTCTCTCACTAGTCTCCCCATGATGGCTCGATGCTTTCTTGTCGGTGATCACTTGACTTAGCGACATGCGTTATATCACATACTCCTTGCCCTTCATCTTGAACCTATAGTGATTGGTCCGTCCGTTGTGGGTGACGACGCGGTCGAATTGCCAAGGTCTTCCTAAGAGGAGATGGCACACTGCTACTTCTTGAGCTTGCGTTGATTTTTCCCTTGGAGAGGAAAGGGTGATGCAGCAAAGTAGAGATAAGTATTTCCCTCAGTTAAGAACCAAGGTATCAATCCAGTAGGAGGTACAAGCATGTACCCAATAGATGCACATGCACAAACTAACAAACACTTGCACACAATGCGAAAAAGGGGTTGTCAATCCCTTCACGGTCACTTGTAAGAGTGAGATCTGATAGAGATAGATATAAAAGATAAGTAAAAGTGTTAAATAAAGTAAATATAAATAAATTTTAGCAAGATATTTTGGGTTTTTGGTTTTATAGATCTTAAAATAATATGATAGGAAATAGGCCAGGGGCCATAGGTTTCACTAGAGGCTTCTCTCTTAAAGAAAGTATACGTTGGGTAAACAAATTACTGTTGAGCATGTTGGGTAACGTAGTAATTTCAAAAAAAAACCTACGCACATGCAAGATCATGGTAATGCATAGCAACGAGAGGGGAGAGTGTTGTCCACGTACCCTCGTAGACCGAAAGCGGAAGCGTTATCATAACGTGGTTTATGTAGTCGTACTTCTTCACGATCCGACCGATCAAGTACCGAACGTACGGCACCTCCGAGTTCAGGACACGTTCAGCTCGATGA
Organism: Triticum aestivum; assembly: GCF_018294505.1. Taxonomy (NCBI): domain Eukaryota; kingdom Viridiplantae; phylum Streptophyta; class Magnoliopsida; order Poales; family Poaceae; genus Triticum; species Triticum aestivum. The sequence goes on from NC_057798.1 coordinate 449,556,388, forward strand.
CGTCCCACGAACTCCGATCCAGCAGAGCTTTGCGGGAGAGTTCCGTCAGCATAACGACGTGATGACGGTGTTGATGATGCTACCGATGCAGGGCTTCGCCTAAGCACCACTACGATATTACCGAGGTGGAATATGGTGGACGGGGGCACCACACACGGCTAAAAGATCAATGATCAATTGTTGTGTCTAGAGGTGCCCCCCTGCCCCCGTATATAAAGGAGCAAGGGGGGAGGCGGCCGGCCAAGGGGGAGGGGGCGCCAAGGGGGGAGTCCTACTCCCACCGGGAGTAGGACTCCTCCTTTCCTTGTAGTAGTAGGAGAAGGGGGAAAGGGAGAGAGAGAGAAGGAAGGAAAGGGGAGCGCCTCCCCCTCCTTGTCCAATTCGGACTAGAGGGGAGGGGGGGCGGCCCGCCCTAGCCGCCCCTCTCTTCTCCACTAGGGCCCATGAGGCCCACTAAACCCCCCGGGGGGTTCCGGTAACCCCCCGGTACTCCGGTATATATCAGAAACCTCCCGAAACACTTCCGGTGTCCGAACATAGTCATCCAATATATCGATCTTTACGTCTCGACCATTTTGAGACTCCTCGTCATGTCCGTGATCATATCCGGGACTCCGAACTACCTTCGGTACATCAAAACACAAAAACTCATAATACTGATCGTCACCGAACTTTAAGCGTGTGGACCCTACGGGTTCGAGAACAATGTAGACATGACCGAGACACATTTCTGGTCAATAACCAATAGCGGAACCTGGATGCTCATATTGGTTCCCACATATTCTACGAAGATCTTTATCGGTCAAACCGCATAACAACCTACGTTGTTCCCTTTGTCATCGGTATGTCACTTGCCCGAGATTCGATCATCGGTATCTCAATACCTAGTTCAATATCGTTACCGAAAAGTCTCTTTACTTGTTACGTAATGCATCATCCTGCAACTAACTCATTATCTACATTGCTTGCAAGGCTTATAGTGATGTGCATTACCTAGAGGGCCTAGAGATACCTCTCCGACAATCGGAGTGACAAATCCTAATCTCGAAATATGTCAACTCAACAAGTACCTTCGAAGACACATGTAGAGCACCTTTATAATCACCCAATTACTTGTGACGTTTGGTAGCACACAAAGTGTTGCTCCGGTATTCGGGAGTTGCATAATTTCATAGTCATAGGAACATGTATAAGTCATGAAGAAAGCAATAGCATCATACTAAACGATCAAGTGCTAAGCTAACAGAATGGGTCAAGTCAATCACATCATTCTCTAATGATGTGATCCTGTTCATCAAATGACAACTCATGTCTATGGCTAGGAAACTTAACCATCTTTGATTAACGAGCTAGTCAAGTAGAGGCATACTAGTGACACTCTGTTTGTCTATGTATTCAGACATGTACTAAGTTTTTGGTTAATACAATTCTAGCATGAATAATAAACATTTATCATGATATAAGGAAATATATAAATAACAACTTTATTATTGCCTATAGGGCATATTTCGTTTAGTCTCCCACTTGCACTAGAGTCAATAATCTAGTTCACATCACCATGTGATTTAACACCAATATTCACATATGTATGTGATTAACACCCATAGTTCACATCGTCATGTGACCAACACCCAAAGGGTTTACTAGAGTCAATAATCTAGTTCACATCGCTATGTGATTAGCACCCAAAGAGTGCTAAGGTATGATCATGTTTTGCTCATGAGAGAAGTTTAGTCAACGAGTCTGTCACATTCAAAGCCGTATGTATTTTGCAAATATTCTATGTCTGCAATGCTCTGCACTGAGCTACTCTAGCTAATTGCTCCCACTTTCAATATGTATCCAGATTGAGACTTAGAGTCACCTCGATCAGTGTCAAAGCTTGCACCAATGTAACTCTTTACGAAGAACTCTTTTATCACCTCCATAATCGAGAAACATTTCCTTAGTCCTTACTAAGGATATTCTTGACCGTTGTCCAGCTACTCCTAGATCAAAATTGTACTCCCTTTCCATACTCAGAGCAAGTATACAATAGGTCTGGTACACAGCATAGCATACTTTATAGAACCTATGGTTGAGGCATAGGGAATGATTTTTCATTCTCTTTCTATTTTCTGCCATGGTTGGGTTTTGAGTCTTACTCAACTTCACACCTTGCAACACAGGCAAGAACTCCTTCTTTGACTGTTCCATTTTGAACTACTTCAAAAATCTTACCAAGGTATGTACTCATTGAAAAATCTTATCAAGCGTCTTGATCTATCTCTGTAGATATTGATGCTCAATGTGTAAGCAGCTTCACCGAGGTCTTTCTTTGAAAAACTCTTATTCAAGTATCCTTTTATGCTACCCAGAATTTCTATATCATTTCCAATCAACAATATGGCATCTACATAAAGTTTTAGAAATGCTATAGAGCTCCCACTCACTTTCTTGTAAATACAGGCTTCGCTGCAAGTCTGTATAAAACTATATGCTTTGATCAACTCATCAAAGCGTATGTTCCAACTCCGAGATGCTTGCACCAGTCCATAAATGGATCACTGGAGCTTGCACACTTTGTTAGCACCTTTAGGATATGACAAAACCTTCTGGTTGCATCATATACAACTCTTCTTTAATAAATCCATTAAGGAATGCAGTTTTGACATCCATTTGCTAGATTTCATAAAATGTGGCAATTGCTAACATGATTCGGACAGACTTAAGCATCGATACGAGTGAGAAAATCTCATCGTATTCAACACCTTGAACTTGTCGAAAACTTTTTACGACAAGTCGAGCTTTGTAGATAGTAACACTACTATCAGCGTCTGTCTTCCTCTTGGGATCCATTTATACAATATGGCTTGCCGATCATCGAGCAACTCCACCAAAGTCTACACTTGGTTCTCATACATGGATCCCATCTCAGATTTCATGGCCTCAAGCCATTTCGCAGAATCTGGGCTCATCATCGCTTCCTCATAGTTCGTAGGTTCATCATGGTCTAGTAACATGACTTCCAGAACAGGATTACTGTACCACTCTGGTGCGGACTGTACTTTGGAAGACCTACGAGGTTCTGTAGTAACTTAATCTGAAGTTTCATGATCATCATCATTAGCTTCCTCACTAATTGGTGTAGGAATCACTGGAACTGGTTTCTGTGATGAACTACTTTCCAATCTGGGAGAAGGTACAATTACCTTATCAAGCTCTACTTTCCTCCCACTCACTTCTTTCGAGAGAAACTCCTCTAGAAAGGATCCATCTTAGCAACGAATATCTTGCCTTTGGATCTGTGATAGAAGATGTACCCAACAGTTTCCTTTGGGTATTCTATGAAGACCCACTTCTTCGATTTGGGTTCGAGCTTATCAGGTTGAAACTTTTTCACATAAGCATCGCAACCCCAAACTTTAAGAAACGACAACTTTAGTTTCTTGCCAAACCACAGTTCATAAGGCGTCCTCTCAACGGATTTTGATGGTGCCCTATTTAAAGTGAATGCAGTTGTCTCTAATGCATAACCCAAAACTATAGTGGTAAATCGGTAAGATACATCATAGATCGCACCATATCCAATAAAGTGCGGTTACGACGTTCGGACACACCATAACGCTGTGGTGTTCCAGGTGGCGTGAGCTGTGAAACTATTCCACATTGTTTTATAAGAAGGCCAAACTCGTAACTCAAATATTCTCCTCCACGATTAGATCGTAGAAACTTTTATTTTCTTGTTACGATGATTCTCCACTACACTCTGAAATTCTTTGAACTTTTCAAATGTTTCAGACTTGTGTTTCATTTAAGTAGATATACACATATCTGCTTAAATCATCTGTGAAGGTATGAAAATAACGATACCCGCCACGAGCATCAACACTCATTGGACCGCATACATCGGTATGTATTATTTCCAATAAGTCACAAGCTCGTTCCATTGTTCCGAAGAACGGAGTTTTAGTCATCTTTCCCATAAGGCACGGTTCGCAAGCATCAAATGATTCATAATCAAGTGATTCCAAAAGTCCATCTTTATGGAGTTTCTTCATGCGCTTTACACCGATATGACCCAAACGGTAGTGCCACAATTTTGGCATCAATATTATGAATATGTGTATCACCATGATCAAGATTCAATAAACCATCAACATTGGGTGTATGACCATAGAAGGTTTTATTCATGTAAACAAAATAACAATTTATTCTCTGTCTTACATGAATAATTGTATCGCAATAAACATGATCTAATCCTATTTATGCTCAACGCAAACACCAAATACCATTTATTTAGGTTCAACACTAATCTCAAAAAATATAGGGAGTGTGCGATGATGATCATATCAATCTTGGAACCACTTCCAACACACATCATCACTTCACCCTCAACTAGTCTCTGTTTATTCTGTAACTCCTGTTTCGAGTTACTAATCTTAGCAACCGAACAAGTATCGAATACCCAGGGGTTACTATAAACACTAGTAAGATACACATCAATAACATGTATATCAAATATACCCTTTTTCACTTTGCCATCCATCTTATCTACCAAATATTCAGGGCATTTCCACTTCCAGTGACCATTTCCTTTACAGTAGAAGCACTCAGTTTCAGGCTTTGGTCCAACTTTGGGCTTCTTCGCGGGAGTGACAACTTGCTTGCCATTCTACTTGAAGTTCCCTTTCTTTCCCTTTAACCTTTTCTTGAAACTAGTGGTCTTGTCAATCATCACTTGATGCTCTTTCTTGATTTCTACCTTCGTTCAATTCAGCATCACGAAGAGCTCGGGAATCGTTTTCGTCATCCCTTGCATACTATAGTTCATCATGAAGTTCCAGTAACTTGGTGATGGTGACTAGAGAACTCTATCAATCACTATCTTATCTGGAAGATTAACTCCCACTTGATTCAAGCAATTGTAGTACCCAGACAATCTGAGCACATGCTCAGTGCTTGAGCTATTCTCCTTCATCTTTTAGCTATAGAACTTGTTAGAGACTTCATATCTCTCAACTCGGGTATTTGCTTGAAATATTAACTTCAACTCATGGAACATCTCATATGGTCCATGACGTTCAAAACGTCTTTGAAGTCCCGATTCTAAGCTGTTAAGCATGGTGCACTAAACTATCAAGTAGTCATCATATTGAGCTAGCCTAACGTTCATAATGTCTGCATCTGCTCTTGCAATAGGTCTATCACCTAGCGGTGCATCAAGGACATAATTCTTCTGTGCAGCAATGAGGATAAACCTCAGATCACGGACCCATTCTGTATCATTGCTACTATCATCTTTCAACTTAGTTTTCTCTAGGAACACATATAAAACATAGGGAAGCAACAACGCGAGCTATTGATCTACAATGTTATTTGCAAAATACTATCAGGACTAAGTTCATGATAAATTAAAGTTCAATTAATCATATTACTTAAGAACTCCCACTTAGATAGACATCCCTCTAATCATCTAAGTGATCACGTGATCCAAATCAACTAAACCATGTCCGGTCATCACGTGAGATGGAGTAGTGTTCAATGGTGAACATCACTATGTTGATCATATCTACTATATGATTCACGCTCAACCTTTCGGTCTCCAATGTTTCGAGGCCATATCTGCATATGCTAGGCTCGTCCAGTTTAACTCGAGTATTCTGCGTGTGCAAAACTGGCTTGCACCCATTGTAGATGAACGTAGAGCTTATCACACCCGATCATCACGTGGTGTCTCGGCACGAAGAACTTTGGCAACGGTGCATACTCAGGGAGAACACTTTTACCTTGAAATTTAGTGAGAGATCATCTTATAATGCTGCCGTCAATCAAATCAAAATAAGATGTATAAAAGATAAACATCACATGCAATCAAAATATGTGACATGATATGGCCATCATCATCTTGTGCCTTTGATCTCCGTCTCCAAAGCATCATCATGATCTCCATCGTCACTGGCATGACACCATGATCTCCATCATCTTGATCTATACCAATGTATCGTCACATGGTCGTCTCGCCAGCTATAGCTCTTGCAACTATTGCTATCGCATAGCAATAAAGTAAAGCAATTATTTGGCGCTTGCATCTTATGCAATAAAGAGACAACCATAAGGCTTCTGCCAGTTGCCGATAACAAAACATGATCATCTCATACAACAACTTATATCTCATCACGTCTTGACCATATCACATCACAACATGCCCTGCAAAAACAAGTTAGACGTCCTCTACTTTGTTGTTGCAAGTTTTACGTGGCTGCTACGGGCTGAGCAAGAACCGTTCTTACATACGCATCAAAACCACAATGATATTTTGTCAAGTTAGTGTTGTTTTAACCTTCACAAGGACTGGGCGTAGCCACACTCGGTTCAACTAAAGTTGGAGAAACAGACACCCGCCAGCCACCTGTGTGCAAAGCACGTCGGTAGAACCAGTCTCGCGTAAGCGTACACGTAATGTTGGTCCGGGCCGCTTCATCCAACAATACCGCCGAACCAAAGTATGACATGCTGGTAAGCAGTATGACTTGTATCGCCCACAACTCACTTGTGTTCTACTCGTGCATATAACATCTACGCATAAACTTGGCTCGGATGCCACTGATGGGTAACGTAGTAATTTCAAAAAAAATCCTGCGCACACGCAAGATCATGGTAATGCATAGCAACGAGAGGGGAGAGTGTTGTCCACGTACCCTCGTAGACCGAAAGCGGAAGCGTTAGCACAACGTGATTGATGTAGTCGTATGTCTTCACGATCCAACCGATCAAGTACCGAACGTACGGCACCTCCGAGTTCAACACACGTTCAGCTCGATGACGTCCCACAAACTCCGATCCAGTAGAGCTTTGCGGGAGAGTTCCATCAGCACGAAGGCACAATGATGGTGTTGATGATGCTAACGAAGCAGGGCTTCGCCTAAGCACCGCTACGATATTACAGAGGTGGAATATGGTGGAGGGGGGCACCGCACACGGCTAAGAGATCAATGATCAATTGTTATGTCTAGAGGTGCCCCATGCCCCCGTATATAAAGGAGCAAGGGGGGAGGTGGCCGACAAAGGGGGAGGGCGCGCCAAGGGGGGACTCCTACTCCCACCACGAGTAGGACTCCTCCTTTCCTTGTAGTAGTAGGAGAAGGGGAAAAGGGAGAGAGAGAGAGGAAGGAAAGGCGGGCGCCGCCCCCCCTCCTTGTCCAATTCGGACTAGAGGGGGAGGGGGGGCGCGGCCTGCCCTGGCCGCCCCTCCTCTTCTCCACTATGGCACATGAGGCCCACTAAACCCCCTGGGGGGTTCCGGTAACCCCCCGGTACTCCGGTATATGTCTGAAACCTCCCGAAACACTTCCGGTGTCCGACACATAGTCATCAAATATATCAATCTTTACGTCTCGACCATTTCGAGACTCCTCGTCATGTCCGTGATCATATCCGGGACTCCAAACTACCTTCGGTGCATCAAAACACAAAAACTCATAATACTGATCGTCACCGAACTTTAAGCGTGCGGACCCTACGGGTTCGAGAACTATGTAGACATGACCGAGACACATTTCTGGTCAAACCAATAGCATAAGATGGATGCTCATATTGGTTCCCACATATTCTACGAAGATCTTTATCGGTCAAACCTCATAACAACATACGTTGTTCCCTTTGTCATCGGTATGTTACTTGCCCGAGATTCGATCGTCGATATCTCAATACCTAGTTCAATCTCGTTATCGGCAAGTCTCTTTAATCGTTATGTAATGCATCATCCTGCAACTAACTCATTATCTACATTGCTTGCAAGGCTTATAGTGATGTGCATTACCGAGAGGGCTCAGAGATACCTCTCCGACAATCGGAGTGACAAATCCTAATCTGGAAATACGTCAACCCATCAAGTACCTTCGGAGACACCTGTTGAGCACCTTTATAATCACCCAGTTACGTTGTGATGTTTGGTAGCACACAAAGTGTTCCTCCCGTATTCGGGAGTTGCATAATCTCATAGTCATAGGAACATGTATAAGTCATGAAGAAAGCAATAACATCATATTAAATGATCAAGTGCTAAGCTAATGGAATGGGTCAAGTCAATCACATCATTCTCTAACGATGTGATCCCATTCATCAAATGACAACTCATGTCTATGGCTAGGAAACTTAACCATCTTTGATTAACAAACTAGTCAAGTAGAGGCATACTAGTGACACTCTGTTTGTCTATGTATTCACACATGTACTAAGTTTCCGGTTAATACAATTCTAGCATGAATAATAAACATTTATCATGATATAAGGAAATATATAAATAACAACTTTATTATTGCCTCTAGGGCATATTTCCTTCAGAGAAATTGATAGAAAAGCGCATACTTATGAAGATATCTAAGGTGATGATAATGAATATAGGCATCACGTCTGTGACAAGTAAACTGGATCCTGCCTGCATCTACTACTATTACTCCACACATCGACCGCTATGCAGCATGCATCTAGTGTATTAAGTTAACAAGAATGGAGTAACGCCTTAAGCAAGATGACATGATGTAGAGGGATAGATCCAATCAATATGGTAAAAACCCCATATTTTTATCCTTAATATGGCAACAATACAAATACGTGCCTCGCTACCCCTATTGTCATTGGGTGAGGACACCGCAGGATTGAACCCATCACAACGCACCTCTCCCATTGCAAGAAAAACCAATCTAGTAGGCCAAAACAAATCGATAGATCGGGGAGAAATACAAATCTATCTTAATTATGCATAAAAGAGTTCAGATAAGACTCAAAAAATATTCATAGATAATCTGATCATAAGTCCACAATTCATCGGATCTCAACAAACGCATCACAAAAGAAGATTACATCAAATAGATCTCCAAGAACATCAAGGAGAACATTGTATTGAAGATCAAAGAGAGAGAAGAAGCCATCTAGCAACTAGCTATGGACCCGTAGGTCTGTGGTAAACCACTCACACATCATCGGAAGGGCATCTAGGTTGGTGTAGAGGCCCTCCGTGGTCGAATCCCCCTCTGGCAAAGTGCTGAAAAAGGCCCCAAGATGGGATCTCATGAGAACAGAAGCTTGCGGGGGCGAAAAACTTTTTTTGGTGTGCCCTCTGACATAAGGGTATATTTGGGTATTTATAGAGCAGAGATTAGGGTTAGAAGAGCCACGGGGGGGAGGGGGGAACAAGTCTAGAGGCGTGCCCCTAGGGCTTGTGGCCCTCTCGTGGGTCTTCTGGCTTCTTCCCGAAGCTTTGTGGTTCTCTTATGGTCCAAGAAAAATCCTCAAAAAGTTTCGTTTCGTTTGGTATTTATTTTCTATAAAAGACAAAAACAAGGGAAAAAACAGCAACTGGCACTAGGCACTAGGTTAATAGGTTAGTCCCAAAAAATGATATAAAGTAGCATATTAATGCATATAAAACATTCAAGATGGATAATATAATAGCATGGTACAATCAAAAATTATAGATACGTTGGAGACGTATCACACACTGACATGGGAACCACATCACACTCCAAGGTGTCTTCGTATGCGCCAAACCTGAAGGAAACTTGAACAGTGTGCTCCACTTGAATGGTGTCGGAGTCGACGTCTTGCAAGTTCTTAGAAATGACCGCCTTTGTGCTAACATGGACAAGTGCACTATTGGCTTTGACAAGCTTGTTTTTGGGGGTTTCGTAGTCTCCTCTAAGGGTGTTGAAGTTGATGAGTCTAAAATTGGAGCTATTAAAACTTGGCCACAACCAACAAATCTAGCTCAAGTGCGTAGTTTCCTTGGCCTAGCTAGATTTTATCGCCACTTTGTTAAGGATTTTAGCACTATCGTATCTCCATTACATGCCTTGAGTAAGAAGAATGTGACTTTTGTTTGGGGACCTTCCCAAGATGTCGCGTTTAATGAGCTTAAATCTTTGCTTACACATGCTCCAATACTTGCATTGCCCAATTTTGGTAGAACTTTTGAAGTGCATTGTGACGCTAGTGGCAATGGTACAGGTGGAGTGTTAATGCAAGAGAAACGTCCAATTGCATATTTTAGTGAGAAACTTTCCAGCGCACAACTTACACTACAAAAAAAACCACTTCCGTGATGATACGTGTTTGTCACAGTAGGTCTTGTTTTCTGTCATGCATGTACATCCATGACGATTTTATGACAGAATCAAGATAGTCATACCTGTGCTGTCGTAGGAGTGTTCCATGAAATTACCAAAATTATCATCACGGAAGTGTCCACTTACCGTGGGTAAACAAATTACTGTTGGGCAATTGATAGAAAAGCAATCAATTAAAACGATATCCAAGGCAATGATCATGTATATAGGCATCACGTCCAAGATTAGTAGACCGAAACGATTCTGCATCTACTACTATTACTCCACACATCGCCTGCTATCCATCATGCATCTAGTGTATTAAGTTCATGGAAAAACGGAGTAATGCATTAAGAAAGATCACATGATGTAGAAAAGATAAACTCATGTACGAATAAACCCCATCTTGTTACCCTTAATAGCAACGATACATGCGTGTCATGTCTCTTTCTGTCACTGAGATTGAGCACCGCAAGATCAAACACATCACAAAGCACCTCTTACCATAGCAAGATAAATCAATCTAGTTGGCCAAACCAAACCAATAGATCGGAGAAGAAATATGAGGCTATAAAAATCATGCATAAAAGAGTTCAAATAAAACTCAAATAATATTCATGGATGGATCTGATCATAAACTCACAATTCATCGGATCCCAACAAACACACTACAAAAATAACTACATCAAATAGATCTCCAAGAACATCGAGGAGAACATTGTGTTAAAGATCAAAAAGACAGAAGAAGCCATCTAGCTACTAACTATGAACTCGTAGGTCTATGGTAAACTACTCACACATTATCGAGGGGCAGCAAGGATGTTGAAGAACCCCTCCGTGATCGTTGCCCCCTCTGGCAGAGTGCCAAAATGGACTCTAGATTGGATCTCATGGTTCTGGAACTTGCAGCGGTAGAAAAAGTATTTCGTTGACTCCCCTAGGGTTTTTGGGATTTTATAGCATTTATAGAGGCGGAGATAGGTCAAGGCGATGCCCCACTACCCACTAGGGCATGCAAGAGGCACCTGGCACGCCCTGGTGCCTAGTGGGCCCCACGAGCCTCTTTTTGTGGCCTCCATAACCTACCAAGGTCTCTTATTGCTAGAAAAAATCTCCAAGAAGTTTCATGGCATTTGGACTTCGTTTGGTATTGATATTCTACAAAGTAAAAAAACAATCAAAAAACAGCAACTGGCACTAGGCACTAAGTTAATAGGTTGGCCCCAAAAATGATATAAAGTTGCTAGTAAATGTATATAAAATAGTCAAGATTGACAAGAAAACGGCATGGAACAATAAAAAATTATAGATATGTTGGAGACGTATCATGTCCTAGGGGACTTTGATGAGCAGAGAACCCTGGGAGAAACACTATTACATCACATCCAGTGGCCACGGAAGGAAATAGACTTCTTGGATGAGATCCCTGAAGCCCCACCAAGAGAACCAATGTCGCCCTTAAATCGGTGACGCTCTCCTTGCCATATCGGCTCTCGCGTGCTTCCCCCAAGGAACCTAATACTCATAATCCGATGGTTGATGCATCAACCTGTGATCAGCTCACCCGGATTTGTGCCATACAGGCCATGTCATCATTCGCCCCAGAGCAGCCAGTGGCAAGGCCTACAACTGCTAAAGAGGCACCACCCGTTCAAATGCCGGCCACTGAAGCAGAGGGGGAAACTCAGCCGCACCACATGCTCAGCAGACCAACCTGGTGGAACCGCCTGCTAAGCAGTCTGTAGGTCCAGAACTAACTACTCATCAGTCCATCGGTCCACAGCCACGTGATCAGCATACCAATGCATCAGCATTGCCTGCTCAGCAAACCAACGCATTGGCACAACCTCCTCAGCACACGGACAAGTTGGCACCACCTGCGCAGAAACCTAACATAGCTTCAATGCCTGGTCAGCAATCCGATGCCTCTGCTCCTACAGCCCATCAGTCTGTCACAGCAGCACCGCCAGCTCAGCAGTCCGGCGTTGCTAAACCGTCTGCTAAGCATTCTGTTGCATCTTTATCGTCTGCTCGGCAGTCCGCCTTTCAGCCATCCAGACCTTGCACCAGAAGTGCTTCAAGTACCAAGAAGGAAGCAGGCAAAAAGGCTCCACCCATGAGGAGGCAGCCCCGAGACATAGGAGGAATGAGAACGATTGCCTCTTACTTAAGGCACTCATCGCCCAAAACCAAATTAACAACAGGTTGTTCGAATCGGAGAGTAATATTATTTCTGATGACATGGATGATGCAGAAATAGAATTGATGCTTGCTAAAAATAAAGCAGACATACTTGAAGTACGCAATTACGTCCATGGCCAGCCATTTCTTGTTGGCGAATACTTTGAGGAGTGTAGTTCCAATTGCCACGCGTTACATAAATATTGCATGGATCTAATGTCAGCAGGTCATCATGTTTTGCTAGTCTACTACAACATAGATCATTCCCGACACGATACAGGTTCCATCAGTGTGGATTTTATGGACTTACATCTCTTCTTCAACTTTAACGTGCTCGATGCCACTCTTGTTAGATGCATGATTTTATAAGTACTTAACAAACTCTGACCAACTTCTCCATACAAGGCCGTAAATGATAAACAACTAACTGTATTTTATTCCTCTCAAGGGATTGACCGTGCAGAGAAGAAAAAGGGAGTGTGTATTTCATGGATCCTGCATTAGCAAATGGCACAATATTACATGGTAAGGATGAACGGGAGTGGGCCATTGATACGTCTCCAACGTATCTATAATTTTTTATTGTTCCATGCTATTATATTATCCATCTTGGATGTTTTATATGCATTTATATGTTATTCTATATTATTTTTGGAACTATCCTATTAACCTAAAGCCCAGTGCTAGTTTCTGTTTTTTCCTTGTTTTTGAGTTTTACAGAAACGGAATATCAAACAGAGTCCAAATGAGCTGAAAATTTACAGTGATTTTTTATGGACCAGAAGAAGCCCCTGAAGCAAAAGAGTTGGGCCAGAAGAGTCCCGATTCATCCACAAGGATGGAGGGCGCCCCCCCCTAGGGCGCACCCTTCGGTCTTGTGGGCTCCTCGTGGACCCCCCTGACTTGTTCCCGACGCCAAAAATTCTTATAAATATAGAAACCCCCAGAAATAAACCTAGATCGGGAGTTCCACTGCCGCAAGCCTCTATAGCCACGAAAAACCTCTTGGGACCCTATTCTGGCACTTTGTCAAAGGGGAAATCCATCACCGGTGGCCATCTTCATCATCCCGGTGCGCTCCATGACAAGGAGGGAGTAGTTAACCCTCGGGGCCAAGGGTATGTATCAGTAGCTATGTGTTTGATCTCTCTCTCTCTCTCTCTCTCTCTCTCGTGTTCTTGATTAGGCATGATCTTGATGTACCACAAGCTTTGCTATTATAGTTGGATCATATGTTGTTTCTCCCCCTCTATCTCCTTGTGATGAATTAAGTCTTTTCCTTTGAGGTTTTGTTATGTCGGATTGAGTCTTTGGATGTGAGAGCACTTGATGTATATCTTGAGATGGGATATCCGTGGTGACAATGGGATGTTCTGTTGATCCACTTGATGTATATTTTGGTTATCAACTTGCGGATTCCCATGGTGACATTGGGATAATCTATGCATAGGGGTTGATGCATGTTTTCATATTCCTTTCTCTGATAGAAATCTTGGGATACTCTTGAAGTTCTTTGTGTTGGATTGAATATTATGAATCTGAGATTGTGTGATGCATATCTATAATTTACCCGCAAATACTTGTGGTGACATTGGAGTATCTAGGTGACATTAGGGTTTGATTGATGTGTGTCATGTGGTGTTATTTTAGTACAAACTCTAGGGTTGTTTGTGACACTTATAGGAATAGCCCAATAGATCGATCATAAAGAATAACTTTGAGGTGGTTCCATACCCTACAAGCAATTTCATCTTATGTTCTCCATGATAGGAACTTTGGAGTGATTTTTTGTCGCACGTTAAGGGATTTCCATATGATCTAATTATGTTATCATTGTTGAGAGAACTTGCACTAGTGAAAGTATGAACCCTAGGCCTTGTTTCCAAGCATTGCAATACCATTTTCGCTCACTTTTGTTACTAGTTACCCTGCTGTTTTTATATTTTCAGATTAAAAAAACTTATTTCTACCATCCATATTGCACTTGTATCACCATCTCTTCGTCGAACTAGTGCACCTATACAATTTACCATTCTATTGGGTGTGTTGGGGACACAAGAGACTCTTTGTTATTTGGTTGCAGGATTGTTTGAGAGAGACAATCTTCATCCTACGCCTCCCACGGATTGATAAACCTTAGGTCATCCACTTGAGGGGAATTTTCTACTATCCTACAAAACTCTGTGCTTGGAGGCCCAACGCGAGTCTACAAGAAGAAGGTTGCGTAGTAGACATCAAGCTCTTCGCTGGAGCAGTTGTCGGGGAGGCTAGGTAAGTGGCACTCACATCCCGTCAATGAAGCTATTTTCTGGCGCTGTTGCCGGGGAGGTGAGTGCTTGAAGGTATATCTTTAGATCTTGCAATTGAATCTTTTAGTTTCTTGTTTTATCACTAGTTTAGTTTATAAAAGAAAACTAACAAAAAATGGAATTGAGGTTGCCTCATATGCTTCATCTTTTTAATATCTTTTGTGATAATGATGGAAAGGAAAATTGTTCTCAAGTGTTAGAAGAAGAAGTCTATAAAATGTTTGGCACTAAAATTTTGAATAATGAGCATGATAGCAATGTTGTTAGTACGTCTTTGAATATCCATGATGCTAATGATGTGCAAATCTAGAAGCTTGGGGATGCTATGTTTGATGAAGATGATATTTTTACTGCCCCAAGTTTTGATGAGCAAATCTATTATGATGATAGCATGCCTCCTATTTATGATGGTTATATTGATGCAAGTGGATTTGGAGAGGTCATGACTTTATTTAGTGATGAATCCACTATTTTGGAAGAGGTTCCAATTGATTATGAGAATAAAGTTGCTATCTATGATGATTATTGTGATGACATGTATGCTATAAAGAATGATGATAAACATGAAACTTGTCGTCATGGTTTTAATTTTCAATTGGATTATGCCTCACATGATAGTTATTTTGTTTAGTTTGCTCCCACTACTATTCATGAGAAGAAATTTGCTTATGTGGAGAGTAATAAATTTTATATGCTAGTAGATCACGAAAATAATGCTTTATGTGATAGTTATATTGTTGAATTCATTCATGATGCTACTGAAAATTATTATGAGAGAGGAACATTTGCTTTTACAAATCTCGATAATATCAAGTTTCCTCTCTATGTGTTGAAAATCTTGAAGTTTTGCTTGTTTTGCCTTCCTATGCTAGTTGATTCTTGTTCCCATAAGTTGTTTGCTCACAAAATCCCTATGCATAGGAAGTGGGTTAGACTTAAATGTGCTAGTCATATTCTGCATGATGCTCTCTTTGTGTTTCAATTCTTTACTTTCATGTGAGCATCACTGAAATCATCATGCCTAGCTAAAAAGGCATTAAAGAAAAGCGCTTGTTGGGAGACAACCCAATGTTTCTACCTACTGTTCTTGTGTGTTCACATGATTATTCTACTTTAATAATCATGTTTTATAGCTTTTGTTTCAATAAAGTGCCAAGTAAAGCCTTTGGGATAGTGTGGATGATAGTTGACTTGATTCTGTGCAAAAATAGAAACTTTTGCTCTAAGTACAGGAATTTTTAAAATTCACTGGAACGTGCTTTTGATCTGAAGTTTTTACACATGATTGATATGCAAGTTTTCTACGTTGTCCTAATTTTTCAGAATTTTTGGAGTTACAGAAGTATATGAAGTTTCCAGATTGCTACAGATTGTTCTGTTTCAAACAGATTCTGTTTTCTATGTTTTGTTTGCTTATTTTGATGAATCTATGAGTAGTATCGGAGGGTATGAACCATGGAGAAGTTGGAATACAATAGATATAACACTAATATTAATTTATAATGAGTTCACAATAGTACCTAAGTGGTGGTTTGCTTTCTTATACTAACGGATCTCACAAGATTTTCTGTTGAGTTTTGTGTTGTGAAGTTTTCAAGTTTTGGGTAAAGATTCGATGGACTATGGAATAAGGAGTGGCACTAGCCTAAGATTGGGGATGCCCAAGGCAACCCAAGGTAATATTCAAGGACAACCAAGCAACTAAGCTTGGGGATGCCCCGGATGGCAACCCCTCTTTTGTCTTCGTTCATCGGTAAACTTACTTGAGGCTATATTTTTATTCACCACATGATATGTGTTTTGCTTGGAGCGTCATTTTCTTTTGTTTATATTTTCTTGCTGTTATTCAGAGACATGTTTTATATCTTTTTGTTCAATAAAAAGGTCAAGTATAGCCTTTACCATGCTTATTTTACAAGTCTTTATGTTGCTGTTTGAAAACAGAAAGTTTGTTGTTATGTTTTGAATATTGGTGAATAGTCAGAACATGATAAAATCTTGAAATTTCTACACAATGAGTAACAACAAATTTTCTAGTGGTATTTTTTCAATTTTTTTGGATTTAGGGAAGTATGATTCCTCTTGCATTCTTTACAGACTGTCCTGTTTTGACATATTGCTGTTATGATTGCATTGTTTGCATATGTTTGCTTGTTTAATGATTCTCTTTGAGGATGGGAGTATTAAATATGCAGAGGAATTTAGTATGCAATGTTAAAACATGATTTTAGTGATTTTCTACAATAGATCATGATAAGGTTTTGCATTGATTTATACTAACTTATCTCACGAGTTCTTATTGAGTTTTGTGTGGATGAAGTTTTTAAGATTTAGGGAAACTGTGATACGAGAGGAACTAAGGATACAAAAAAGCTCAAGCTTGGGGATGCCAAGGCATCCCTAATTAATATTTCAAGAAGTCTCAAGCATCTAAGCTTGGGGATGCCCCGGTTGGCATCCCACCTTTCTTCTTCAACAACTATCAGTCAGTTTTGGTTGAGCCTAAGTTTTTGCTTCTTCACATGATATGTGCTATCCTTGCAATGTCATTTTATTTTGTTTTGCTTGCTGTTTGAATAAAATATTAAGATCTGAAATACTTAAATGAGAGAGAGTCTTCACATAGCTACATAATTATTTAACTATTCATTGATCTTCACTTATATCTTTTTGGAGTAGTTTGTCATTTACTCGTGTGCTTCACTTATATCCTATGAGTAAATGGTTGAATGATTTGAATATCATAAATTTGAAATTATATATGTCTCATATGCTTATCCCATGGGGAGTAATGACTTCACATATAAGAAGTAGAGGTGGTAAATTTATTGAAAGTTAGCAAACATAGTATTGGTCACTTGAAAAATTCATGAAAGAATATTGAAGGAAGAGAGATTTCACATAAAAATATACTACCTTGAACATCTTCTATGATTGTGAGCCCCATTAATTATTTTCAAACTTGATCAAATTAGTTTAAGTTGAACAAGGAAGACAACATAATGAGTTATGCTTGGTATATTTGTATAGAAGTTATATTGTTATGGATCCTCCAACATGTGGTGCTTGCTATTTAGAATCCTTTGCTAGCCAAAATTTCTGTGCTAAGCGGGAATACTACTTGTGCATCCAAAATCCTTGAACCAAGTTTCTTCCATGAGTGTCCACCATATCTACCTATATGCGGTATTTACCTGCGATTCCAAGTAAATTTGCATGTGCCAAACTCTAAACCTTCAAATAATAATCTGTTTTGTATGCCCGAATCGCTCATGTAGCGACTAGGGGCAGTATCTTCCATGATAGGTGGGTTATTCTCACGATGAGTGGACTCTGCTCATCATTCATGAGAAAATGGCTGGTAACCGGGATGCTCAGTTCCATGCTCAAATCAAATCAAATATAATTGCAAACAAAACTATCCAAGATTGTTGATAGTTGGAGGGTACCCATTGTTTCGTACCAGCCGTCGAATGTGCTTGTTGGTGGTGGGGGACTAAAAACTTTACCATTCTGTTTGGGGAACCTCCTATAATGTGTCTAGCATGCATGGAAGATAGTGAGAACTCTTGGTTGTTATGTTGACAATGAAAGCATACCTCTCAAAATTATTTTCATCTCTGTTTTAAAAGCTTCGAGCTCTGGCACCTCTGCAAATTCCTGCTTCCCTTTGCGAAGGGCCTATCTTTTACTTTTATGCAAGAGTCAGTAGTATTCCTTCTCATTCCAACCTACTCTTTAGTTGGCAAGCATCATGTGGTGGGGAAATATCTAAGCATATATGGCCATTCAAATATATTTGATCATGAATTATTATTGTTGACAATTATCTATATGATAAATAAGTTGGGAGGCAAAACATTAAGCCCCTATCTTTCTCTGTGTTCGATGGATTCTATTTGTTCTAAAAACATGCTTTGAGTGGTAGCAATCATGGAAGAATCTATGATAGTTGAGTATGTAGGATTTGCTAAATCAAAGCTCTTACATAGACCCTTCTGGAAAATAAGATGAATTGAAATTGTTTGATGACTGAGAACCTAGTTTGTTAGTTTTCAAGAAGGTTTATGATCTATGATTTAACATGTGAATAGCTTATTACTTGATCATGAGGAGTTTTATGAGATGAGCTATTGTTATGATATATAATGATGCTACAAAAAGTGATTGAAGTTATCATTGATCAAACTTGTGCACTTGCTAGCATTCCACGTCAAAAATTCTGTTTTTATCATTTACCTACTCGAGGAAGAGCGGGAATTAAGCTTGGGGATGCTTAATACGTCTCCAACGTATCTATAATTTTTTATTGTTCCATGCTATTATATTATCCATCTTGGATGTTTTATATGCATTTATATGCTATTTTATATTATTTTTGGGACTAACCTATTAACCTAGAGCCCAGTGCCAGTTCCTGTTTTTTCCTTGTTTTTGAGTTTTACAAAAAAGGAATATCAAACATAGTCCAAACGAGCTGAAAATTTATGGTGATTTTTTATGGACCAGAAGAAGCCCCCGCAACAAAAGAGTTGGGCCAGAAGAGTCCCGAGTCATCCACAAGGGTGGAGGGCGCCCCCTTCCCCCTAGGGCGCGCCCTCCGGTCTTGTGGGCTCCTCGTGGACCCCCCCTGACTTGTTCCTGATGCCAAAAATTCTTATAAATATATAAACCCCCAAAAATAAACCTAGATCGGGAGTTCCGCTGCCGCAAGCCTCTTTAGCCATGAAAAACCTCTTGGAACCCTGTTCCGACACTCAGCCGGAGGGGAAATCCATCACCTGTGGCCATCTTCACCATCCCGGCGCTCTCCATGATGAGGAGGGAGTAGTTCACCCTCAGGGCTGAGGGTATGTACCAGTAGCTATGTGTTTGATCTCTCTCTCTCTCTCTCTCTCTCTCTCTCTCTCGTGTTCTTGATTCGACACGATCTTGATGTACCGCGAGCTTTGCTATTATAGTTGGATCATATGATGTTTCTCCCCCTCTATCTCCTTGTGATGAATTGAGTCTTTTCCTTTGAGGTTTTGTTATGTCGGATTGAATCTTTGGATGTGAGAGCACTTGATGTACATCTTGCGATGGGATATCCGTGATGACAATGGGATGCTCTGTTGATCCACTTGATGTATGTTTTGGTTATCAACATGCGTATTCCCATGGTGACATTGGGGTAATCTATGCATAGGGGTTAATGCACATTTTCATATTCCTTTCTACGATAGAAATCTTGGGATACTCTTGAAGTTCTTTGTGTTGGATTGAATATTATGAATCTGAGATTGCGTGGTGCATATCGTATAATTGACCCACGGATACTTGTGGTGACATTGGAGTATCTAGGTGACATTAAGGTTTGATGGATGTGTGTCATGCGGTGTTATTTTAGTATGAACTCTAGGGCTGTTTGTGACACTTATAGCAAAAGCCCAATAGATCAATCAGAAAGAATAAATTTGAGGTGCTTTCGTACCCTACAAGCAATTTCATCTTATATTCTCTGCGATAGGAACTTTGGAGTGATTTTTTGTCGCACGTTGAGGGATTTCCATATGATCTAATTATGTTATCATTCTTGAGAAAACTTGCACTAGTGAAAGTATGAACCCTAGGCCTTGTTTCCAAGCATTGCAATACCGTTCTCGCTCACTTTTGTTACTGATTACCTTGCTGTTTTTATATTTTCAGATTACAAAAAATTATTTCTACCATACATATTGCACTTGTATCACCATCTCTTCGCCGGATTAGTGCACCTACACAATTTAGCATTGTATTGGGTTTGTTGGGGACACAAGAGACTCTTTGTTATTTGGTTGCAGGATTGTTTGAGAGATACCATCTTCATCCTACGCCTCCCGCGAATTGATAAACCTTAGGTCATCCACTTAGAGGGAAATTTGCTACTGTCCTACAAAACTTTGCGCTTGGAGGCCCAACACGAGTCTACAAGAAGAAGGTTGCATAGTATACATCAGCCATTAACAAGGTCGCCCGTATCTTCGAAAACACGTCCCATGCAAAATCATTTCTCTGGCCATATCATCAACGATAAAGCAAATAAACAACCAGCATACACTGATTGTCTTTCAGATTTCGACATAATTAGTAAGGTCATGGTTTTCTTAATCTGTAGCAATCACTAGATCTTGGTATTCTTAATCTGTAGCAATCACTAGATGTTGGTATTCATTGTTCCGAACAAGAACATAGTTTAATACATGGATTCTCTTAGAAAGTCAATAAAGCCTCAGGATCTGACGTATCTTCAGCAATTCATGGATGGGTATTGAATTCTATGATGTTGAAATTAATTTGCATTCATATGTGTTTCAAGAATTGATGTTGTGAAAATTAATCTTCATTTGCAGTGTGTTCGCATTGTGGAAAAACTAAACCAGGGAACCTGTTCAAGAGGGAACTACCTCTGTAGCACGAGATCGTTTCTCCAGTAAGACACCGAAATCTGTTATTTTCGGAAAATATATCCAATAGTTTGCAAATACCTTTTGTTACGCTAGTCAGATGTTCAAGTTTCTAAATAAAGCTCTTTCTATTTCTGTCCAAAGAAAAAAAACATCTAACACCGGTTAGGTTGTTCCTAACAGGGCAAATACATGACTAATTCGGTACAGAAAAATACAGTGTCCTCAGCAACAAGTAGGGACCAACCTTTGTGGATACTATGTTTGCTGACAATATGATCTCCATCTATAAATTTGCTCATAGATGTGAAGATGCTCACGAATTAGTACCAGTAAGTCTATCTTAATTGATATCTTCTACTCCACTCATATGGCACATCCTGATCTTAAAAATACCGCAGCTCATCTTTGAACCGAGGACCCCTGAACCGCTGTCTGCTGTTGAATTGCTGATGGTTAGGAGATTTATCAGCAACTTCTTCCTGAATCACTACATCAAATCCACTAGTAGTAATGAAGATTTCATCATGCCTTCTCCCGAAACAATGAGTAAGAGTTGGCCGCTAAACATATACACATGGATCCATTGTTTTTCATGTTATGAGGTCTTCATATTTTGTACACTATGATTAATGTAATCCATATATATGTCGACAAATCATTGGAATTTAGCTACCATTTGTTCAATTGAAATTCTTGCGAATTCTGATGAATGTTCTTCCCGTGGACACTATTTGTTCAATTGCATATTGTGGAGAATTTGCTTTTTGCATGCCGATTCAAATGGGATATTTTTGCTTTAAGCTGGCCATTCATGCGCACACGGTTCAACTAAATGAGTGTGTGCGATCCACATCAGAAAGCATGCGTCAATCATAGCAGAACCGTCCGTGATACACAGCAGATCATAGACAATTTACAGCACCTCTACGTATGCGTAGGGGCTCCCAAACCGTTTGTGATACCACATTATTGCACATGAGAGCTTATAGTAAACCGTGCCCAATGTAAATACAATCCTACTCGTAAATTTTTCGGGAAACGTGTGGGATCCCTAACGGAAATCACACGTCACTCATACCGCAACCGTCGGTGATACACAACAAATCACAAACGAACTACAACACTTGTATGTGTGCGAAGGGACTCTTGAACTGTTTTTGATAGCACATTATAGCACATGGTAATTGTTCGCCAAACGTGTGCGATGGAGTCATGCATGACAGACGAGTTCCGCAGAATACTCGTGTGCGATGGGGCACATATCACACACAGTTCATAAGTTGGCATGTGTGCCTTAGATACTATTTCTCAAATTGTTCATAATGAAGCACCACTTGGTTTCACTGCGTCATTAGAAACATTAGATCACCAACTCCACACGTGTGCCAGAATGTGATGTGTGCGATATATTGCTGCATCGCATACAATTACATTTGGCAATGCGTGTGCATCATGGCTCCCTATCCCCGACAGTTTTTGGGTCGTGTGGGAAGGACCCCCCTATCGCATACACTCACTAGGTGACAATTTAAAATGCCATCACGGAAAGGGGTTAAAACCATTTGTATAGCAGCTCGCTATACCAGTGAATGGTCTGAAGCAAAACCTCTCAAGAACATGGCACATACGGAGGTAATTCGATTCATAAGCGAGCATATTATTCATAGATTCGGCATTCCTCAAACATTAACCATGGATCAAGGTTCATCTTTCATGTCACATCAAGTTAGAGAATTTATCGAATCTTATAACATAAAGATGCTCAATTCCTCTCCATATTATGCCCAAGCTAATGGACAAGCTGAGCCTAGAAATACAATATTAGTCAAGCTCATCAACAAAAAAAATTGAAGATAATCCAAGGAAATGGCATGTTGTTGTCCGAAGCTTTGTGGGCACATAGAATCTCAAGGCATGGCGACACAAAGGTGACTTCATGTGAGCTAGTGTATGGTCAAGAGGCTATTCTACCAGTGGAAGTAAATTTGAATGCCTTGAGAATAGCCAAACAAAATGATTTATCAGTTGTGGACTTCTATAACTTGATGATGGACAATATTGATGAGGTTCCGATAAACATTTGGCTGCTTTAAAGGCCATAGAGAGGGACAAGTTGAGGCTGGCGAGAGCTTATAAAAAAAGGTCAAGTTGAAGAATTTTCAGGTTGGCAATCTTGTGTGGAAGGTAATCCTGCCGATTGGATCAAGAGATAGAAAATTCAGGAAGTGATCTCCAAGCTGGGAAGGTCCTTTTAAGATCTCAAATCTTTGGCAGGAAGGGGCCAAGCCAAATAGTGCTCTTACAAGAGTAGTTTCCGGAAACTCGTATTTGGTGGAATCCATACAAGGGACATCGTTACCTCGATCTCTCAATGGTAAATATCTGAAGAAATACCACCTGAGTGTGTGGCAAGAAGCCTAGATACGCAATGGCCGATATACGATTATCGCCCTTAGCGTAAACCTGGCCGATACATAATTATTGCCCTGAGAAATATAAATGACCGATGGAGTGTTGACATCGTCCTTGGAACAAATACAGGGCAAATTATTTTTTGGCATCCAAGCTTTGCCAAAAAACAGGGGGCATGTGTTGACACCAGATTTTGACATGATACAAGACGCAATTAAGATGGCCTCAAATGAAAAAAGATTTCAATGTGAAAAAGTTTTGTATCATCAAATTGAGTAACTTTGTTATTTGAGTCATCACCATCCGACCTCATCTTAGGAGCCGAAACTGTGTTCAGAGTTTTAAAAATTTACGTTCAGATCACCGTTTGGCTGATTATGCCCCCAAGAAGGCCTCATATGGAAAAATGATCTACATGAATTATCTTCGTCTCATCGAATTGGTTGATTTTGATATAAAAATCATCCCAATCCGAGTTCATATGCACAAGTTAGAGGCAACACTCTGTGGACCGGTCCTGGGTGAAAAAGTGATGCGAGGGACCAGACACCCACCTAGGTGGTGTCTGATGGATTGCGCGAGCTATTCGGCCTTTGCCGGCTGAATAAAGCTTTCCGGTGTGGAAAGCTTGCCAATCGAGTAAAAAGCTTGACAACATGGAAAGCTTGCCAGCATAAAAAGCCCGCCGGCATGAAAAAGCTTGCCGACACGAAAGGCTTGCTGGCATAAAAGCTTGCCGGTGTGGAAAGCTTGCCGGAAACTGCGAGGGCCAATCCAACCAGAAGCTAAAGATGGACTGAAAAGATTATCTAGATGACCTCGGATTAAAAGCTGTTCTACACGAAAGTTGTGCATAACATCGGAACGGCCAACTTTTCTTTTGAAGTCATCATCATCTGAGATAGTATACATGTTGCAAAGTTGCTACAATACATGGACAACCAAAAAACTGCATGGTCAAGTCCGACTGGAAGTCAAAGATGGCCTCATAAGGTATTTAAGATGGCCTTGAATCAAAAAAAAGTTCAACATGAAAGTTGTCGTCTCGTCAAAACGGTTAAATTTTCTTTCGGGCTCATCTTCATCCGAGGTCGTTTGTGGCCTGTGAGGCTCAAAAACTGAGCCGTTGACTCAGACTTACCTAAATCCGAGTTCTGGTAGTTTTGCAAAGATTTGGACGGGATTTGGAGTCCTTTTCTTATACATGAAGTCTAGCCGCCACATAAACAGATGAGAGGTGACGGCCGATTGAAAAACACACAATCGAACAAATCAATATACTATTTTTTCATCTATGTTTTATTTCAATATCGTTTTTTCTCTCGTTTTTCGCCGTTCTTCGTGATACCTGCGAATTTCGAGGCTCTAGGGGCGAGCGAATCGACCTAGGGCAGCCCATAGCTGCCGCCTGATGGGGTCTCTCCCGGGCTTGTGGGGTTTCAGGTCCGCAAAAACACCCGCCGACTGACCTACGTTATGCGCGGTCAGTCGGACCTCCTTCAACGTGAGTTGCGGTGCATCACCCCCGACGTCGAGGGTACACGTGACGTGTTCATGTGTCAATCTACATGTCTTGTAATGATTTAAAGGTTGAAGGTTATTACCTGCTGCTTAGCTACTACAACAGACTTCTCTAATTGCTTCCAAAATAAACTGAGGGGAGTAGAAAGATTATGTTCTTGTTGTGTCCCAGACTCTGATGATACAATGTTCATTCCCATGTACAAGTAGGTTTATCTTTGAGCTCATGGCATATTGGCAGCTGGAGCACAATGTTTTTTTGGTATTCATTTGAGTTACGTCTCCAAAGATAAGATTTACACTTGGAATTTGCATGTCATTAAGTATGAATGATAAATGCAACTAGATACTACTCCCTCCGTCAGAACATAAGTGCCATTGGTTTGTACTAAATCAGCGACCCTTATTTTGGGACAGAGGGAGTGATAAATGACACAGTTTTGTCTGTTGTTGCTCCATGTTTTTACGCTTTCTGGTATATAATGTTGTCACTTTGTAGTTCTCAATTTCAAAAGATTTTAGTTACAACTAATTATGCAATTGAGATATACTTAAGCGAATACATATCCCCTCGCTCTCAAGGCATAGGGTTTTCCTATCCTCCGGTGCTCCCGCCGCCGTGAGTACCCCCCGTTGCTGATCGGCCCCAGCAGTTGGCTAGGGAGACGAAGGGGCAGTCGGCTGGACCATCAGTCGGCAGCTACCTAGGATACCTCTCGCCCACGACGCCGTAATGATTGCAGTTATCCAACGGTGCTATAATCTAGTTAAATATGACAGTTACTAGTAGTACATGCCACTAAAAACATTAATACCTGCCATTATGCACCCCCTCCTAGCGCACTCCATGTAAGTGGGGAGGGAAGCTTCAGGCTGAAGGTTGGACATCCATATACTGTACCTTGCGCCAAGAGCTAAGAGCATCATAGGACTAGGGTATTACCTCCACCCCAGAGAGTGTGAACCGGTATAAATCCTTGAGCGTACTCCGAACTGCACCCTTTGCTAGATACGATTGCCTCTACATTCCTACACTCCTAGTATTATCAGGATTATATCCACGATAAAGTGGCCTCACTAAACTCTTGGGTGCTCATGTCCTACAATGGTTAGGACCAGTACCAGTTCATACCACAAACATAGAGTGCTACCAATGAGTTCGAAGCATTAAACTAGCATCCTATAGTATCATCAGACCTGAACTGAAAAACAACATGAACGTCATAGAATCGGACTACCAACCCCTAATGTTCTAGCAATTCATCACCAGTATCTACCACATCATCACATGTCACAGATCAACACTCTGAAATGCTACTAGTGCTCATAAATCTATCCCTAGCACATGCTCATAGACCAAAGCTACAATGAATATGGAAGGGGTGATAGAACTTGCATTCATCGGGGAGCAAGGAGTTGACGAGAAGAGAAAGTCGTCAGAGAAGAGAAGAATGACGAAGCGCCGCCGTCATCCAGTGCCGACCGGAGAAGGTGCACCGCTTACCTGTTGGTCACCGACGAAATCGCCCGGGACGAAGAGCGCGCAAAGGGAAATGGTGGCGGGGAAATCGGCGGTGATCCGATGGGGGCTAAATAGGGCGTCTGATTCGACGGGAGCTAACCCAATTCTTCCCGTCGTTTTTTCGTGCACGCGCGCGAGCTCACGCCATCCCCTCCTTGCATCAACTCAACGCGGCATGCCTCTCCTATGCATGCTGCGAGCCTAGATGGGAGAAAACAGCCGATTCAGCCTTTCTGGCTGGGCCTGGCCTGGAGGTGTTTTAAGAAGCGTGCAATGCAGGCCAAACAGTGAAAACGGGAAACCAAACGAGCCAAATGTGCATCCAACATGCTTAGTTGAGCCTAATGAAGATAATCAAACGCATCATTAGTGTGCCCGATTTAGGGTACGCCGATTGAAGATGCCTTGAGTGGAGTTGCGCACTGGGAGGCGAATGGGCAGTACTCTGTGAGCTCTGCGTACGATGCTAGGTTCGCGGGACGGGATGTGAAGCCGACAGCACAATTCACGTGGCAATCCAAGGCCCCACTACGGTGTCGCTTCTTCCTTTGGCTCGCGATGCACAATAAATGTTGGACCTCGGACAGACTTGCTAGGCGCGGGCTGGATCATCAGGATGCGTGCCCCTTCTTTGATCAGCACGAGGAGACCATTGATCATCTTTTACTGGGCTGCGTCTTCGTCAGAGAAGTTTGGGCTATCATGTGTAGAGCACTTCACAGGCCACAGTGGACGCCGAGTCAGGACTCGAGGCTGCGAGATTGGTGTGCCGTCACTACCACTCAAGGCCAAGGTGCAAAGGAATCACGTGTCATCTTATTTCTTGTGCTCTGGGAAATTTGGAAGCACCGAAACGCGATTGTCTTCGAGGACGCCCCCCTCTCCTTCAGGGCACTTGTGAACAGAATTGACACTGAAGGACGAGCATGGAAATAAGCTGGCATCCTAAAAGGAGATGTGGAGCCTATCCTCGGAGGGCTAGTTCAGTGGCCTGAGGGGAGAAGTTAGGCTAGATTAGTGTTCGGCTTTGCGAGTGGAGTTGGTTCTCATGTATCTTTGTAACATGTAAACGCCAACATGGAGGGGCTCTTGTCCCCATCCTCTTCCTTTAATATATAGTACGCACACTCGTGCGTATTCGAGAAAAAACAAATAAAAAAAGCAAAGCAAAAAATATTATCTTCTTCCGGGCTTATTGGCCCCCTCTTTTTTTTGTCAAATGTTGACCATTGTAAACTAACAAAGTATAAATTATATGATACAATAAGTATATTTTCATCATATGTCTATTTGGTTTCACAAACATTGATATATTTTTGCACAAACTCGGTCAAACTTTGAGATATTTTGACCCTTCAATAAAGTTGGAAGCACACTCTTTGAAGGACGGAGGGAGTAAATTTTTTCTTTTTTGCAATATACTCCCTCCGTTCCTAAATATAAGTTTTTTTAGAGATTCCAACAAGTGACTACATACGAAACAAAATGAGTGAATATGCACTCTAAAAAATGTCCACGTACATACATACGTTGTAGTCCATTTAAAATGTGTAAAAGGACTTATATTTAGGAACGGAGGGAGTAGTATATTTTTGGGTCTTTCAGATTAGCTCAAATTTCAAACTTCAAACGGCCTGATGAAACGGTACTTCCGTCTGCCTGCCACTCACACTGATCCCATTGGACCGACCTGTGGGTCCGCTTCACTTTTTTCCGGGAAGAAGGAACCCACTCCGCGGCAACGTGTAACGCGGCAAGGTCACGGAGCCGTGAGCGAGCCGTAACGGTTCCGTGGGTCGCGCCCGTTCCCCATCACCATAACCTGCGTACCACCGGCACCCACCCCCAGCGGCCAGCGAGCGGGGGTAACGTCGTCACCCTAACGCCGCCGCCGTGGCCGGGAGCGGAGCCCGCGGCGCAGCCCTAACGCCGCCACCCCATGGCCTCCTGCGACGGCGACTTCGGCCTCCTCGGTGACGACGCCCACCCCGCTCCCCAGCCTTCCGCCCAGCCGGGCCCGCCGCAGCAGGCCCAGGGCTTCTGCTTCGTCGAAGCCTCGGCCGCGGGCTCCGGCGCCGGCCCCTTCGCGCCGGCCCGGGAGGAGGGCAACCACAGCTCCGACCGCGGGAAGGCGTCGCACCACACCAAGCGGCGGAGGGACCGCCCGGAGGAGTTCAGCGATGGGGGCGAGTACTGCTCCTACATCAGCGGCGGCAGCGGCGGGGGGAGGAAGGGCCGTGGCGGCGGCGTCTCGTCGGACTACCGGAAGGATCGGGAGGAGTGGACGGACGGTGCCATCAGCAGCCTCCTCGACGCATACATGGACCGGTTCGAGCAGCTCAACCGAGGGAATCTCCGGGGGCGGGACTGGGAGGACGTCGCCGCTGCCGTGACCGACGGGCAAGGCAAGAGCAGCGGGGGCAAGAGCGTGGAGCAGTGTAAGAATAAGATCGACAACCTCAAGAAGCGGTACAAGGTAGAGTGCCAACGCATCGCCGGCTCCGCCTCGGTCAGCCTCTGGCCCTGGTACAAGCAGATGGAGCAGATTATGGGCAACTCCCCATCGCCCGGCACCCCCAAGCCGCCGCCGGCCACCAACGACGAGAAGCCGCGGCAACAGCAGCAGCACAGCAACAAGAGGTGGCTCCATTTGACATCTTTGCTCTCATTAATTTGGGGATCTAATGGTCGAGAGTCTAGAGACGAGCTAATGCTTATCCTTGCAGGTACCCTTCTTCCGGCACTGGCCACGCTACCACCATGGTTCCTTATTCCAGATCCACTCCTCTCTCGAATCCGAAATGGAAACGGGTACTTCTGAAGATTGGGGGCACTGCATTGGCTGGAGAAGCTCCTCATAATGTTGACCCTAAGGTAGTATTTGTTGTTAGATATGCACAGATCTTGTTCATTGCTCTCCTGAATTTTTCACACAGAACCTTGTGACCTTGCCAGGTGATCATGCTGATTGCCAGAGAAGTTCAAGTGGCATGCCGCCATGGTGTTGAGGTAAATAGAATACATTCATTCTACTATTCTAGACATACATTTTGTACTCCCTCCGTCCGGAAATACTTGTCCTCGAAATGGTTGTATCTAGACTTATTTTAGTTATAGATACATCCATTTTATCCATTTCTAAGACAAGTATTTCCGGACGGAGGGAGTAAATATCAAGCGATACAGGCCAAGCTAATATGGCATTTTGTCCTATCAGGTGGCTATTCTCATGGGAGGTCGGAATGTATTCTGCGCTGACTCTTGGGTTGCTGCCACAGGCACCGATAGAGCTTCAACACATCCGATTGGGTAATCATCACGGAATCACGTCATTGTTAGCTTTCTCAAAACTAAAAGAGTTTGGCTGCTTGC
The DNA here is from genome assembly GCF_018294505.1 of Triticum aestivum. Lineage (NCBI taxonomy): Eukaryota > Viridiplantae > Streptophyta > Magnoliopsida > Poales > Poaceae > Triticum > Triticum aestivum. The sequence goes on from NC_057798.1 coordinate 449,586,218, forward strand.
ATACTAAGATATCACTCTTTTTTTTCTTTTAGAAAATAAAGCAGCATATAGATAGCTTTTCCTTGAGTTTTGTGCACAGATTGGTTGAGGCTGGTCTGATCTGCGTGTCAATAAAACTACTTTGGAACTATTCTTCACATGCTCGTTTCAATGTATCATGGATTTGCTACCAGGCATCTATATTGCAAGTACCAGTATGTATTCATACATTACACCAAACCCACAAATGATTAGAGACATAGCCGGAGCTTCAGTGACTCACCAAGCTTAAGAACTGGAATTAGTTCTTTTAGTTTAAAATATTTTTTATTACCTGTATACTTATTTGTATAATTCACTTATTGTACAACTAGACAGTCCTCTGTGGTAGGTGATCCCGAGCAAGCTGCCAGGCTAGGTTAGACCTTTTATCCCATTGTTTTTTGAAGTTGGGTAATTTCATGTGGCGCTGATCCCGAATAATAATATACGAGAATTATGGTTTGTTCTTTTGATCTTTACTACATATAATCCTTAGCTGTAGACTGTGACAACTACGGTGCAGGCTATTGTTTCATCTTCTTCATTTCAATCCCCATCATATTGTTTCAGTGTTTCAATAGACAATCAATCATCTGTGATTTCCTACTAAACAGCGACTAATGGAGCTCAATCTTCATATGGTTTGTTCTTATTTTCTACATCTTTAGCTAGAAAACATGAATTAATTCTGACCATCAGACTTGCATTACACTTTTCCTGTGGATCCTAGCTTTCTTTCCGTGATTTGCTACATGTGTATGCATTTATGGTGCTCTATGAATTTTTTTCAGAATGATGGCAGCAGTGATGAATGCAGTATTGCTCCAAGCGTCACTAGAAAAAATAGGTGTGGAGACACGAGTCCAGACTGCACTGATGATGCAAGAGGTTGCAGAACCATACATAAGGCGGCGAGCTATACGCCATCTGGAAAAAGGAAGAGTTGTTATCTTTGGTGGAACTGGTGCTGGTACAGGAAATCCACTTTTTACAACAGATACAGCTGCTGCACTGAGAGCTTCTGAAAGTATGTCGGTTGATCCTCTCCCAAACTCCATCCTGTGATTTCTGACAGGCCTGTTCAGTATTTAGCTTGTGCTTACATCTTTTCTTGCCTGAATGTGTATTTTTTTGCCGTTCTTATTTTCTATGAGAAAGAGAACATCAGCTTTTATGGAGAGGAAATCTAACCAGATGTGCTGTGAACCAGTCAATGCAGACGTTGTCCTTAAAGGTGTCATTGGAGATGATGAATATGGTTGTCCTCCTAGGAGCAACGGCAGTGCACCATTTGAGCACATCTCATTTAGGGAGTTGGCAGCAAGAGGAACCAGCAAAATGGACATGACAGCAATTACATGTTGTGAGGAGAACAATATTCCTGGTTAGTTTCTCTATGAATCTTTCATTTCAAAGTTGTGTTTAGCGCCTCCTCTGGCAGTATACATAAGATGATTTGTGTGCGTTCATTTCTTGCAGTTGTCATCTTTAACATGTTAGAGCCTGGTAACATGTCCAGAGCTATTTGTGGCGACCAAGTAGGTACGTTAGTTGACCAGTCAGGAAGGATAACTTAAATCACAAGGGCGATTAGCTGTGTTGTAGCATTGGGACATTTGTATTCTCTCACGGCAGCGTGCATCTTCGTTGATTGCATGGATCTTTGTGGATGGGAGAGAGGGTAATGTTCCTCGGAGAGAAGGCTCACACCTTGATTTGCATCGGGTGCTTGTTGCGTGACATCTGTTGTAGCGGCTCTGCCATGAGAAGTTGTTTGTTTGTAGTATCTGTCTGTAATGTGATGGTTAGACTAGTTGAAGAGCCTTTGTATAAAGTCATATTTATGCCTGCGTATGGCGTTAGGTCAGGTCATCAGAATGTTGTATTGTGCTCTAGTAGTAACTTGTAGCGCTGTTGTTGAGCTGTAGTGTTGTACTGTATTGGAGAAAGGCATTTTTCTTCCTTACGTGCTCGAATGAGTGATGGCTGTCCAGCAAGTGTGCTGTGTGATGTTGTCATTTCTTTTTCACATCAAACATTAACAGCTAGAGAACCGAATATTGTTTGACCAAGAACGCCTTACTGAATGCAACCTGTTAGCTTTTCTGTGGCCGGTCTGGCATTCTGAACTCCTGAACCTTGACGTGTTGCTGCTGAGATTTGTCAACGAACTGCGAGAGGTGATTTCAGATGTTCTTTTAATCTTTTGTTAGCTGTCTGGTGTTGTGTCAGTTGAGCAAATTGAGTATTCGTGGGTTTTGGTTCAGCAGAATGTGCCGACGGTGGCATCTGCAACTTTCAGAGCAGCCAGTAGTACGTAGTTTCTTGCCCACTTGCATATGTGATCTATCCATACATGGCCGGTCAATCTCCTCTACTTTCATCAATATAATCAGATACAAAATTCAATAATTACACATCATGCTTCCTGTAGTCTATAACAATCTTAATTGCCCGGACACGGTCTCGGGAACTGTCCTAGTCAAGCACCTGACATTTCCTACTATCTGAATCTGGCGTGGCCGAGCCGAGTGGATCATGACGCTTCCGCCTAAACAATGAGATACTATCAGGCACCAGCACGCTACGGTCTTATCCTCTGAAGCTCTGCGTGCCAAACCAATTCGAGACATGGACCGAGGGTGGGTAGTGATCATCATGGATGATGACGTGCTAGCTCGCTACATGGTCGGCCAGAACGGCATGTACCGGAGCCAGGCCGGCGGTTCGCCTGCTGACGTAGGAGCCTCCCCGGCGTTCCTGACACCGCTTGCGCCGGCGGAGGAGCAGGAAGATGAGGAGGTCTGGACGGCGGCCGAAGAGGACCTGGGGCACAGGAAGAAGCTCCGGGACCCTAGCTCCATCACCTTCTCCCTCGGGTCCAAACCTAAGCAATGAGTCCACAACATTTACATGATCAGCGAATGATCCTTCACTTACTGAATGATGCAGATGATGCTCACTAACTGTCGCCTAAAGGATCAATGGTTGTTGCGACCGACTTGACACTCTCAGTGGGCCCATGCATTGCTTGCTGAATATGTTCTGATTCATCTCGCCGGCTATTCTCAAGCAGAGTTCATGCCGGCATATCGCCAGCTTGGCTAATGCTAGTATTTGGGTTGACTTTCCGCTTTGATAGTTGTGTGGTGCAATTCTGGAATGGAAAACAAAGGGCACTGTGGTCTTCAGATGCAACTAACTTACTTTCCAAGCTGAACTGGGAGTAGTGTAGGCTGAAGGTCGCCGGGTCGGTCGACGGCAGCAAGGGCCGCCTGCCCTCCTTGACGTAGATCCCCACGGCGGCGGCCACGAGGTCCGCCACGCTCCACTCCGCCGACGCCATGACGTTCAGCGGCCACAGGCTCCTCTGCACGGTCACGTTCACCAGCACCTTGCTCGGCGTCCTCCGGACCGCCAGCTCCGCCAGCGGCTCGCCGCCGTCGGCGGCGCGGAAGCTCCTGCCCCTAACGCCGGCGAGCAGGTCCGGCTGCGTCTTGGGCCTCTGCTTTGGCAGCTGGTGCCGCTGCTCCGCCCCGCGCCCGTGGAACGACGCCGACCGCTGCCCCGGGCCTCGCAGCAGCTGCCCTCCTGACTCCTGCCTTTGCCGGTCGCCGGAGCAGCTCTTCTCGAAGGAAGGCGCGTGAGGAGGCATCGCCCTTGCTGGCGGTGACCGGCAGGCGCTGCCGCAGAAACAGCTCCAAACACCCGGGCGATCAGACGGCGGGCGCAAGGATCACGGCTGCCGGCGGCAAGGCGCACGGGAGCCGGGCGGCGAGGCTGTCCATGCAGAGCAGAGCATGCAGTATGCAGGTGCAGCTGGTCCTATGGCCATATAAGAGCCAGCCGAGACGAAGGCGAAGCAGGGCACAATTAAAGCAAGGAGAACCGAATTTTCAAAGGTGAGAAGCGCAATCAAAGCCAGAAGCAACTGGGAAGTGACTTGTACCGGAGAAAGGTGAGATGAGAACGGCACGGCAGACACACACATGGAAACATTGTAACCATTGGTGATTGGCTTGTCAATTATTGGAGCACGATTGCCTCTCCTCCACAAATTAAATACGTTTATGTTTATTTATTAAGGTCGCCACTAAGGGCAAAATACACTTAGTCTTATATAACTCGAAAGAAATTTGATAATTGCAAAGTCATGCCCATTAAATTTCTATTGCATTGAATTGGCACCACGCTTTGGTTGATGCACTATATAGAAAAACGAAGAACCTTTCTAAAAAAAATTGCTATGAAAAGTAGTGCGGAACAAAATCCTTGAACTTGCAAGATTCAAGCTTACAACGAGGAACATATGGATAGAGGACTTCAATTGGACTTGGAGTAGGCGGAGGGTCAAGTGGTGAGGTTGAACACATGTGTAATGGAAGTAATGATCATTCAAGTATGTTTAGATATGTCTCAAAAGATGTAACTACAAAGATGGCTGGTGACCCCCAATTCTTCAATGACAAGCATTGACAAGGCTAAGGACATAGATTTTATCTTTTACCGATCCAAGATCACATTGAGTCCATAGCTATGACAATACTATTAACAAGGATCAAGTATGAATGGTGATAGTTGTTTTTGGTAAGTGCTTAGAGATCAAACTCCAAAATCACGCAAAACACCGCAACCATTTTCCACTATCTATAACTCCATTTCTAGTATTCGGGGCCACCGAGCCAAATCCATTTGGATCCTTTGATCCATTCCAGAGATAGTCGTTGCAATATTATCAAGGTGGGAAGCAGGATATGGTGAAGAAGAAAGAGAGAAGGGGGCCACGATGCTACCATTGTAGGAACTGGGGACACATAAGGAAGAATTGTCGAACATGGAGGAATACCGATGGGACCATAGTGTCCCAGCATCCTCTACGAGAAGTGATTGGGATGGTTGCCTTCTTACGCTATCAAGTGGGTTATGTGAGGAAGCGTGGATATTAGATATAGTGAACTCTTATCATGTGGCATCAAACAACGAGTAGATCACTTGCTACAAGTCTATAAAGTTTTCTGATCTATCAAGGTGGCGATGTGCCTCAGTGCACTATGACATTGGAGATGTCAAGATCCAGACTTAAGATGGAAGTGAACATGTGATGTTAGAGACATGCCAAGGGTTCAAGAGAGATATGGCTTCGCTTGGTAAACTTCATGGCAATGGTTATGTCTACAAAGTGGGCAATCACAAGAAGACCAGGAGAGTTAAGAAGAAGCTTGTGACGAAGGGAAAGAGAACCAAGAACAACTTGCACAAAGTGTGAATAAACATTGTTGAAGATGTAACCGAGGAGAAGCCAGATGTGGATTTATGTTCAATCAAGGTGACCAAAACGAAGGGGCCAAACTTGGCGGCACTCATGAGACTGAGCAACAAGGGAAGATTCCAATTCAAGTGTTGAAGATGATAACCACAAGATGATGAGGACATATCGTTAAGGTGAAGTTTGGTGGATGACCATCGAATATGTATATAGGGCTATAGTTGGACTTATTATGTCTAGGGGTTGAACACATGTAAAATAAACCTATGCATCGCAGGGTAGATTTTTTTTTTGCGGGAAGCGGTTAAACTATATTAGCGAAACTAGTAGGTTAGACACAATATCACGAAGGGGTGCTTTGGACGCCTGAGGAAGGGATGACTAGACCGACCATGTCGCGATTTTCGGAAATTTGCCTCATGGCCTTGGTGTGATTTGTCGTGGATTATACTTTGTTGACTTAGTACATGGGATTTTTTTTTTGAGAATTGGGAATGATCTTTATGCTCCCAAGATGTAGGCATAAATATATGTGTCTACTTTTCTTAATGTTCTAAGCATGTAAATTATACCATAATTTGCAATGATTGTAATACCTGTCCATAAACATATGTTTTCCTTTTCCCTACATAGAAGATAAGACACGCTCTACAACTATTTTAAAAATAAAATAGTTCCCGCACCTTCTCGTTTTTCTTCCCTTACCCTAAATAGTTAGGACAAACTCTCCCCTCTATTGAATTCATACTCTATCCAATTGCTACAATATTTGGAACTGATGGAAAAGGACGGGCAATATATATTTTTGAACTGATGGAGAGAGGCGGACAATATGCTTTAACACTCCTCCTCACGTGTATGCTTATTTAGTCCTTAGACGTGGTATCGATGTAGGCCGCAAAATCTTTTTTTAATATTGGGTTGGCATGGTCTTGAAATTAAGATCTCTTGGCTCGGATACCGTATTAAATTCATGTGGGTCTTGAAATTAAGACCTCTTGGCTCGGATACCATATTAAATTCATATTTCAGCCAGTTGCTCCGAAAGTATGGAGAGAGGCGAGTAATTTTTTTTCTTCTGGAAAAGGAGGTTAAACCCCCTGCCTCTGCATCAATCGATGCATACGGCCATCTTTTTAATTATTCCACGAAGGTCTGACAAAAACATACATCAAGCCACCCAAAGCCACTACTCACACCTACAAAATTGATAATGCCGCGTGCTCTCACTCCCCATATCTATAACTGATGTCATCGCCGATCCATTCATATAATGTATCGGAACCAACAACCGGTGCGGCAGACCTAAAATGTACACCACGTGCACACATTTTAGAAGCCACCATCATCATCGAACCACTGTCCCATCTTCAGGAGATAGATCTGCATCATCCTTGCCAGTCCGACCAACCGTCGACGCCACCACGGCGCCCAACGACGCCATCGCCCTGCGCTTGTCCATATCGATGTGGAGACTCTGGAAGATCTGTCGTGTGTAGCACCTACCGACCAGGCATGACAAAGCGTAGCACCTATCGGCCGGGCATGACTTGACATGTCCATCGAAGCTCCGTTCAAGACGAAGTCGCTCCGCCTCCTGCCTCTGCCTTCCAGCGCTGCTCCGTAAACGATACTCCAAAGAGAGAAACGGCACCATAGTGCCGCCATCATCCGATCTGGAACACCAGATCCTAGGGTTTCCCCAGAGCAACACGAGTGCGTTGACAGTAGTTACTCGAGGATGCCTTCATCAAGGCAACGGCAGAACGCCGCCTCCGCGTGTCGTTGGCTCGGTTTTCACTGGCAACCATGTCTCCCCGACTTGCAGCCGGGACTAGATGACGGGTCTCGAGATCCGATCACCCAGCTTCAGGCCGACTACCTCCGACGGAGGAGATGACCACCACCGCTGGCTGCACCGGCCAGAACAGATCTGACCGGAGGTGCCTCCAAGCAGCCCACCAGGCCCTCCACGCTGCTGTCGATCCAAAGCCAGATGACGCGCCGCCACAACAGAAGTTGCCGCCTCCCTAATAAGTCAAGCTGCCATCCGCCACTGCCCATGACCGGGTTGCCCGACGCGCCGCAGTCGCCGTCGCCCATGGCAGGGCCAGCCACCGCCGCCGCCGCCGCAGTGAAAGCACAAGTGCACCCTGGGTGATTTTGGTAATTAATGTCAACATATCTCATGCTGGACTAATACTTTTATCAAGTGTATTTCATACAAGGTCTATAGTGGCGTGGAAAGGACAAGAGGATGTGGAACCCCTTCAAAATGCTAAGGATACATATTGGCAAAAGCTCAAGACTCTTCATTTCTATTTTAGTGATCCAAGATCACATTGAGTCCATAGAAAAGCCAATACTATTAAAAGGGGATGAGGTGTTGCTTAATGGTCTACTTGCTCAAATGCTTAGTGATATTGCTCCAAATCCCTCAACCACTTTCTCATTGCAAATATGTTCAAAACTCAAAGTCAAACTCGGCCCCACCGATTCATCCTATCCAGAGCCACCGAGTTCATATGATATAGGCACTGCCAGAAACCTAAACCGTCCGGTCACACCGATACGGATCTCGGTCTCACCGAGATGGCCTTGCAAACTCTCTGTTTCCCTTTGTAACATTTTGATCTCACCGAAATGAGCAATCGGTCCCACTGAGTTTGCATGACATCTTCTCTGTTTGCTTATTGCTTCACTTCGGTCACACCGACTTGATGCAATCGGCGCCACTGAATTGATATTTGCCCTAAGCCCTAGCACATCGGTCACACCGAGTTGTTCCAGTCGGTCCCACCGAGATTCCTAACGTTCACATTTTTGAACTGAATCGGTCTCACCGAGTTCTTCTATTCGGTCTGACTGAGTTGGGTCAAGTATGTGTAATGGTTGAATTTTATGTGGAGGCTATATATGTTGGGGAACGCAGCAGAAATTCAAAATTTTCCTACTAGTCACCAAGATCTATCTATGGAGAGACTAGCAACGAGGGGAAGGAGAGTGCATCTACATACCCTTGTAGATCGCTAAGCGGAAGCGTTCAAGAGAACGGGGTTGAAGGAGTCGTACTCGTCGTGATCCAAATCACCGGAGATCCTAGTGCCAAACGGACGACACCTCCGCGTTCAACACACGTGCAACCCGGTGACGTCTCCCATGCCTTGATCCAGCAAGGAGAGAGGGAGAGATTGAGGAAGACCCCATCCAGCAGCAGCACAACGGTGTGGTGGTGATGGAGGAGCGTGGCAATCCTGCAGGTCTTCACCAAGCACCGCGGGAGAGGAGGAGAAAGAGAGGTAGGGCTGCGCCAACAGGAGAAGAACTTCGTGTGTTGGGCTGCCCCTTTGCCTCCACTATATATAGGGGAAGAGGGAGGGCTGCGCCCCCACCTAGGGTTCCCTCCCTAGGGGTGGCGGCAGCCCCAATCCCCATCTAGGTGGCAGCCAAGGGGGGGAGAGGGGAAACTTGCCCCCCAAGTAAGGTGGGTGCGCCCCCTCCCCAAACCCTAGGCGCATTGGGCCCTTGCGGGGGGGGGGGGGGGGGCGCACCAGCCCACCTGGGGCTGGTACCCTCCCACACTTGGCCCATGCTGCCCTCTGGGGCTGGTGGCCCCACTTGGTGGACCCCCGGGACCCTCCCGGTGGTTCCGGTACGTTATCGATAACACCCGAAACTTTTCCGGTGACCAAAACAGGACTTCCCATATATAAATCTTTACCTCCGGACCATTCCGGAACTCCTCGTGACGTCCGGGATCTCATCCGGGACTCCGAACAATATTTGGTGACCACGTATATCTATTCCCTATAACCCTAGCGTCATCGAACCTTAAGTGTGTAGACCCTACGGGTTCGGGAACCATGCAGACATGACCGAGATGTTCTCCGGTCAATAACCAACAGCGGGATCTGGATACCCATGTTGGCTCCCACATGTTCCACGATGATCTCATCGGATGAACTACGATGTCAAGGACTCAATCAATCCCGTATACAATTCCCTTTGTCCAGTGGTATTATACTTGCCCGAGATTCAATCGTCGGTATGTCGATACCTTGTTCAATCTCGTTACCGGCAATTCTCTTTACTTGTTCCGTAACACATCATCCCGTGATCAACCCCTTGGTCACATTGTGCACATTATGATGATGTCCTACCGAGTGGGCCCAGAGATACCTCTCCGTTACACGGAGTGACAAATCCCAGTCTCGATTTGTGCCAACTCAACAGACACTTTTGGAGATACCCGTAGTGTACCTTTATAGCAACCCAGTTACGTTGTGACGTTTGGTACACCCAAAGCATTCCTACGGTATCCGGGAGTTGCACAATCTCATGGTCTAAGGAAATGATACTTGACATTAGAAAAGCTTTAGCATACGAACTACACGATCTTTGTGCTAGGCTTAGGATTGGGTCTTGTCCATCACATCATTCTCCTAATGATGTGATCCCGTTATCAACGACATCCAATGTCCATGGTCAGGAAACCGTAACCATCTATTGATCAACGAGCTAGTCAACTAGAGGCTTACTAGGGACATGGTGTTGTCTATGTATCCACACATGTATCTGAGTTTCCTATCAATACAATTATAGCATGGATAATAAATGATTATCATGAACAAGGAAATATAATAATAATAACTAATTTATTATTGCCTCTAGGGCATATTTCCAACAGTCTCCCACTTGCACTACAGTCAATAATCTAGTTCACATCGCCATGTGATTAACACTGACAGGTCACATTGCCATGTGACCAACATCCAAAGAGTTTACTAGTGTCACTAAACTAGTTCACATCATCATGTGATTAAGACTCAATGAGTTCTGGGGTTTGATCATGTTTTGCTTGTGAGAGAGGTTTTAGTCAACGTGTCTGCAACATTCAAATCCGTATGTACTTCGCAAATCTCTAGGTCATATTGTAAATGCTGCTTCCACGCTCCACTTGGAGCTATTCCAAATGGTTGCTCCACTATACGTATCCGGTTTGCTACTCAGAGTCATTCAGATAGGTGTTAAAGCTTGCATCGACATAACCCTTTACGTCGAACTCTTTATCACCTCCATAATCGAGAAACATATCCTTATTCCTCTAAGGATATTTTTGACCGCTATCTGGTGATCCACTCCTTGATCACCTTTGTACCCTCTTGCCAGATATGCAGCAAGGCACAGATCAGGTGCGGTACACAGCATAGCATACTGTAGAGCCTACGTCTAAAGCATAGGGGACGACCTTCGTCCTTTCTCTCTTTTCTGCCGTGGTCCAGCTTTAAGTCTTAACTTCATACCTTACATCTCAGGAAAGAACTCCTTCTTTGACTGATCCATCTTGAACACCTTCAAGATCATGTCAAGGTATATGCTCATTTGAAAGTACCATTAAGCGTTTTTTGATCTATCCTCGTAGATCTTGATGCTCAATGTTCAAGTAGCTTAATCCAGGTTTTCTATTCAAAAACACCTTTCAAATAACCCTATATGCTTTCTAGAAATTCTACATCATTTCTGATCAACAATATGTCAACAACATATACTCATCAGAAATTCTATAGTGCTCCCACTCACTTCTTTGGAAATACAAGTTTCTCATAAACTTTGTATAAACCCAAAATCTTTGATCATCTCATCAAAGCATACATTCCAACTCCAAGATGCTTACTCCAGTCCTTAGAAGGATCACTGGAGCTAGCATACCTTTTAGCATCCTTAGGATCGACAAAACCTTTCTGATTGTATCACATACAACCTTTCCTTACGAAAACTGGTAAGGAAACTCGTTTTGACATCCATCTGCCAGATTTCATAAATGCAGCTATTGCTAACATGATTCCGGCGGACTTAAGCATCATTATGGATGAGAAAAATCTCATCGTAGTCAACTCCTTGAACTTGTGAAAAACTCTTCGCCACAAGTCGAGCTTTATAGACGGTGACATTACCGTCCACGTCCGTCTTCTTCTTAAAGATCCATTTATCTCAATGGCTTGCCGATCATCGGGCAAGTCCACCAAAGTCCATGCTTTGTTCTGATACATGGATCCTATCTCGTATTTCATGGCTTCTAACCATTTGTTGGAATATGGGCCCACCATTGCTTCTCCATAGCTCGTAGGTTCATTGTTGTCTAGCAACATGACCTTCAAGACATGATTACTGTACCACTCTGAAGTAGTACGCATCCTTGTCACCCTACGAGGTACGGTAGTGACTTGATCCGAAGTTTCATGATCACTATCATAAGCTTCTACTTCAATTGGTGTAGGTGCCATAGGAACAACTTCCTGTGCCCTGCTACACACTAGTTGAAGTGATGGTTCAACAACCTCATCAAGTCTCCACCATCCTCCCACTCAATTCTTTCAAGAGAAACTTTTCCTCAAGAAGGGACCCGTTTCTAGAAACAATCCCTATTGCTTTCGGATGTGAATTAGGAGGTATACCCAACTGTTTTGGGTGTCCTATGAAGATGCATTTTATCCGCTTTGGGTTCGAGCTTATCAACCTGGAACTTTTTCACATAAGCGTCGCAGCCCCAAACTTTTAAAAACGACAACTTAGGTTTCTCCAAACCATAGTTCAAACGGTGTCGTCTCAATGGAATTACGTGGTGCCCTATTTTAAAGTGAATGCAGTTGTCTCTAATGCCTAACCCATGAACGATAGTGGTAATTCGATAAGAGACATCATGGTACGCACCATATCCAATAGGGTGCAACTATGATGTTCGGACACACCATCACACTATGGTGTTCCAGGCGGTATTAATTGTGAAACAATTTCCACAATGTCTTAATTGCGTTCCAAAGCTCGTAACTCAGATACTCGTCTCTATGATCATATCATAGACATTTTATCCTCTTGTCACGATGATCTTCAACTTCACTCTGAAATTACTTGAACCTTTCAATGATTCAGACTTGTGTTTCATCAAGTAAATACACTTAGCATCTACTCAAATCATCTGTGAAGTAAGAACATAACGATATCCACTGCGTGCCTCGGCACTCATTGGACAGCACACATCAAAATGTATTACTTCCAACAAGTTGCTCTCTTGTTCCATCTTACTGAAAACGAGGCTTTTTAGTCATCTTGCCCATGTGGTATGATTTGCATGTCTCAAGTGATTCAAAATCAAGTGAGTCCAAACGATCCATCTGCATGGAGTTTCTTCATGCGTACATACCAATAGACATGGTTTGCATGTCTCAAACTTTTCAAAAACAAGTGAGTCCAAAGATCCATCAACATGGAGCTTCTTCATGCGTTTTTATGACTTACATGGCAGTGCCACAAGTAGGTGGTACTATCATTACTATATTGTATCTTTTGGCATGAACATGTGTATCACTACAATCGAGATTCAATAAACCTTTCATTTTAGGTGCAATACCATTGAAGGTATTATTCAAAAACCAGAGTAACCATTATTCTCCTTAAATGAATAACCGTATTGCGATAGACATAATCCAATCATGTCTATGCTCAACACAAACACCAAACTCGATGGTAGAGGGAGCGTGCGATGCTTGATCACATCAAGATTGGAAAACACTTCCAACACATATCGTCAGCTCACCTTTAGCTAGTCTCCGTTTATTCCGTAGCCTTTTATTTCGAGTTACTAACACTTAGCAACCGAACCGGTATCTAATACCCTGGTGCTACTAGGAGTACTAGTAAAGTACACATTAACATAATGTATATCCAATATACTTCTATCGACCTTGTCAGCCTTCTCATCTACCAAGTATCTAGGGTGATTCTGCTCCAGTGGCTGTTCCCCTTATTACAGAAGCACTTTAGTCTCGGGTTTGGGTTCAACCTTGGGTTTCTTCACTAGAGCAGCAGCTGATTTGCCGTTTCATGAAGTATCCCTTCTTGCCCTTGCCCTTTTTGAAACTAGTGGTTTTACTAACCATCAACAATTGATGCTCCTACTTGACTTCTACTTTCGTGGTGTCAAACATCGCGAATACTTCAAGGATCATCATATCTATCCCTGATATGTTATAGTTCATCATGAAGCTCTAGCAGCTTGGTGGCAATGACTTTGGAGAAACATCACTATCTCATCTGGAATATCAACTCCCACTCGATTAAAGTGATTGTTGTATTCAGATAATCTGAGCACAAGCTCAACGATTGAGCTTTTTTCCCTTAGTTTGCAGGCTAAGAAAATCGTCGGAGGTCTCATACCTCTTGACGTGGGCACGAGCCTGAAATCCCAATTTCAGCCCTCGAAACATCTCATATGTTCCGCGACGTTTTGAAAACGTCTTTGGTGGCTCTACTCTAAACCATTTAACTGAACTATCACGTAGTTATCAAAACGTGTATGTCAGATGTTCGCAACATCCACAGACTATGTTCGAGGTCCAGCACACCGAGCGGTGCATTAAGGACATAAGCCTTCTACGAAGCAATGAGGAAAATCCTTAGTTCACGGACCCAGTCCGCATAATTGCTACTATCAACTTTCAACTAAATTTTCTCTCGGAACATATCTAAAACAGTAGAACTAAAGCGCGAGCTACGACATAATTTGCAAGAATATTTTAACTATGTTCAGGATAATTAAGTTCATCTTATGAACTCCCACTTAGATAGACATCCCTCTAGTCATCTAAGTGATTACATGATCCGAGTCAACTAGGCCGTGTCCGATCATCACGTGAGACGGACTAGTCATCATCGATGAACATCTTCATGTTGATCGTATCTACTATACGACTCATGCTCGACCTTTCGGTCTCTTGTGTTCCGAGGCCATGTCTGTACATGCTAGGCTCGTCAAGTCAACCTAAGTGTTTCGCGTGTGTAAATCTGGCTTACACCCGTTGTATGTGAATGTTAGAATCTATCACACCCAATCATCATGTGGTGCTTCGAAACGACGAACTTTCGCAACGGTGCACAGTTAGGGGGAACACTTTCTTGAAATTTTAATGAGGGATCATCTTATTCACTACCGTCGTTCTAAGCAAATAAGATGTATAAACATGATAAACATCACATGCAATCAAATAGTGACATGATATGGCCAATATCATATTGCTCCTTTTGATCTCCATCTTCGGGGCTCCATGATCATCATCGTCACCGGCATGACACCATGATCTCCATCATCATGATCTCCATCATCGTGTCTTCATGAAGTTGTCTCGCCAACTTATTACTTCTACTACTATAGCTACCGGTTAGCAATAAAGTAAAGGAATTACATGGCGTTGTTCAATGACACGCAGGTCATACAATAAATAAAGACAACTCCTATGGCTCCTGCCGGTTGTCATACTCATCGACATGCAAGTCGTGATTCCTATTACAAGAACATGATCAATCTCATACACCACATATCATTCATCACATTCTTCTTGGCCATATCACATCACATATCATACCCTGCAAAAACAAGTTAGACATCCTCTAATTGTTGTTCGCATGTTTTACATGGCTGCTATGGGTTTGTAGCAAGAACGTTTCTTACCTACGCAAAAACCACAACGTGATATGTCAATTGCTATTTACCCTTCATAAGGACCCTTTTCATCGAATCTGATCCGACTAAAGTGGGAGAGACTGGCACCCGCTAGCCACCTTATGCAACAAGTGCATGTCAGTCGGTGGAACCTGTCTCACGTAAGTGTACGTGTAAGGTCGGTCCGGGCCGCTTCATCCCACAATGCCGCCGAATCAAGATTGGACTAGTAACGGTAAGCATATTGAACAAAATCAACGCCCACAATTACTTTGTGTTCTACTCGTGCAAAGAATCTACGCAATAGACCTAGCTCATGATGCCACTGTTGGGGAACGTAGCAGAAATTCAAAATTTTCCTATGAGTCACCAAGATCTATCTATGGAGAGACTAGCAACGAGGGGAAGGAGAGTGCATCTACATACCCTTGTAGATTGCTAAGCGGAAGCATTCAAGAGAACGGGGTTGAAGGAGTCGTACTCGTCGTGATCCAAATCACCAGAGATCCTAGTGCCGAACGGACGGCACCTCCGTGTTCAACACACGTGCAGCCCGGTGACGTCTCCCATGCCTTGATCCAGCAAGGAGAGAGGGAGAGGTTGAGGAATACCCCATCCAGCAGCAGCACAACGGCGTGGTGGTGATGGGGGAGCGTGGCAATCCTGCAGGGCTTCGCCAAGCACCGCGGGAGAGGAGGAGAAAGAGAGGTAGGGCTGCGCCAACAGGAGCAGAACTTCGTGTGTTGGGCTGCCCCTTTGCCTCCACTATATATAGGGGAAGAGGGAGGGCTGCGCCCCCACCTAGGGTTCCCTCCCTAGGGGTGGCGGCAGCCCCAATCCCCATCTGGGTGGCGGCCAAGGGGGGGGGGGAGAGGGGAAACTTGCCCCCCGAGTAAGGTGGGTGTGCCCCCTCCCCAAACCCTAGGCGCCTTGGGACCTTGTGAGGGGGCGCACCAGCCCACCTGGGGTTGTTCCCCTCCCACACTTGGCCCATGCTGCCCTCTGGGGCCGGTGGCCCCACTTGGTGGACCCCCGGGACCCTCCCGGTGGTCCTGGTATGTTACCGATAACACCCGAAACTTTTCCGGTGACCAAAATAGGACTTCCCATATATAAATCTTTACCTCTGGACCATTCCGGAACTCCTCGTGACATCCGGGATCTCATCCGGGACTCCGAACAACATTCGGTAACCACGTATATCTATTCCCTATAACCCTAGCATTATCGAACCTTAAGTGTGTAGACCCTACGGGTTCGGGAACCATGCAGACATGACCGAGACGTTCTCCGGTCAATAACCAACAGCAGGATCTGGATACTGTTGGGGAACGTAGTAATTTCAAAAAAATTCCTACGCACACGCAAGATCATGGTGATGCATAGCAACGAGAGAGGAGAGTATTGTCCACGTACCCTCGTAGACCGTAAGAGGAAGTGTTATGACAACGCGGTTGATGTAGTCGTACGTCTTCACGATCCGACCGATCCAAGTACCGAACGTACGGCACCTTCGAGTTCAGCACACGTTCAGCTCGATGACGATCCCCGGACTCCGATCCAGCAAAGTGTCGGGGATGAGTTCCATCAGCACGACGGCGTGGTGACGATGATGATGTTCTACCGGCGCAGGGCTTCGCCTAAACTCCGCGACGATATGACCGAGGTGGAATATGGTGGAGGGGGGCACCGCACACGGCTAAGGAACGATCCGTAGATCAACTTGTGTGTCATGGGGTGCCCCCCTGCCCCCGTATATAAAGGAGCAAGGGGGGAGGAGGCCGGCCCTAGGAGGGGGCGCGCCAAGTGCGGAGTCCTACTAGGACTCCCTAGTCCTAGCAGGATTCCACCTCCCTTGTTGGAGTAGGGGAAGGGGAAAGAGGGGGTGAGGAAGAAGGAAAGGGGGGCTGCGCCCCTTGTTGGCGTAGGCCTCCTTCCTTTTGGCCTCTCTCCTCTATTCCCTTATGGCCCAATAAGGCCCATATACTCCCCGGCGAATTCCCGTAACTCTCCGGTACTCCGAAAAATACCCGAATCACTCGGAACCTTTCCGAACTCCGAATATAGTCGTCCAATATATCGATCTTTACGTCTCGACCATTTCGAGACTCCTCGTCATGTCCGCGATCTCATCCGGGACTCCGAACTCCTTCGGTACATCAAAACTCATAAACTCATAATATAACTGTCACCGAAACCTTAAGCGTGCGGACCCTACGGGTTCGAGAACTATGTAGACATGACCTAGAACTATTCTTGGTCAATAACCAATAGAGGAACCTGGATGCCCATATTGGCTCCTACATATTCTACGAAGATCTTTATCGGTCAAACCGCATAACAACATACTTTGTTCCCTTTGTCATCGGTATGTTACTTGCCCGAGATTCGATCGTCGGTATCCAATACCTAGTTCAATCTCGTTACCGGCAAGTCTCTTTACTCGTTACGTAATGCATCATTCCGTAACTAACTCATTAGCTACATTGCTTGCAAGGCTTATAGTGATGTGCATTACCGAGAGGGCCCAGAGATACCTCTCCGACAATCGGAGTGACAAAACCTAATCTCGAAATACGCCAACCCAACATGTACCTTTGGAGACACCTGTAGTACTCCTTTATAATCACCCAGTTACGTTGTGACGTTTGGTAGCACCCAAAGTGTTCCTCCGGTAAACGGGAGTTGCATAATCTCATAGTTACAGGAACATGTATAAGTCATGAAGAAAGCAATAGCAATATGCTAAACGATCAAGTGCTAGGCTAACGGAATGGGTCATGTCAATCACATCATTCTCCTAATGATGTGATCCCATTAATCAAATGACAACACATGTCTATGGTTAGGAAACATAACCATCTTTGATTAATGAGCTAGTCAAGTAGAGGCATACTAGTGACGTTATGTTGGTCTATGTATTCACACATGTATTATGTTTCCGGTTAATACAATTCTAGCATGAATAATAAACATTTATCATGATATAAGGAAATAAATAATAACTTTATTATTGCCTCTAGGGCATATTTCCTTCAGTCTCCCACTTGCACTAGAGTCAATAATCTAGTTCACATCGCCATGTGATTTAACACCAATATCCATATCTATATATGATTAATACCCATAGTTCACATCGTCATGTGACCAACACCCAAAGGGTTTACTAGAGTCAATAATCTAGTTCACATTGTTATGTGATTAACACCCAAAGAGTACTAAGGTATGATCATGTTTTGCTTGTGAGAGAAGTTTAGTCAACGGGTCTGTCACATACAGAGCCGTATGTATTTTGCAAATATTCTATGTCTACAATGCTCTGCACGGAGCTACTCTAGCTAATTGCTCCCACTTTCAATATGTATCCAAATTGAGACTTAGAGTCATCTGGATCGGTGTAAAAGCTTGCATCGATGTAACTCTTTACGACGGGCTCTTTTATCACCTCCATAATCGAGAAATATTTCCTTAGTCCTCACTAAGGATGTTCTTGACCAATGTCCAGTGATCTACTCCTAGATCACTATTGTACTCCCTTGCCAAATTCAGAGCAAGGTATACAATAGGTCTGGTACATAGCATAGCATACTTTATAGAACATATGACTGAGGCATAGGGAATGACTTTCATTCTCTTTTCTATTTTCTGCCGTGGTCGGGATTTGAGTCTTACTCAATTTCACACCTTTGCAACACAGGCAAGAAACTCTTTCTTTGACTGTTCCATTTTGAACTACTTCAAAATCTTGTCAAGGTATGTACTCATTGAAAAACTTATGAAGCGTCTTGATCTATCTCAATAGATCTTGATGCTCAATATGTAAGTAGCTTTACTGAGGTCTTTCTTTTTAAAACTCCTTTCAAACACTCCTTTATGCTTTGCAGAATAATTCTACATTATTTCCGATCAACAATATGTCATTCACATATATTTATCAGAAATGTTGTAGTGCTCCCATTCACTTTCTTGTAAATACAGGCTTCACCGCAAGTTTGTATAAAACTATATGCTTTGATCAACTTATCAAAGCGTATATTCCAACTACGAGATGCTTGCACCAGTCCATCGATGGATCGCTGGAGCTTGCACAATTTGTTAGCACCTTTTGGATTGACAAAACCTTCTGGTTGCATCATATACAACTCTTCTTTAAGAAAACCATTAAGGAATGCAGTTTTGTTTATCCATTTGCCAGATTTCATAAAATGCGGCAATTGCTAACATGATTCAGACAGACTTAAGCATAGATACGAGTGAAAAACTCTCATTGTAGTCAACACCTTGAACTTGTCGAAAACCTTTTGCGACAATTCTAGCTTTGTAGATAGTAACACTATCAGTGTCCGCCTTCCTCTTGAAGATCCATTTAATCTCAATGTCTCGCCGATCATTGGGCAAGTCTATCAAAGTCCATACTTTGTTTTCATACATGGATCTCATCTCAGATCTCATGGCCTCAAGCCATTTTGCGGAATCTGGGCTCACCATAGCTTCTTCATAGTTCGTAGGTTCGTCATGGTCTAGTAACATAACTTCCAGAACAGGATTACCGTACCACTCTGGTGCGGATCTTACTCTGGAAGACCTACGAGGTTCTGTAGTAACTTAATTTGAAGTTTCATGATCATCATCATTAACTTCCTCACTAATTGGTGTAGTAGTCACAGGAACAGATTTCTGTGATGAACTACTTTCCAATAAGGGAGCAGGTACAGTTACCTCATCAAGTTCTACTTTCCTCCAACTCACTTCTTTCGAGAGAAACTCCTTCTCTAGAAAGGATCCATTCTTAGAAATGAATGTTTTGCCTTTGGATTTGTGATAGAAGGAGTACCCAACAGTTTCCTTTGGGTATTCTATGAAGACGCACTTCTCCGATTTGGGTTCGAGCTTATCAGGTTGAAAACCTTTTTCATATAAGCATCGCAACTCCAAACTTTAAGAAATGACAGCTTAGGTTTACTTCTAAACCATAGTTCATACGATGTCGTCTCAACGGATTTAGATGGTGCCCTTTTAACGTGAATGCAGCTGTGTCTAATGCATAACCCCAAAACGATAATGGTAAGAGACATCATAGATCGCACCATATCCAATAAAAGTGTGGTTATGACATTCGGACACACCATAATGTTGTGGTGTTCCAGGTGGCGTGAGCTGTGAAACTATTCCACATTGTTTTAATTGAAGACCAAACTCGTAACTCAAATATTCATCTCCGCGATCAGATCGCAGAAACTTTATTTTCTTGTTATGATGATTTTTCCACTTCACTCTGAAATTCTTTGAACCTTTCAACTGTTTCAGACTTATGTTTCATCAAGTAGATATACCCATATCTGCTCAAATCATCTTGTGAAGGTCAGAAAATAACGATACTTGCCACGAGCATCAACACTCATTGGATCGCATACATCGGTATGTATTATTTCCAATAAGTCAGTAGCTTGTTCCATTGTTCCGGAGAACGGAGTTTTAGTCATCTTGCCCAAAAGGCACGGTTCGCAAGCATCAAATGATTCATAACCAAGTGATTCCAAAAATCCATCTTTATGGAGTTTCTTCATGTGCTTTACACCGATATGACCCAAACGGCAGTGCCACAAATAAGTTGCACTACCATTATTAACTTTGCATCTTTTGGCATCAATATTATGAATATGTGTATCAGTATGATCGAGATCCAACAAACTATTTTCATTGGGTGTATAACCATCGAAGGTCTTATTCATGTAAACAGAATAACAATTATTCTTTAACTTCAAATGAATAACCGTATCGCAATAAATATGATCAAATCATATTCATGCTCAACGCAAACGCCAAATAACATTTATTTAGGTTTAACACTAATCCCGAAAGTATAGGGAGTGTGCGATGATGATCATATCAATCTTGTTACCACTTCCAACACTCACCGCCACTTCCCCTTCAACTAGTCTCTGTTTATATAACTCCTGTTTCGAGTTACTAATCTTAGCAACTGAACAAGTATCAAATACTCAGGGGCTACTATAAACACTAGTAAGGCACACATCAATAACATGTATATCAAATATACCCTTGTTCACTTCGCCATCCTTCTTATCCACCAAATATTCAGGGCATTTCCGCTTCTAGTGACCATTTCCTTTGCAGTGTAAGCACTCAATTTCAGGCTTTGGTCCAGCTGTGGGCTTCTTCGCGGGAGTGACAACTTGCTTGTCATTCTACTTGAAGTTCCCTTTCTATCCCTTTGCCCTTTTCTTGAAACTAGTGGTCTTGTCAATCATCAACACTTGATGCTCTTTCTTGATTTCTACCTTCGTCGATTTCAACATCATGAAGAGCTCGGGAATCGTTTTCGTCATCCCTTGCATATTATAGTTCATCACAAAGTTCTACTAACTTAGTGATGGTGACTAGAGAACTCTGTCAATCACTATCTTATCTGGAAGATTAACTCCCACTTGATTCAAGCGATTGTAGTACCCAGACAATCTGAGCACATGCTCACTAGTTGAGCGTTTCTCCTCCATCTTTTAGCAATAGAACTTGTTGGAGACTTCATATCTCTCAACTTGGGTATTTGCTTGAAATATTAACTTCAACTCCTGGAACATCTCATATGGTCCATGATGTTCAAAACGTCTTTGAAGTCCCGATTCTAAGCCATAAAGCATGGTGCACAAAACTATCAAGTAGTCATCATATTGAGCTAGCCAAATGTTCATAACATCTGCATTTGCTCCTGCAATAGGTCTGTCACCTAGCGGTGCATCAAGGACATAATTCTTCTGTGCAGCAATGAGGATAAATCTCAGACCATGGATCCAATCCGCATCATTGCTACTAACATCTTTCAACACAATTTTCTCTAGGAACATATCAAAATAAACACATGAAAGCAACAACGCAAGCTATTGATCTACAACATAATTTGCAAAATACTATCAGGACTAAGTTCATGATAAATTAAAGTTTAATTAATCATATTACTAAAGAACTCCCACTTAGACAGACATCTCTCTAGTCATCTAAGTGATTCGTGATCCAAATCAACTAAACCATGTCCGATCATCACGTGATATGGAGTAGTTTCAATGGTGAACATCACTATATTGATCATATCTACTATATGATTCACGTTCGACCTTTCGGTCTCCGTGTTCCGAGGCCGTATC